>NC_048595.1:261094007-261753173 GCF_003668045.3 Cricetulus griseus
CACACACACACACACACACACACACACACACACACACACACACATACACACACACACACACACCTTTGGGTTCTCTCTATCATCTTCTTTCTCATCTCTATTTCTTTTCTTCTATCCACATAAATAACTCCTGTCTCTTTTGATATTCCTTCTACTTTTTTCCTTACAGCTTATATACCCTAGAAAAATCTTTCAAGTAGTATAAAAATTACAATGTAATTGCATTCTGTTTTTCAAGTGAATTATTGAAATTCAAGTGAATTATTGAAATTATTACAATGAATACAAGTAAAAAAAACAGCATGTTTTCCATATCACTTAAATGATTAAACATTTTATGTATTACAAGTAAAAGTAAGTTGTCTCAAGAACCCACAAGCATTTGTATTCAAGCAACTTGTTATAGAGAATGTAAGCAAGGTACTTTTCTCAGCCAGTTCTTTTACTGGCAGGCTGCATTTTCGAGTTACAAAAGTCACTGTGTTATATATTTATCTCAAAAGGTAATCTTACAAGAAATCTTAAAAAGAATCACAAATCTAAGGTTTTATATATGAAAAGCATTCAGTCATGTCTACTTTAAATCCTCAGGGTGCATACCCATTCATCAGTAGTTTTTTTGTTTGTTTTTTTTAAAATATCAGGACAGAAATGCCTACAAGGAATTCATCACCATATCAGATCACCAACCCACCCTAATAAGAAAGACACATCAACCAATAATAATTGGGCTGCTTTGTTATTGTTTCTTAACCTTAATGAGTCCCTCATTCAACTTTGTGCCTTTCTAAACTTTAGACTGTTTCCCCAGGTTCTTCAACTCAAAGCTATTAACAAAAGCATCTTAACCTAAACTTAAGTCATACTTTTTTCATTTTTATTTAAATTAGAAACAATATTGTTTTACATGTCAAACCCAGTTCTCTCTTCCTCCCCTACACCCTCACTAACACCCTATCTATCCCATCCCCTTTCTGCTCACTAGGGAGGGTGAGGCCTTCCATGGGGGATCTTCAGAGTCTGTCATATCCTTTGGGATAGGGTCTAGGCCTTCCCCCGTGTCTAGGCAGAGGGAGTATCCCTCTATGTGGAATGGGCTCCCAAAATCCATTTCTATGCTAGGAATAAATACTAATCTACTACCAGAGGCCCCATAGATTTTTGAGGCATCCTCACTGACACCCACATTCATGGGGTCTGGATCAGTCCTATACTGGTTTCCCATCTATAAGTCTGGGGACCAAGAGCTCTCCCTTGTTCAGGTCAGCTGTTTCTGTGGGTTTCACCAGCCTGGTCTTGACCCATTTGCTTATCACTCCTCCCTCTTTGCAACTGGATTCCAGTTCAGTTCACTGTTTAGCTGTGGATGTCTGCTTCTACTTCCACCAGCTGCTGGGTGAAGGCTTTAGGAAGGCATATAAAGTAGTCATCAGTCTCATTATAGGGGAAGGGCATTTAGGGTAGCCTCTAAACTGTTGCTTAGTCTGTTAGTTGGTGTCATCCTGGTAGATCTCTGGACATTTCCCTAGTGCCTGATTTCTCTTTAAACCTATAATTTCTCCCTCTATTATAGTATCTCTTATCTTGCTCTCCTCTATTCTTCCCCCTACTCAACCTTCCTGCTCCCTCATGTCCTCATAATTAAAGCTTTGTGTTAGCTATGAAGCTCACTGAAACCCATGAGCATATCTCTCAACATTAATATTAAAAGAATTTGAGCTAGCTTAGCTTCTGGGACACAACTGTTTTTCTTAATCATTAACCTATGCTGTAGTCTATATGGCTCCTCAAGAGAAATTCATGGGTCCCAGCTGCATGATACTTCCTTGTTCTTATTTTCTATCCTCTGCAGTCTCTGCTTTATCAGGGGTGGGGGTAACTCTATACCTTGCTTTTAACTATATTTATTTTCCCACTATTCAAACCTCTATCATAATCTCTTAATATATTCATTAAAAATCATCAAAGTTCTATTTAAACTAACACTGTTATTGTATAAAATCATTACTCATCTAAACCGAACAGCTTAAGAGGAAATCATTTTCATATTAATCCACAGGTAAAATTGCCTAGTAGAATGGGATATGTCCATGAGATAATCACACTATATTAAAGGCTGTGGGGATTTCCCACATGCCAATTCACACCATGCCAGATACCAGAGAAAAATGGCCACAGCAAACACATAAAGGCCCAGCAGTAGCAAGCAACATTCTGGAGCTGAAGCCCTTGGAACCTTGCCTATCCAAGATTCACCTATCAGTGCTTTGCTTCCTGGTTGGCCAACCCTCATGAACTTCAATGGCCACCTGCTGCTACTCTGTCAGGGCCACCAACAGTTTCCCTGTGGATAACAGATATCAGTGAGGAAACATATCTGACATGTCTCTGTTGTGCCCAAGTCACAAAATTTAGCTTTGTGTTTGAAGTTTACTTGCTGTTGTTGGAAATACTTGATAATTGGGGGTGCAGTTGACTGATTTCTTTGTAGACAGAAACATGAACAGGTTCTTTATTTAGTATTGACCATTAGTGTTAAAGTGACTTAATCCATTTGTGCCCATACCTGATCATCTGTCAGTTATTCCTGTAATCCCACTATGCCAGATCCTGATGCAGCATGGCATCATGGGTCAGGTTGGTATTAACACCACTATGCCTGATTCTGCTGCTTGCTTGTAGACTTTAACATTCTATTAGTGTTGTTGTGCATGTTTGGGTGTTTGTGGTTGTGGAAATCAGAGGAAAACTGTAGGGAGTTAGTTCTCTCATTCCTAGGAGAGACCAAAGGATCTAACTCATATTCTTCGCTTCCCATGGGAAGTATCTTTAACCTCTGAGCCTTTGCACTAGCCCTATAGTTTTATTTTTAACTTTTACATTTTGCATTATGAATTGACAAGCAAATACACATACATTTAATGTATTGCTTTATGAAAAAAACTAATAAAAGCGACACTTTGTTGAAGTTCAACGTGTTCTAGGAAAAACAAATCGTCTTCTCATTTTTCAGAACACTGAGTACAATGCATGTCAATTAGACGGAACTTTAAAATCCATTATGCTTCTTAAATCTTCTATTTCCTTGCTAATTTCTTGTTCACTTGAACTATTACCAAGATAAGTGAATTACAGTTTCCACACGTCACTTGTATTTCTCCCAGAAGCTCTTCTTTCTTCTCCCGGGTGAAATGTTATTTGTTACAGAAGTATTCACACTAATAGATAACTGTGTGATGTGAAGCCCGAGTCTAGTGATATCTTCACAATTAATCCTTTCCCCTATAAATGAAATCTTATCTAATATTAAAAATCACCCCTGATTGCTGCTTGCCAATGTGTCTCTCCAATTACTTTATTTTCAGTCTTTCCAAATAACTGGCTTCTTCCTTCCCAACTGGGGCATAAGCATGCTTTTAAGCAACAGGGATTTGAATGACTATTGTTGTATGAGCAGCATGTCAATGAGGTTTCTTTTTCTATTACTACTTATGTTTATTCTGAGAGACTTGGATGTAGCTTTGCTGTCAAAGTTCCTGGTGTGTTTTCTATTTTCTGAGCTTGTGTATGTACAGGCACACATAGGATGTTTGGAAAATAATTTAGAAGTTTATGTTTTTGCCTAGAGACTACTAGGTTTTCACTTTTACTTTTTAATCATGAAGCAATTGAGTTTGTTATTAACACTACTGAATAATGACAGAATTGCCATTTCCCTTCTCTTTGCCTCCACTCTCTCTCCCACATATTTTCATATATTAGATGTTTATCCTGCACATCTAAATGTATCTCTATTACATTCCTAACAGTTTTTAATTGTCTGTATGAACCCCCTTTGGATCATCCCTTCCAGACTTTTGCAACTGACCCTTTTCCACCTTGTTGAGCTGAAACCATTCATATTCCTTACCTGCATCACAATGATCATAGTCCTAACCCTGAGTTAAATATTCCTGATGTTTGATGTTACTCCTATTACAGATGTGGTTTTCTAAGACTTTCTTCAAGAAGGCTGTGAAGTCTATAACCCATGAGCTCATATATGTCCAAATGATTCATTTTGCTTTTATGTGGAGGAGAAATTGCTGACCAGCCTACCCAAACTGCAGCCGTCCTGTCCAGGTGCCCAGGCCAGCCTACATAAGCATGCAAAGCAGGCACGTCCTCCCTGAGCCAAGCCTGCCTTTACACCCAGAGACTGATGACAAAGAGACACCTGACCAGAGACACCAATGAGGAAAGGACAATGCAGCAAAGCCACCACCTGAGCCAATAGTACCTTGGTAGGGCATATAAAGCCAGGTCTGACTTCCTTTATAATCTAATGTGTAGCAGCTCTGCTGCTCACTGACTCCTAGTGCCTGAGTCATTGGTGCTGTGTCTTCTCACCCCCCCCCCACAAGGGGTGTCTGAGCAGGGTCACTGGTAACATTTATGCCTATAAACATTTTTTTTTCTGATGGTAAGTGAGAGACTGCTCTGCTTTCTTTTTCTTTTTTTTGGGGGGGGCGTTGAGACAGGGTTTCTCTGTGTAGCTTTGGAGCCTACCCTAGCACTCACTCTGGAGACCAGGTTGGCCTCCAACTCACAGAGATCCACCTGCCTCTGCCTCCCGAGTGCTGGGATTAAAGGTGTGCGCCACCATGCCCGGCCTGCTCTGCTTTCTTAAGCTGATAATTT
The DNA here is from genome assembly GCF_003668045.3 of Cricetulus griseus. NCBI lineage: Eukaryota > Metazoa > Chordata > Mammalia > Rodentia > Cricetidae > Cricetulus > Cricetulus griseus. The sequence goes on from NC_048595.1 coordinate 261,098,688, forward strand.
TGTAAAGAAACAGATGCCAACCTTATGGTTTTTTATATTTTTCCTGTTTAAATGGAGAACATAATCTTTATAGTAAGATATACCATGTTAATAATCATTCTACCATTTTTCGCAGGATATAGATACCTAATGTCAATCTCTGTTTCTGGAACAATTTCTTGAATTAATAGAGAAGGATCATATTAAAACTTCTCAAAAATGTTTTTAAGAAGGACTTTGAATCTTGTATCATATTTTCTTCTATGTGCCAAAGTAGATGACTCAACTATGTCTCTATTACTCCAATCATGAAAAATGTGATCATGTTCATTTGATACAAATTTAAAAGTCAAAACAAGTAACTGTACCCTCATCCAAATTACCAACTGTATATTTAGGACAATGGTATAGTTTATACAAGCTTGATTTTTTAAAAAAGAATTCATGTCCTTTACCCTTACTCCCCTGCCAATTTTAACCTTTTGTAAAAGAAAATATAATTGTATTATTTGAAAAAATAAATATCAGGGTGACTAGTAATGACTACCAATTTTAAAATTCAATAACTAACAAAATTTGTGATTTTCAATGTATTTTTTCTGTTCAGTTGATTTCCTTCCCTTATTCAGGACTCAGATTATAAATACTTAGTATTTCCTTGACCTGTATTCTGTATTTATCATTTTCACTGAAATCTACTGAAGTGGACTCATTTCTCTTTTGTTCACTTTGCTCAAATCCAAGCCTTCATACCTCTCTCTGGATTGTTTCTACTGTCGTTCTTAGGGAGGATAGTGGGCAACATTTACTGTGATATTTTTCCTTTTTTGTTTCCTTTGTTTCAATGAGTCCCATTAAGCTGTGTAGTGAGCCTGTAACTGCTCTCACAATTGGGTAATGAGCCTGTCCTTAGTTTCACAACTGTATAGTAAATCTGTACTTAGTCCCACAGGTGTGTAATGAGACTGTACTTAGTCCCACAGGTGTGTAGTGAGCCTGTCTGTAATGATAAGTCTTTCCACCAAGTTGCCTGAGCCCCAATGCCAAGTGGGCACCCAAAATAACATACAGTCTTATATTAATTACAATGCTGCTGGCCAATGACTAGGATTTCTTATCTGCAATCTCTGTCTTAAGTATCAACCATAATTATTAATCTACATATTTTATAAAAACTTATCTGATAGAGGATGACTATGGCATGCATCGTCTTTTTGATGGGGGGGGTTCACATGATGGCTCCCAGAAAAGAGAGGGGAAGGAAGAGGAAGATAGTGACTTCCTCTTTGTCCCTGCTTATATTCTGAGTCTGCCTGCTATGTCACGTCCTGCCTGGGTCACAAGACTTCTCTTTACTACATTTCCCAGAATCCTCCTCGACTCCTAGTCCCACCTATATTGCTTCCCTATTGGCCCTATCAACCAAGAAGACAAACATATACACAGAAGGACTTCCCCCATCACCTGTCCTTAGTTCCATAAGTGTGAAGTTACCAGTACGTGGTTCTGTCTTCCTGATCTCCAATCACCTCTATTGTTCTTACCATTTTGAAGTGATCCTTTTGTTGCCTTCAAAACTCATGTCATAACTGCATAGTTAGTCACACTCCTTTGGTTTCCCTTTTTGTTTTGTCTTACTGGGTATTAAACCCAGGACCCCCTGCATGAAAGGCAAGTGTTCTACCACTGAGCTATAATCTCAGGCCTTCTCTTCTATATCAACATAAGCAACTTGTAAAAAGTTACTTTGTATTATCTCCCATTTTTTCCTCATATTTTTCCTTTAGCAACTATTTTCTGTTTTAATTCTTTTCAACTGACTTTCAAAAACAGATAGGTCTTTCCTAAAGAGCAAGAAGCTGTACAATCGGTATGTTAGTAAGTTTTCTTGATGATAACATTGTGTGGTGGCTGTTCTTTCTGTTTTATCATCACTAGTCAACTGAGACTAGCAGCCTCTGGAGAAATCACATTACTGTGAACTTTTCTTTTTGTTCTTTGCATTTATCTCCATATATCACTTCCTGCTTGGCCAGTGAGTCAATCAGTGTTTTTTTCATTAACCAATAAGAGAAACACATACACAGAAGGACTTCCCCCATCAGGCAGGTGCTGAGGAGAAACTAGGGGAGCAAGAGAAGGAGAGGAGTTGGGAGCAGGAATAGGGCCAGGTTGCCCAGAACCCAGGAAGAGGGAGAAGCCAGGATATCAACAATGAGGACACACAAACATAAAATTATTTTTCTTGCTACTTCATAACTTGCTACTGTTATTAAATGTAATGTAAATGTCTGTGTTTTCAAATGATCTTAGGTGACCCTTGTAAGCATTGCAGCTTGCATGGAAAGGGATCCTGACAGCCAGGAGCCAAGGAATACCACAAAATCACACCACACAACAAAACTCACACAAGAGATTTGTTGGGAGGGAAAGAAACCCACGAGTGTGATTGCCTCTGCTTGGGCAAGAAATAGCAGCAAACGGTACAGGAAACAGGGCTTAGAGTGTGTTGAGAAGGGGGTGGAACTTTTCAGGGTGGGGCTTTCCAAGGTGGAGATTGGTGAGATTTCATGTCGAGATTGGGCTTTTTACTCTGTAGAGTGGGGGCAGGGGCAGGCAGTTAGGGCAGTTAGACTATTCTGTGGGTGGAGCCCGGCAGTTAGAGGTTCTCAGGGGGAGGGCTCTAGCCACTTGTGTGACTCAAAGGGTCTTACAGTCCCTGTGAAAGTGTCCTTTGACCCCCAAATGGGGGTCATCCATGGATTGAGAACCACTAGTATAGAGTATATCCATCTATTAAAGGGTGACCTTAGAAAAAGTGAGGAAGATCTCTACATTTAACCACTCCTGAAATGGCTTCAGGAAACTATATTCATTAAATGATGTCAGACATAGGACCAATCAGGACTTCCCATATATACAATTGTAATCAATGTATAGAGAACTGTCTTTATAAATCCACTAACGTGGTTTCTTTGTTGCTCATTGAAGTATTTACCCAACGTTCTCCATTTTCATGGAAGAACTTTTCTTATTCATACTTCATGAAAATAAATACCAAAAGATATTTTTAATTCCAGAAGGAGCTTACATTTCATTAAACTATGTACTTTTAAAATATTCTAATTTCCATTAAAAGTTAACATAAAATAAGAACTAATTTCAGTATAAAATTATTACAATGTTTAATAATGCTAGAAATCCTGAAAATTACTTGATCATATTTCTGTGCTAATGATAACTGTGTTATGAATTGCCAATGTTTTGATTGGTGGAGTCATTTACTTATTATGCTTTAAAGACTGTGGTAATGGTCAACACTAAAAATGGACTTTAAACCAATTTTTTTGCCCTAGGAAAAGTTTCAAATGTTCAGAATGTATGAACTCTGCAAACAATTTACATTTGAAATTGACAGTAAGTATATGATGCTTAATCTCATTTGGGACAAGGAAGTAATAAGTAGGAAAACTGTCTGGCTCCAAGTTCTTACAAAATCAGGATGTGCCCTGAACTAGTTCCTTCATCTTGCATAAAACAATGCTTCCTCAGGCTGTGCCCAGACATGGGTGACCATTTACAACAACATTTGGCTCCATTTTGAACATGAGTACAGGCAGAATGGCCTTGCCGATTGTTGATCATGTAAACTGGCTACCTATCCCCCATCAATCATAAGCCACAGACTGAAAAATCATTTATTCCTAGAAGTGAAAAGGTTCCACCAATAAACTTCCCAAAGTACATTACGATCATATGTCCAGGTGACCACATCAAAAACATATCTGGAATATCAGGCCCATGAATTTATCAAACCCAACAAAGGGAGAGAACAGTACCTTGACCAGGGCCTCAAAAATAGGACTTATGACACTGCCATGGTGATGACCCCACTGACCTGTCATCTGCTGTATGCATCAAGGAACCAGCAGAGGACACCAATGCCCTGAGGGCAGCAGATAATCTTTATAACCACCCCTGATACAGCCTGCCTTAAATGCCACTGCAGCACCAATAATAAAAACCCAGAGACGTGTATTTGGGTTAAAGCTGAATCAGAGAAGTAACGCAGCAAACCACTAGCTCTTAACTCTATCACAGACTGAAAGGGCGATCCTGTCTCCACAAATCCTCAGTGTGGCTGGAATGCTGTAAAAGTTGAGAGACATTAAAAGATAATTTAATAATGCAAATTAGTATAGAAAGTGAATTATGTACAACCTTTTGGACTCACCAACATAGGGTAGAAAATGGATTATTTTCTCTGAATTTTTCAAAGGACTAAACATCATTGATGTACTTATTTTGCCTGTATATATTGTATATACATTGTGCATATTGTTTATAATTTTTCTTATATTAATTATAACCTTATATTTTGTATTATACAAAAAGGGGAATTGTGGTGCTATATTATTGATGATCTAATAAAACTTGCCTAAATATCAGAATGCAAAGCTAGCCATAGCCATAGAGGTTAGGTAGTGGTAGAACACATCTTTAATCCCAACAGCAGCACTAGTCAGCCATAGAGGCTGGGTGGTGGTTGTGTGCACCTTTAATCCCAGCACTTGAGAGGTATATAAGACAGGAGCTCAGGGTCTCATTCTGGTATTCAGCATTCAGTCTCCAGCCATGCTGAGGATTCATGGAGACAGGATCACCCTTTCAGTCTGAGGTAGAGGTAAGAGCTAGTGGCTGGCTGTTTTGCTTCTTTGATCTTCAGGCAATCTTTATTAGATCATAAAGAATATATCATCACATGCCACCCCACAATCCCCCTTTTTGTCTTCTCTAACTGCTACCTGCATTTCATTTCTATGGCCTCTATATCTCTGAACCTCACTTCTGTAGCCCAGCTCAGTTCTGAGGCTCAGTTCAGTTCTTGAGGCTGGAATCAGTGGAAACACCTCCAGCAGTCCCTCAAAGGGTTCCTAATTTAACATATGTATAAATCATTTGTGAATTTCCACAAACCTTTTGTCTTTGCCTCTCAAAGTTACTTGGAGTTTTACGCAGTCTCTTCAACCCTATTGTAGCCATTCAGTGTGTATGTGTTATGATATATATATATATATATATATATATATATATATATATATGCATGCATATATGTGTAGGTAGATGATACGTATATAGATGACAGATATAGATAGGCGACAGATATACAGACGACAGATGATAAGAAAATGGATAGATAAAATTTAATGTGATATGTAATATGTGGTCTGAAAGATGATATTAATAGTTATAACTAGCAAAATGAACCTGTGTTTGCAATTGAGTAGTTACCAAAGGGAATGGAGCCTGCTTGGAAAATTGCTGACAATGAATCCAGTGTAGCTTACAGAAAAGCACTGATCAAAATAAAAAACATTATTTTCATGAGACATTTCCTTTCAGCTAGTTTTGAATTGGTGTTTTATGCTTAGTAGATAGTTTGTATTATAAATTTCTAGTTTGATAGGCACATAGTTTGAAATTGGGGGTATGGTTAGTGATGTTGCTGGTGTTAAAGAAATACTTCTAGACCTCTAAATAAAATATAATGGGTCAAGTATATAACAAAGAAAATACAAATAATGTAAATAATGTGTAATGCAGACATGCAAATCTGTTTGCTTTTTCTAATTAGTATTTAAAAGTTGGAAGAAAAGTATCACATTTCCCAGCATGCTTTGCAGGGGATTCAGACACATCATCTCTGGTGACCTCTTTGGCACATCACAAGACTTAAGAAAAAGTTAATTAACAGTGTGGCTTGTGACATTATTGGAAAACAGGATGCAAACAAAACAAAACAACAACAAAACTACACCTTCATCTGCCTCTAAAGCCTTTTCATGTCCTCTGTGTGTCACTGTGACTTAGGCATGTGACAGAAGCACAGAGAACAGTGAGATAAGATAATACCCAGAAAAACTATAGCTTTAGTTCAAGAGATTGGGAACTGTGTAGGTATTTATAGAAGAGAAAGTAGAGGGAGTAATTGGAACAGCGTAGTCCCCAAATTTTGATTTGGGGGATTTATAATTTTTTCAGCTTCATTGTGGTTTGAAATGATAGGCATTCAGCAAGATCGTATTTCAAATTTTGGTATTTCTTATACTATTTATATTAGACAATGTTTTCTCAAGATGATTCCAATTCATTCATTCCTCAATTCAACCCATTTCCTAATGTGCAATGAGTTAGAATTTAAATCTATTGCCACCTTGTTCAATGCGTTTCCTGATAGTTAACACTATCAATCACATTCATAGCATTCCACTGACAATACAGACATAGCATATGTTGTTACATTTTCCCTGAAGCATCACTATCACCAACTAATTATGTTCTATATTAGAACCATAAATGCTATCTTTCAGCACATACACTGGGCCATGCTTCTCTTAGTGTATGCTTCTCCTATATGCCTTCTTGTCTGTCTCTCAATCATCCTTCTCTACCTAGTTCATGATCATTCTGGATCCTCTGGCTATAGAGCACAAGTCAAAACAACTTGTCTAATATTCAAGATCAGTTGACAACACTCACCATGAAGCTCACTTGCAGTGCTTGAGCTGATCTCCACTGAGCTTCCAGCCACTATCTCCTCAGCACATGACACGAGCATTCAATAAACCTGTAGAAATTGCCAGAACAAAGTTCCAAAGTATAAGTTAAAATAAAGCCAGAGCCTACCAAATCAACAAAGCAGTGGTCTTTGTTATAAATTCTTTCCTATTGCTGTGTTACAATGCTATGACCAAGGCAATTTCCAAAAGAAAGTGTTTAAATTGGTTTATAGTTTTAGTGACTTAGAGTCCATGATGACAGAGTGAAAGAAAAGCTGATAGATCACATATTGATCTGCATATAGGAGGTAGAGACAGAGGACACACTGGGAACAGTGTAATGTAAGTCTTTTGAGACAACCAAGCCTTCCCAGTAACACACTGCCTCCAATAAGGCCATACCTCTTAATCCTTCCTATGTAGCTCCAGTAACAGAGGACCAAACATTCAAATATATGAATCTATGGAGAATGTTCTCACTCAAATCACCACCGTTTCCTCTATACTCATAATCATCAGGTGACAAGACATGCAAGGCAGGTGGGGCTGGTCTGACAAAGAAGAAAGATCTGTTAACTCTTCTCATATACAAAAGACCATGCCTAAGAACTAGTGGGCTGTGTTGTTGAAGCTTTAAGAGTTTATAACAAGCTGATAACAACTAGCATTTTGTAAAGAACCCAGAGATATTCACAAGTCATTTCAGGCTGAAATATATATATATATATATATATATATATATATATATATATATATATCACATGGACTTTCTTATCACTGCTTTTTAAAATCATCTGCTTGAACTCCAACCAAATCATAATTCATCCCTATATTTCAGGACATGCTTAATATTATTTTAAATGTTTTATTCTATCTCATGTTTGAGATAAAAGGAATCACCATGTTTTGGAGCCAATACATTACATTTTTCTACTGTTCCATGAACCCTATAGTGTCATACAACTCTGCTGGGTGTTTTCTTTAGGTTCTGTTGTGGATTTCATAATCCACATGGGAAACATTCAAAATTTGAATGTAATTCTTCACCAAAGCCAATAGCAAGTGGTGCCAAATTGAAATACAGATAAGCAATATATCTTATGTCAGTAACACATGTGAAAAGAGCTAAGAAAAAAGTAAAATTATATACTTATCATGGTCAATAGCAAACATCACAATGGGAAAAGTAACAAGAGCACTAACAAGCATACCATTGCACAGTGCAACTGGGGGACAGATGTTTGCACTGAAAGCATCCTGTAGCTAAATGAACTAATAATATGTATGTTCAAGCATACTCATGCTCTCTACTGATTGCCTTTCCAGATTCGGCACAGAGCCTGTTTTTATAGCTCTTTGTGACTCAGAACATAACTATGCAACAATCACAACATATATTAGAAAATGCTTAGTGATGACTCTTTGAATGATGTGAAAACACCTGGATAGGCAATTAATAGAATGTGCTAGTAGATAAACTAATCAGCAACCTTAGTGTGTGCTGTAATTTTTGTTTGTCTTTGACCATATTGTGCTACTTCCATTTTATTTTTAAAATGTAACTTTTTCTTCTTTTCTTCTTTTCATTTGATTTTGAACATACTCTTGTCAGATGTTTGAGAATTCTTTAGGTCTGTTTATTGTATTTAAATTTATTTTGCACATGGGAAACCCCAAATTAAATTATTATGCTATAATTCAATTTAAAAAATACAAAGAACTTTCAAGTACATTTTCAGTCAATGTCCTTTAGCCATTTCATAGTAAATATCTGAAAACTGGAATGGTTTTAGGAAGAAGTGCTATTAGCAAGCTCCCTGGAAACATCTGTTCCTGTTGTTCTACTATGTTAGGGACTCTATATCTGTACTCATAGAAACAACTGACTTATGGCAGATGTTCTGTGTGCTAAGAGTCACCAGATTTAACCCTGAAGGATTATTATTGAAGAACTTTCCTCTTGCTTGACATTCTCTCTACCACAGAATGAGTTTTATTTCAAAATGGTGAAAATAATTATATAGAGAGGAACTTTCAGTGGAAGAAATACATAAATAAAGTATTTGATAAGCACTCTAGTAAAACTGTATGTTTTAACGAAGTCAGTATGTTAGTCTAGATGTTTGTTTTTACATAAGCAGATGAAAAAATCTCTCCACATTTCTATATTAATCTCATTTGATTGGCTAGGTTGCAAAGTCAGACTCATTGTACTGCTCATGCACAGGTTATCACAACTCCAAAGAGCAGAATGACCCCTCTCTGTAATCATCTCGGGCCATTCGCTATGAAAGTCATCATGCTGGCTGAGATCTATGAGTTTTACCTTGTATTTCACTGGCAATAATTTAGTGCTCTAAACCTCAAACTGGAGAAGGGTGAGCTTGAACCCAATCATCACTTTCACATTTAAATTAGAAGGGATTTTTTCTGCTTTAGTTTGTATTTAAGCTATCTCTATATAGTTTAGCTTCTTCTGTTAAATGTTTCATAGTTTAAAAGTAATTCATTAACCAGGGATAGTGGCTAACAACTGTAATCACAGCCCTCAAGAGACTGAGACTGAAAATTGCTGTGATTCTGGGGCCATCCTGGGCTACATAGTGAGTTTAAGATTAACTCAGACTGCAGTGTAAGACCTTGTCTCAAAAATAAATTAACAAGTCAAAGTAATTTGATATTGAAGTGTCAAACTAGGTTACTAATATATGAATTTTGTTTCACTTTATGTGCCTGAGTGTTTTGCATGCATGCATGTATGTGCACCACTTGTGCTCTGGTGGCCTTGGAGGCCAGAAGAGAGTGCCAGGTCTTGTAGAACTGAAGTTACAGATACTTGTGAGCCATCGTATGGGTGCTAGGAACCAAACCCAGGTCCCCTGAAAGAGCATCAAGCATTCCTAATCACTGAGCCATCTTTCCAGCCCCTCAAACTAGGTTTGAAAGATAATGCCTACCAGTTTATGACATTAGTGTCAGCTTTATAAACCTTACTGATTGCATTTCTTAGAAAAGAAAACATTACTAAGGTATGAAATGGGTAAATATCTTCAGCTATTAATGTCAGATACAAACTGAGTTTGATTATTTCTAATACAATATATTAATATGTTTTGTACATATAGTATAAATGTAAACATGATTAAGTATTCATTAAACGAGCATGCATATAACCACTTCACTGCTTTCTAACAATCCTCATTGATCGTTACTTTATTAGGAGTAAGATGGGTGTTAACTGAATAATCTTTTACTGTAAATTAATTTAGCGTGTGTATCTCTGTGTGTAGGTGTAGTGTATGTGTGTGCGCATTCATGTGTGTATATGAATGCATATATGGGTATGCCAGTGGGCATGCACATGTATGTGAAGCCTTCATCCTCATTAAATTTTCCTTTCATTTTTGAGACTCACTGAAACTTGAGCTCACCTGCTCAGGTAGTCTGTCTGGCCAGTGAGCTTCAAGAACCTGCCAGCATCTGTCCTCCCTCCCCCTGGACTGAGATTGTAGATGCATGCCACTGTATCTTGCTCTCAAGAGGGAAATGCAGCTCTGGATTCAAATACTCATGCTCTACAGTCAACAAGTTCATCACTTAAGCCCACTTCTCAGTCCCAAACACACTCTTTACAAAGCAGATTGATCATATTTCCTTTGCTTCTAGCATGTATCCATGGGAAAAACAGATTCAGTATGCATTTTATCAGTAAAAAAAATAATAAATATGTTCATGAATTGTCATGAAAAGAGGACATTTTACTTTTAATTGATTTAGGGAAATATTTGCATTCTCTCTTAAAAGACTAAATTTCAGTCAAACTGAAGTAATTCTTACAACAATACTATTTGGGTTATAGGGTAATGTTAGCAAAATACTACACTTAGCATCTCAGGTTTCATACAGAGGCAGTTGAGTTGGTTGAGTTAAGTTTCTAGCCTGCTTCACCTCATTCTTGGTTTGTAATGAAAGAGCACTGATGTTTGTCAAAGGTGATTATTCTATTAATTGTTTTGATGAAACACATTGGACAATTGCTATTATTTCAAACTTAATTTCCATCTTCATGTTAAATGTAATTATTTATATAACATTATACTCCTGTTATATTTATGGACTCAATTATAAAATATTTAACTGAGATTTTAAATCCATAAAGATTTCTAATATTGACTATTTTTCATAAATAGAGGCTAATGTTAATTTTATCAAAATCCAACTACTGTCTTCATTGTTTTTACCTATTAATTTTGTTTTTAATTTAATTATCTTCTCACTTTTTCTTTCCTCTTTTTTTACATATAAGCTCTCTTCTTTGTAGTTTCTTGAGATTAAAAATTAAATCACTGGGAAAAACAACAGCTATCAGGGGCATCTCTGGGATGAGCTAGACACCCAGGAATCTATAATGGTGACACTAGTTAAGACTCCTTGTAATGGGAGATATAGATCTTGGACAAGCCATCTCCTGTAACCAGGCAAGACTACCAGTGGAGGGATTGGGAACCCAATCCAGCCACATAACCTTTGTATAGCAAGTCTTTCTTGTCATATATTCTTTGTGGGGGCTGTCATCTCCCAATAATGACTTGGAGACTTATTATTATGAATGCTTGGCCTTAAGCTTAGGTTTGTTTCCAACTAGCTTTTATAACATAATTAACCTATTTCTCCTAATCTACTTTGTACCATGTGGCTTTTTTACCATTCTTCCATTTTATATGTCTTACTTCCAAGGTGTCTCCCTGGGGTCTCCTGCCTCTCTTCTCCCCAGAGTTCCTGTCTCCCCAGACGTCCCACCTATTCTTTCCTGCCTAGCTATTGGCCTTTCGGCCCATTATTAAACCAATCAGAAGGCATCTTAGAAACACATCTTTACTGTGTACAAAAAATTATCCCACAACACCTCTGACCTACAATTTCCCCTGTCCACAAGATCTGCTGGAAAAAGGTGGTGCAGAAATTATGGGAGTGGCCAACCAATGACTTGTCCAGCCTGACATCCATACCATGAGAGGGACCCAGAGGTTGGACAGCACAGAGATGTAGCGGAAACTTAGCCATGCCTGCTAGGGGCTGGCTACAGGTGTGCCTGACCACACCTGCAAGGGCATGGTCAGGGCGACATAGGGAAGGTTTAAGAGTTAGGGGTGCTCACGTGGCAGCCCCTTCTTCCGTTTCATCTTCTGCTTGCTGTACTTACTGCTGCCCCGCCAGCTGATTAGGTTGCTCTGTAAGTAAGGCTTTTCCCTATTAAATTCTCTTGTATTTTTAGCTGGCTCCATATTGGCAATTACCACAATAACTGGTTGTCAGAAGCAGGATATTGTAAACCTAGGCCCCGTTTGAGGTTTAGAGCACTAAATTATTGCCAGTGAAATACAAGGTAAAACTCGTAGATCTCAGCCAGCATGATGACTTTCATAGTGAATGGACCCAACATCGAGAAAGGTCTGGTCATTCCCAGTAGCAGTGGAAGACAATCCCTCACAGGAGTTCTTTGTCTATTGTGAAAAATAATACTGCTCTACATGGTAGTTTGGCTAGCAATGAAGAATCAAATGTGACTGGACAAGACAAGAAACACATATTTTGGCAGAACTCCATCAATGATAAAAGGTCCCATCTGAAGGTAAGGATTAATAATAAGGTTATTAATGGGATTCTGGACACTGGACCTGACATGACTATTATTACACAAAAGTCCTGGCATCAGATATGGCCTCTTAGAGAGGTGAATGTACAATTTTTAGGAATTGGAACTCTAGTGTTCAACAGAGTGTTCACTCGGTAGTCTGCATTGGACCGGAAGGACAGAAAGGGAGACTGAAACCATACGTGGCAGATATAGCTATTAATCTCTAGGGTTGTGATCTCTTACAGCAATGGAATACTCAGATTAATATTCCTCCGGTGTCAGATATAAATTACATACAATCTTTAAATAGTAGAAAAGATCTGGTAAGACACTATGGAAAACTGTTACCAACCATCCAGGCTGTACAGAAACTAGGTACAAATGATAGACCTTCATAGGAGCCAAAGACCCTGCCATTGAAGTGGCTTACAGATGAACCTGTTTGGGTAGGACAATGGCCTATGACCTCTGAGCAGCTGGAGGCTTTAGAAAGACTAGTTCAGGAACAGCTAGATGCTGAACATATAGAGGAATCTACCAGCCCTTGGAATTCTCCTGTATTTGTTATCAAAAAGAAGTCAAGTAAGTGGAGAATGCTGACAGACCTGAGAGCCATAAATAAGGTAATTCAACCAATAGGCTCTCTGCAGCCTTCCCTGATACCTAAAGGATGGCCGATCATAGTCATTGATAGAGAGTTTTGCCACAAGGAATGCTAAATAGTCCTAAGTTTGTGTCAGCATTTTGTACAGCAACCTTTGGAAATAATTCATAAGAAATTTTCACAATCTCTTTTTTATCATTACATGGATGATATTCTTTTATCAGATTCCAATAAGGAAACTCTGAACGTATGTTTAAAATGGTGAAGGAAGTCCTGCCCTGTTGGGGGTTACAGATTGCCTCAGAAAAGATACAAAGAGAAGATTCTATTAACTATTTAGGTTACAAGATAGACTTACAAGGAATCAGACCTCAAAAATATACAAATTAGAAGGAATTGTTATCAAACTCTTAATAGTCTTAAGAAGCTGCTAGGGGAAATTTCTCAATTACAGATGATTATTGGGGTAGAAGGACATGACTTAAAACATTTTAAAATGGCCCTTAAAGGTGATTAGGACCTAAACAGTCTGTGAATACTATCCACTGAGGCAGAAAAAGAATTACAATGGGTAGAAAACAGAATATTGGATGTGCATGTAGATCAGATAAACCTTTAAACTAGACTGTATTCTGGTTATCTTGCCATACAGAGAATACCCTTCTCGGACTCTGATGCAGAGGGAAGACACCATATTGGAGTGGATATTTCTGCCACATAAACAGAATAAAGTTAAAGACATAGATAGAAAAGATTTCTGACTTGATTCTAAAGGGCAAATTATGACTCTGTCAAATGACTGGAAAAGATCCAGCAGAAATTATAGTACCTTTAACTAATGTGGAAATTTCCTCCTTGTGAAAGGATAATGAATATTGGCAAATAGCTCTTACTGACTTTTTGGGAATGGTTAGCAACAATTACCCCAAACTTACAGAATTAAATTAATAAAAAAAGACAGTTTGGATTCTTTCACATATTGTAAGACAAATTCCCATTTCTGAAGTTCTTACTTTCTACACTGATGCCGACAAATCAGGTGAGGCAGGTTATAAAGCAGGTAAGGTAAGTAAAGTAGTTCAAAGTCTGTATACATCTGTACAAAAGGTAGAATTATATGCAATTCTCACGGTACTCATGAATTTTATAGAACCTCTTAATATAGTTACTAATTCTCAATATGCAGAGAGAGGCATGTTACACATTGAGACTGCCGAATTCATTCCTGATAATACAGAATTAACTTCACAGTTTATACAATTACAGGAAACAATTAATAACAGAAGTAATCCTATATACATTACACATATCAGAACCCATATGGGTCTGCCAGGCGAACTAGTACAAGGCCAAGATGAGATTGATCATTTATTAATTGGAAGTATGCTAGAAGCCTTAGAATTTCATAAGAAACATCATGTAAATAGCAAAGATTTGAAAAAGGACTTCTCCATCACTTGGCAACAAGCCAAGGAGATAGTGAGGAATTGCCCTATTTCTTCCTTTTATAATCAAACTCCATTGGCAGCAGGTTGTAATCCTAAGGGCATTTGGAGAAATGAGGTTTGGCAGATGGATGTCTTTCACTTTGCAGAACTTGGAAATTTGAAATATGTGCATCACACTATAGACACATTCTCAGGGTTCCAATGAGCTACTGCTCTTAACTCTGAAAGAGTTGATTCTGTTATTACACACCTGCTAGAGGTAATGTCAGTATGGGTAAACCTGTACAAATAAAAACTGACAATGTCCAGCATATGTCTTCCATTGGAACACTTTTTCAAATAAAGTATGTCACTGGTATATCACAGAATCCTACGGGACAAATAGTGGTTGAGAGTTCTCATAGAACACTTAAATAGATGCTCCATAGACAGGCTTGGAAGACTAAAATTCCCAAACATAGGTTGCATAATGCTTTATTAACACTAAACTTTCTTAATGCCAATGACAAAGGACAAACAGCTGCAGAAATACACTAGACTACAGAAAAAAACTGCTGGACTGAATCAGCCAGTATACTTCAATGATGTACTAATCTCTGTGTGGAAACCAGGACATGTGTTAAGATAGGGTAGGGGTTTTGCATTGGTTTCCACAGGAGAAGGAAAATTTTGGATACCATCAAAGTTGATCAAGATTCGAGTGGAAAAGGAAAAACCTCTTGACGAGAAGAAATGACAGGTATTCTACTAAGGTATATCTCATAAAGTAAATAGAAACCTCCCAAAGGAAATGGAAGTGTGTTGCTTTTATCTTCACAGGAAAACTCATCTCCTGAAGTGAAAGGACACTGCATGGGTAGATACTTAAGAAGAGAAGGTAGCTATAACCATCAAACAAAAGGAACGTGCCATATGGTAAACTTTACTGCTGTCTCTCAAAGAACTCCATTTCTCTTTATTTCCTAGTCCCTATTCAATTAAACCAATGCTGGCTTTAGAGGTGGATTTGGCTTTCCTCCTCTAAAATCCAAGCATGTTGTTTAACATGCTTCTGTATTGTATCAAGAGTTTCTGTATTGTATCAAGAAGTCAATTGATGTAATAAGAGAAGAATTTGGGGACTGTCTTTGTCTTTTTTTGGCTCTTTCCTTCAAGGTGTACACCCTCTCATAATTGTTATTCTCCCATGGTAATGGGAAAGTTACACATACTTACACAAGCAAACATTTCTCTGCTAACATTTATGTTTGAGTCCCACACAGCCAATGAAACCCTACCTGACAGCAATCCCTGGACACCCCGGGAAAAAAAGTGAGCCACACCTCCTCAACTGCACTGGATCCAACTTTCTCCATTTCAACTGACATTCCGGCCAGAACTGCAGGTACTGACTTCAATCAAGTTAAGGATTTCAAGCATCATCTTCAATCAAGTGAATCCCATCTAACATGGACTGGATACAATCCATTCAAGACTTTCACTATACTAACATTTTCTTCCTACAGGACTCCATGAGGCTATCACCATCACATTTCTGCAGGAAGTAACTTGGATGATGCTATGCTCCCTTTCCCCCATTGATGTCACTTAGGGTAGTATATATACCTAGTTCAGGGATAGCTTCCTATTGTTTATGGTTGAGATTGGAAGGAGGTGTTCAGTCTTGGACACCTCTTTCAGATGGCTTTAAGGTTTAGTTAAAATAGAAATAGTTAGGATGTGACATAAGCAGATTGTTGCATCTTCTTATATTTCACCTTTATGATTGTTAATTTTGGATACCTTACACTGTTAAGTTTTAATCCTCTTTTAGACTAAAAGGGGAATTTTAGGGGAAACTGTAACCGCGCCTGCTAGGGGCTGGCTACAGGTGTGCATGACCACACCTGTAAGTACTGGTCAGGGTGACATAGGGAAGGTTTAAGAGTGAGGGGTCCTCACGTGGCAGCCCCTTCTTCCATTTCATCTTCAGCTTGCTGTACTTACTGCTACCCCACCGTCTGGCTAGGTTGCTCTGTAAGTAAGGCTTTTCCCTAATAAATTCCCTTGCATTTTTTTTACCTGACTCAGTATTGGTAATTACCACAATACAGAGACCTAGGATAGAACCAAACATGACTGGCAAAAAATGAAAGAAAAAAGTCAATGAAATGATTCCATATGATATTCTGTTATACTCATAGATCATTGCCTATCCCATTTGCCATCAGAGAGGTTAAACACAGCAACTGATGGGAGACAGATGCTGAGACCCATAGCCAAACATTAAGTGAACCTCAGGGAATCCTGTATAAGGATTATAGGAGACGGGGTGGGGAGGCAAGGACACCACAAGAAAACCAACAGTATCAACAAACCTGGGCTCATAGGGACTCACAAAGACTGAACCACAAACCAGATAACTTGTGTGGGACTGACCTAGGCCTTATGTACATATGCTGTTATGTAGCTTAATCTTCTTAGAGGACTCTTAACAGAGGGAGCAGCTGCTATCTCTGACTGTGTTACCTGCTTTTTAGACCCTTTCCTCCTACTGGGTTGCCTTAACAGAAGAGGAGATGCCTAGTCTTACTGTAGCTTGATAAACCATGGCTGGCTGATATACGTGGGAGCCCTACACTTTTCAACAAAAAGGAGGGGTGGATTTGGGGGAATGAGAGGGGAGTATGGGGGAGGGGATGGAAAGAGAGGAGGGAGCACAAACTGATAATGAAGGGAAATAAATAAGTAAAATTAAATTACTAACTTCAGATCCTTCTCTTCTAATTTAACCCTTTAAATGTTATGAATTTCCCTATAAGTATTATTTTGGCTAAATTTCACAAATCTTCATATTTGAAAGATTTATTTTTGTTTGATTCAAAATAAATACCATTCCTTATGACTTGTAATGTCTAAAAGTGTATTTTTAAATTTCCTAATGTTCATATACTCTTATTCTCAAAAGTATTTATTGATTTGTCATTTGGGTGTAACAGCTAGAGAATGTTCTTAATAAATATATCACTTTTATTACATTTTCTGACCTAAGAAACACTATAGCATAACATGTTTAATGACATCAAGAACAACCACATTTCAAAGTTCTGCAGAAGTCAGTAGATACTTCACCTTGGTGGGCACTGGCCCTTGATGAGCTTGTGGGCAAAAATTTCTGCCACACCTTTTCATACCAGACTCCATCATGTAACTTAGGAAATACTACAGAGCAAAGACTGGTATAAAGTATTTCTTATTTTCTTGTGAATCATCATGAAATCATGCTTCATCTAGTTTGCTGATGACAAACAACATGGAACACAGCTCAGTTCTCTCAGCTGAGTCCAGAATACCAAGATTCAACTGATGAAGCATAAGGCCAACCACACTCAGCAGTAAAATCTGGTGAAGTGATTAATTCTTAAATAATGGTGTATGTGTTTTCTTTTAACAAGCTGTATTTTTAGGTGATTTGTTTCTGTTTATCTTCTTCAGCTTTTCTCTCCTGATGTGCTCCGTGCTAAGCTCTATGCCACACCAGCTTCTGAGGAATACAAGATACAGTGCAAAGTGTACATAGCAGAGCTCAGTTGCCACACACAAGGTTTATTCCATTCCCTGTAACCTACCCTTGACCTCAGATGCATAACCAAACCCAGCCTAGACTGGAAGAAAACACTCCTGACTTCAGGCCTCACTGTCTGGGCTGATTCCTATGAGCCTTTGTTTAAAACATGATGGTAGCAACAGAAAACTGAAATATAAACCGATAACCCCTTGTACAGTAACTGAAGAATGCAGAAGGTACTGAAAAAGGGTGTTTCCCATCAATTTTCATGACCAATAGAGCAGTGAAGGAAGGGGCAGTTGACTCTCTCTGCTCATATCCCTGTCCCCACTGCCATTTCAGAAGAGAGAACCTATGCTACAGGTTTTAGGGACATGAAAGTAGAAACTGGGCTGTTCACATCTTATGAGATCTTATAACATAGATTTATTTCTGCTATTTGCAGTTTCTGTGTGTTCAGTCTTTTATCAATGATAACTGTAATTCTTTTTAATGCCTTTTTAGAAAACAATTTCATTCTCCTAGCAAAGTCTACACTTTCCATAAAAATACACCTGCAGTTTGATAATGAGAAATACTAGAAATTCAGTCTAGGCATGCAGTAGTTTACCTGGAGGCAATTGTTTTAAGATGCAGCTTAACTAATTCAAGAAATTCTCACAATGGAAAAAGAGATCCATCTCCCTGAACTTGTGAGAAATGAATGGGTAGAGCTTTTCTTCTTATTAGAGCCTCAGATAAAATTTTTTCATAAAATTTCAGTAAATGTGGTAATTCATGTGGAGGTACTCAACTTCAGGATGTAGCTACTGCACCTCATTTTTATATAGTGATAGTATTAAAATTTTGAGAACTTCTAACTTGTTTGCATAAGAGAAAAACCTTGAGGAAGTTAAATACACTCTAAAAGACTTTTTTAAAAAAGCTAAAATGTGCATTTATGATCATTTTATTTTATACAATTCAAAGATAACGATTATTGTACACAAACTAGTACCAAGCTGGACAAATGACTCAGCAGTTAAGATTGCATACAGTTCTAGCAAAGATCCCAGTTTTGTTCTCAGCACCCACATCAGGTAACTCACAAAGCATTGTAATTCCAGTTCTGGTGTATCTAGTGCCATCTTCTGGATACCACTGGTACACACACACACACACACACACACACACACACACACACACACACACACACACTTAAAAATGAAACAGTCCATGTTTAAAGGCCAGTTTCTTGAAGGTGCAGTACCCAGAATTTTATATCATTAGTGTCCAAATAATCATATAAACGGGCATAAAGTTGGTCGAGTATCTGACCTATATAAACCTTGTTCCTTTTGCAATACTATTTATTTTACAGAAGCATATTTTTGAAAATCCCCAACTCTTCCTTCTTTTGAAGAGCAACATTGTTTTATATGGCTCATCGTGCTCAGAAAATCCTTCATAGGCTTGCAAGGTAATTGCAGCAGTGAACATCTAGGGTAGTATATTCAGTGTTGATACTAAAGTCATAGGGTAGTATAACAAAGAAGATAAGGTACAAAGACAATGTAATCAAGATTAATTTGCAAGGCCATATTTGAGTCACAGTTTAGTTGCTTGCAACCTGTAGGACATTATTAGAACTGGTTAATTTTTCTAATACTTCATGTTTTAAACCAAGGATACAGAAATATCGGCTATCAGTCTTTAATAAGATTAATCTCAGTGTTTAATGAGGCAGCATTAAATTTCCTTTCCCAAACTGAAGATTGATAGTTTGGTTAGTGACAAAATCTTGTCACTTGAAGAGCCTAGGTAAAAGAGCGCTGCACTGATTTCAAGGCATGAGGTAACTAGAAGTCCAAGAGCAGCAGCCAAAAATAGGAACAAAAAGAAGAAACATTATATAAAATATTCAATAGCAATAATATTGATAGGAATAGTGTCTTTTGCCCTGAATTACCTGCTAAAGAAAGTAAATATTTTCAGTGAGAAAAATTGAAGAAAAATTATTTTTGAGTGATTTGTAGCTACCAGATAGTATTAAGAAATTTAACATAGGTACATCACAGAATTGGTAACTTAAACCACTCTACCATTCTGTCTGTCTTCAGAGGAGAACTCAGCCCTAAGCAATGTCAGCATGTGCAATTTTTTAAAGTGTGCAAATCAGTTTAGGAAGGAAGATTCCATACATGCAGGTAGTTTAGATGTGATACAGCTTTAAGCTGACAATAAAATGGGGAAGAGAACAGAAGAAAACAAACAGGAAAGGTCCATGTTCTCATGGAATTGTATTCTACTGGGGAAGACATGTGCTAAAAATAGCACACATACTATTAATTCAGAGAAGAGAGGCATTGCAACAAAATAAATTGGAGTAAAGTCATAAAAATGGACTACTTTGGGAAGATTGACAAGAAGGCTTCTGTAAAATGATAACTTTTTATTCACATTGAATTAGGAGACTTTGCATTTGGCTAAAGAACTGTGGAAGAATAAACAGTAGCAGAAAGGCCCTATAAGGAGAACAAGGTGGTGAAAAACACAAGAATGAGAAGGCCACAAACCAATGACTGAAGCAGGAACTGCTGGTTTCATGGTGTCCTGACTGTCCCAAATAGGTTGTTGGAGGTGCCATTTGAAAGAAAGTGAGGCTTGATGGGGAATGTACTGTATATATTTATCTTATTGATTGTTAAACAAAATACTGTTTAGCCAATGAGACAGCAAGTTAGACAGGACTAGGAGTCAAACAGGATTCTGGGAAATGTAGTAGAGAAGTGGTGATCCAGGCAGGAAGTGACATAGCAAGGAGACTCATATTTAAGCGAAGGAGAAACAGGAAGGGTCCCTTTTTTCTGCTCTTCCTCCAGCAGCGCAATGTGAGCCACCGGCAAGGAGGGACACCAATAAGGCGTCCGATAAGATAAGTCTTATAAAATATATAGATTTATGATAATTAAGACTGAGCTAACAGATGAGGAATCCTAGTTATTGGCCAAGCAGCTTTGAACCTAATACAAGTTTCTGTGTATTCATTTGGGCCTAACTCAGGCAGGCAGCTGGCATAAAGCTCACATGTGGTGGTGGGGCTCAGGCGGCTTTTGGCAGATCGTAATAGAGGCTGCATTTTTTAAACCCATGTTTTAAAATTTAAATTAAAAACAACCTTATTTTAGATATTGATCCCAGATACCAGTTCCCTTTCCCTCCTGTCCTCCTTTGCTTCCCACCAACCCTCATCCCACCCCACATCCATTCCCCAGAGAGGGTGAGGCCTCCCAAAGGGGACCATCAAAGGATGCCACATCATTGGGGGCAGGGCCTAGGAGCTCCCCGATGTATCTAAGCTGAGAGAGTATTCCTCCATAGGGAATGGGTTCCCAAAGAGATAAATACTGGTTCCACTGTCAGAGGTCCCATAGACTTCGTGGTCTCCCAACTGACACCTGAGTTCAGGAGGCCTGGTTTGTACCTATGCTGGTTCCCCTTAAATGCCCTTCCTCTATAATGAGATTGATGACTGCCTTAAATGCCATCCTAGAGTCTTTACACAGTAGCTGATGAAATAAGCAGCAGAGATCCACAGCTAAACACTGAGCTGAACTCCTGGAATCCAGTTGTATAGAGAGGAGTGATGAGCAAAGGGGTCAAGACCATGCTGGGGAAAACAGCTGACCTGAGTGATCTTAGAAGTTTCTGCAGTGTGTGTGTGTGTGTGTGTGTGTGAGAGAGAGAGAGAGAGAGAGAGAGAGAGAGAGAGAGAGAGAGAGAGAGAGAGAGAGAGAGAGAGAAATGCTAAAGGTATTGAGAGACTGTGAAAATTGCTTCCTTGCCTGTTTAGTTCAAAGACTCTCATGAAAATTCACCTAGATGTCTCACTAGTGAATCACTTATTTCTCATTTTTCATGTGTGTACAAACATAAACATGTGTATGTTTTCAACCAGGACTGGGAGAGGTGCATGTGTGAATGCATGTGAGGGAGAGGTCAGGGATCTTCCTCAATCAGTTTTCTACTTTTCTTTTGGGCATAGGTCCATTGAACCTGGAGCTCTCTGTTGCAGACACACAGGCTGGCCAGGAAGTCCATGTCTACCTCTCTAACTAGGGTTACATATTCACCCTGGAGGCCTTAGCTACAGGCCTCATGATTGTACATCAAGTACTTTACTGACTGAGCCATCCCCTGGGCTCCTTACACAAATGTTTTGTTTTGGTGGAGCCTTAAGAAATACATTTGTTGCAGAAATACAGGGCCATGAAAGTTCATCTTGGAGTCACTGCACCAACCATTTTGTTTTTCCCCAGTGTGACCCAGATCTACCTGCCAATCCCTAGTGATAGTTTTACTTACCAACAATTCAGTTGTCACCTTGGTGCTAACAGAGCTTTGGTTACAAAAAGACTTCATCCATTTGGGCATCTATGTTTTTGAAATTCATGGTTGTAGCTTCCTTGCAATTCCAACAAGATTTGACATCCTAACTTAGATAGGGGTATCTTCTGTCACCCCACTCTTATATGAAAGGCTGTAGGTGATTAACAGCTGCTGAGAGGGAGAATTTGTCCACCTCAAGCATGAGCTCCTATACCAAGTGGTCAGCCATAGAAACAGATATGCAGATGCCACCAAATAGACTCAGAAGTCTGTATTTATGTTTATATACTTACATGCATACATAACAGCAATGGTTACAAAGAGGAGGCCATAATGGGGTCTAAGGGCACACATGGGAGGAATAGGAGGGAGAGAAAGTAGAAAAATGATATGATTATATTTTAATTAAATAAATGAAGTTTTCATTCAAAATTCTTATTTCAATTAAAAATCTCTCTTAAAAATAAATTGAAACACAAAAAGCGAGTCCTTACTGATTAAAGATTTTGGACATATTTAAAAGTCTTCTTTGAAAGAAGTGTCTGGAATCTGCATTTTCCAGCAGGCTTGTCCATCAAATGCTTATCTAAAGCTTGTGTTTTTAGAGGATAGCACTGTGTTTTGAGCAGATTAAGCAAAACCCATTCCCCTCTGTAAAGTCACACCCCACCTCTTGGAGGGTCTCTTTTGACTTGGGACTTATTTCTGAAAGCTAACAGGTGTTTGACTTGATTGAGCTCACCAGGAGATCTCTCAGCATTCTGTGTAGTTACTTAGCACCATGGAGTTCTGTGAAGCCTGGTCCCACAGCAAATTTTCTAGTGAGAATGGATTTCAGCTTTTATGTAGCAGAAGTGAGCCACCTATTCACTCAAAGCATGAATGCCATTCATTTAGAGACAACAGTGCTCGTGAATTCCATTTGGTTACATCAGTTTTCTAAATCAT
Organism: Cricetulus griseus; assembly: GCF_003668045.3. Taxonomy (NCBI): domain Eukaryota; kingdom Metazoa; phylum Chordata; class Mammalia; order Rodentia; family Cricetidae; genus Cricetulus; species Cricetulus griseus. Next base: position 261,121,780 of record NC_048595.1, read on the forward strand.
TATCCACTGCATTGTCTATCACCAACAAATCGACTTTCAATGTCTTGAGAAATGAAAGTCAGTTTGAAATTTGAGTAAGTTATTTTGAAGCCATTCCCCCACCCATTTGTCCTCAAACTGACCCTTTTAGCTTACTGAATACCCATTTTATTTGAATTGTGATTCTGATCAATATACACCTATGGTAGCAGTGTCAGATGCTCCACAGAATAGGACACCCACTGTAGTCACAAAAATAACGTATTTATGGCTTTCACTGATAAAAAGGGAACTTGTGAGTGTTAATCTCTGTTGTTAGCTTCACAGAATTTTAAATATTTGTGACAGTGTTTCCAAGCAAGATTCACCCTGATCATGGCTGGCACAGGCTGTGACTAGCCCAAGTCCTAAAGACTGGACACTTGGGGGGAGTGGGAAGCCAGCTGGCTTAACAACTGCATTCATCTCTTTCTGCTTCCTGACTGCAGACACCTTTGAGCAGCTGCCCCAAGTTGACCTGAACAAGGGGGAGCTCATGGACCCCAGATTGATAGCTGGGAAACCAGCGTAGGACTGACCCAGACCCCCTGAATGTGGGTGTCCGTGAGGAGGCCTGGGCAATCTATGGGGTTCCTTGTAATGGATCAGTATTCATCCCTAATATAGGAATGGACTTTGGGAGCCCATTCCACATAGAGGGATACTCTCTCAGCCCAGACAGATGGGGGAGGGTCTAGGCCACGCTCCAACTGATATGACAGACTTTGAAGATTTCCCCATGGAAGGCCTCACTCATCCTGGGGAGCAGAAAGGGGATGGGATGGGGGGTTGGTGGTGGACAGGGAAGGAGGGGAGTGAGAGGAAACTGGGATTGACATGTAAAACAAGCTTGTTTTTAGTTTAATTTTTAAAAGGGGAGAATATTGCCTTGTTTCCTTAATTCGCCTTCATTTTCTGTTCTCTAAACACATTCTCACATATGATTTTACTTGCTCAGCCACCACCCATGTAAATCCTCCCTATGTCCATTCCAGTTCCTTCTTTCTGTTACATTATTGTTGACTATGCAGTGTTTTGTTCATCATTCTTACATCTAAATGTGTCTTGCCTAGTGAGATAAACTATCTTAGTGTTTCAGTAATTCTATCTTTAGAATAGAAAGAAAGATTGTCTATTCTAGAAAACAAACAGAAAATTTATAAAAATGTCTGACTCTAAGAAGTATTATTTTAAAATGTCCATTCTCCATTAATATTACCTGGAGGGATGGTGTCTTTCAATTTCTGTATTATCAATGCTGCATGCATTCAGCTTATTGTCTGGTATTAAATAAATATGTGTGAATGAGTATATAAATAAACTATTTGGTAGACATGATGGACTGCAACAAATCCTAGCACCCATATAAATCCTAGCACCTAGCTTGATCAGTTAGGTATCATATCCCATATATCAAAATAAAGTTTTCCAACTTACCAATTCATTTATCTATTACTAACTTTAGGTGTTCATAGAGTTTATAAAGCTAAACCAAGTTTAAACATTGAGAGTCTATGATCCTACTATAAAATCAGACATTTGTATATGCATGTGTCTGTGTTCCCTGTTGTCCATTAGTTAAAGTCACTGTTGTCAAGGTAGAGTTACTCCTTCATATATATTTCCTAGTAGCCATACATCCATATAAAACACACACACACACACACACACACACATATATATATATATATATATATATATATATATATATATGAATTCAACTGGTTTGGGACACAAAAACAACTGTTTCCAAAATATATCATCCCCATCTATTACTTGATTTGATAGAGTGGGTTTGATTGGCTGAATGTGTTTCCTTTTCTTCTGTCATTGCTTTATATGTGCTATACTCAAAACAGTCTGTTCAAAGAGAGTGGTACCCCAGGATACAATACAACCATTTTTCCATCTCTGCTGTGCACTTACGAAGCCCATACAAGAACATCAGTGATAGTGAAGCAAAATGACAAAACATGAGAATGTTAGCGGGATGGGGAAACTGAAAGCATGTTCAGTACAAGAACACAAGAAATCTATTTGACACATTTTAGCTTGAAGCCAGGGAGAGATGCTACCTTAGGTGATTTATAACCGAGTCAAATAATCATGAAAAATATGAGCTGGAAGTTAGGGATTCACTGACTTACAAAAGTAACCTTTAAAGATAATGAAGTCAATGCTTCCAGTGTGTATCTAGACAGAAGTCTGAGTGTTAAACCATGCATGTGCTGATAGTTTTACATCTATGTGGCAGACATAAAAAAATGGTTACTCCATAAAAAGTAGAAGAACGTATGTGTGATGAGATAAGCACTTGGTTAGAACATAAAAGGAATGTTTTTTTGAATGATAGGAATTTTTCTGAGTGTAGATCCCACAAGTACATGCATGAAACTGTGGACATTTAAGAACTGTGCACTTTACAATATGTAAATTCCTTCTCATTTTTGAAAATGAGATTAAGCATATTTCAATCCTTTATCTTCTCAGAACCGTTTTTGGAAAGAAACTCTGCCCTATAGTCTTCTTTTACTCCAATTTCCTTCCTCCAATATCTTGGGCACACTTTCTGATGATACCTTCCCCTTGAATACACAGAATTTTTGCAAAAACAAAAGATTAACATGAATATAATACAGAGCAAATTATGTCTTATATCTGGCCTGCATCTCTCAGCATGTTTTTGATATTGCTATATTTAGTATTATTCTATTTGATGTATATACATATATATATATATATATATATATCACATTTTTTCAACCCATTGAAGTGAAATTTTTATGCTCCTAAAAAGCTTACTCTATTACTCTAAAACATCCAAGTGATATGTTTTAAGCTTTGGCCTGGAAATAAAATCCATCTCTCTACAATTTCTAATTATTCACCCTACTTATGTGACCTTAACTCAAATGAAAAATATTTTATAAGTTTTCCCACTGAGTGTAAAGTCCCTTGACACTTTCAAATATTTCTCAGATGGCATAATCCTCAAATTACCCTGCTGATTCTCTCGAGAATTGGATGATTTATGTCCCTTTAAATGATACTGTTTAAACAAATCATTTAAATATCCAGATGTTGTTTGACCAACACAACTAAACACCCACCACTTACTCTGCCTAGTACATTTCATTAATGGAAACTGACACCATGTCAGATTTTTCTCAGAAACTTAGTTCTTATAAACAATTAACATTATTTTTATTTGCAATTTTTATAGTATTTTTTTAATTTTTAGTTATTTTGTAACTTTTCATACAGTTTATTTTGATTATATTCTTTCTCCTTCCCCAACTTATCCCAGGTCCTTTCCCTTCCCACCCCTACCCAACTTCATGATCACTCTCTCTTAAAAAATAAACACAGAAAGAGAGATACACACAGAGAGAGAATTGACCATGTTCTGTGTTGGTCTATGACTCCTAAAACATGAGGCCTGTCATGGTGTACAGTTGATATACACAGTGGCAATCCATTGAAAACTGATTTTTCTTCTAGAAACTATTCACTATAAATAGCTTCTTGATTACAGATGGAACTTTTGCCCATTTCTTTTTCTCCATGCTAGGATTTTGTCTGTGATTTTTATTACATTGTAGAGCTGTGGATTTGAGGCCAAAAGTACACACACATGTGATACACACACATATGTACACACTTATAACTTTCAGAGTCTAAAGATGGTAAAAAGCATTAGAAACACTATAAATTGAGTCCTTTATGACAAAAGGATATAAAATTATTACAATTCCAGTTTGACTCACTTATGTCAGAATCTTTCTTGCTGTTTGATTCCTCTAAGTGTCTCACTGACCAGTGAAGACAAAGGACCAGGATGCTTCCTTCTTGCCATCACTACCTGACTGCCCTGCATCTCTCAGTTGAGGTGTGTGGAACTTCTGGCTCCTGGGGAAAGAGCCTGTCTCTCATTACTACCTTTTTCATCAGCAGGATCCTTGATGAATTCCCCTGGCTGGTTCTGCTGCCCTTGGTGGTACGTACAGAAGGCCCCACTTTAGAAGGAGATCAATCTAACTGTTTTCTTTTGCTACGTTGCAAACTGTTGGGAAATACCTATGCCTGGATAGGTAGAACAAGAGGTTATAAGATGTGCTTCTTCCAACCCCTCTGTCTTTATAACCAGCACTTCTTTATATTTTCTAGACCTGTCCTTGGATCATTTCTTGCCTTATTTTTAGTATCTTTAATTGTACTTAGCAGCATAGAGAGACAATCTTACACCATGTTGTCTGTACCCAGTCTATTATAATTCCAATGAGAGAATTTGTATCATTATAAATTTGTGTGAATTTTCTTAATAAGCTTCAAAATAAAAAAATATAGGAACAAAAGTATTCTAATTTATTCTAAAGGAAAAATCTATTTTTCACATTTGTGTTTCATCTGGTTCTTGACAGCTTAAAACAGTATTAAGATTAGATCAATTAAAATTGATCAAGATGGGCTGGAGAGGCAGTTCTCAGATAATAACTCTGGCTGCACTTTCAGAAGGCCAGTTTGATTCCTAGCATACGTGGTGGTTCACAAGCGCCTACAACTCTAATTTCACCGATCCAATGCCATCTACCCACCTCTGCAATTACCAGGCATGCACATTGTGTACAAACATACATGCAGACAAACCACTCATACACTTAAAATAATAAAAATTAACCAAGTAATATATACATTGATATATTAATATGTCAGTTAATATATACAAACATATGAATATGCTTATTAATATACACTAATAATATTAAGATGTATTAATATATTTCCACTATGGTAATTCTTGTCATAGTGCACTGAACTCATGCCTTTCTGAGAGTCAGATGGTCTGAACAGTATGCATTCCAAGTACTGTAGATCAGCCATCACTCTCTGGACAGATCCCTTTAGTTTTTAAACATCTAAGTTTACCTCATATCAATTTATTCAGTCATCACCTCAGCTCAAAATGCTGAGTTGAAAAGAATATAATTGCCTGAATATGAATTTTGCATAACTTTTTGCAGAAAAATGCAAATTAATCACTGAGGGAAAATTTTGAAAGAGAAGAAATTCTATCACTTTTGCTTTTAGGTGGGAATTGATACTAATTTTAGTCTTTCTCATTAAATATTTAGCCTTGCTTCTCTTCCCTTGGATCATAGGATGATGGCAGGTTTCACCAAAGCCTGTGCTAAACCACTGGATGTCAGAAGCTTATGAAGGACTTTGTGACAAGGTGAAAACACAAACAGATCTTCAGAGAATGCTCTTCTCCATGTTTTCATCTATCCACTATGTGAAATTCACTGAAGATCATTGCTTCTCTCCTCCATCTATCATTATCTTCATAACAGTGCTGTACTTGCATCAAGCAAGTGTAAGTGTGGAGGCAGGGAACACAACGCACCTCAAATTCTTGTAATTAGGAAGATTACCAAGACATGCTGGGGGAACATCTTCAAATACTGTGGAGTTTTTCTTTATGTAAACAGAATTAAAATATCATTATGATTCATGCAACAATTGTGTGGCAAAGAAGGGTGATGCCAAATACAGTTGAGTAGAAAGGATTTTAAGAGCTCTATATCAAAATTAAATATGACTACACACAAAATACACTTTGCATTTCTCTTGATGGACAAAATTGTAAGAATTTTAGTATGTTTATAAATTGTGAAAGAAAAATCTATAGCAGGTTGTACCATATATTTGTTGAAAAACATCTATGAATCTAATCTCAAAAATTCAGATTATTTAAATTCAAAATAAAGAAAACAAAATAAATTGTTTTCTTTATTAATTGTCTGTAATTGTGGCTCTATAGTAACTTGTTTGAATGAAGAATAAGGCCACATGTCTCTGGAGACACACTGAAGTAAACCCAGCATTGAGCCTCTTAATCTACAAGCATCTTATTTTGTAAGTCTTTTTTTTTCTTTATTTGTTATGTGTGTGTTCATCTGTGAATGTGTGACATTGTTGTGCCCAAATTCTGAACCCCAAAATCACCAAGATGCCCATTTTGACGCAAAAGCAATTAGTCTTTTATTGCAGTTGTTTAACGAGCTAACCCCATTAGCTGGGCCTTTCATCCATCCATCACAGTGGATGGCTGGGGAAAGACCCCGAGAAACCACTGGACAGAGATTTCATAGGGCAATGTAAGGGGAGTGTCGAGGGGTAGGCACAGGCTCAGGATTGGTGCACTTCCAGGCTTGGATGTCCTGCCCTATGTTGATTGGTCAACTGGTTGTTATGGCCCATAGGCCCTCCCAGGGTGGTTGTTGTGCTCTGTATGTCACTGCTGTGCACTTGTCCTTAAAGCACACTCAGAGACGTAAAGCATAGCTCCACTAGCTAACTTCTGATTGGTTCCTTGCCAGAGGCAAGCATCTGACCTCCTAGTGACCAAGGCAAGATCATTTTGATAAGTCTTAAGTACCTTCCCTAGTCCTTTTACAGAGGGGAAAAGAGGAATAATCACTGACTTTCCAAAGGTGTTATGGCTTTTGTTACTGTTGTGAAAGAATATAGAGACTTTATTCTTAAAATTAAGTAATTGTAAATCAGTAGAAAAACGATGGTGACCTGCTTAACCTCAGAATATCAGTATATGACAGATGACACAGCTTGGGGAATTTAAGAGGAGAAAAAAAAGTACTGCTGAGTAAACATTATTATTCATGGGGAAATTTTAAATAACACTAACAACACTCTCTTTCTGAAACTCTGAAGGTCAGGAAAGTCCCATCCACAGGGTTTCCTGGGAGGATATGAATGGTGAATGAGGACTGAACTATGTACTACATCCAGGTACACTGTGCCACACACATACAAGTGACTGATCGGATGCACTTAACACAGTTGACATGCTCTCTGGTGAATATTCACTCTAGTCTACATGGAGAACTATTAGATACTTAAAATATCAGCCTGGACTTGAATGAGACAATAGAACTTCCAGAAAGTCATATGTGACTTTTCTTTTTGTAAATGCATGTGTGGTGTGCTTGCATGTATATGTGTGTTTGCATGTGTGTCTCAAATGTGTACTAGTACACATGTATATATATGCACATGTTAATAAAGGTTAACAGAGAATGTCTTCCTTGATTGTTCCTCTCTTTATTTACTAAGGCAAGTATTTCACTGAAAATGGATCTCATCAGTTCTAGGTAGCTTGCCAGCTTGCACTAGAGATCCCTGTCTTTGCTTCCCTAGTGCCAGGATTACAAGCAGGTCATCAAAAGCCAGCTTTTTTGTGTTCTCTGAAGATCTGTACTCTAGTCTTTTAATTTGCCAGCATGATGTCTGTCTTCTCTCAGCCAGTTTTTTTCCCAATGATTCATGACAAGATAGTGGTGCTGCATATATTTAGTCTCTATGTCATAGTCTACTCAATGCCACTCTGTCAAAAGACCAAACACATACATAAATATCAAAATAAGATATAAGTAACAGAAATCTGACCTTTAAATTTCTGGAAGCCAGGAGGTCTAAGATCAAGGCAGCTTCATGAAGTTCCTAGTACCTAGATGCTAACTGCCTTGGAGGGGAGAAAAGTGTGATGGAAGAATGGCATATCCAAAGGAAGGATGCACTCCTTTTATTATGCCTTTAAATAGGGTCATCTAATCTCATTTGTGAAAACGAAGTCATCATGATTCAATCACTTTACAAAGGCCACACCTCCCAAGAGTGACACAGTGAGGATTGCATTTCAACATGGATTATTACAGAGGAAAACACACTAAAAGAGACCATTTTTCCAGGTTTCCTAAAAGCATATTCTTCTTACACTAAGAGTGCATTTGCTCCATCTCATTAGTTTCTAAGATCTTTTCTTGTTTTAACATCATCTGAGAACTCAGAAACCCAGCTCTTCATTGAAGCAGGTACTCAGATATGAGTGAGAATCAAGGTTCAATTCATTCTGAGGCAAATTCCCCTAAAACTGTGATCCTGTGAAATCACACAACTTCCATGCTTTCAAAGTACAGTGGTTGAATAAGTGAAGTATACCCATTCTCATTCCAAAAGGAAGAAATAAGAAAGAAAGGAGAAACGTGCCCCAGACAAGTTCAAAAAACAAGAGGCCAAACAATATTAAATCCAAATACTTTATAATTAGTGTCATGAGCAAGCTATGTCAGTTCAATGGACATAAAGATGGGATCCCTCAAGATAGTAAATCCCTACATAACAGAATATTCTTGATGTCACCTTGTACTCATCACCATTGTTAAACACATGTTCCTTTATTTCATTCATATCTTGATTGCCAATATTAATGTGCAGATCCCAACAACCTACTTCACACAATGATAAATCCCAACAGAATGGCTAAGAAAGAGTTAAAACACCCATGTGTTTCTCTTCATTGCAAGAAGAGGAAGTCGGTGTATGTGAAAGGCAGTTATTGCAAGAGTCTAGATATTTCATTTAAAATATTCTTAATCAGGCCAGGCAGTGGTGGCACACTCCTTTAATCCCAGCACTCGGGAGGCAGAGGCAGGTGGATCTCTGTGAGTTCAAGACCAGCCTAGTCTTCAAGAGCTAGTTCCAGGACAGCCTCCAAAGCCATGGAGAAACCCTGTCTCGAAAACCAAAAAAAAAAAAAAAAAAAAAGAAAGAAAAGAAAGAAAAAAAATATGCTTAATCATCACACACAATATTGGGCTTTATTATGCATTTTTTAAAACAAAATATATTTTGTTTATTCTCCCTTCCTTCCCTCCTATGTATTAGAGGGGTAACTTTGAGTTACCATATGACAAAAGAGATAAAGACCAAACAAGAGTAAATTTCCTTCACCAAGCCCTCTTTTTAAAATTTTTTATAATTATGTTCATTTTATATGCATTGGTATTTGCCTACATAACTGTCAGTGTGAGGGTGTCAGATCTTGGAGTTACAAATAGTCATGAGCCATCATATGCATGCTGGAAATTGAACCTGGGTCTTCTGAAGGAGCAGTCAGTGCTCTTAAGTGCTGAGGCATTTCTCCAGCCCTTCATCATGTCCTCTTATAAAGGGTACCTAATCCCATCTGTGAGAGTAAAGAACTCCTGAATCAATTACCTCCTAACACTGTTGCATTGGCAATTAACTTTAAACACTTAAATTTGGGGGAAAGTACAAAAACATCCAAGTCATGTTACTCCATATTCTGGAGAGAACAGCAAAGACTACAGTTTTTCAGTTGTTATATCCATTTGGTGAGAGATTGTCCATGCTTGTTATAAAGCCACAATGAAATGAAACTGACTGACAGCCTTCCAGCTAGCAATTATCAGCATAATACTCAAAAGACTAGAAAAGCAAAGTGAAAGCAGACTTTAATTAAGAGATGATTAAAATTATTATACATCCTGAGACCATCGTCCTTTTTCATCACATCCTTAAGTAAGATTGTTAAAATATATGGCAGGAATGAGTGTCTGTACATGATCTGGTTTTCAAATATTTTTTAATATATTTGAGAATTTAAATATCATGATACTCAAGTGAAAACAGTTATAATGAATAAAACAAATGACAACAAATGCTGGCAAGGATGTGGGAAAAGGGGAACACTTATTCACTGTTGGCAGGAGTGAAAAATGGTCTAGCCATTATGAAAATGAGTGTGGAGAGTCTTTAAAAAGCTAGCAGAGCTACCACAGGATCCAGCTACACCACTGATGGGCATATATTCAAAAGACACTTCATTATACTATTGAAATACTTGTTCCATGTATATTGCTTCTCTATTCACAACAGTCAGAAAATGGAAACAGTTTAGATGTCCATCAATGCATGAATGAATAATAAAGATGAGTCACATACACACCATAGATTGTTATTCACCAGCAGAGAAAAATGAAATCGTGAGATTCACAGGTAAGTGTGGTGATACATTGTTTATGATCTAATAAAGTCACTGAAGATCAAAATGAAAAGCTATCCACAGTCATTAAAGGAGCACCTTTAATCCCAGGACTCAGGAGACAGAGGCAGATGGATCTCTGTGAGTTCAAGGCCACCTTAGTGAATCAGTCTAAAATAGAAACAGAAGTCACACCTTTAATCGTAGCACTAGAAAGGTACATAAGTTAGGAGTAGGGCATTCTGTATTCAGTATTTAAGAAATTAGTCTCCAGCCACATTGAGGAACGCTAATATATGAATGTCAGCTTTGAGTCTTTAGATATGTGTGTTTAAGTTAGAGTACCCATGGGAGTCACAAAGTACTAAGGGGCCAGAGGTGTAATTCAAGGGGTACAGAACACAGGTGGTATGAAGGGGGAAAGAGAAATAATGGAGCAGGAAAAGTAAATGGATGGAGATGTGGGAAGTGAGGAAATATAGGGAAAGATAACCAACACTAAAAATTTTGAAAAATCCATATGGAATTCTACTGTGTACACACACAAAACATGTGGGTTAAATGCTGGTATCATATAAGAGTGGAACAATACCTATCCATGATGCCATACACTATCAAATAAAACACACATCACCCCTCTTTTTAAACTGTTGTCCAGTGGTACCCCATAAACCCATAAAACATCATAGGCTTTCCTCCTTATTACCCTCAAGAAATTGATGTTAATAACTTGTTGCTGAAAACACCGTATTTTTAAGTCATAGGATATACAGAATTCACCTAGGCTTTATCTCAACTAGCTAGTTTTCATAGTTCTAGAGGCTCTGGGAATGTTGTGGCAAAAACGTTATCAATGGTTATGAATCACATCAGCTACACTAATGACTGGCTTGGTAAGACATGCCCACTGGTGAAGTAGTAGAGCTTATGTTTAAGCTCTCCAGGAATAACTGACAACTTGTGATTGAACTTAAAGCTTAGTCCACAAATGGAATTCATATTTGGTACTGTTAAGTTGGCCAAAACTTGTGCTTTGATAGGTCATAGATCCTAGAGGAGAATCTCATGCTATTATTCTTCTAATGGACATATTGATAAGCCACCCCTAGGTTCTTATCTCTATACCCATAGGTTAAAACATCTCTCAACCCTCATCAGAGACATTTCTTTTGTAGAGACCCACACTCCCAGTGTGCAGTGAGTAAGAGAGTATGGGGTGCACAGTTTATATTATTCTTCTATCACATATTATGCCCTGCGGTGTTCAAGGATCATCATGGAAAGAGGGGCTGAAAGAGTGTAAGAGTCAGCAGTAGCAGACATTTGCAGTTGAACATTTTTGTTGAACATGGCAAGGCTATCACACACGTGAACTCAGAGAGGTTCTAACTGCACACACAAGACTTACACAAAATCAAGTCCCCCAAAATCCCAGTCCAGATCTGAAGAAGTAGCCCATGAAGTCTCACCCTTAGTCAAGAACCTATTGGCAATTGATGATTTTGAGTTGGTTTTCTTCACAGATAGAAACCCTAAGAGGCTAGTCATAGACAATAATAGATTGTCTTGTACCCATATACATGCAAGTCACACTGAGTGAACTGTGGGTTTAAAAAATGCATATGAAATTAAGAGGGAATAGTGGTAGAGAAGGATAGGGAGGAATTAAAGAGGAGGGACTCAGGAGTGGGTTTGATCAAAATATACTATATGTAAGTATGAAATTATCAAACAATTTTAAGAAGAAAGTTTAAATTGTATCACTCAATTATATAGATACTAAAGCAACATATAGACAAAATATATTCAAATATTTAAAGTATCATTTTTCATTCATAAAACTATAACTTGATGAAAACAGTTACCCTTGAAACCTCAAAAGATATACTTTCTTAATTATATTTTGAAAATTTAAGTAAATTATAATTTATTCTAATTTTATCCAGAAAATCAGTGAAGTTAGATATGACCTATACTAATTTGGTTTGACTACAGTTCCACTTATCCAAAATGTCTAATTAGATATAAGAGAAAACCAAAATAACTTTCCCTGACATCTCCAAGAATCTTGGCAGAGGGTAATATACAGAGACAACAATTTTAAGTTTTACAATTGAGCTCACTTTTAACTTAATAATATAAAAATGTTGCACCAGTGATTTATGTTTTATTGTGACAGCATGTATTCTAAACAATTTAAAGCAGAAACAATGAATCTATTTTTGAGACAGAATCTCACTATGTAGCCCAGGCTGGCTTTAAATTCCTCTTGTTGTTGCCACCTTTCTGAGGACCCTCGGTTTCCATAAATGATTCTCTTGGATTCACCCTAATTTAGCATAAGTTTGAAAAGGAAACATACTATACATCTTACCATGCTGGGAACACATGGATTTTTATTTTACATTTAGTTAGAGAGGTGCTTGTGTGTGTGGCTATGTGTGTGTGTGCCTGTGTGTGTGTGTGTGTGTGTGTGTGTGTGTGTGTGTGTGTGTGTGTGTGTGTTTGTGTGTGTGTGAGAGAGTGTTTGTGTGTGTGCTTTAGGAGTATTTTATAGTCAGTTACTTTCTGGATGTCCTTAACTTGTAGAGGTGGGAAATATAAAATTGTAGGTTCACCAGCTTTATGACTAGGGTCTCTGTGCTCTCATAGGTCAGGTCAACTGTTTCTGTGGGTTTCTCCAGCAGGGTCTTGACTCCTTTGCTCATCCCTCCTCCCTCTTTACAACTGGACTCCAGGAATATGGTTCAGTGTTTAGCTGTGGGTGTCTGCTTCTGCTTCAATCAGCTACTGGATGAAGGCTCTAGGATGGCAAACAAAGTAGTCATCAATCTCATTATAGGGGAAGGGCATCAAAGGTAGCATTGGACCAAACCAAGCCCTCCGAATGTGGGTGCCAGCTAGGAGGCCATGGCAGTCTATGGGACCTCTAACAGTGGAGCTAGTGTTTATCCTTAGTGCACAGATGGACTTTGGGAGCCCATTCCCTAAGGAGGGATACTATTGCAGCACAGATACACAAAAGAGGACCTAGGTCCTCCCCAAAATGATGTGACAGACTTTTATTATCCCCCATGGAAGGCCTCACTTTCCTTGCGGGGTGGGTAGGGGATGAGTTGGGGGGCCAGTTGGGGACATGGAAAGATAAGGGAATGGGGGAATTGATATGTAAAATAAGAAATAAATTAAATAAAAAATAAAAAGTAAAAAAATTGTAGGTTCAGCTCTTAAATTTTTAACTTCACAGATCAAACAAATCAAATATAAAAGCATATAATTCTAATGGGATATGAAAATACCTGTCTAAAAACAGTTCATGGTTTTCCTTGTAGTTAAGATAAAGCTAAATAAACATACTTGAGTTGGAATATTGATTTATAAAATGTATAGTTTTATATCATTTAATCATAAATCTCTTCAGTGTGTTATTAAAACACGACCATTAAAACATTCACCATGGAAACTCCCCAGTCTTCTCACTTCCTCCTCCAACCTTCCCCAAAGAGAAGACAATGTTAATCTGATTGCCACATGCCACCATCTAAGAGACAGACTAAACCTTGTCATGTAAGGAGAAAGCCTTCCCAGCACTCATGCCTGTTCACCCTCACCTGCTTTCTTGCCACATGGGAGGAATGGCATGGAAAATTGCCCACATTAATAGGCAAGTGGAGTTATACTTGTTGAGAAATATTTATTTACACAGTAAAGATGAGTCTCTGCCTAAGGTGCCTTCTGGTTAATTTAAATAAGAGTTGAATGGTCAATAGCTAGGCAGGAGAGGATAGATGGGGCTTCCAGGGAGAGGAGGAGGAATCTAGATGAACAGAATCACCGGCCAGATACTGAGGAACCAGGATGGGCAATAAGGAAATGAGGTATGGAAGAACATAAATTAAAAAAATTGGTTAATTTAAATTATAGGAACTAGTTAGGAATAAGACTAAGCTTCCATAATTAATAATAAATATCCACGTTGTTATTTGTGATCTGGCAGCCCAAAGAAAAGTCTGACTATACATACTAACCCTTATTCACCTTTTCTAAGATTTTCTTGAGAGTTTAATTTTTTCTAAGCCCTGTGTAATTGCAGTTACCTGACCTATACATGATTCTGGTTACAAATGTTTCTTTTAGAAACAATTGGTGAGAGTTCAATACAATGCATTATAAGTCTTAGTCATCAGAGTCAAGGAACTCAGTTTTTAATAATAGATACAAAATTGGAATGAATACTGGTTAAGAGTATCTAAACTATGTACCTGAAAGGAAATATTAATGATTACTTAAATATGTATGTTGAAAAGTGTATGTCTAATGTCTTAGTTCACCCATTGCTCCAACAAGGCATTTTAGACTGGGTAATTGATAAACAATGGAAAATTGTTGCTTATAATCCCAGAGACCACGGAGTTCATGTTGAGGTACCAGAAGATTGGGAATATGGTGTCACTTGCTTTCTCCTTCAAAGATGGTGCCCTCTAGGTCACAAAGTGAAATTAGGGATTGATTTTCTATGTTCCTCCACATCATAATGGTGAATCAACATTCTCCAATCTCCTTATAAAGAAACTAATAAATTAATGACCCTCAATATTTAACACCATCATACTGCTACACTCCAACAAGAAAACTCTGAGGGGACCAACACTCAGAACATATTCTATTCCTCCATTCTTTGTCTGTGGTTACATGTAGGCATCAGGATTGTAGATGGGCTGTCTCTTTGATTATTCTGGTTTTTAATAACCTGAAAATCTGTGCCTATTTTCAGTTTTCTAAAAAAATGTCTCCTATAATACAGTTTTTCAACATGGGATTTCCTTTAAAAGAAAACCTAAAAGCTACTTCTGTAATATTAGAGTTTTCCTGAAGATGGAAACTTGAACTCTAAGATGCATTGTAACCGCAATGGGTATGGTCACATGCTTTCTGACATTTATCTCGAGTGCTCAGGTCCATCTTCACATGTTATGCTCTGCTTACAGTTATCCTGAAATTTTAAATAAAGAGCTGCCAATGGTCTAGCTATACTGTTGCTGATCATATAGTCAACAGAAGGAATGAAAATCAGCTAATGATAAAGATACATGCACATTCATGTACATAAGTTGGCTAAGGTATGGAATTGTTCTAGGTAACCAGAATATTATAACAATATAACTCCATGGATATATATATATATATATATATATATATATATATATATATATATTTTCCATTAATTGAACTTCCATTGATATTTCTTTTTTAACTGTATATGTAGCTTAGATTTATTCTGAGAGACAAGAGGGTGCCATTGAATTGAGTTTTATCACAGTTATGTCACAGAAAGCTAAGATTTGCAAAGGATGAGGCATTAACACAACTTGCTAGAAGAGGAACTCATAAAAGTAATGGTTTGAGTATTTATCTCTAATGTATGAATGGACTTTGGGAGCCAATCCCCCATAAAAGGATTCTCTCTCAGCCTAGAAACAGGGGGGAGGGCCTAGGCGTTGTCCCAAATGATGTGACAGACTTTGATGATCCCACATGGAAGGCCTCACGCTCCCTGGGGCGCAGAAAAGGGATGGGATGGGGGGTGGGCATGGGAGGATGGGAGGGACTGGGACTGGGATTGATATGTAAAATAACATTGTTTTAATTTAAAGAAAAAAGAAACATAAAAATATAATGGTCTACATCAACATTCATTTTAACCACACTTCCAGAATACCTACAGGATGTTTAAGGGGGGGTTAGACAGGTGTTTATAATGCAGCCTGTAATTAGACACACTGGTAATAAATGAAGAGTTTTGAATTTAATAAACATCTGAATAAACTCTACTGAAAACAGGAAAAGTGGGAGGAAGCAGTAACAGATTAAATAACCATGCAAATTAAAGCCAGGTGCATGCAAGAGGCCTCTCCTTTGGTTTGTACTATGAGAACTTAAACCTAATCTCTTCATTATCAAGTTATCAATTACTATCAGATAATCAAGTCTGTAGTTTCTGGCATTTTGAATTATGAAGGTTTTTTGTAAGGGAGCATTAAATTTTGTTCTGAAAATTTGACATTTGTGTATATACATGACACACACACACACACACACACACACACACACACACACACACACACACACTTTCCAGCCTTTCTCTACATTTCCATATTGGATAAGAAAAGAAACTTACTGAAAATTCTAGAATTTCACTCTCCCTACATTATTGTCTTTTTTTTTAGTTGACTGTGTAGTTAGCAATGATTAACTCCATACAATTACCACTCTACTAAATCAATTTAGTCTGTTGACCAACTCATAAATGATGAAGAGCAAATTAATTTAAAATGTAGTGGCATTGTGTTGCTAAGGATGTGCAATGTAAATAAAAATATTTTGCCTCAGCAAAAAATAATGCTATTTTTTTCTTTGATGGATGTTGTTCAATTTCAACTTTTGAATGATTACTTTACTTATTAGGATTTTACTTACTTCTGAAAATAAACTTATTAACAATATATCCAATAGGTCCCAATTCTTTTCAATTCATAGTATACTAGGAACAGGAGGCCAAATACTATCATAATAGACCAGCTGTTCAGAGTGGCACTCAGACCATACTTAAACAAAAGTTTCCCTGAAAGAAAATCTAAGAATACATATGGCCAAGGACATAAAAGACCTCTATGATGATTTTTTTTAAATATGTAAGGAGAATAAGGCAGACACTAGAACGTGAAAAGACTTCTAATGTTCACGGATTGGTAGACTTAATATTGCATAAATGGCCATCTTACCAAAATCAGATTATAGAGACAACACAACCTCGATCAAAATCCCCATGTCATTCTTCTCATAAACAGAAAACAAAAATTTTAGAATTCAAAGGAGACACAAAAGACTTCAGATAGACAAAATAATCTTGAGCACAAAAGAAAGAAAAGAAATGCTGGATGAATTAACATACCAGACTCCAAGCTATACTACAGAGCTATAATAATAAAACTAGCATAATATGGAACAAAAATGAGCTATACATCAATGGAAAAATAGAAGACACATATGAGTACAGGCATCTGGTATTTGCCCAAAATGTCAAAAACATACTTTGAAGAAAATACAACATTTTCAACAAATAGTGCTAGGAAATCCACACAGGGAAGATTGCCATGATGCCTATCTCTATCCTCCTGCCCAGAAGGCAACTCCAAGTAGACCAGAGACCTCAATGTGAAGCCAGAAATGCAGAAACTGCTAGGATAACTCATAGTTAGTACCCTACAAGATGTAGATGAAAGAAAGGACTTTATGAATGGAACTATATTTATTCAGAAATTAAAGTCAACATTGATACATGAAACCTTATAAAACTAAAAAAAAAAATTATGCACAGCAAAGGAACTTATTGAGTGAAAAAAAATCCTACAGAGTGGGAGAAGTTCTTTGACAGCTACATATTTGCTAGAGGATTAATACTCAGAAAATACAAAAAGCTGAGTCAAGAAATCAAAAGACACAATTACAAGTGGGCTATGGTTCTGAACACGGAGATTTCAAAATAAGAAACAATAATGGATATAAAATATTTTTGGTATTTTTATTATATTTTGCATTGTGTAGAACATTTTTTAAATTTAAATATATTTTGGTTATATTCTACTCCTTCCCCAAATCTTTCTAGATCCTATCCATCTCCCTACCCACTAACTTTAACTTCTTTCTCATAAAACAAAACCTCAATATAATAACAAAACCAATAAAACAAAGGAAAAAATCACCAAACTGTAACAAAATAAAAGCATACACACATGCACACACACAAAAAACCTGTGTAGTCCATTATATGTTGGTCATCTGAACATGAGGCCTGCCCTGGAGTGGTTGATATACCCAGTATCACCCCATTGGAGAAAAGTGATGTTACTCTCTCCCAGAAAATATAAATGAGAGTTCAATTGTTAACTTTTACCCTAGTTGCTTGGTTTTCATTCATCATTCATTCATTCATTTATTCATTCACTTGTGTTTTAAAACATTACAAAATAAAATATAACCTATCACATCAAAGTCAGAAAAGATAAACCAATATGAAAAAAAGAACCCAAGACAAGGCACAAGAATGAGACATGCATTCATTCACACACACAGGAATCCCATAAAGCACTAAACTGGAAGCCATGATGGAAATGCACAGGACCAGGTACAGACTTCTTCAGGGACTGTGCATCCCACTTCAGTCTGTCTGTGTTCACATGAGTTTTGCTCATAGTGACTTAGAGGACCTTGTTTTCTGGGTGTCCCCATCCCCTTTGGGTCTTACACTCTCCATCTTCTCTTCCACTAGGGTTCCCTGAATCCTGAAGAGAGGGATTTGATGAAGCCATTCCATTTAGACATGAGTGTTTCAAGTTCTGTCACTCTCTGCATAATGTCTGGCTGTGGATCTCTATATTTCTTCCCGTCTGTTGCATGAGGAAGTGTGTCTGAGGATGGCTGAACAAATCACTTATCTATGAATATATTAGAATATCATTAGGAATCATGTTATCAATATTCTTTTTTAATTTTTAGACCAGTATCATTTGGTTTAACCTGAAGTTCCTGAGCTATCTAGCCTCAGGTTCTTGATTACCTAAGATGAGTCAGACATAGGTTTCAAATTAGTGGAGTGGGCCTTAAGTCAAATCAGTTATTAGGTGGTTATTCCCACAAGCTTTGTGCCACCATTGCCCTAGCCTATCTTGCAGGCAGTGCATCATTGTAGATAAAGGGTTTGTGGCAGTCTTGGTGTTTATGTTTCTCTTTTAATAGCATACAGAGTATGTTCTTATAACAAAGACATTGGAAAATAGGGGTGAAGGCTCTATATAGGCAATCAGCTTAATACCTCCATATTCTACAAATTGCATACCTGTTGTCTTTGCCAATGGATACTTGCTGTCATTTTATGGAGAGCAAGAGGATGGATGTTTTGGGATTCCTTCAGGGCCCCTTTGGCCAAAAACTTAATTAGATAAAAACCCAGTCCTGGTACTAGGAGCTACATTGTGTTACAAGAAATGGCCAGTTGGGAATCTGCTCCACAATTATTTTGTGATTTCATTTATATTGCCTTCATATGTGTATATTTTAGGAAGTTTCTACTGTATTATGTTCCCATGCTTTCCTGCAAATGTCGCTTAATTTTAGCTGTCTCTTCTTGTGTTCTCTCCTAAAACTTCTCCCTCTTCCCTCCCCATCCCCACTTGATGCCCCATTCCATCCCCAACTTCCATCCATAATTCTATTCCCCTTTCCAATTAAAGTATATCTCTTCTCTCCAGTCCCTTACTCTAAGAAATATTTTTATAAAGACATTTTAGCATCTTCAGGAATCAATGCAAATTAAAACTATTTTGAGATTTCATCTTCTCCTAGCCAGAATGCTAAGATCAAGAAAACAACTGACAAAAAATAACTGACTTCTAGTGAGTATGTGATCAGAGATACAACTACTGTAGAAATCAATGTGGATTCTCAAAAAGCTAAAAATGGATCTACTGTATGACCCAACTGTACCACTTGCATTGGCTATTTTTCTGTTACTATGATAAAACACCATTACCAAGTCACTTCTTAAACAAGAGTTTATGTTGGCTTCTGGTTCTAGAAAAGTAAGAGTGCATCATGGTGGGGAAGCATGGCAATTATGTAAAAGCATGGCAGTAAGAGTGGGAAGCTGAAAGCTTACATACTAAGCCATAAGCGTGAACCAGACAGAGCACAAACTTGAAGTAGTTGATGCTTTTTTATCTTAAGGCTTGTCCCCAGGGATGTACTTCCTCCAGTAAGGTTGTACCATCTAAACCTCTCCAAACAGCACCACTGAGGACCAAGTGTTGGAACGTCAGAATCTTTGGAGACTTTTCATTCAAATCACCTCACCACTCATTGGCAGACACCCACAGGTCTTCACATCCTACTTCATAGATACTCACTCAACCATGTTCATGGTCACTCCATTCACAATTCCTAGGAAATGGAAACACCCTAAATGTATTTCAACTAATGAATGGGTAATGAAAATGCAGTACATATACACAATGAAATACTGTTCATCTCTAAAGAAAACTGAAATCATGAAGTGTATAGGTAAACGGATGAATTTAGAGCCTATTATACTGGGTGGTTCGCATCCTTAGTGCTCTTTATCTGTGCGTCCTTTCTCTCCCTCTGTATTGCCCACCTTCTCTCCTACACAGACAAAGGCAACCCTTGATCCATTTCCCTCTACATTGCACCTGTGTTCCACTAACCCCCTCTCTAGAGTGCTTTTCTCGTGGTCCCTTTCTACTTTCCTTGTTTCCATGGTTACTGTAGATTATACTCTCACATCTATAGATTCAGAGCTAGGAAGCAGAAATTAAAGAGAACATGTGGCATTATAATACATTCTAAATCCATCTGTTTAACCTATACATTTTATGTCTTCAGGGGGTTGAAAGACAAAGGAGATTTAGGAAGAGAGATTTTGGGGTCGAAACAACACAAATACAAAACTTATGTATGAAATGCTTACAAATTAATTAAAAATGTTTTGCAAGCTAACCTCTTGAGAATGGGTGGAAGGTCAAACCATAGGAAGATCTGAGAATACATTAGTGTTGGTTAGTGGGAATGTGCTTACCTCAGGGTGCCCACGGACCTGGGATTGAAATCTAGCAACACCAAAAAAGAGAGGAAAAAGAGGCAGAGATTGGACGACCTGCATTAGGCATTGGTGCTAGGTTTAAAATAGGCGTGAGCAGATTTTATTGTCACCTTAAAGAGTGGAGAAGAGTTGTGGAGTGCACTCTTGCACCAGAGTTTCTGGGAATATTTTGGAGGGGGAGTGGAAAAACTGTAGGAGTCAGAAGATCAAGGAGTTTGTGGTTAGACTGTGTCTCTTAGTCATATCAGAAGCTATAGTAGTAGTCTTACCAACCAAATATGAGATGAACAAGGATGATACCAAAACCATGCCAAAACTGGATGGGGAAATTCCCACAGGCAAGAAGGTTAAGCTGGTATCCAGAGACGGGATCCTGGCCAGGAAACAGTACAATCAGCTGTTCAGTGACAAATGGCTGGTCATGAAAAACACACATACAGATAACAGTATATGGGCTCAATGGGTCATATGTAGGAATATATAATGTATATGTGCAGTAATAATTGATTTAAAAGAAGGAGACCATGCATTCGAAGTAGAGTGGGAGAGCTTCTATAGATCATTTAGAAGAAACTAAGAGAAAGAAGAAACTGTAATTAAATTGTCACCTCAAAAATAAAATGTCACCAAAAATCAAATAGAATTATTCAGGAAAAATAAAATGCAGGAAATCTTTAGAGATGCTCTTGCTGCTGAGGCTGGTCAAGGGACTTGCACTGATTCATAAAAGATAACAATGGTCAAATTAGGGCAGTGTGTATGTAGATGTGAGTAGATGTATGTGAAGGACATTTACAAGCTAGTGCTAAAGACCTTGGTGTTGGTGAAATGAGGACATTGAAGAAATGTAGGACTCTGAAACAGTGCTCTTCTTTGCAGCCTTTATTTACATGTAGGAGACAAGAGGAAGGACAGAACAAATTAATTACTTAAAACTTCTCTTTTTCCCTCACTTTTTCTCCTCTTCCCTTTCCTTCATTCTCTCTCTCCATCTTTGAAAGTTTGAGTTTTCAGTTTAAAATCTAAAACCCCTTGAAATCACAGTTGTCCATGAAGCACAGAAATCATTTTGACAAGTAGAAGTCACTTTACCTTCTGTACTCAGGGTGAATCTGCTGGTAAAAATAACAACGGCCTATCACCTTGCCAAGTTATTTCAACTATCCTTAAGTGCATAATCAAAGGAGACAGAATACTGATGCATTTTGGGGCATTTGCCTGAAGTATTCCTTGACCTTATTTAAGGATTGAAGATGGAGCTAGGCAAAACATTTCATACAAAATAAAGCAAAAGTAACTATGGAAAATGTCCTCCAAGGAAATTACATGCTGCCGTGTAAGTGTAAATATAATTACTAGGGAATACATTGGGTATTCACAATTCAAAAAGGAGATTCTATTTACTGTAACAGAGTTCATGGAGCAGAAGAAATCCAATGTAAGCAGTATCAACTAGGAAAGCAATGCAATTTCTTTTTTTCTATTAGAAATTTATTTTTAAAAGATATGAAGAAATCAGAACCCCAGAATTCTTTTGAATGATATGTAAAATGCTTCATTTCTAAAAGAAAACAATGTACCTTGAAAAACTAAAGATAGAAATATTATATGATCAAGCAGTTCTATACCTGGGTTCTAAAAAACAGAAGCAGAATCTTGAAGAAGTCTTTTTGCATACACATTCATTGCACTATTATTCACAATACTCAACTGAACTGCTCATCAGCTTATTAGCATATATTAAAATGTGATGTACACATCGAATGAGACAGCACCCAGTCATTCAAAAAGAGAGGATATCTTGAGATATATGAGTGAGATAATATGGGTCAATCTTAAAGGCATTGTGCTAAGTAAAACAAGCCAGTCACAGGGACATATGCTGCTTGGTTCCACTTGTATGAGGTCCATAAAACCCTCAAACTCTGGGCAAGTAGAACATGGTGGTTACTATAGGCTGGAAGGTAAGTGAGAGGTGAAATGCTATCCAGAATGTATAATGTCTCAGTTCTATGAAATAATTAAATTCTAGAGATTTCTTGTTCAAAATTGTACCTCTAGTTAATAAATTTGCTGTGTACACATCAGAATTTGTTGACAGCAAATTTTATATTAGAACTTATCTCTAAAAATGGCAGAGATGATGGGCTAAATTCTAGTCAGAAGTGAGACTCCCATCATGGATGCAAATAGCACTACTGGGTTTTCCTCTTCCTCTGTTCTCCTTAACATTAGCTTTGTCTCTTACAACTGAGCACTGGCTCATTTTCACCTATGGAAGCTTATCCCTACACAAAGGAAGGTGACCTTGTGAGCTACCCTTCACTTCTAGAACCCACAACAGCATGAAAGAACTTTTTGCTACCAGTAACCACACATAGCATCCCAGGATATTCTAACTGGTCTGCCTTTTGTGATGGGTAAAACAGTGTTTAGCAGCAGTAGCCAGGGTTACAGACGGCCTGACAGAATTGTGTAGAATCAATAAATTTTCTAAAAGAAATAAGGGCAATGGTACTTGGTGTTATCCAACAAACAGGGATCAGAGTACAGGGTAGACTAGAACAACACCACAAGTCCATTACATTTCAATTGGATACATATGAAGAACTTCTCTATTTGAGCTGTAAATATCCAGACTAATGGATCATGACACTTGTATACTCCAGTGCTTCATGTCAATTTCATTCTAAAAAAGACAACTATCAGAAATTGCCCTTTTGAGATGTTTAAATTATTACATGCTGTATTATTTTTTAAAGAAAATCGTCCAGGAAATGCATTTATAATCTATAACTTCACTCTGGTCATTGTAAATGTTCAATCCATTGCCTGTTCCTGTTCTCCTAGAAAGTGGCTTCATTCAGTAGTGCTTTTTGCGTGTTTTCAAAGCTGAAGTGATCTCCCTGCTTCTTCTCTAGTCACACAAAGTTCAGACATCTCCCAGCATTTGCTTAAGGATATGACTCTCATAATGTCTTCCTCAGATAAGCCATAGTAAAGTAACTACAACCATATTATGGAATAAAAATGAAAATGTAGTAGTGATTTTTTTCTGTCACTGCAATAATTTCTGGCCTGACAAAAGATGATGTCTGACACATTGGTGGCTTGGTTGTTCTGTTAGTAATCAAACCACTTTATGGTCAAAAATTCACACTATGAGATGGGAAGTCATACCTGGTACTATTAACAGGTCAAAGAACCTGTGGCTAAATATGAAGAACCTACTACTAATTATTCTGCGACAGGAAAATAGTATCATAACAAATCTTGATGACATTGCTATGCCCATAGATAAGTGCATCCCTAAACACTTATCAGAGAAGATGCTTATAGTATATGGTAATTAGCACAGATACCCTAAACCAGTCAATGTGCAGAATATAGGAGATTGTGGAATACTCAGCCCTAAATGATACAGACTTACCAGACCTCCAAGGCTCAGGAATCTCCTTGAAGAGCAGGGAGAAGGACTGTAAAAGCAGAGGTAGACATCTTCAAGTAAACAGTGTTTTCTGAACAATATAGGACAGTTGCACATATGAACTCATAGTGATTGTGGCAGTATCCAAAGGTTTGAATAAGCTCAAGCCAGGCAAAATCCCAGCATGGAGGTGGGGGGTGGGTGTGTAACGGGATGAAGAGCCATTGGTATCTGATAGTTTCTGGAAGATAAGAGTCAGTTTTATTTAATTGTGTAACCCTTGGTAATTCAATCACACTCCAGGGCAAGGAACACAAGAGTGATTCAACAACACAAATTGGATTCACTGGGGGAAAGAAACAATAAAACTCAAAGTTGGGTTAGTAGAGAGATGAGTGTGAAGAGGGTAGATCTGTAGGGAGTTAGGGGGAAGAGGATGATGATCAAAATAAATTGTATAAAGTTCTCAAAGGATTCATAGAATATTTCTAAAGAATTAGTTAACTAAACATGTATACACACATATGCGCATTATTTTGTAAGTTCTTATAGTTCCAAAATTATTTCACAAAGAAAAAAATATTAGCAGGTCATTAAAACCAAAATGTTTCATGCTCTGTGATTCTTAGTTTTATTTTTAGCTAGATCACTTCTTATTGAATTATCCTAGCTTTTCTTAAACCTATTACTTGACAAATAGCTCCCATGCTTGTCCAATTTGCTAGCCTACTGCACATTGCCTTGACAACTCAAGGGAAGACTGTTTTATCACTATGGAAACAAGTCAATGTAAACATGTTCACATTTTATTTATAGACTAGGCAATGTAAAGGGCACTATGTATGCTTGATATGATCTTAAACGAAGTGTGGTAGGTATCTCTTGGTTTTAATTAATAAGATTAATGAATGACATTGACATGCAGCTAGAAGGAATAAAGATGCAATTGTCACTTTATTTTATGTATCACATTTTAACAGCATTTTTTCATTATTCAAGGTTAACTACTAGACCCAGGACATGAAACCTAACAGATGACACTGACATATGAAAGAAAATATGAATACTTCGATCATAGACAGGTAAGTTCTCAAAACTACCTGAAGATTGCTACAGCAATCTTCTACTCACATATCCTGAATTGGAAAAGGGAAAAATAAACTCAATCCCTGATAGACTTCATTTAACAGCTGGAACATTAGATTTGAATTAAATACTAAGTAGACAACAGATATGTGGAAACCATTTCATTTGATACAATTTTCTTTGTAAAATGTATAAAGAAATATTTGCATGGATTGGTATAAATATTAAAAACAATCAATAATGCTTAGACCAGTGTCTCATTACATGTACACAAAAGCAGAAGTTGAAACTGTCACTCTTCATAACTTTTAAAATGCTTAAGTGTTTTTTTCTTCTTATCTAGTTGATACATTTGCAATACTAATAGACTTTATATGCACGTAAGAAATGTATTGATAAAATAGAAACAGAAAAGGGATCTTTTTCATTATTGGGTCTGTATATGAGATTTTTGCCTGCATGCCCATCTGTGCACCACATGTGTGCCTGGTGCCCAAGGAGATGAGAAGAAGGTGTCAGATCCCCTGGAACTAGAGTTACAGATGATTATGAGCTGCCATGTGGGTACCGGGAACTGATACCACATTCTCTGGAAGAGCAGCAAGAGCTCTTAACCAATAAGCCATCTCTCCAAGCCCATTTTTTCCCATGGAGAGAGAAGTGGAGGATAGTATGCAGTGGTCCCAACAGTGAAATTCTGCCTCCAGCCCCCTGTTTCATGTCTCATTTAAAATCTTTCTTTTCCTTATTTCTTTCTTTTATTTGATGAACAAATGAGAATATTGGGGTTACTTACAGAAACATGAGTGAGGGGTTGCATATAATAGAATGAGTAATTCAAAATCACTTGCATCACAAAACCAAAAGTACCACCCCAGTAATCACAGGTAATGACTCTCAAAATCTATCAGTTCATTTCAACCCTCACTAAGAATGGTTTCTTCTAGTTCCATCCATTTGTCTGCAAATTTCAAGATGCCATTGTTTTGTTTTGTTTTGTTTTGTTTTTCCGCTGAGTAGTACTCCATTGGGTAAATGTACCACATTTTCTCTATCCATTCTTCAGTTGAGGGGCTTATAGGTTGTTTCCAGGTTCTGGCTATTACAAATAATGCTGCAATGAACATCGTTGAACAGGTGTCCTTGTTGTATGAAGGTGCTTCTTTTGGGTATATGCTTAAGAGTGGAATTGTTGGGTCTTGTGGTAGACTGATTTCCATTTTCCTGAGGAATCACCATACAGATTTCCAAAGTGGCTGTACAAGTTGGCACTCTCACCAGCAGTGGAAGAGTGTTCCCCTTTCTCCACATCCTCTCCAGCATAAACTGTCATTGGTGTTTTTGATTTTATCCATTCTGTCAGGTATAAGATGGTACATCAGAGTTGTTTTGATTTGCATTTCCCTGATGGCTTGGGTAGGCTAAATTCTTAGTGAAGACCAAGAGGTCTGTAGTTATCAAAACAGGGTAGGAAACAGATTTTTGCCTTACAGAGTATTTCAGTTTCATGAGGTCCCATTTATTAATTGTTGATCTTAGTGTCTGTGCTATTGACATTCTGTTCAGGAAGTTGTCTCCTGTGCCAATGTACTCAAGACTATTCCCCACTTCCTCTTCTATCAAGTTCAATGTGTCTGGTTTTATGTTGAGGTCTTTGATCCACTTAGGCTTGAATTTTGTACAGGGTAATAAATATGGCTCTGTTTGCATTCTTCTACATGCAGGCATGCAGTTGGATGAGCACCATTTTTTTTGAAAATGCTTTCTTTTATTCAATTTGTGTTTCTGACAGCTTAAAAAAATCAACTGTCCATAGGTGTGTGGATTAATGTCTAGGCCTTTAATTTGATTCCATTGATCAATGTTTCTATTTTATACCAATAGTGTGTAGTTTTTATTACACACTGCTATAGAACAACTTGATATTGGGTATGGTAATATTTCTGGCAGTTCTTTTATTTTCAGTATTGTTTTAGCTATTGTGGGTTTTTTTCATATGAAGTTAAGACTTGTCCTTTCAATGTCTATAAACAGTTGCATTGAACTTTTGATGGGGATTGCATTGAATCTACAGATTGCTTCTGATAGGATTACCTTTTTATTATTACTATTAAAACAAAGAAAACATGAATGATAAATAGAAGAGTTTGAATAAATACTAGATTCAATTTCAAGAGAAGAAATAACCCTGAAAATTCCATTAGGTACCTGGCAGTGGATTGGAAAGGAAAGACAAGTTATTGAACATCCACTATTGTGGTAGGTTTCAGGAAAAATCATTATACATATTAATTCCAACTGCATAATAAATGTAGTACTTAGCCCAGAGTACTTACAAACACTCAGCATACACCATTAATTCTTTTGTAAACATGAATCAGGTGGCACTATTATTTTAGAAACACTCTTATTTACATATCCATCCCCCCATTCCCTAGCCCTCCCATCCTCCCATGTTCCCTACCAAGCATCCAACCCACCCCCACCTTCTCCCCAGGGATAGTGAGGCCCTCCACAGGGGACTGTCAAAATCCATCACATCATTTGGAAGAGGGCCCAGTCCCTCCTTCCTGTATCTGAGCTGCAATAGTTTCCCTCCATAGGGAATGGGCTCCCAAAGTCCATTTATGCTCTAGGGATAAACACTGGCTCCATGGTTAGAGGTCCCATAGACTGCCCAGGCCTCCTAGCTGGCACCCACATTCTGAGGGCTTGGTTTGGTCTAATGCTGGTTCCCCAGCTTTACAACTGGGGTCACTATGCCCTCACTACATCAGGTAAACTGTTTCTGTGGGTTTCTCCAGCACCATCTTGGCTCCTTTGCTCATCCCTCCTCCCTCTCTGCAACTGGATTCCAGGAGTATGGCTCTGTGTTTAGCTGTGGGTGTCTGTTTCTGCTTCAATCAGCTACTGGATGAAGGCTCTAGGAATGGTAACCAAGGTAGGCACCAATCTCATTATAGGGGAAGGGCATCAAAGGCAGCCTCTCCACCACTGCCTAGATACTTAGTTGGGCTCATCCCGGTGGATCCCTCTTACACTTCCCCTGTGCCCTGCACTGTCTCCCTCTATCAAGGCATCTCCTTTCTTGCCTTCCTCTATTCCTCCTCTGTCTCAGTCTGTAGGGAGCTGCAGGATACCGCACCCAAAAGATGGCGCCAGTTTCCGCCCTCCGCCAGCCCTACGGCGAGCGCTCTCTGTGGTAAACAACTCCAAGTTTGGTTAAGGTCATGTATCCTCTTAATTCTGCTTGGAGACAAATTATCCTGGCGCGCCACGTAGGGTTAGGTGATTGGTAGATGTAGACTATATCAGGCCCCGTCTCCTTCGACCCGGGGCCGCCACCATTATACACTGTAAAAAGCAAAGAGGTTCCCGATTAAACTGTGTTGAAGAAGATTCCTCGGTGTGGCGTCGTTCTTGCTGGTCAAGGGTGGACGCCGCATCAGTCCTCCTGTTTTCCTCCCTCCTCCCCTTCTCCACTTTTCCCATTCCCACATCCTTCCTCCACAACCCCCCCCCCCGTGCTCCAAATTTGCTCAGAGGTTCTGAGCTAGGAAACAAGGAGGACCCCAAGAGAAGGCGGCACTATACTTATTTTTAAAGAGAAGAATAGATGAGGCAAGAGTAGTTAGACTCAAACTACTGTAACAGTTAGACAACCTTTTCCCAAATAGTATGGTGAATAGTGTTGAGTCCATAAGTGACCCTCAATCACCTCTCCTCCAAAGCCATGAGTTTCCACTATAGCAACCCCGCTGTCTGTGGAATAAAAATGCAGGCATTCTTAAAAAGTAATAAGCAAATGAAGATTGGTGAGTAGCAATGCATTAAGAAATACAGATAAAATCCATTTACTTTGTGTCTTCAAGAAAAGGCTCCCACATGCCCTTTAAGAAACTCTTCAAATTAAATAAGTAATAGGCTCCAAGGACCCAGACCTCAACAGAATAAGAATAATAGAGAGAAGAGACAAGAGGACATAATGGGTGAGATAATTTTAGTATTCAGCCCAGATAATAGGAATGCATTCAATTTAAAATATGCTTCAAAATATTGACACTCCCAGATCCATTGTAGCATTATTCACAGTAATCATGATACAGAAACAGTCAGGTGTCTGTTGAGAGACGAATGGAAAAAGAAATTACAGTTTACACACATGGAAACCCACAAGCATACAATAGAATACTATACAGCCTTGACAAAGGAACATGTCCTGACATTTGCAGCAATATGAATGAGCCTGGATGATCATCATGTTCAGTAAAAGAAGCATGGGATGTGCCCTGTGTGGTCTCAATTATATGTGGAGTCAGAAAAATAGCCAAACTCCAGAATGGAGTTAGAGGTATGAATACCTAGAGTCTGAGAGGATGGGAGAGATGGAGCAGTGTTTACAAAAAGTTGAATTTCCAGATCCCCAAAATACAACATTCTGACTAGAGTTGGTAATCATGAATTATATGTCTGAAATTCACTAAAATGGCAATTTTGAATATTCTCACCCCCCAAAAAGTAAACTATATGCAAGATGAATATGGTTATTAGCTTGCTGGAAATGATTGTTTGATGGATAATTTATATTAAATGTAAATGATACCTGCATACCTTCAATATATAATACCCTTTATTTGTCAATTATACTTCAAGAAACCTTAATAAATAACCTTCAGGATAAAAACCATGTGAAAAGTATAATTTTCAAATACTACAGGTCTCTTGCCCAATTAATGCTGATGTTGCATTCCAGCAGTTAGTGCTTTGTGGTTATTTTAAATTCATTCCCCTACCCTGTTTTGATAACTCCATACCTCTTGGTCTACACTGAGAATTTAGCCTACCCAAGCTGAGGACAAAGCTGCTGAATAGTTTTGTGTTCTATCCTGAACTCAAAGCAAGCCAGTAGAATATCTATGTCATGTCATACAGCCAGAATCCTCTTAGAGTGTGGAGTGGCATTCAGACTGTGTGGATCCAAAAATGAACTCACATGCCAGCTCAAACCTGAGCATTGAGGCCAATGCTGGCGGGGGGTTGGTAGCAGGAAGCCAGGAGATGAGTGCACCAGCTTCCAAAGGATTGGTCTTGATGCATTCCTTGGTCTGAGACATTGCAAAAATCTAGAGATGCTCAGCTTGTAAGAATATTCTTACTCTTGAGAATAAAGGCAAAATAAAAAAATCTCAAATTTAAGTAAATTGAAGGACTCACAAATTTAGGCTTCCCTTTCTCTTTTTTCTGCTTTGACGTTTGTGTGACTCACTCCTTCTGTTCCTCAGTTCTACCCTGAATGTCATCCACAGAGTAGCTTTCCCCACTTAGCCCCTGGTTTTCACTTGCTAATGCTGCTCTTTTTTTTTTTTTTTTTTTTTTTTTGCTTAATTTTCAGCTGAAGCTGATACTACTAACATCAGCCAGCATGCTGTGCTCTCTTTGTCAGTTTTCATAACGTGTTTCCTCCCTAGCACCAGCAGGGACTGCCCGATTCATGGCTATATATTCCTGGGCCCAGATGAGCACTGGACTCTCAACAGGATGCACCTATATATTTGTTAAATAAATCAACACAATTTTCTGCAAACCAAAATCTATGAGTTTGAGACTAATTCTGGAGAGAGATGCTGTGTCATATCAAAACAAAGACAATTGCAGAAATAAAGCATGCAAAGCAGCCTTCACCCTATGTAGAGACCAATAAGGGATATGGGAGTCCAACTGTGTTAAGATTGTCTTCAAACTCAGTAAAGGAGTCAGAAATTCTATATTCAGGATATGTGCTTGTTTTCCTCTTTATCTTTTTTATGGCAAACCAGACCACAGCTCTTTCTTGGGGTTCCAAGGCCAATGGAAGGTGTAAAGAGTAAAGTAAAAAAGTCTTTTCCTTGTGACCCTCTTTCATTGGGAGAATCTCAAGAGTTTCTGGTGTTTATCATAGAACTGCTGTTATGTCGAAAGAAATATGTTCTTACAGCTAGCAAATATGAGTTGAAAATGTACAAAGTGAGATACTGGATTTTTGTTTGTTTTCAAGACAGGGTTTCTCTGATACTGTTTATAAGTCAATCCTTGTATTATTATTAAAGTAATGCACCAAATAAATGCACTATAACATTGCCATGGCCTCAGACTGGCAATGGTCCTTGGTCTTATTCTCCATCACTCAAGTCCCTTTTTAAGTTTATGAAGAATTTGAGTAATATTTAAGATTAAAAATCTCTGCATAAGGTATGACACTGTGTTAATTACCATGGGGCTCCATTTCAGAAGTGAAGAGTTTATTAAAAGAAAAATGAGGCTGTTTTATATTAGCTACATAGAAAGAGAGAAACTTTTCATTTAATAATGGAATTTATGGTTTATATTTTCACACTTACTGTGTGAAAGACCTTGTTGTGTCTTCTACCAAAATCTACTCCATTATGAAATGCCCTGGGCAAGGGACCAGAGAGCTTGGGATGCTGGGAGAGAAGAAAGGAAACTGCATGCTGTGCCTGTGAGCCATCTCTTACATCAAATAGCAGTGCAGAACCCCTCTGAATGCTTGAAAATGAGAGCCCTGGTTCAGAATCAGAGCTGAGCCCGACTATTAAAACTCTCACCATTCATTTTTGGCTTCAGCACTGACTACCACAGAGAGCCCAAGCATTCAGTCACATTTCAAGTTCTATAGAAGAAGCTTAAGCAGGCCTCACTCTAAACCACACTAACATTTTGTCTTCAGTATCACTTTTGACTCATGCATCCTACTCTAAAGCATTTATAAAATATTTTGCAGCTCATCTTTGATTTTTCTAATTCTTTCTTGGAATTGTTCTATATACATGCCAACATTCTGCTTACTTGTTTTGTCCAATTACAATTTATTGGTTTTTATTTCATCTTTTATCTTAAAGTCTCTTAGAAGCCTGTTTTGTTTTCTAATGAGTGACAAAAAGAGAGTGGATCCAGATGGAAGGGGAGGTAAGAGGAACTGATAGGAATAGGAGGGAAAACCATAATCAGGACATGTTATGTAAGAAAAAGTCTATTTTCAATAAAAGAAAAAGAAAGGAAATATTAAAATAGAATTTGTTTAGTGGCCTAAGAAATAATTCACATTTATTAAGTTTGATATCTTAACTTACATTAGTTTGTCATAATTATCAACACACCCAATTTGCAAATGCAGAATCTGAGTATCATTGCATCTAAGTCATTGACAAGATTAAAGTCTGCTGCAATGTTTCTATATTGGCACCTGAATAATCACAAGGTTTTTGCCCTTTCTCCCCAGTGGCTACAACAGGTAAATCCATCAGTTGGCAAATGCTACAGTCATGAAATATAAACATATACCAATTTTTTTCAAACTCCAGTCATTTATACTATAACTCTAAGACTTTTTCATATTAGCATTTTTCCAGTACTTACTTGTGTAAAATATGTTCAGTACATTTTGGAGAAAATAAACTTTATTATTATGCAACTCAAAAATTACCTGTTACAAGTAAAAAGAGACAGCTATAAAATTAAACAAAATATAATAATGTTATCAAAAAGAAATTTAAATTATAAACAAAAGGTATAAAATGTGGGACTTATTTGTAATGTAGAACTGCCTACTTGAGGTAAATATTAAACTAATTAGTAAACTAATCTAAGAGAAGACATTAAGAAGGCTGTTTGGTTTATTATCCCTCAATTCAGATGAAACAAAGCTTTTACATCAGAAGGAAAATTTGATTTTGTGATCTCTCATTTAACTACCAATGAGACTTTCTTCTCTCATGCATGGGATCTAAAATGAAAGAAGATATTTTAGCTGACTTTTATCCAAGAGGTGAACCCAAAGAAATGATCCCTAACTAAGATGGTTGACTGTTACTCAGCAAATGGAAAATCTCCAGAACCTATTCCTAATGTGCCCACCTGTGCTCTGCGTGTCACTGCTGTGCACTTGTCCATAAAGCACACCCAGAGCTGTAAAGCATACCACCACCAGCTAACTTCTGATTGGTTCCTTGCCACGAGGCAGGCACCTAACCTCTAGTGACCAAGGCAAGGTCAGAAAAGCACATGTCCGGCTGTTATGGCTGCCGAAATGGGGAGCTGGTCCCTTCAGTGGAACCAACTATCCTTAAACAGATGGGCTCCACTTCAAACCAGGTTAAAGAGGTGGGAGGAATAATTATCCCTTTAATGAAATACTGTATTTTTCATTTCCAGAATTCCCATCCCCTAGTACTGCAGAGGGCCATGGGAATGTACAGCAATGATAACTAGTATTTCACAAGTCAACCCACTAGACATTGTTGGGGAGCCCTACTTGGCAAAGTCGACTCACCAGATGTTACTGGGAAGCCCTACTTGGCGTAAGAAGCCATACAGCTTTTCCTTTCCTCCTTGTTCTAAGCATGCTTTTGCTAATATATTGGGTATCCTTACTTATTCTCTGAAGCTCCCTCCCAACCACATTGGGACATGGATAACTTTCATGCTGGTTTAATTTAAAAAGTATGGCTATTTTCCCTTCTCTTCTCCATTCTCCTTCTGGGAAACTGCCAAGATTTACAGCTTTCCTGTCTCATTTTTCTTTTAAAGTATAATAAAATTGTCCTTTTAATAATGAGACTAAGAGGAGGGGCCCTGGTTTCTCTGGTATCACATTCTTTTTGTATTTGTCTCATTGTCACAGGTTTTTCCCTCCCCCCAAGATCTCTTCATCCCCATCCCCTTTCATGGGACATTCATCACCGTAATGTCCTACACACACACACACACACACACACACACACACACACACACACACACAATTCTAGAAACTACATATATGATAAATATGCAGCATTTGTTTTTCTGACAATGACTTTTTTCATTTGATATAATGACCTCTGGTTGCATCCATTTTCCTTCAAATGCATCATTTCATTATTTTTTACAGCTGAAAAATAAGTGTGTGTGTGTGTGTCTGTGTGTGTGTGTGTGTGTGTGTGTGTGTGTGTGTGATATTCTCTTTACTTACTCAGCTACTCTGAACATCTAGACTGGTTCCACTTCCTGTCTATTTTGAATAGTGAAGTAATAAGCAGAGAGATGAAATTATCTCTGTGATATGTTGCTTCAAGGTGCTTTGACTCTATATACTTACAAGTGGTACAACTGGGACATGTGATAGCTCTGGTTCAAATGTTTTCAGGAACTGTCACATTGATTCCTTTAGTGGCTGTACCAGTTTACATCCATAACAAGAATGAATAAACACTTATACTCCCCACAACCTTGTCAGCATCTGCTCCTTTTTATTTTCCTGATGCTATCCATTCTGGCTCGAGTGAGATGGATTATAAAAGCAGTTTTAATTTTAATTTCATTGAGGCTAAAGACATTGAATGTGTTTTCAAATACTTATACTAGCTGTGCTTCTTCTTTTGAAAACTATGATTTTCCTTTCTTATTGGTTGGATGATTTGTCATTTGGGTTCTTAATTTTCACAGTTCTTAATGTATTCTATAATTTCTGGAACGTAGTTGGCAGTTGTTTTTTGTTTTTTTTTTTTTCCATTCTGTAGGCTGTCTCTTCACTGTGGGAATTGCTGTGCTTGCTATGCTGAAGTTTCTAATTTTGTCTAATCCGATTTGTTAAATCTCGGGAGTACTTCCTGTGCTGTCTGAGAACTTTTCAGAAAACCCTTGCCTGTATCTACATTTGAAGCATTCTACATATAGAAAAGAATAGTGCTAGGGAAGTCAAAGATGAACAAGACCAGCATTTAACATGACTGATGACTTCTACAACCTCACTAAGAGCTCTTGAGAATCTTTCTGGGACTCTTAAGAATAAAACATCCATCTAAACACACAATAGGAAACACACTTTGTTCCAGATATATATGCTTGAATATAGAAAAGTGTTCCTGCCACAAGATTTCATCACCGATCTGTGTTGTCTTTTACTATAACCTGGCCTGTGAAGCTAAAGCTTTTTTTCACCAGGTGTGTGGATTTGAGCATGTGGGGCATCAGCCTGATTTGATGATTACACTTATATTCAAACAGCACTTGAGAAAAAAGTTAATGGGTTCACAATGTGAGTGGATCTACTAATTTACAATGACTTTTTCAAGAAGTAAATAAACACTACTTAATCAGGGTTGGCAAGTATAAGACCACCACAATCTGCATTGTTATTTCGCCCCTGCATCCCAACGATTACTCCTTAGACACTTTGATAAGCATACAATCAATAGGTTCTTAGGATAGCCCCAGCGGCAGTTTTAAACTATCATAGACTATGCAAATGTGATAGCCAACAGATCAAAAGTATGGTTGGGAAGAGAGTATTTATCTAGCTTTCATTGGATTCGTAGCCTGGTGAGAGTTGGTTATCTTTGCTTCTTACTTTAGGTGACCCTACACAGGAGGCATCTGTGGAGTTTGAATATTTATCCTGGTTATATTGTGCATTACTGATCAGGAGACTTGACTGTTAAGGCTTCAGTAGCTTTATATATATGAAGCCATCATGTCTTTCAACATCATATTCAAGATAGAATGGACTTACACTAGAATTTGAGAGTGGCTGAAAACCTAAGGGGGAAGTCCTCACCTTGTTATTAGTAAATAAACATTCATGTTTTAAATAACTGATATCATGGGTTAAAGTGTTTATCTTTCACTTGGTGTTTTGTATACATAAACAGCATTCAGTCCATTTTTTTCACCTTGTCATTGTGTCTTTCTAAAGTTACATGACCAATTTTTGTCACATTCATCTCTTACTTTAACACTTTTCAGAAATTTCATCATCTCTCAGCTTCAGGACTTCCTT
Organism: Cricetulus griseus; assembly: GCF_003668045.3. NCBI lineage: Eukaryota > Metazoa > Chordata > Mammalia > Rodentia > Cricetidae > Cricetulus > Cricetulus griseus. The sequence continues at coordinate 261,157,661 of NC_048595.1, forward strand.
ATACAGTGAATGGTAAAAGCCTACCACAGAGTCTAATTTGTGTATTAATATGATTTTCTTTCCATACCAATAACTTTTAACACATACAAGTAACATTTTTTTTGTTTTTTTTTTCAAGACAGGGTTTCTCTGTGTAGCTTTTTGGAGCCTACCCTGGCACTAGCTCTGTAGACCAGGCTGGCCTCGAACTCACAGAGATCCTCCTGCCTCTGCCTCTCTAGTTCTGGGATTAAAGGCATGTGTCACCGACACCCAGCTTACAAATATCATTTTACTGAGCTTTAGAGATACAAAACTGTCTATAGCTTGCTGTGGATACACAAAAAGCATGGAAAGATGAACTGTTGAAAGAGGTTGAAGAAGAACCTGTGATGACAGGGCCAGTTCAAGCATGTGACCATGTGCCCTGAGAAGAAAAAGGTCACAGATGGTAAGTGCCTTAGATGCCAATGACTCCATAGTTTCAGTCCCTTTTGCATGAGACCCAACAATATTTCTGGCCCTTGGGAACTAAGAAGAAAGGCAATATCCTACCATTGAATCTCCATTTTTGTTGAATGTAGTTCAAAATGATTGGCATTACTTGTAGTCAAAAGAACCACTTCTAAGATAATTGGTCATTAACCTTTGCATTTGTAAATGATCGTATAAACCCAGTCCAAATTAAATATATTCTTATACACCAGGCATTAGACTTCTAGGAACTGTGAGACCAGTGGGCCAAATTTTCACTGATGAAATATTTTGAGATAGGCAACCAGACCTCTGCCACATCATCCTTGAAGTCAAAACTAACAGGAAGTAAAAAGTGTTTTTCACATTGTATTGCAATTTCAGCACAGCATTCATTAGGGAAGCAGACAGTTGTTCTATCTTCAGGACAACTGAAACCTCAGTAAGGATTCTCCAGTGACTCCTGGTAACTTCGAAAGATTACTTTAGACTAACTACGTAAAAGTCATAAGATCAAAAGAAAATTGAAAGCCAGAGGCATCAGTTTGTACACTAGACAGTATTTCTCCACAAAGTCCAGGAAGTTCTACTGTTATGAGCATTCTTTCCCACCAGTCTTGGCCCATTGTCCCGTCAACGCCAAATGAACACACAAGCGCTATATTAATTATGAAACTGTTGGCCACTGGCTATAGCTTCTTATTGACTACCTCTGTCTAAATTATTAACACACTTCTAATACTCTAAGTGTTTCCACGTGGTCTTCTCTTACTGGAAAAAGGTTCGGAACCTGTTACTCTCTTGTGTCCTACCTGGTGACTCACTCTGCCTATCTTTCCCAGAATCCTCCACCTCTTCTAGTCCCACCTGTCTTGCTGCCCTAAGGCCAATATTGCTTTATTCATTAACCAATAAGATAAACATATTTACAGAATGACATCTCCCATTATTCTGCCAGATTATAGCTTCTTGTGGCATCTCTCCTACTGTCCAAGGGAATGTGATGGGGTGGGTCATCACATAGCCATGGTCCCTAACTCACCCAGGCCTGGATCTCTTTTTTGGAAGTATATCACTAGCCACAGGATATGGTCTTTTTCTTTTACTTTCTTAAACCACAGCATGTGCCCCACTACAAGGAAAGAATTCTAAAGTACTACAAGCATTAATTTAAATTCAGCAAAGCCAAAGAAAACACAACTAGCATAAGGGCTGACCTTATTAACATGTATATGCAGAAATAAGTATCCTCTTTCTTTCTCAGAACTAACAATGAGGTTATATAATACTATTGCACTAAATAAAAGGTTCTCAAATTACCTGCTCATCTTACTGTCAAACAAACATTATTTTATTTTTTAATGTATTTAATATAACCTTTGGTTGAAAAATCAGTAAAATTATTCAGAAGGAAGAGAAGAGAGGTTATATTTTTCAATATGAAAAATATACTAGAGTAGTGAAAGAACTGACAAAAATAAATAAATGAAAATTCAAACATAGTGTAACTTTGTAATTAAATCCCCCCTAAAGTAACCAGATTATTTTACTCTTACACTCTGATGTTTAGTCTTCACTATGTCCATCGTTAGGAAATGTGAGCTGAATCTGAACCCCATGGTTTGACTGTACATCTTCATAATCATCTTTATTTGGATCAACCTCTCTAAGATCTATACCCTTAGGTAATACTTATCCTGAATGATAAGTAACAAAAAAACAAACATGCTATGTACTCACTCATATATGAATTTTAGACATAGAGCAAAGGATTACCAGCCTACAATCTTCATCACCAAAGGAACTAGGAAACAAGAAGGACTCTAAGAGAGGAATGCATGGACCCCGGAGAAGAGGAAGGGGCAGGATCTCCTGAGCTAATTGGGAGCATGGGGTAAGAGAGAGGGAGCTGACAGAATGAAAGGGGGAGAAGAGGAGGGGAGAGGAGGAAATGGAGGAGCAGGAATGTTGAGTTGGGGGAAGAAGAGAGGAGAGCAGAATGAGAGATACCATAACAGAGGGAGCCATTATAGGTTCGAGGAGAGATCTGGTACTAGGGAGATTTCCAGAGATCTACAAGAATGACACCAACTGACAATCTAGGCAATGGTGGAGAGGATACAATAAATGCTCTTCTCCTAAAATGTGACTGATGACTGCCTTATATGCCATCCTAGAGCCCTCATCCAGTGGCTGATGGAAGCAGAGGCAGACACCCACAGCTAAACACTGAACTGAACTCTGGAACCCAATTGCAGAGAGGAAGGAGTTAAGACCAGGATGGTGAAGCCCACGGAGACAGCTGACCTGAACAAGGGAGAGCATATGAACCCCAGACTGATGTGTGGGAGTCCAGCAAGAGACTGATCCAGACCCCTGAATGTGGATGTCAATGAGGAGGCCTGGGCATTCTATGGGACCCCTGGTAGTGAATCAGTATTTGCCTCTCACATAAGAAGGGACTTTGGGAACTCATCCCACATGGGAATTCTCTCTCAGCCTGGACACATGGAGGAGGGCCTAAGCTCTGCCCAGGGTGATATGACAGACTTTGGGGAACCCTCATGGAGGGCCTTACCCTCCCTGGGGAGCAGAGGGGGGATGATATGTGGGACTGGTGGGAGGTTGGGGGGAGGGAAGGGAGAGGGAGAGGGGATTGACATGTGAAGCAGCCTTGTTCTAATTTGAACTAATAAAACAATAATCTCTTGGGGAATAAAAAGAAAATTGTGAATTAAGAAATTCATGACTGCAATTTGGTTTTTGTGAACCACAACCAAATGACATACATGAAGTTCTATTTGTTCCAGTAGTGTGTCCTTGAGGAAAGCTTGGACATAAAAAGTAGTACCAAAAACTGTTTTTAAAAATATTTTATATTTTCAGGCATATGGAAAAGATTGGGGTTCTAGCTCAATAGTAGAAGAAACTGGGTCAATAACATACATGTTTAAGATGCACACAGCCCCAGGACAGTTCCCATTACCCAAACCAGCAACATCTGTAAAACAATACTAAGAATTTAGAAACATCCTTCCATGTTTTGTTTGTTGTTGTTGTTGTTGTTTTATTTTGTCTTTTTCAGGAGAGACTCACCTCAACATTCCATCATAGCAATGATGTCTGAGTCACTGGGGATGGTGAAAATCCAAAGAACATCCCAATTCCTGAGTTGCAGCATTACCTTGAATGTGAATCATTTGGACTGGATAAAGTCAGTTTCATAAGGTTCAGTACACTGCTGATGTACAAAGCTCTAGTGCTGACAGTGTTCCTGAAATGATTGTCTTCTTTCTGTTCTGGCCATCATTCATGTATGTGGTCTTCTTCTGGCTGGCAAGTCTGGATGTCCTAGAATTGCTAGCTGCACAACAGAGCCACAAAATTCTTGAACACCCTAGTCTGTACTGACACATTATCTAAGAACAGATCCATTGCTAGGCACAAGTCTCTGAAAGAGCCCTTAAAGCTGAAACAGCAATTAACATATTACTACAATAAACCCATTTATTTTATCAATTTATTTATGAAACAGTAATAAAATGTGCTGTTAATTGTTGATGATGGAGTAACATAGAAATATAGTCTGTCCTTGTCATTTGAATAATAATAAGTAGAACTTGTCTTCCCTCAAAATATTGATGCCTCCAAGAAGAGAGTTATCCTTTTGTCTAATTCATTATTTCCAGCTCTAGTGTGCAGTTGAAGCCATAATTCACATAGGTTGACATATATCTCCATTAAGGGAAATCAACTTGAATCATGACCTCTCTAATTCTATCCTTGACCTGCATGACAAACAGTGAGTCTTTGAATTACCTAGATTGTTTTTGCCTTCTAACAAGACTTGAGCAAATGAATCCAGTTCCATGTTGTGTACCTTGGTAAGTGTTTATGACAAATGCAAGCTCTTAAGATAAACAGTTACTTTAACTATCATGTTCATTGTTGCCTATAGTGGGAAATTACCAATACGGAGTCAGGTGGAAATATAAGGGTATTTAATAGGGAAAAGCCTTACTTACAGAGCGACCTAGCCAGTCGTCGTGGCAGCAGTCTGTATGCAAGCCCAAAAGAGAAACCGAAATCGAAAACGCAGTCACCCTACGTCCCCTGACCACGCCCTCGAAAGCTTGTGAGGGCATGGTCAGGCACACCTGTAGCCATCCCCTAAGTAGGCGTGGCTACAGCTTCCCCTACAGTTACCTACTGTTATTTCCTTGTGGAAATAAAAGCATGATTTAGACCTGACTCCAGTGCTTCTTCTTAGGTCTGAGGCATTAAGAGGTGGGAACCAAAATGGTCTCATTAACTCAGGCAAGTTATATTAGAGTCAGATGATTTTTGCTATAGTTCTCCACTAAGTATTGCCTGTTGGAGATAAGCCTATGGGCTGGGTGACTTTACATTATTCCCTACAGAATATAAATTATCCTCTTATAGAATTATCATAAGGATCAGAACAAAGTAGCTTTATTAAATTATAAATACCAACTCTGTAATGAGTACTATAAAGTAGAATTTTTAATTATTTGATGCTGATAGTCTATAATTTACTTAACAAAATAATGACCATGTCTTTGTTCTGTTGTTAACATTCCTTACTCATTATTTTTCCACTGGATTTCTTGGAAATATATATTTGTAGATGATTGGTGGGAAGATAGCCTATGTTGGAACAGATCAGTGAATCTCAGACTTGATCATGTCTAAGAAACACTTGAAGGGCTTATTCAATCTGAGTTTCTCCAGTGTGCCTGGGACACAACCTGAAAATGTGCATTTGTAAGTTCCCAGGGATCACACTTAGATACCCAACCTGAAATTTGGGATGGCCTAATAAAGGTGCAATTAATTTAATGGCAGATAAACTACAAATTGTGTGTGTATATTTCTTATTCAGAGAAATAGTTACTCAGTATCAAATTATGAGTGTTTTCTCTGCTTGTCTATTTGTTTTAGCTAAATAGGCAATTCTAAACGAAATAAGAGCATAAGCAATTTGTTCTTGGTGAAGATTCATGCATCAAAAACAAGATCATGCACTGATTTTCTCTGTGACTTAGTAAATAGCAATTGTGTTCTAATATTCCTGTAAGAATCAACAACAAAGACTACAGCCTCACTGATGCATGAACCCTTACTTTCATTCTTCAAGGAATAGTTGGGCAAAACATCGTAAGTATTTTTCATTGAGAAGCATTTGTACTAAGGTGTTTGTAATGAGCAAAATGAAGAACTGCACAAACATAGTCCATTGGAGAATTTTGATCACCACCAAAATTCACTACAAATAATTTTTGCTATGCACACAAAAGAAAAAGGCCCCAATTTCCCAAGACTGTAAGTAGCAGGTGTCTTGAGGCCACATGGTTTCTTCAATGCCCCTTGAGTTCCTGAAATTGCTAAATACCACACAGAGAGGTGTGAGATGAAATAAGGCAAAATAATGACAGGGACAGCATAAATGACAACAAGCACAGGGCTTTTTCTGTGATTATATATACAGCAGACCTAGTACAAACCCTTGTATGGCCTGTGCTCGCTGCTTCAGTCTCTGCCAGTCATATGTGCCTTGCTTAACTGGCTCAGAGTGCCTTGGTCTGATTGTGCACTCCATCCCCTCTGACTCTTAAACTCACCCTGGCCTCCTCCTCTGGGGAGGGGTTCACTGAGTTCTAAGGGCTCAGATTAGTTGAAGACATCCATTTAGACTCTCTCAACATATAATGTCTGGCTAGGGTCTCTGCATCTGTTCCCATCTACATTCAGCTAGCATCAGTTCTAGATTTGCTTAAAGTTAGAGCTGAATGTACACATGTGTATTCCTAGGTAGGAGCTGGCAATTATTAAAGATCTACATTATCTCATGCTACTCTGTTTTGAATTTAGAATAATGTCTTTGTTAGAGGAGCAATAAATGTCCATTAATTTAAAAAAAATCCTTCTGGTCAAGAGAATAGACTCTCTGGCCTGAGTGGAGACGTAACCTTCATGTTGGCCTATATTTATCACGTGGCCAAGAGATCAGTCCTAGGGAGGCAGGATCACCTTGGTTCATGTTAAAAGTGATAAAGAGGATAACTTGTTCTTTAATGAGATGCTGTACTATTTCTTTCCTGAATTCCTGGCCGTAGTGCAGTCTCTTTCACAGTATAGCCATGCTGGCTCTTAAGTTAGCCCACTGTTCAGAATCACTCAGAAAACTGTAATTTTTCCTTTATTTTCTCTCCTCTAGGCATGCCTTATCCTAATATTCTCAGCTTCCACAACATTTTGGGCTTCTTCACATTGTCTATAAAGTCCCCTTCCCACAACATGGCCATTTGTGCACAGTTTCTGACTGCCATAACAGGTTATATGGAATGGCTTTTTCTCCTCTCTTCTTCCATGCAGATGTTAATATTATAGCTAACCTGCCCTAGAAGTTTTTCTTTTAAAAACTAGTAAAATTGTCTGTGAGCTTTCATTTTACTCCATTCTTAATTCATTTTATTAATGGGGCTAAGAACCCCAGGGAAGGACCATAATTTCTCCTGTATCATCTGACAACCACAAATGGACTACCCCAAATTCCAGTTGTGTATTTAAACTTGACTGAACACTGGAAATATCTGAGAACCTTTTAATGTTTTTTTTTTTAATATAAGAAACTCTCCACCTTCTTCTTTACTTTCCTCTACAGGTAGGGTCCCTAGACTTCTGCCAACAACTCCACCCATCTCCATCCTTTAATTGGGGACCACGTGTCCTGTATTGCCTTTTAATCCCTCTCCATTCCCTACTCCAGGTAGGTACCCTATATTCATACGGCCAACTCCAATTGCCTCAGGGGACTGACTGACTACCTTAAGATCTTGGGTTTCATGCCTTCAATAACTCCCCCTCCAAGTAGGCACCCGAATTCTTCTGCCACCAACTCCTGTAGTGATATATTATTTATGATTTATTAAAGCTTGCCTGAGGATTCAGAATGAAAAGTCAGCCACAAACCATAGAAGCCAGGCACACACCTTTAATCCCAGCAGCCAGAAGCTAGGAGGTAGTGGTACACACCCATAATACTAGGATTCAGGATTAAGAGAGAGATGGATCTCTCTGAGTTCAGGGACACCCAGGGACACACAGATTGACTCAATCTAAAAGAGTAACAGAGCTCACGCCTTTAATCCCAGCACTAGAGAGGTATGGAAGACAGGAGCAAGGAGTCACTATCAGGCATTCACATTTAGGATAGCCATTCATTCTCCAGCCACATTGATGATTCTCCAGCTACTCTGAGAAAAAGCAGCAGGATCAGCCCATTCAAACTGAGGTGGTGGTAAGAGCTAGCAGCCCGCTACTTTCCGTATCTGAACTTCAATTTGAAATTTAAACCCCAATATTAGTCTCTGGGTTGTTTATTTTTTCATGTTACAATTTCCATCTTTTATGTCCCCATCACTCATGCTAGAGACTTCAGACTTATAACAACAACTCTACCCACCTAGTCCCCTCCCTGAGGGACCACGTGTCCTTTGCTTGCTGACCAGCCCTTTCTCTCTATGTAGGGAAACCAGACTTCTGGTACCAACTCCATCCATTGGTTCTTTGAAGAAAATCAAGATTGACATATAGTCAAATTAACCAAAAGAAGGAAAAAGGATAAATAAATAATAAGACTGGAAATGAAAAAAGAGACATCACAATAGACACAGGAAATTCAGTGAGCAATAAAACATGTTTTAACAATCTATATTCTCACAAATGAGAAAATCTAAATTAAAGGGTGAATTTCTAGATATACACAATTTATGAAAATGAAATTAACCTGAAATAAATAATTTAAATAGACACATTTTGGTAGTTTGAATAAGAATGGCTCCCATAGGCTCATATATTTGAATGCTTAGTCACCAGGGAATTGCTGTATTTGAAAGGTTCAGAAGGATTATAGGGTGTGGCCTTGTTGGAGGAAGTATGGAGGGTGGGCTCTGAAGTTTCAAAAGTCAATGCCAGGTCCAGAGTTTCTCTCTCTCTCTGCCTTCAGATCATGATGTAGCTCTCACCTACTGCTCTATTGCCATTATGCTGCCATGATCTCTGCCATGATGAAATGGAGTAAACCTCTGAATTATCAAACCCTGATTAAATGATTCCTTTTATTAGAGTTGCTTTGTCATCATGTCTCTTCACAGCACTAGAATAGTAAATAAGACATGCATGGCATACAGTGAGATAGAAGCAGTAATAAAAAGTCTCCAACAGAAAATCCCAGGATCTGATGTATATAACACACAATTCTATCAGACCTTAATAGCAATACTCCCTTAAATATTTCACACAGTAGAAAAGAAATAACATTTCCAAATTCTTTTTACAAAACCAGTGTTGCCCTGATAGAAAACCAAACAAAAACCCATCAAATAAAGAAATGTATAGGCCAATGTCCTGATGAACATAAACACAAACTTTCTCAATAAAACACTTACAAACTGTATGCAAGAAAACTGTCTTTAGTTACAGGTATGGTACTAGAGCAGTAACTGAGAGTTTTACATCCTGATCCACAGGGATCAGGCAGAGAGAGACTGAGAGAGAGAGAGAGAGAGAGAGAGAGAGAGAGAGAGAGAGAGAGACAAAGACAGAGACAGAGACAGAGACAGAGACAGAGACAGACAGAGAGACTGGACCTGGCATGGGCTTTGGAAAACTCAAAGTCCATCCCCAGTACTTCTTCCAACAGGGGCACATCTCCTAATTCTTCCCAAACATTTTAACTGATGACTAAACACTCAAAAATATGAGCCTATGAGGGCCATTCTCATTCAAACCACCACAAATACATTTAAGTAAATTAACTCATTAAGTCAGCTTCATCCCAGAGATTCGGGGATGGTTCAATGTACATAAATCAGAAAACACAATTCACCAAATAGAATCAAAGGGAAAAAATACATAATCCCCTCATTGGATTCAGAAAAGGCCTTCGACACAGTCTAACATCCCTTCACAATAAAAGTCCTGGAGAATCTAGGGAATTAGGAACCATATCTTAACTTAATAAAGGCAACACAAGAAGGCCAACATTATCCTAACAGAGAAAAACTCAAAAAAAATTCCATTAAAGTCAGAAACAAGACAAGGATAGTCACTTTGCCCCACTTGACAATACAATACTTCATGTCTTAGCTAGAGCAATAAGATAAATGAAATAAATAAAAGTGATAAAAATACCACAGGAAGTAAAAGTATATTCATTTGCAGGCAATATACTTCTATAGATAAGAGACCCCAAAAACTCTACCAGAAAACTCCAACATCTGAAAAACACATTCAACAAGGAAGTGGCATATGAAATAAACACTCAAAAATCAATAGTTTTCATCTAAAACAAAGACAAGCTTACTGAAAAATAAATTAGCAAAACAATTCCATTAAAAATAGTCTCAAAACAATCTTGGAGTATATCCAGCCAAGGAAGTGAACATTTTTTTTTCATCTTAAACAATGAAATCTTTAAAACATCAGGGAGAGAAAGAAATTGAAGAAGAGACCAGAACATGGAAAAGTTCCCACATGTATGGATTTGGAGGATTAATATTGTCAAATGGCCATTTTACCAGAAGCAATCTATAGAACTAATGTAATCCCAGCCAAAATTCCAAAGAAATTCTTCACAAAAATAGAAAATACAACCTTAAAATCACATGGAAACACAAAAGACTTTGGCTACCCAAAACAATGCTGGAAAAGTCATCCCTGATTTCAGGTTACACTATAGAGCTATAGCAATAAAAATGAAATTATGAAATTCATAGATAAATGGCTTGAGCTAGGAGTAAGCATTTTGAATAAGTAACAAAGACCCAGAAAGACAAACATCACAATCATGTGTGTTCTCCCATTTGTATACTTAGCTTTGCATCTTTACATATATGTATCACATTTAAAATACCCACAGAGATCAGGAAAATTAAAAGGAGCCATGGGTAGGGACTTTCAAAAGAGGGAAGATAGCATAGTAACATAAAGGGAGGAAGGGGAATAATGGAGCAGCAAGTGTTAAATAGGTTGGGGCTACATAGCTGGAAAAGGAGAGGCCACCTCAGGAAAGTTAAAGACCTTCTTTAAAAGTCATATGAATAATGCTGCCTCTGAAGCTTTCTGAAATATAAGCACATTCTTATATTTAAACAGGTTAAATGCTACAATGGGTTAACCATGCCTGTACTAAACATCACAGGCTGACAAATAAAAAGCCAATGCCCAGAATTGGTTACCTTTTGGGGGGTTGTTGACTAGTGAGGTTACATAGACCCCCAAACATTACAGATTATGTCCATTGCTCTCAGTTACTCTCCAGAACTTGATAGCATGTCGATGTTGCTGAAGACAGCACATATCTTCATCATGGAGCATAGATAAATCAAACTGGTACTGACTTGCAAGCTTCAGCCCTATTTTCTAGCTTTCATATGCCAGAACATGTAAAAAGTTATTATTTATTTATTTATAGAATAAAAAGTCTGTCCTAACTTGTGTGAGATAAATTGCAAAATCTCCAAGGACATTTTAAACCATACGTAGTTATGAGCTGTGTAAATCTTGCATAATAAATAATGTTACATAGCAATTATAATGTTCTGCTTCAGTAACTGTTATGTGAATGCATGTATCACCCTTCCCATGATAATGTGAGATCAGACAATGCCTCTAAGAGAATCACACAGAGTGGGATTGCTTAGTCTTGTGATGTATTCTGGCCATAGCTTTTTCAGCATGTGGCATAATGACAAAACCAGTCTTGTTCATTTTCTTCCTTTACAACTTCAGAGATAACAGATCTGTTCATGGCATCCATTCTGGAACCCTCTGAATAATTTTTGTTATCTATTTTCACCAAGAATTTTCATCTTTTCTTTTAATTATTTCAACACTTCATATACTAGAATGACAATTCTTGAGTGTTGCTGTATGTCAGGAACTACTCTAAAAATCTTCTTTGTAACTTTCCTTCAGAAGATGAGAAAAATTACTCCAACATTTTCTAGGATTGTGTAATGAGAGAAAATAAAAAAGCAAAGACCAGCTTCTTCACATGGATCTGTGTAACACTTTTGGAAAACAACCAACAGCAGTGAATGAGTTCATTAAAGGTCTTTCCAGTACCCTCTGAAAGAGACAACACTACACTCTTTTTTCAATTTTTTAATTGAATTAAAAACAGGATTGTTTCACATGACAATCCCAGTTCGCTTTTCCCTCCCGTCCTCCCCTACCACCCCCACAACTAAAACCCTATCTATCACATATCCTTTCTGCTCCCCCCTGGATGGTGAGGCCTCCCATAGGGTGTTATCAGACTCTATTGTATCCCTTAGGATAGGGCCTAGGCCCACCCCTGTGTGTCTTGGCTGGGGGAGTATTCCTCTATATAGAATGGTCTCCCAAAGTCCACACCTATGCTAGGGATAAGTACTGAACTACTACAGGAGGTCTGGTAGATTTCCAAGGTTTCCTCACTGAAGCCCATGTTCCTGGGGTCTGGATCAGTCCCCTGCTGGTATTCCAGCTATCAGTCTGAGGAGCAAGAGTTCCCCTTGTTGGTCAGCTGTTTCTGTGGGTTTCACCAGCCTGGTCTGAACCCCTTTGCTCTTCACTCGTCCTTCTCTGCATCTGGGTTCCAGTTCAGTTGGTGATTAGTTGTGGGTGTCTTCTTCTACTTCCACCAGCTGCTGGATGAAGGCATGTTTGTCTTTTTGTGACTGGGTTACCTTGCTCAGAATGGTTTCTTCTAAATCCTTCCATTTGCCTGCAAATTTCAAGATTCCATTGTTTTTTTTTTTTTTTTTTCCTACTGAGCAGTATTCCATTGTGTAAATGTACCACATTTTCTCTAGCCATTCTTAGGTTGAGGGGCATCTAGGCTGCCTCCATTTTCTGGCTATTACAAATAGTGCTGCTATGACTTGGTTGAACAGATTTCGTTGTTGTATGAATGTGCTTCTTTGGAGTACATGCCCAAGAGTGGAATTGCTGGATCTTGTAGTAGACTCTTGAGGAGTCGCCATGCTGATTTCCAAAGTGGCTGTACAAGTTGGCACTCCCACCAGCAGTGGAGAAGTGTTCCCCTTTCTCCACAGCTTCTCCAGCATGAACTGTCATTGGTGTTTTTGTTTCTTTGGTTTTTTTTTTTGGGGGGGGGGTTTGGCCATTCTAACAGGAGTAAGATGGTATCTCAGAGTTGTTTTATTTTGTTTTGTTTTGTTTTTTGCTTTTTTTTTTTTAGTTACAAACACGATTGAATTACATGACAATCCTAGTGCCCTTCTCCCTCCCCTCCTCCTCACCACCCCCAACTAAAACCCTACCCATCACATATCCTTTCTTCTAATCTATACCTGACTCAACCTTTCTGCTCCCTCATGACCTCTGCACCCTTTCTCTTCTTCCCTTCTCATTCTCATAGCTCCCTCCATCCTTTTCCCATGATCTCAATTTGCTCAGAGGATCATGACCCTTTCTCCTTCTCTAGGGGAAAAAATTGTCTCTTTTAGGGTCCTCCTTGTTTACTAGTTTCTGTGGCAGTGTGTATTGTAGGCTGGTAATCCCTTACTCTATGTTTAAAATCCACATATGAGTGAGTACATTTCATTTTTGTCTTTTTGTGATTGGGATACCTCGCTCAGAATGGTTTCTTCTAGATCCTTCCATTTGCCTGCAAATTTCAAGATTCCATTGTTTTTTTTTCTACCGAGCAGTATTCCATTGTGTAAATGTACTACATTTTCTCTATCCATTCTTCGGTTGAGAGGCATTTGGGTGCTTCCAGTTTCTGGCTATTACAAATAGTGCTGCTATGAACATCATTGAACAGATGTCTTTGTTGTATGAATGTGTTTCTTTGGGGTATTTGCTTAGGAGTGGAATTGCTGGATCTTGTGGTAGACTGATTCCCATTTTCCTGAGGAGTCACCATACTGCTTTCCAAAGTGGCTGTACAAGTTGGCACTCCCACCCTCAGTGGAGAAGTCTTCCCCTTTCTCCACATCCTCTCCAGCATAAACTGTCATTGGTGTTTTTGTTTTTTAGCCCTTCTGACAGGAGTAAGATGGTATCTCAGAGTTGTTTTGATTTGCATTTCCCTGATGGCTAAGGATGTTGAACAGTTTCTTATGTGTCTTTCAGCCATTTTAGATTCCTCTCTTGAGAATTGTCTATTTAGTTCTATACCCTATTTTTTAATTGGATTGTTTGGTGTTCTGGAGACTAGCTTCTTGAGTTCTTTGTATATTTTGGAGATCAGCCCTCTGTCAGATGTGGGGTTGGTGAATATCTTTTCCCAGTCTGTAGGCTGCCTTTTGTCTTGCTGACTGTGTCCTTTGCTTTACAGAAGCGTCTCAGTTTCAGGAGGTTCCATTTATCAATTGTTGATCTCAGTGTCTGTGCTACTGGTATAATGTTCAGGAAGCAGTCTCCTGTACCAATTAATTTAAGGGTATTTCCCACTTTGTCTTCTAATAGGTTCTGTGTAGCTGGATTTATGTTGAGGTCTTTGATCCATTTTGACTTCAGTTTTGTGCAAGGCAGTAGGCTTTGGTCTATCTGCAGTCTTCTACAGGTCCACAACCAGTTATGCCAGCACCATTTGTTGAAGATGTTCTTTTTGTTCCATCGTGTAAATTTGGATTGTTTATCAAAAATCAGGTGTTCATAGGTGGGTGGGTTAATATCAGGGTTTTCAACTGTATTCCATTGGTCTACCTGTCTATTTTTGTGCCAATACCAAGCTGTTTTCAGGACTATCCAATTCCTCTAAAATCAGGGACAAGATAAGGCTGTCTACTCTCTCCATACCTCTTCCATATTGTCTTTGAAGTTCTAGCTAGAGCAATAAGACAACAAAAGGAGATTAAGGGAATACAAATGGGAAAGGAAGAAGTCAAACTCTCACTATTTGCAGACGATATGATTGTCTACATTAGTGACCCAAAAAAACTCTACCAGGGAACTCCTACAGCTGATAAACACCTTCAGCAAAGTGGCAGGATACAATATTAACTCAAAAAACATCTGTAGCCCTACTATTTACCAATGACACATTGATGGAGAAAGAAATCAGAGAAACATCACCCCTTACAATTGCCACAAACAATATAAAATACCTTGGGGTAACACTAGCCAAAAACGTGAAAGACCTGTACCTTAAGAATTTTGCGTCTCTAAAGAAAGAAATTAAAGAAGATGCAAAGATCCCCCATGCTCTTGGATAGGTAGGATCAACATAGTAAAAATGGCAATCTTGGCAAAAGCAATCTACAGATTCAATGCAATCCCCATCAAAACCCAACACAATTCTTCACAGACCTTGAAAGAACAATTCTCAACTTTATATGGAGAAACAAAAGACCCAGGATAACCAAAACAAGCCTGTACAATAAAGGAACTTCTGGAGGTATCACCATCCCTGACTTCAAGCTCTATTACAAAACTACATCTTTTATATACATTTCTCTTATAGAAGACTCATAAATGGAAATGTTTGACTGTAACGGGGAAATTTCATGATTTTTATGAAAGTTTTGTTTACACATAGTATTGAAGCACACTCAGATTGGCTGAAGAGCAGAGAATTTGCTGGCTTATGTAATCAGAAGTGTAGAGAAGAGAAATGTTTCAGAGTTGGTTTAACTATATGGCTTCACAATTTCTTTGTGTTCTATCTACTGGACCTTCCTCTGTGTTGGACATTCCCAGGAAGAAGAAACAGTGTACCAAGTGCTATAGCTAGAATGCCAAGAAGAAGAAAGCCTCCTTCTGGTGCACCTTTCTCTTTTAGAACCATGTTAAACTACTTCCAAGAAGCCCCTCAAACTTTCCCTCCCTCCCTTCCTTTCTAAGCTGAATCATGTGCTTGATTGTGTATTTCCTGATGGGGATGTCCTGTCTGTATGCTGTTAATATATGTTTCTCTTATTGGTTGATGAATAAAACACTGATTGGCCAGTAGCCAGGCAGGAAGTATAGGCGTGGCTACTAGACAAGGAGAATTCTGGGGAGAGGATGCAGAGAGGGGTCACAGAAGAGACTCCATGTAGCTATTGGGAAGATAGGATGCTGGGCATTCTCCAGTAAAATAAGGCCATGTAGAAATACACAGATTAATGTTATTGGTTAATAATTAAGAGAGAGCTAGCCAGTAAGAAGCCTAAGCCACCACCATCAGCCAAACAGTTTATAATTAATATAAGCCTCTGTGTGTTTTGGGGGGAGTACTGAAGGGCAGCAGGACTAGGCAGAATGAAACTCGGTCTACAATTTCCTTTTCTTTATGTATTTAATTTTGGTTCAGAAAAACATTTTTTCTGAATTTCCAAACTTCCCTTTCTGAATTTCTTACTTGTGAAAAATACCAGGCTTTGAACAAGTTAGTCCACCCACAAAACCAAGGGAGGAATCAAATTCCCCTGAGTTCCTGTACTACGCAGGCAAGGCTTAAATTTCTGGTTGAGCAAATACTGTCATAAATGGAGATGAGGGAATGGATGCTCAACAGAAAACCTCACACCCACAGAGATGCCTCCAGCATCAGAGCAGTGTGAGAGGCTTTCAGCATCCTGGCAACACATTTGCCCTTGTAGATATGCTCCATCCTTTGACTGTAAGTTTATACATTACAGATATAAAGTGGATATGCTTTAAAATGCAATTGTATTCACAATGAGACTCAGTGGTCAGTTTTCCAGCAGCCTTTTTCTTTGACAACTGGGGACAGGGGAGTTGCAGATGGCATTCCATTATCTCCTGAGTAGAGTGACTAAGTTATAACATAAATATGTTTCTTTACATATGGCAACACTCATGTGAGCTGATAGGGAAAACCACACAAGAATTACATAGTACATTAATGATACAGGAAATCTTTGGAAACCTTTCTGAGGATCAAAATGTATCAGCCTTGGACTTGGTAGATGATTCAATAGGCAAAGCCACCTGTCACAAAGCCTGACAAGGGGAGTTCAACCCCCAGAACCCACACCGTGGAGGGAACTGACTTACATTAGGTTTTCTCTGATCTTACTCACAGCATGGCACAACCCAAGTGCATGGACATGACACACACACACACACACACACACACACACACACACACACACACACACACACAAACACACCAATATAAAAATAAACAATTAAAAATTAACATGCCAGCTATCTTTCTAGTGACATGTCTCTTCCTAAAATTTCCCAATGCTCCATTGTGGAGGAAAGCCAATCATAAATTAAGGAAAAGTCATCCTGTCCACTATATTCAAGAATGCTGCAGTGACATAATATTTGTCAATAAAACAGACATAACTCTGCTGAAAATTTATGCTTTAAGGCTGTCTGCCTTGACTCTTCTTTGTTTCACCAGAGTTGTTTTGTAGAGGATTGGTTGTGGCACCCTTGAGGTAAATAGTCACAATATATTGTACACATGAACAAAACCTTCAAAAGTCACACTGAGATGTATTTATTATTGTAACAACAATATTAACAAAAAATCCTAACCAGAATATTGCAATTGACTATGTAGATAGAAGTAAATTGAGGGGAATCAGTAACTATTGCTTGTCCCTGTTTTTCCTATTTAGTCAATCCCTGATTGTAAGAAGCCATTGTTATGAATATAGTTGAACAGATGTCCTTGTTGTATGATGTGCTTCTTTTGGGTATATGCCTAAGTGTGGAATTGCTGGATCTTGTGGTAGACTCATTCCCATTTTCCTGAGGCATCATCATACTGATTTCCAAAGTGGCTGTACAAGTTGGCACTCCCACCAGCAGTGGAGGAGTATTCCCCTTGCTCCATAACCTCTCCAGCATAAACTATCATTGGTATTTTTGGTTTTAGCCATTCGGGCAGGTGTAAGATTGTATCTCAGAGTTGTTTTGATTTTCATTTCCCTGATGACTAAGGATGTTGGACACTTTCTTATGTGTCTTTCAGCCATTTTAGATCCCTCTATTGAGAATTGTCTATTTATTTCTGTACCCTGCTTTTTAATTGGATTGTTTGGTGTTTTGGAGACTAGCTTCTTGAGTTCTTTATAAATTTTGGAGGTCAGCCCTCTGTCAGATGTGGGGTTGGTGAATATCTTTTCCCAATCCATGGGCTGTTGTTTTGTCTTGTTGACTGTGTCCTTTGCCTTACAGAAGCTTCTCAGTTTCAGGAGGTCCATTTATCAAATTTTGATCTCAGTGTCTGTGCTACTGGTATTATGTTCAGGAAGCAATCTCCTGTACCAATTCGTTCAAGGGTATTTCCTACTTTCTCTTCTAATAAGTTCAGCGTGGCTGGATTTATGCTGAAGTCTTTGATCCATTTGGAATTAAGTTTTGTGAATGGTGATAGACATGGATCTATCTGCAGTCTTCTACATGTGAGCATCCAGATATGCCAGCACCATTTGTTGAAGATGCTTTCTTTATTCCAGTGTATGGTGTTAGCTTCTTTGTCAAATTCAGGTATCCATAAGTGTGCGGGTTCCTTTGGTCTACCTGTCTATTTTTTTTCAACTATGTTCATAGCAGCATTATTTGTAATAGACAGAAATTGGAAGCAACCTAGATGGCCCTCAACTGAAAAATTGATAGAGAAAATGTGGTACATTTACACAATGGAATATTACTCAGTGGAAAAAACAACAACAATGGAATCTTGAAATTCACAGGCAAATGGATGGAACTAGAAGAAACCATTCTGAGCGAGGTAACCCAGTCACAAAAAGACAAACATGGTATGTACTCACTCATATGTGGATTTTAGACATAGAGTAAAGGATTACCAGGCTACAATCCCCACTACCAGAGAAGGTAGTAAACAAGGAGGACCCTAAGAGAGACATACGTGTTCCCATGGAGAAGAAGAAAGGGACAAGATCTCCTGAGCAAATTGGGAGCCGGGGGTGGGGGGCAGAAGGAGGGGAAAGGGAACTAGGAGATTGAGAAGAGAAGAAGAGGAGGGATGAGGAAGACATGCCAGGGCAGGTAGGTTGAGTTGAGGGAAGAACAGAAGAGAGCAAGATAGATAATATTATAGAAGGAGATATTATAGGTTTAAAGAGAAATCAGGCACTAGGGAAATGTCTGGAGAGCTACAAAGATGACACCAGTTAACAATCTAAGCAACAGAGAAGAGGCTACCTTGAATGCCCTCCCCTGATAATGAGATTGATGACTAACTTATATGACATCCTATAGCCTTCATCCAGCAGCTGGTGGAAATAGAAGCAGAAACCTACAGCTAAAACTTGAACTGAACTGAAATCCAATTACAGAGAAGGAGGACTAATGAGCAAAAGAGTCCACAACAGGCTGGTGAAACCCCCAGAAACATCTGACCTGAACAAGGTATAGCTCTTGGTTCCCAGACTGATAGCTGGGAAACCAGCATGGGACAGATCCAGACCCCCTGAATGTGGTTGTCAGAGAGGAGACTTAGGAAATCTATGGGGCCTTGTAGTGGATCAGTACTTATCCCTAGCA
This sequence comes from Cricetulus griseus, assembly GCF_003668045.3. Classification (NCBI taxonomy): domain Eukaryota; kingdom Metazoa; phylum Chordata; class Mammalia; order Rodentia; family Cricetidae; genus Cricetulus; species Cricetulus griseus. The sequence continues at coordinate 261,176,627 of NC_048595.1, forward strand.
TAGGAATGGACTGTAGGAGCCCATCCCGCATGGAGGGATACTCCCTGAGCCTAGACACAAGGGGGTGGGCCTAGGCCCTATCCCAAAGATATGACAGACTCTGAAGCCCCCCTATGGAAGGCCTCACCCTCCCTGAGGAGCAGAAAGGGTATGTATGGGATAGGTATGATGTTACTTGGGGGGGGGCAGGGGAGGAGGGAGGAAGTGAAATCTGGAATTGACATGTAAAATAATCTTTTTTCTAATTAAAATTAAAAAATTTAAAAAGAAGTCATTGCTTACTTTCAGTCTTCCTCACATCCGAGTACTTTCAAAAGCATTTTCAGAATACTCTTTCATACGCATTTTGAAATCTGTATACATAGAAATATAAATACAAATTATTCAAGAAATATAACCAATCCCTGTGTTTTACTCTCATTAAATGCAATCTTTAGTGAGTTGCCCTGGCTTTTACTTTCCTAGGGTAGTGTTTGTGGCAAAGTCTATCTAATCTGGCATTGTTTTTCAGACATTTTAGCAAGATTAAAGGAAAGGGTCCCTTGTCCCATGTTACTGGCAAAAGAAAAGACTCTGGCTAATAAATATATTAGCCTTAAAGCACCAAGTAGACTTGAGTTAACAGACACCTGTCATTGGATCAAAAGTAAGATGTTGAGAGTAACCAAGAAATAACAGTTTTGTTCTCATGTTTTCTCCTGTCCTCCTAATTTCCCTGAATGTAACAAAACAGCATGCATTAACTTCCATTCTATATAGCTGCAATTCTATTTTCATTCAATTCTATTTCATCTAGGTATAGCTAAGAACTCTTAAACAAAAGAAGACATGACATTATTTAAATAAAATCATTATAAACCCAATCACATGTTGTCAATCTCCCTCCTAAACTAATTCCCTCTTTCCATTGTCATCTGACATTTGGGGATTTCTGCCTTATAACCAAGATAATGGTTTTGATAGTTAGCAATCCTATAACAGCCAGCAATATGCATGTAATCCCTTTATGCTTCCATTAAAACACTCCTGGTTAGTTTCAAGCAGCCTTTTATGTGAGTAGATGTGCTCTTTATCTGTTTTTTTCCCAGAAGGCTAACATTCTCAGGATCAGCTGATTTTGCTCTTTCCCAGATAGACATGGTCCCTTTCCTGCAGATATAATATGCCTGGATCAACAAGTCAAGCAAGCACTGGCAGACAGGAGATGCTCATCCGTTTATGCCTAGGAGGCCAAGGACCCCAGAGGCACCTCCAGCATCTGGCACCTATTTTGAAATTGTAAAATGCCCATGGTGAATCCAGGCTTAAGTCTACCTGTAAGGAAGTAAATCATTCCATGTTTTATGTATTTTTCTAGTTAGATAAAACATCACTTTTTCTCAATATTTCATATCTTTTCTTCCATTCACACTTTTTAATTGGCTGTTAAAAAGCATCAGCAGTTCTACTTGTTTTCATGTGCCTGATAAGACAGAGCAATTTGTCTCTGTGAAGTCAAATTGCACCTTGAAACACCCAGCCCCACTTAAGCCTGCTGATTGTCTCAACACCATTCCCCACTACCAAAAAACAAAAAACAAAAATACACTGACATCTAGAACCCTCCTCTGATGCACCTTTTCTTTTGTCTTATCCTGATTTGTGTCTTAAAAAACTACAATCATAACAGATATTGTTCATTCAAATTCTGCAAGTCATTTTGGCAAACTATCTGAAACAGTAGTAAGAACACCAAATTTGTAACCAATTGGCCACAAGATTAAATGATCTGAGAATTATGGAACTAGGAGCAAGTGTGTGAATTGAACATAATCTTAGAAGGATTATGCCCTTAGCTTTGGAAATTTGACCCAGCTCTGGGTAGAGTGTGAGTCACACGACATTGAGAAAGCTTGGGTTGCTGTTGAGTGACCTTGTGCCATAGTTACTGTTCTATTGCTGAGAAAAGACACTGTGACTAAGGCAACTATTATAAAAGAAAGCATTGAATTGGAGAGGTTGCTTAAAATTTCAAAGAGATGCTAGTCCACTATCATCATGGCAAGAAGCCACACCTTCCTATGCTCCCTAAACAGTTCCACTAATTGATGACCAAGCATTCAAGCATATGAGCCTATAGGGGCAGGTCTCATTCAAGCCACCATATCTTGTGATTATTCTTCTCAAAGAAATGTTTAAGGTCTGATGATCTTCTTCTTCTTCTTCTTCTTCTTCTTCTTCTTCTTCTTCTTCTTCTTCTTCTTCTTCTCATTCTCATTCTCATTCTTATTCTTCCTCTTCTTCCTCCTCCTCCTCTTCCTTCTCCTTTTTCTGTCATGTTTCTGGACATCTCCTTCACAATTCACAAATTAAAATTAGCTGCATTAAATCAACTAACCTAACATATAGTAATTTTAACACATTGAACAATTTGATATAGACACAAAGGCCCTGAAAGCATTCTTGCTCCTTTCACCCCAAAGTTAAGGAGAAAGTCTGCAATTTTCTTTTCTATGCTTAGAGCAAACTACATGAAGAGCATCCCAGCCCTCCATCCCAAGCCTCAAACCCCACTACTTATCTCAGAAAAGAATAATATAACTAGGATGGCAGGAACTTCCCATGCAAAATAATGTCTGTCCCTAGAGCTCATTCAAAACTCCATAAAGAACATCAAAAGACCATTCTGGGAATAATCATATAAGCCATTAAACTCTTGACAACCCCCACTCTCACCCTACCAGTCTGAAGGGGGCATATAGGTTTCAACATAATGACAAATGGATGGGCAATCGTATTGCTATAATTTTCCTCCATATTGTGGTTCTATTTTTTCTGTGTGTCAATATATTTTCTCCTTTTTGCCTATTGAGTCGAAGTCCGTATATTCCAGAAAACCGTCAGAGCACAGATGAGAAATTTCACTTTTCTCCAACAGTCCATTCTTACCCTCATCTACCATGTGGAAGCTCTTGGTTATAAACATAATGCTGAGAAAGAAAAGTAACAGCCAGCCATGACCAGTACAGAAGTCACATCATTAGGTGGCCTCACCTACTTTAGATCCCAGGAGGTAGGGCAAACACTTCCTTGTTCCCTACTAACTCAGCCTTTAGTCTCTAGATAACAAATTTTAAAAAGATATTTAGAAATCCTTCCATCCCCCAGAGTCTGCACTTTTGTCCTTTGAGCCCATTTCAATGCACACAACCCTCGTTCCACATATATCCTTCAAATTTCACAGAGGGAGACAAACAGGTTTCCTTAGCCTTGCATTTAATCAGAGGTAGCACTGGGTAGCATTCGCTTCTTCAGGGATGAATGCCTATACAATATATAAATATGGCCTTGTAATTATTCAAAGTATGACAAGTTATTAATTGAGTAAATCCATCCTCTCTTTTCTCTGGCACCATATCTTATCCAGGGAAAGAAACAAAAGGAAAAGAAATCAACAGAGTTGGTAAGAAAGCCTAGCAGAACAACAAAGAGCTAGCTAAAAAGTAAACAGTGATTATTCTTACTACCTCTGCCCCTGCCTCACTGTAAAAACTGCACCCTGATAACTAAAATTTCTCCTGAAGAATTTAACAGGATGATAAACACCAACAGGCGCTCTACCTTCTCATACTTCACTGCCTTGTCTTGGGAGCAGAATGAATAAGTAGTAGCTATACGGCCACTGGCAAATGATGTAACTAGATAAATTTTAGTTCTCCCAGTTAAAATCACTTCTGGATTATCAGAGAGACACGGTGACATAGTGTGTGGCTCACAGCAAGTTTGCAAAGGGTATTTGTTATTGTTATTGCTGCCATCATTTTCCACTGAGAAGCAGGGTGCCGAGTGATCCTAACCCCCTGGCCTCAGGTGTGCAGCACAGATTAGAAGCCTCTCTTCAGCTATCCAACACTGAGAATTTGTTCAATCTTCTCATCTTTGATGTTTCTATCCACAAAAGGAGGATAATAAATGTTCCTACCTCGTGAGGTTGTTTTAAGCGCCTATTGAAATAATATATAGAAAGTAATGACCACACTATTTGGTGCCAGGTACTATCAGCAGTCATTATGATCTGGAAAGAGTGAGTTTAGAAAAGAAATCCCTTTTAATCCAGAACTCATAGGTTTCATGTGCACCATCACTCAACTCTGTAACCATGGTGACGGCAGGTGCCAGCTGAATATGTGGGCTCACTTATCAAGAGTAACTTTGTGCTGATTTTCTTGCCTCACATAAAGATAAGCATGTTTTCGCCTCAAATCTAATGCATCTTCCTGGTTAGGACAGACAGACACTCCCTCTGTTACTGTGTATCCAGAAAATCTAATGCATCTTTCTGGTAAGGACAGACAGACACTCCCTTCCTTACTATGTATCCAGAAAATCTAATGCATCTTCGTGGTTAGGACAGACAGACCCTCCCTCTGTTACTGTATATCCAGATCCTTTGAATATATACCAGCAGAGAACTACAAGTTCTCAAGGTTCTGGCAAACAGAAAGTTCTCTTTCTTATACAGTGAGGCTGCTGGTTGTATGGTAAGCATTACTTGTATATACAAATCTATATATAACCAATGTAACTGCCTCAGATAGGTTCAAGCCCAGTGCTCTCTGAATTTGCTCTGAATCAGGTTCAAACCTGGCTCCGCTGGTAGTCTTGGGCCAATTATAACTCCTAATATCAGTTTTCTTTCTGATAGAATGCAACCACACATTACAGTTCTTTACTCTTGTTTTGTGAATTTGAGGTTTCCTCAGATTTGGGGGTGGGAGGAGAGCAGGGTATACCTGTATACTGTAAAGCACTGTAGCCAGATTTCCCAGAAGTGTCCATGCCAAGACTTTAACAGACACAGATAGTATTATTTTCAGTAAGTCAAAATTATGTGAAGTCTAAGCACCTTCTCAGCAGATAATTTCAAACAAGGTCAGAGCCTGCTTCCAGGTGATTTTTTTTTAAGATGAAATAAATCATTATTTTTAGTACATTTGGTTCTTTGGGCTTTAGTGCTGCAGGAATGTAGGCATGGACCTGGGAGCCAGGCATATTAATGCCTGCATTGGTGATATCTTTGGAAACCAATAGATGGGTGATCCAAGTCGTATTTACACTCCAGATGCCATAATCATTAAATTAGGAGTGACTGCAGTCCAGAGCCACTCACAGCTATAGAAACAAGTGTGGCAAATCTTCCCACACAGCAAAGCCTCACGACATTGTCTTTTTCATCTCCCTCTGCATTATCCCTTTCACGTCAATTCTTTATTCTAAATTGCTTGACTCTTCATTAAAATCACCCCTCTCTTGTATTCTCCTCGCCTGTCAAAAGCTCAAAACTAGTTATATCCAACCCCCGCCTCTTTTTTTGGCTTTCATTCACACAGCTCAACGTTGCCCTTGTAAAACACACGCTCATCCTGAAGGCCCCATGATGAATTCATGACCTCGAATTCAGCTGGTTATGTTACTCTAGTTTTCTTCATTTTCTCAGTCAACCCTCTTTCCGTCAAGTCTCCTCAAGCTTATGCTACCACACCATCTTCTTTACCAGAGGAAGGAAATGGAAGAGGAGGGAGAGATGCTCTCATAATCTCCTACCACCCTGCTACCCAGTGCGATTCTAGGCATAAATGAGCTCTTCTAATTAAGAATGAAGTATAATGCCGTTGAGCTTTCTTGGGTCATTTATTTTCTATATCTATTCTGTCATCTTCCAACCTTAATGCAAAAGATTCTTCAATATCTCTGCTGGGATACTGAATGGGAACCTTAAACCCATTAATCAAAACAAGAACCTCCAACCCCTGCCCACAGCAAATCTGCTCCTCCCATGGTCTCCTTCACCATAGCAAACAGCACCTTTATTTTTACAGCCTCTCAAATTTTAAAAACTTACATTAACTTTAATTTCTATTCTCTCCCCAATATGTATAACAATCCATCAGCAAGTCCTATCAGTTCTACCTTCAACACAATTTCAGAAAATAAGTATTTGTTCCCCACTGCAATGCACCACCCTAATCTAAGACAGCATCTCACACTGTTGCTATAGCTACCTCTCTTATGCATGACTTCTTTCTTGCCCTTTCTGCTTATTGCTTCTGAAGAGTCCCTAAAGTGATGCTTTCAATGCATCTCAAGTCTGCATCCCTTCTGCTCAACACCTACAAAGAAAAAGACCAAGTTCCCGCAAAGTCCTGAGTACCCAGATCCCAGAGCCTTTCTGGATCCCACTGCTATGACTCCCTCTGTTACTACTGCTGCAAGCACACTGTCTCCTTGCCATCCCCTCGTGCAGCTCCCATTCACACCCCACATCTCTGCACTGAACCCCTGTTTTAAGGATCTCAATGTGCCCTGCTCCCAGGACTCCCTCTAACCTCACTAGAGGCCTGCTTTGACCCCCCTGGTTAAGGGAAACACTCTTCCTCGTGGAATCATCTCATTCCTGTCTATATTTGATTTTTCCCTCTATGCTCCTCATTCTCAAACACAGTATATATTATAACTATTTATTTGGTTATTACATAATAAACTATAAACTTCATAGAGTGTGGCATTCAAGCAATTTCACACAATATTTCTCATAACCTAAAATTTATTGGATAAAATTTAAAGCAGTAACCATGTTGGTTTTTTAACATATGCATGAATTATAAGATTTTGTGTGTGTGTGGGAGGCATACTAGGTGGCTTTCTCCTTTCCAGTCCTTAGCTTGTATTCATTGCCTTCAGGCAACAGGAATTCTTACTGGACAGGTTAAAAGAGACTTTTTTATGATTAAGCCACAACAATCATCCTGAATGACTGTCCAGTTCCTGTGCTCATTCACAGTTAAGGATTAGCATGAGGAGTAGATGTTGGCACACTGCTTTTATATGCGTACAAAGCATAGCACCGAACTTCACATGAGGGACAATTAGTTATAACTAACACAGAGCCAGTGAACTCTTACTTTATCCTCCACTCCTATCATTGCACCACAGTTGTGCCAGAAGTTGTGACTTCTACTGGGATGCATATATCTGCATGCACATGAGCAATGAAGGGGAAACTGTCAACATTCTTTTTAATGAATTACTCATATGACAAACTATCCAAAATGATCCCTAAAATGGGGGCAAAGTAAAAATAACTAAAGCTCTTTTTTACTAAGGCAAAGTAAAAATAACTAAAGCCCATGATTTTGATTCTTTTTTTTTTTTTACTGAAATTAAGCTAAGCAGATTCTTTGTTGTTTTCAAAACTAGACTTTGAAAATTTTTAAAACTTAGCTTATTTTATTGAGATATCATTCATATAAAGGCTAGGGAGGTGGCTCAGTGGGCAAATCAAATATTGAGCAAATATGAGGGCTGAGTTCAAATCCCCAGGACTCACATACAGCCAGGAGTGTAGTGTGCAACTGTAGTCCTGGTGGGAGGCAGAGAGCAGGGATCCCAGGAATCTTTGGAACCAGCAAGGAAAACTTGGAGACAAACTAAAGAGACCCTGTCTCAGGTTAAGTGAATGATGGAAACCCACACTGGAGGATTCCTCTGACCTCCATTTGCAGGCTGTTACATGTGCATACCTCCACTCCCACCCCAAATGTGTAAACACACACACACACACACACACACACCATATACCTTCTAAACTGACCACTTAAATAGATTATTCCTGAGGCTTTAATATGTTCCAAAGTGTACACTCATGAATAATCACCAAGTTTTAATATGGTCATCACCCAACCCCCTACAAAAAATTGAAAGGCCCGCTGCCTCTCTGTCTCCCCCCGCCTATGCTGATGCTGGGTGTTCTCTCTGGAGCAGCCGGGATGGGCTGAGAAGAGCAGTTGACCTAGGGCAGCGCGTCGGGGACTGAGCAGGGCAGAGCCAGGATACGGCCAGGGGCTGGAGAGTGCAGCGCGGGCGATACTTGTCCGGGAGCTGCGAGCTGCCGCAGAGCCGCCCTGCTTCACCTTCATCCCGCTGTCCCTGCCCCCGCCGGCCTCCACTTCCCCCGGCTGCCGTTTTCCCTCCCAAGCCGGTTCACCCAGGCGGGGCTGCCCTGGCACCGCGCCCCGGGGCTGGGGCCGAGCGGGAAAAGGGCACCCCTCGCCCCCACGCCCCCCCCATTGGGGAACCTTCGTCCCAAGGTCAGCCACCTGGGCGCGGAGGGAGGAATCAAGTCTGTTGTACCAGACACCAGACCTTGAGAATATGCTGATCTGGAATGGCTCTGTGCCTCATTTGAACCATCCAATAGAATCCCTGTTCCTCGCTTGTGTTTTTTTCTATAAAAAGGCACCTCTCCCTTGGCTCGGGGCGCTTAGCCACACTGAAGCTAAGTCGCCCCGGGTACCCGCGTCTCCAATAAAGCCTCTTGTTTTTACATCCAGTTCGTGGCCTCGATGATTCCTGGGTGTGGGTCTCCCTCTACGAAAGTACCTCTTCGGGGGTCTTTCAAAATCACAGCTACTTTATAAAAGAAATGAACAAAATTGACAAAACCTCAGTGAGCCTAATAAATAAAAGGGAAAGCTGATTTAAATTATCAAAGTGAGATTAGAAATGATGTCATGTAAACATAGCGACCCCAAGGAATCTTATACACAACTAACTACATGCTAATGAGCTGGATAGCTTAGGAGCATTGGATAAATCCCTAAAACTTGCACTCTAGTAATAATGAACGAGAAAGAAGCACAACACATGAGCAAAATGAATGAATAAGGAATTTAATCAGCAATGAATGTCTCCCTTTTTCTCTGGCAGTCTTAAATGGTCCGAGCATCTCCAGTATACTGGGCTCTTCCTCTCCTCCCCTCCCCACAGTTCAGGGTTCACCACTATCAATGGCCTCCTGGATTCTCTGCAGCGACTACAGACCAGACCTCAGATTCTCTACATGATCCTTTCAATCTTGGTTGGGGCTATACTTTAACTTAGGCTGTACCAGTGGCTTCCTCATGGTGACAAGTCTAAGCCTCTCTCCAAGGCCCCATCAATCCTGCACTTTTCATGTTGCCAAAGCCACTACCACATGGAAAACTCTTACACAATACCAAATTCAGCTGACAGCATGAGCTACAGCATCACTCACATTTGGAGCCCAGCCTCTGTAGGTTGATCCTGTGGAAACACATTTCAGAATATTTCACCTCAATAATGCTGGTCCCATTAATCACAACTGATTTTTCAGCTCCAACTAACCAGCATCAATTGTTGTGGTAAGGCATAGAAATGTTGGCTTCTATAGTCTTAATTCAGCAGCCTTGATAGAATCTTTGATAGACTCTCAAAGTTTCTTCTGAATTTTCACAAGGCATGTATCCACTATCTGCAATTCCATGAACATTCCTATCTCCCAGGCTCCTACAACTGACTACTGCTCATTAAACTCTGAACATTCAATGATTTTTCCATCCAAATACTTTAAAGTCTTTTAGATTACTCCCCCAAACAACATGGTCAGTTCTATCACAGAAATACCTCCACATTTCTGGACCAATTTCAGTCCTAGTTTGCTTCTCTATTATTTTGATACAACACTGGCCAAAAGCAACTTGGCAGGGACCAGACTGATTTATCTTCCAGATTACAAATATGTATTATCATGATATGCTAATGCATGAATTCAAGGCACAACCTATAGGCAGGAATTGAAGCAGAGACCACGGAAGAAATCTGCTCACTGTCATGCACCCTATGACTTCCTCAACTTGCTACCTTATATACAAGCAGGAAAACCTGTTCAGGGATGGTGCCACTCACGCTGATCTGAGCCCTCCCATGTAAATCATTAATCAATACAAACATGCCCAAAGACAAATATGATGTTGGCAATTCTTCACATGAGGTTCCTTCTTCCCAGATGACTATAGTTTGTGTCAAGATGACAAAAAATAACCAGCTCAAATGTATTCATATATATATATATATATATATTATATATATATATATATATGATGCAAAGGATAGCAGAAAGGAATTAGAATGGTTTTGTTGTTATAAAGCACTTGCACTATTCTTGAAATGGCTTCCTGTGATATGAAAGTAGCTTTGATTCATTAGAAATATATCTATATGGTTGTTCTAAATATCAATGTAAAAAATTACTCATTAAAAACATTGTCACCCGGACTGATCCGCAACGAGGTGAGTGACCCCTGCTCTTGCCCAACTCCTGTCCAAAGCATCATTCACCCAGATCTCCCAGGGCTTGTGCCTGCTTGGAGTAGACATGCCCAGGCAGGGAGGAGCTCCCTGAATCTGGGAACAGGCCACTCTTCCTTCCCTTTCCGCCGACTGATCCGAAACGAGGTGAATGATCCTCTGCTCTTACCCAACTCCCTTCCAAAGCCCCATCCACCACGATCTCCCAGGCCGGCTCCTGCTTGGGGAAACACCGCACTCTTCCTTCTTGTCCCCCCACACACATTTGACCCCTACAGAGGCATAACTCCTTCAGAGTGAGGAGAATACCAGGAGAGGTAAGACCATACAGAGCTGCACACATTGAATTCCTGGCCCACACACACCAGTGGGTAACAAGAGGAGATAGAGAGTCCCCTCCTGCACTAACTGGAAGAAGATATGGGAAGAAGACAGAATAAGAACTCACTCAACAATAGAAAGACCAATATGACACCACCAGAATTTAGGGACTCCACTCCAGCAAGATCTGAAAAGCCCAGCACAGTGCATGAAGAAGAGATGGACCTCAAAAATTATCTCAGCAAGATGATAGAGACCTTTAAAGAAGAAACAAAAAAAAATCCCTTAAAGAAATAGAAGAAAAAGCAAGCAAAAAATTACATGAAATGGAGGAAAAGACAAACCAAAAAATTCAAGAAATAAACAAATCTCTTAAAGAATCTAAGGAAACCCAAGACAAAACAACCAAACAAGTGAAGGAAGCTCTTGAAACAGTTCAAAGCATGAAAGCTGAAATAGACACAATAAAGAAAATACAGAATGAGGCGATGCTGGAAATGGAAAGACTGGATAAATGATCAGGAACTAAAGACATGAGTATAACTAATAGAATCCAAGAGACAGAAGAGAGAATCTCAGCTATTGAAGACTCACTAGAGGATATACATTCATCAACCAAAGAAAACCTCAAGTCCAACAAATCCCTAACATAAAATATCCAGGAAATATGGGACACCGTGAAAAGGACAAACCTAAGAATAATAGGTATAGAAAAAGGTGAAGAAACACTGCTCAAAGGTACAGAAAACATATTCAACAAAATCATAGATGAAAACTTCCCAAACCTTCAAAAGGCTATGCCAATGAAAGTACAAGAAGCTTACAGGACACCAAACAGACTGGACCACAAAAAGAAATCCCCCCGACACATAATCAAAACACCAAATCTACAAAATAAAGAGAAAATATTAAGAGCAGCCAAGGAAAAGGGCCAAGTAATATATAAAGGCAAACCAATCAGAATCACACCGACTTCTCAATGGAAACTCTGAAAGCCAGAAGGTCTTGGATAGATATCATATAAGCACTAAGGGAGCATGGATGTCAACCCAGACTACTCTACCCAGCAAAACTTTCAATCACTATAGATGGAGAAAACAAGATATTCCATGACAAAAACAGATTTAAACAATGCATATCCACAAATCTAGTACTACAGAAGTTTCTGGAAGGAAAACTCCAACCCAACGAACATAACTACACTCACAAAAACACAGGCAATAGATAATCCAGTTTTACCAAACATAAAAAGAAACAGGAGGGCAAAATACACACACAATGATACCACCTACAATGAATCCAAAACAAGCAAGAACCAGCGAACAATGGAATTAATATCCCTAAATGTCAATGGTCTTAACATACCCATAAAAAGATATAGGCTAACAGAATGGATACGAAGACAGACTCCATCCTTCTGCTGTTTACAAGAAACACACCTCAATTTCAAAGACAAGCAATACCTCGGGGTAAAAGGATAGGAAAAGATTTTCCCATCAAATGGGCTCAAGAAACAAGCTGGTGTAGCAATCCTAATATCTAACAAATTAGGCTTAGAACTAAAATCAATCAAAAGAGATGAAGAAGGGCATTTCATACTCATCACAGGAAAAGTCCATCAAGATGAAGTCTTAATCCTGAACATCTATGCCCCAAATACGTAAGCACCCACATTTGTAAAAGATACATTACTGAAGCTCAAACCACACATAAAACCACACACACTTTATAGTAGGAGACTTCAAGACCCCCCCTTACACCACTAGACAGGACCATCAGACAGAAACTTAACAAAGAAACAAAGGATCTCAAAGAAGTTATGACCCAACTGGGGTTAACAGATATCTGTAGAACATTCCATCCAAACTCAAAAGAATATACCTTCTTCTCAGTGCCACATGGCACCTTCTCTAAAATTGACCACATAGTAGGCAGCAAAGCAAACCTCCACAGTTACAAAAGAATTGAAATAACCTCCTATATCTTATCAGATCACCGTGCATTAAAGCTAGAATTCAACAGCAATACGAATGGCAGAAAACTTACCTACTCTTGGAAAATGAATAACACCCAATTACACCATTCCTGGGTTGAGGAAGAAATAAAAAAAGAAATCAAATACTTCCTAGAATTTAATGAGAATGTAGACACAACATACCCAAACTTATGGGACACTCTGAAAGCAGTACTAAGAGGAAAATTCATAGCACTAAGTGCCCACATGAAGAAACTGGAGAAAAGTCACATTAGAGAATTGACAGAACAACTGAAAGCTTTAGAGCAAAAAGAAGCAAACTCATCAAGGAGGAGAAGATGCCAGGAAACAATCAACCTGAGAGCTGAAATCAATAAAGTAGAAACTAGGAAAACATTACATAGAATCAATGAAACAAAGAGTTGGTTCTTTGAGAAGATCAACAAGATAGACAAACCTCTAGCCAAACTAACCAAAAGGCAGAGAGAGAGCATGCTAATTAACAAAATCAGAAACAAAAAGGGGAATATAACAACGGACACTGAGGAAATCCAGAGAATCTTCAGGTCATACTTTGAAAACCTGTACTCCACAAAATTCAAAAATCTAAAGGAAATGGACAGTTTTCTGAATAAATATCACTTACCAAAATTAAACCAAGATCAGATAAACAGTTTAAATCTACCCATAACCCCTAATGAAATAGAAGCAGTCATCACAAGACTCCCAACCAAAAAACTCCCAGGGCCAGATGACTTCACTGCAGAATTCTACAAGAAATTCAAACAAGAGCTGATACCAGTACTCCTCAAACTGTTGCGTACCATAGAAGCAGATGGGATATTGCCAATCTCTTTCTATGAGGTGACAATCACTTTGATACCAAGACACACAAAGATAAGACTAAGAAAGAGAATTACAGACTGATATCCCTCGTGAACATCTATGCTAAAATACTCAATAAAATATTGGTGAACCAAATCCAAGAACATATCAGAAAATTCATCCACCAAGATCAAGTAGGCTTCATCCCAGGGATGCAAGGATGGTTCAACATACGAAAATCCATCAATGTAATCCACCATGTAAACAAACTGAAAAAGAAAACCACATGATCATCTCACTAGATGCTGAATTGATAAAATCCAACATCTCTTCATGATAAAGATCTTGGAGAAAACAGGAATAACAGGAACATATCTAAACATGATAAATGCAATATACACCAAAGCAATTGCCAACATCAAACTAAATGGAGAGAAACTCAAAGGGTTTCCTATAAAATCAGGAACAAGACACGACTGTCCACTCTCAGCATATCTCTTCAATATTGTACTTGAAGTTCTAGCTAGAACAATAAGTCAAGAAAAGGGGATCAAAGGGATACAATTTGGAAAGGAAGAAGTCAAACTTTCACTATTTGCAGATGACATGATAGTCTACATTAGTGACCTGAAAAACTCTACCAGGGAACTCCTACAGATAATAAACACCTTCAGCAAGGTAGCAGGATACAAAATTAATTCAGAAAAATCTGTAGCCCTACTGTATACAGATGATAAACCCAATGAGAAAGAAATCATGGAAACATCACCTTTCACAATATCCATAAGCAACATAAAATATCTGGAGGTAACACTAACCAAAAAGTGAAAGACCTGTATAATAATAACTTTGAGACTTTAAAGAAAGAAATTAAAGAAAATACCAGAAAATGGAAAGATCTCCCATGGTTTTGGATAGGTAGATTTAACATAGTAAAAATGGCAATCCTACCAAAAGCAATCTACAGATTCAACGCAATCCCCATCAAAATCCCAACACAGTTTTTCACAGACATTGAAAGAACAATACTCAACTTTATATGGAAAAATAAAAAACTCAGGATAGCCAAAACAACTCTCTAAATTACAGGATCTTCTGGAGGCATCACCATCCCTGACTTCAAGCTCTACTATAGAGCCATAGTTCTGAAAACTGCTTGATATTGGCACAAGAATGGACAGATAGACCAATGGAATCGAACTGAAGAACCAGATATTAACCCACGCACCTACGAACACCTTATTTTTGACAAAGATGCTAAATCTATACAATGGAAAAAAGATAGCATCTTCAACAAATGGTGCTGGCACAATTGGATTCGAACATGCAGAAGATTGCAGATAGATCCATACCTGTCACCATGCATGAAACTTAAGAGCAAATGGATCAAAGATCTCTCCATAAATCCAGCCACACTGAATCTTCTAGAAGAGAAAGTGGGAATTACCCTTGAACAAATTGTCACAGGAGACCGATTCCTGAACATCACGCCAGTAGCACAGACACTGAGGTCGGCAGTTAATAAATGGGACCTCCTGAAACTGAGAAGCTTCTGTAAGGCAAAGGACACAGTCAGTAAGACAAAACAATCACCCACAGAATGGGAAAAGATCTTCACCGACCCCACATCTGACAGAGGACTGATTTCCAAAATATACAAGGAGCTCAAGAAGCTGGCCACCAAAACACCAAACAATGAAATTAAAAAGTGGGGTGCAGACCTAAACAGAGAATTTTCAACAGAGGAATCAGAAATGGCTGAAAGACACTTAAGAAAGTGCTCAAAATCATTGGCCATCAGAGAAATGCAACTCAAAACAACCTTACACATGTCAGAATGGCTAAAATCTACAAAATACCAATGACAATCTATGGGATGTGGAGAAAAAGGAACACTCCTCCATTGCTGGTGGGAGTGTGAACTTATAAGACCACTCTGGAAATCAATATGGCGGTTGCTCAAAAATATGGGAATCTATCTACCTCAAGATCCAGCCATTCCTCTCTCGGGTATATACCCAAATAATGCATGTTCATACAACAAGGACATATGTTCAACCATGTTCATGGCAGCATTGTTTGTAATAGCCAGAAGCTGGAAGCAACCTAGATGCCCCTCAACTGAAGAATGGATAGAGAAAATATGGTTCATTTATACAATGGAGTACTACTCAGCAGAAAAACGCAATGGAATCTTGAAATTTGCAGGCAATTGGATGGAACTAGAAGAAACCATCCTGAGGTGAGGCAACCCAGTCACAAAAAGACAAACATGGTATATACTCACTCATATATGAATTTTAGACATAGAGCAAAGGATTACCAACCTATAATCCCCTTCACCAAAGAAACTAGGAAACATGAAGGACTCTAAGGGATAAATAAACCCCAGGAATGGAAAGTAGCATGAACTCCTGAGCTAATTGGGAGCATGAGGGTAGGGGAGAGGGTGCTGATACAATAAGAGCACGAGAAGAGGAGTAGAGGAGAGGAAATGGAGGAGCAGAGATATTGAGTAGAGGGAAGAATAGAGGAGAGAGAGCAGGATGAGTGATACCATATTAAAGGGAGCCACTATAGGTCCGAGAAGAGATCTGGAACTAGGGAGATCTCCAGAGACCTACAAAGATGACACGATCTGACCATCCAGGCAATGGTGGAGAGGATAACCTAAAAGCCCTTCTCCTAAAATGAGATTGATGACTACTCTTTATGCCATCCTAGAGCCCTCATCCAGTGGCTGATGGAAGCAGAGAGAGACATCCACAGATATACACTGAGCTGAAATCTGGAATTTATTTGAAGAGATGGAGGAATGAAGATCAAAGGGGTCTGTACCAGGTTGGAGAAACCCACAGAAACAGTTGGCCTGAACAAGGGAGAGCACATCAACCCCAGATGATATCTGGGAGGCCAGTACAAGACTGTTCCAGCCCCCTGAACATGGATGTCAATAAGGAGGCCTCTGCACTCCAGGGAGCCTCTGGTAGTGGATTAGTATTTTTCCCTGGTGTAAGAAGGGACTTTGAGAGCCCATCCCACATGAAGGGATACACTCTGGCCCTGGACACATGGGGAAGGGCCCAGGACCCAGCACAGGAAGATTTGGTGGACTTTGCAGAGCCCCCGTTGAGGGCCCTACCCTGCCTGGGGAGTGGTGGGTGGATGGGGTGGGGGGTAGTTTGGAGGTGGGGGATGAGGGATGAGGGTGAGGGGAGGGAGAGGAAGAAGGGACTTACATATGAAACAAGCTTGTTCCCTAACTTGAACTAATAAAAAAAAATTGACACCTACCAGGCAGTGGTGGTGCACACCTGAATTCCAGCACTCAGAAGGCAGAGGCATGAAGATCTCTGTGAGTTGGAGGCCTGACTCAAGAAAACAAAAATAAACATTATCACCCAGGGAACTGTGGGGCATGTCTCAAGATGCACTATGACTGTGAAGAATCCACTTGTCTTCTTGTTCAAGGAGGTCATAAAAAGTAGACCAGTGAATAGTCTATAAAGAGGAGGAGGGTCAACATAAAGCAATTTTTTCCTTAACACTCCCCAGAAAAGCCATTGTCAAACAGCCTGAGACATATTCTCAGAAGAAAGAACAACTTATGGAAAGAAAGGAAAGAGAATAAAGGGACCAGGGTGTCTTCCAAAGCTCAAGTGATTCCCCTGAGGACGGCATCCTGGCCTTGACATTTAAAAAAGAAAAAAAAAATAGATTAACTTTGGTCATCGCAGTGGGCTTAAGCACCCAGTGGGACTGTGTAACCAAAGGTTAATACGATTGACATGTTTCCTTAACAGTCCAAGGGATTACACTTCTTAGACATTAGACCTAAATCTGTATGCAGTGTTATTCATACATGTATTTTTCGCTAATGAGTCTCCTCTTAATAAGAAAAATGTTGCCCAAATATAAGACTTCAGAAGTTGCCTCAGTTCAACACTGTAGTGTCTACTTGCCGCAAGAGAGAAAATCCCACTAATCGTTAAACCTAAAAACTAAGGGATGGTTAAAATTTCTCTTCTCTAGCTCTAGAAGCCATCTGGGAAAGACCTCACACTGAGTCTAGCTCTCCCACAGAGATCAAAGCCTCTGAAATCAGATGCTGGGTTTATCACTCTCTAGTTAAGCCTTGGAGACAAACCCGCATCTGAAGGGCCCAGTGAAGATGCTCTTGGGATTCCATCAAGAGATCCTAGCAGACTGGGATTTAAGCATTTTAATACACACTCTTCTCTTGATTTCCCACTGAGGGCTTACAATATCCATAACCCTGCTGTTCCTTCTCCCTTACCTGCCTTCCCAGGAGCAAATATTGACAGATACACAAATACAACCTGCCTTCCCAGGAGCAAATATTGACAGATACACAAATACAACCACCCACGTCCTTTGGGGGTTCCTTTAGATGGGGACTACTGGAAGGGTACCTCAACTTCCACACTTGACCTCCCATTCAGCTTGAAGAAGCCAGATAGTTCATTACTGTCATTCCCTAATGGCAATTCCTTTACAGAAGAGGCAATGCTGAGAACAGGAGGTAAAAACTGCCTAGGCAACTTAGCATAAAAAGATGTCAAGGAAAAACAAGCCAGAAGTATCCCTGGGCCTGTCGGTAGCTGCTCCTTGCCAGAGGTCAGAAAGGCCAGGAGTGTTTGGGGCTTTGATTGTTGATATGGATGCTAAGTGATTTTATGTTTACCCCTTCAAAGTGGGGAGGGGACTGTTAGATTAGCCATAAAGCCCCATTAAGGGAAGACTTTCTGGACTCGGAATGTCCAATTGGACCAGGTCAATCACCTGGCAGACAGACCACCCTAGAAAGGTAAGCTCACCTTCAGCCATGATAAAGAGATATATAAAATAATTATCCTTTGAATGAGATATTCTACTTTTCCTTCCCATAATTCCCAACTCCCAGCACGGTCTCTGATATGGAACTGATGCTTACTCAGAAAAGCCTAACCTTTCCTTTCTTCTCTTTCTCTTCTAGGAATGTTTTTTCTAATACTTTGGGCGTCTACAACACTGTGGTCTCCATGCTTCCCCTGAATGCCCCTCCCTCCGTGTGGCTGCCTGGCATCACATGGCGAACTTCATGACGATGCCATGCCTTTTATTCATCTCTCTTCCATTCTCCTCCTGTCGGCAGCTGCTAAGAGTCATAGCTTGACTGCCTGCCCTGGGGTATTTTTCTTTTTTCTTTCTTTCTTTTCCTCTTTTATTTTACTTATTTATTTTTGGTTTTTTGAAACAGGGTTTCTCTGTGACTTTGGAACCTATCCTGGCACTCACTCTGTAGACCAGGCTGGCCTCTAACTCACAGAGATATGCCTGCTTCTGCCTCCTGAGTGCTAGGATTAAAGGCGTGCACCACCAACGCCCAGCAGGTGTTTTTCTTTTAAGCTCTAATAAAATGGTCTTCAAGCTAACAACAGGTCCCAAGTTGTTGGTTGGGACTGCCACAGGGGTCACATGTCAGATATTCTGTATGTCAGATATTTACATTATGATTCATAACAGTAGCAATTTACAGTTATGAAGTAGCAATAACACAACTTTATGATTGGTGGTCACCATAACATGGGGAACTAACTGTATTATAGGATCACAGCGTTAGATAGGTTAAGAACCATTGAGCCAGAAGAAGCAGGAGGAAATCACTGTCAGTGCATCAAGAAACAAGGCCGAGGCTAAAGGGGATAGCACATGCTTAAAATCTCAGTACTCAAGATGGGGGGGGGGATGCTTGCTGCAAGTCTGAAGCTGTCCTGGACTATAGGGGAAGACCCTTCCTAGAAAATCAACAATACCAAACTCTATGTTGTCACAAGAAAATTCACCTTAAACACAAAGACCGGGAGATTCCAGAGAGAGAGACTCATGCTCTCCAGTGGCACCGATCCAGGAGCCCACCAGGCTCCAGACATTAGTTATCCACTCATGATCTCATCAGGCTCTAGTGCTCAGTTCAAATCCTTGATCACTCAGACTGCCCTACTTAAACTTAGTGGGTCATAGAACAAAACAAAAAGTGAGATGGAAGAAAAGAGACTTGTTTGAAGGGGGGAATTTACAGGAGTGGGAGGGAGATAAGAAAAGGTGGGATGAGAATAGTCAGAACATATCACTTGTATAAGATTGTCAAAGAACAAAGTTAATTAATAATAAAGTTAAAGGTGCTAAAATATACACAGTAGATCAAATTAAAGGGATAGATAAAGATATACCAGGCCAATACTAAAGAAAAGAGGAGGCATAGATATACTCATTTCAGACAGAGAAACCTTCTGCCACAGAAACATATCAAGGACAAATAAGGGCATTGTATCATCATATTGCATCATCATAAAGGGTCAGTTTTCCAAGAAGACATCACAATGCTTGTTGTGCCTGTCCCCAACAGCAGAACATTAAAGTGCATGAGCAAATAATGATAGAATTTTAAGGAGATCTTTTTTAAAAACTTAACAGCTGTAGGAATCTACAGCTGTCCACCCCAAATGGGCTGATCCAGCAAGTGGAAAAATCAGAACATGGGGGAACTCATCAAAATCACCCAGTAACCAAATATAACTGGGATCTTTAAACTACTTTATCCAATGAGCACAAACACAGTCTTCTCAAACTCACCTGGAACATTCACCAAGAGTCCACTTGGAAAGCCAGAAAACATAGCTGAACAAACTGAAAATCCTGGAAGGGATACTATGTCTGTTCTTACACAACAGGCTGAGAATACAAATTACTGGAAAAATAAGAGCTGCAAAATACTACAATGGTAGAAAATTAAGCAACCAACTTTTAAATGACAAAAAGATTCTCAAGAGAAATCTAAGAGATGTTTTGAAAGACTAAGGATGTGTTTTAGTGATAGTGTGTTTACCTAGCATGTACAAGGACCAATGTTTGGTGTCTAACACTGGCAAATATTAACTAAGTGAATAAATAATAATAATGAAATGAAAATAAAATCAAGTCAACTG
The DNA here is from genome assembly GCF_003668045.3 of Cricetulus griseus. Taxonomy (NCBI): domain Eukaryota; kingdom Metazoa; phylum Chordata; class Mammalia; order Rodentia; family Cricetidae; genus Cricetulus; species Cricetulus griseus. The sequence goes on from NC_048595.1 coordinate 261,196,883, forward strand.
ACATTTAAAATTGAAATTCTCAAACATTTAAAAAGAACTTTAAAGAGCATTAAAATATAATAATATACACTATAGTGTTTAAAGTAAAACAATATACAATATAATGAATTTTAATTCTGTGAGGAATTACACCCCAACTTAGAGACCCAATAGTCTATAATTTGAGAATGAAAGTTTAAACAAAAGACATAACCTGAAGAGTTCAACATTTTTTTCAGAAACATTAAAGATTATCTGCATCATACCTTCAACCTTCATCATTTACAAAGCACCATAATATGATGACTGGACTAAGGTTATAATAATAATAATCAAAGTTCTAATCAGCATTTTCTCATATGTGTTGTTAGAACATTATTAAAATTAGGATTATTTTTATCTATTTGCATATGAGACTGTATCACAAGTCTGTGGTATATACACATGTGTGTGTGCCAGTACATGCACTTGTGCAGGTACAGAGGCCAACACGTTAGTTGTCCTCTGTCACTACCTATTTCTTTGAGACCAGACTCTCCATGACCCTAAGATTTTCTCAGCTAGGCTAGAAGCCAGCCAGTCCAAGTGATCCTGCTGTCTCCATCTTCCCAGATGTTAGAGTTATAGGCACACACTGGACTCCTGCCTTGCTACCTGAGTAGTGATGGAATTTGAACCCTTGTCTCATGGCTGAATGGTTAGTGACTTTGAGCCCTGGTGCATCTTTCCAGCACCTACTAATAGACTCTGATTCTCAGTTTCCCTCAACTGTACATTAATACCTGTCTTGTACATCTCACTATAATAGTTTTGTTAAACTGTATTCATTCACTACATGTGTATTTCCCAAAGTACAAATTATATGTATTTAATTTTTAGAAAATAAAGCAGGTAGGTTTACTGTTCTCTTGGGTTTGATTGAAGGAAATAATGCTAAAACTCTCATCAAACTATCTGAAATACCTATCCAATAAAATGCTAATTAGTTATGTAATAGTTGTAATGATTTCATACCAATAATTAATAACTGAAGCTAAATTTTAAGCTAGCTACAGGGTTTAAAATTAACACCCCCTACTGTTCCATTCATTTCTAGTAAATTTTCAGTAAAAATATGTTCCAGGAAAGCTTTTATACAAACTTTAACAACTTATTATCATTTATTAAACAACTGAAGAAAGGCTTTTCACTTCAATTCAAGACAAAAAATAATAGTCCTGATAAATGCTGAAATTTTGCTACCACACTATGTCAAAAATAATCCTAAATTATTGGTTCAAAATAAATAACCAAAGGCAAATATAGGTGAATTTAAGAGATTATAATTCATCTCACAAATCATGCTTCCTATGTTGCTTTTTCTCTAAAAAATATTTAAAAATTGATTTGGCATCAAGTTCCAGCTCCAAAACACTGTAGGTCACTGGGTGGTCAAACACTGTCCCGCCTGGTCACAATGCCTTAGTAATTAAAAGTCAGGTTCTGGGGGACAAGGTTCTCTTCTATATTATGGGAGCTTATGTTCCCCAGGCCCCTGTTTTGGGTGGAGGAGGAATAATAGCTCCTTAGAGACAAGAATCAAATGACCTTCTTCAAGGGTCATTTGGAACTTTGGGCTAATGTAACAGTTCTTGCTGATGGATTTCCACACACAGTTACCCGAGACTCACAGTCTATAGTAGAGGGTCTAGGGAAACACGAACCTGGATCTGTCAATTCATTACTAATAGGTGTGTGTGGCCTGAACCCCTGACCTGTGCACTGACTCTTGAAGTAAAGGTTCCCTCTTTGTCCTCTGTTCTCTGTGGCACCGTGGTGGCCACTAGCTTTGCTTTCTTTCTTCTGACCTATCCCATGTCACCCCTGCTACAACATTAACTCAGCTTTATTTTGTTTTCCACATCTGTTCTTAGCTCAGTTGATAAGACCTCCTGGCACGATGAACCAGGGAAGGGAAATAAGCAGCACATGGGGGCTGCTGGGACTAGATGTGACATTCTCCTCCCTCGTGTCCCAAAGCATGTTTCTCTTACAGAGCTGCCTCTAAGCGTATCATGGAAACACTAAAGCACATTGCCACAAAGCTTGGGAAGAAAAGAGAAAAAGAGGAAACCACCAAAAATCATGGAATTAAAAATAAGATCACTTTGCCCAACCCCTAAATAATAACCTAAACATTGATGGGGAAAAGTAACTCTCTGGTGTGCTTGCTCAAACTGCATATGCAATCGTATGTGTAAATCAAATTATGGGACACATTAGAGTCAAGACTGAGATGAAAGAAAATGCTCTTCCAATGAGTATCTGCTGGGAAAAAAAAAACAAATTTATCACCAAGGAGAGCAAATGAGTATTGTTGAAAAGCTCAGTGCTTTCTGAAATTCCCTGCTGCCATTGCAGGATCAGAGCCTGCAGGACTGAATAGTAGCAATCCTTCATGGCCACAAACTCAGTTACCAGCTAACTCAGGAAAGGATTATGGTCACATGCATGTGCATACATGAGCATACATGAGCATGCGTGTTCATTGTGTGGTCAGTTCATAACCCTTTGAGGAGCTTAACCATAAAATTTGAAAACTCTCACCTATACTTTTTCTAAAAGAATTGACAACAGTCTTTCTGAGCACTTAAATACATGCCTAAGGATGATTTTACTTTTACAATGTATCTTTTTACTCTTATTTTTTCTTTAAGAAAAAAATATTGGCCCAAATCCTTTAAAAATTTGATTATATCATTCATTGTTAGACAGGGACAATACCATTCCTCCTCTACATCTCCTCTCAAGAACTCTATAAATGGCTTCACAGTTGTGAATGCAGACAGAAAATTGTGTATCACTTCCACAAGTGCTAACTCTAAGCTGAGAGAAAATTAGTCCATTTGCAGGCATTGGAAAACCAGGGAATCGCTCCATTGTCAAGACAAGAACCAACAGCTGCTTTGGATTCCAGGTATTTCAGGGACAAATCATTCAATGACTCCTTTGACACCCAAAGTATGCCAATAATTCAATGTATTAGTTGGATGCAAATTTCATACAATAAGGTATGGAAAGCAAACTGTAATTGGGAGTGCCTGAGTGAATGGGGCTCTGTCCTTTGACAGAGCCCATTGTTGAACTGCAGCCTGAACCTCCGACCCTTTACTTTGCAGGGATACAATAGCCTTTGATATGAGGTGGTGGGAAAAAGACTTAGACACTCATTTCACATTCAGTTGCAATTCATCAGTTTGGCGGGGACTTTTAGCAGCTTTAATGACCACAGCAATTGATGGTTAAATCAATTTGTGCCGGTGACAGCATGGCTGGCCTCTAGACTGTAACAATCCAGGATTGCGCCAGGCAGAAAAGACTCTGTTATTCAGATGTGCGCGGTTCCTACTCAGCTCTGAATGAGAACAATGGGAGGGAGGCTCTCTCAGGGCAGGGTGGAAAATGCTTGCATTCACTTCCACTGCTTGCACAATGTTGAAGCTTCCCTGTAAAGCGGTGCAGTGGATTTTATTCCCGTAAGAACTGTTGCAAAGAAAAATATACAGTAGAAGACAAGGATTTCTAACATATAACTATATCCTGAGAGATAGCAACAAACCAGAAAGAATTTAACCTTTGATTTCTTGATCGAACTGGGTGGTCCTACTTCTGCCACCGCTAGGCACCCCTCCTCCACCACTCCTCAAAACAAAATAGAAAAGGGGGAAAGAAAAGCAATAGCAGAGATTATGAGAGAAGAGGCTTATGTTTAGGGGGAAAGTGAGAAAACAACACTACAGTTTTTGTGTCAAAAAGGAGGGACTATTGCTCCCCCTTCTGTCGATCATAGATAATTCTTTCTGAAATAACAAGTTAAAAATGCATGGGTTTACAATGAAGAGATGTTTCAGAGTAATGGGACAACCAGGTCGACCTGTTCAACTTACAATAAAACGCAAAATAAGTCATTTTATTTTTACTAAACCTACTTTTAACATTTAGGAAATCCACAGGCATAGTTGGTAATTTTTAAATGAGAAGGATAAAATGTTGTTCCACTAATATTAGTTTTTGTTGTCATTTTGAGTGTAACAATCAGGAATTAAACCATAAACAATGCATTATAACACTGCAGAAAAATGTGCAGCCTAAAATATATCTGCAGCTTTAAGCAATGTGATGCCAACATACTATTTACATAGTTGAACACTAATGCCTGGCATAATTTAAGCTTATGGACATACTGTAACAAATATGGTACCAGAGCCAATTTTTTAAAAAAGTTTTGTGTTTTTAAATAAATGTTAACACTACATTATTTTTTTCAAAACAATCTTTTTCTTTTCAAGTAAGGAAGTCTATTGTACAAAATATTACACTCTGGAATGAACTGAATAAAAGAACTGCAAGGGCAGAATCTGTGACCTTGAGTCACCTTTCATGTCCTAATAAGAGTCAGACTGAATCTTATGCAATTTTATTTTACACCTACAGTAGAGAAAAAGGCAGAGAAATCGCCTCCAGAATATGGGTCGGTCCATGGGAAATGGATGGCTCCAACACGAAGCTGTGGTGTTGTGGGAAAAAAAATGTAAACAAGGTTTTCCAACAGATTTGTCTAAACATTGAAAGAATATTGAGTCTGTACAGAGGAGGTCTTGGCACCGAGTCCAGGGCTGTTCTTGGTAACTGAGGAGGGGAGAGAAAAGGAGGAGAGTTTCCATGGCAACACTGGTGCTGAGCACAAATGGAACAGGCGTGCATCTTCTCAAGGGAGGGCTGGAGGGCGGAAAGTGGAAGTGAGGGGGAAGGGCAGTACTGCTCCTGTGAAGCTGGGTTATGCTGAATAAGTGCTTTGTGTAAAAGTGTGACATGCTGCACATCACAGTGTGCATTCTGAGAGATCTGAGACCCTCAAATGGGCTGCTGTAGTGATCCAAGACTGTTGTACGTGGAAATAGACATTTGTCTCATTTCCATTTGTCTCATGGAAATGCATACAGAAATATGTTCACCTCATCTTGTTATCTCCCTTCAAAGTAAAATAATGAGGGGTGGCATGAGTAGAGCCTTTTGCAGATACTTTTCCTTATTCTTGAGAGTCATATGGAAAAAAACGATTTCCTTCTCTTGGCTACACAGGCGGGAAGATGCAGTTTCTCATTGTTTTGAATGTGAAACTCTGGTTCACGAGTCTGACGCTGTTTCACATTCAAGGAATAAGATTAAGTGCAACTATACATTATTTAGCTGACAAAATTATCATTATTAGTATTCTCATCTCATTATAAATGCCTCAGTGTGAAGAGTAAGTCAGGATGGCAGCAAGAAGGAGTAATAGGTGGAAGGCAAATGATTCTCAATGTTGTAAAGTCTGTGTACAGTCATCTTCCCGTTAGAAGTTAGACTGAAGGACCAACTAGCAGAGGGAACTGTGCTTTGATAACAGACAGGCTGAGCTGTGTGTGAATAGCATTTGTGCCCAACATTTTCATTAACCAAGATTCTGAAATGTAATATACACTAGTCTATGAATTTAATGAGAGAGGAGGCCTGCATTGCAGAGCCTACATATAGCAGATGCCCAGTGCATGCTTGTTGACTACTGACAAAATCAGAAGAACATTCGTTTTTTTAAAAAACAAAGTTATGGGTGAGATAATTCATTAATGCACAAAAAATGGACATTTATTGACTGTCAGAAATATAGTAGCCAGCATGCACATGTTGTCTAATTTAATGCACACAGATTCCTAAATATGTCACTATTGGTATCCTCATCTTACAAGTGAGAATGGAGAGCCCCAAAAAGTTTAACTTATGTTCCCAAATTTACACCTCTGAAGAAACTGGAATTCAAGCCCAGTCCTATTGACCTCATGTAGCTTATGTTTTTCCAGCTTCCTTGTGTCTTACCTTATACCAAGGAGAGTTCTGTCCTCATTGGAAGAACTAAAGTATAAAGGATTCACTCACCACATTAACACTTCTCCTTAGAGTGCCATCAAATCTCAAAGGATGCATCTTACTTCTCACTGCTCCTGAATTTTGGAAGTCAGTAGAAGCCGGAACTTAAATTCAAGTTGAGTTATCCAAGTTTACAATTTTTGACATCCGCCAAGTGTTAAAACTCTACAGACATTTCCTGGTTATTGTGAACAGAGCAGCAATGAACATGAATGAGCAAGTTTATCTTCAGTCAGATATATAGTCCTTGATACAAGCCTAAGAGCCGTGTAGCTGGATGATGTGGTAGATGTATTTCTGGCATTTTGCAGTCTCCACGCTGACTTCCATAGTGCTTGCACCAGTTCACACTCTCACTGATAGCGAATCAGTGCTCCCTTTTCCCTGCATTCATGTCAATACCTACTGTTATTTGATTATTTGTTCTTTCTTAGTCTTTGCCATTCTGACCAGGGCAAAACTAAATTTCAATGTAGTTTTGATTTGCTCTTCCTGGTGTATAACTATGTTGAAAATCTTTCTTTTAGCTCAGATTTATTTATTTTGTTTTATGTACATGAGTATTTTGCCTGCCTATGTGCCTGTGCACCACACGCATGCAGTACCTGAGGCAATAAGAAGAGGGCATCAGAGCCCCCTGGAACTGGAGTTAAGGATTGTGAGACACTGTACGGGTGCTGGGAAGCTAACCCAGGTCCTTTGCAAGAGTAGCAAGTTCTTATAAAACCTGAGACATCTCTCCAACCCCTCAACACTTTTTAAAATGTTTCTAAACCATCTCTATTTCAACTTTTGGGAACTCTGCTTAGTTGCATGGTGCATTTTTTAGTTGAACTGCTTGTTTTCTTGGTGTTTGTTGTTACTGTTGCTGTCCTTTGTATATTGTATATACTAGCCCTCTGCCAAATGGAAACAGCCTCCAGGTCCATCAACTGGTAAATGAATAAGGAAATTATGGTACATTTACACAATGGAATATTATCCACCAGTTAAGAAAAAATATAATTCACAGGTAAGTAGATGGGACTGGAAACAATCATTCTATGTGAGATAATTTAGACCCAGAAAGACAAATATTTCACAGTTTCTCTAATGTGAATATTAACTTTGCATCATTAGATATATGTGTTTCATTTTCAATGCCTGCAGATGTTAGAAAACTAGTAAGGAGCCATGGGGTAGGAGAGGAGGGGATCATGCAAGGAGGGAAGATAGGATACAATGACCTAAAGAGGAAAGGGAAAGGGAGATGATGGAACCAGAAGGATTAAATGAGGTGGGGATAGGAAGAGTAGAGGGAGGATATGGAAAGGAATAAATAACATTAAATACCTCTTGAAAACTCATATGGTAATTCAGTGCCATAAAATATACACAAACATATATAAAACTATTTTAAATGGACATACCCTATTACAGGAGGACAATACCCAAACTGCATACCGAATGGTACCAAATAAAAACCCACTATCAGAAATGGATTACATAATTTTGAGTTGTTAGCAAATGGTGTCCCATAAACCTTCATGCAATGATAGGCTATTACCAGTGCTCTTGTATACACTCCAATACTTTCCAGTAAGACACTGTTAATGAGGATAGCATATACTTAAATCACACAATATGGAAAATTAGATCGGAGGCTTCTTTACTGGCTAGCTTTCATAGTATTGGAAAGTGCTATCTGTGCACACTACCAGAGGAGAAAAGTAAAAGTGAGAGGTAAGGTATGAGGTAAGAAGAGGGTAAACATAGCACTGAGACACAAGCATTCAAAAAAAATGAGACTTGGGACTCAGAAGATGTTTTGCTGGAAATGCACTTAGTGTGAAGGTGCAAGAACCTGGGCTTACATCCATAGGACACTATCAACAGCTGGGTATGGAGGCATGTGTCTATAATCCCAATGCTGAGAGGATAAAGAACATGGTATCTGTGGATTTTGCTGCCCAGGCAGTGGAGCTAAATTTGTAAGATCCCAGTTCAGTGAGGACCCCTGCCTCAAAAGAAAAGAAGATGGAAAAGCAGTTATGAAAGATATGTAATACTGACCTTTGATTTCCAAACAAAAATGTAAGATCTGGGGGCAGAAGACATGCAATAGACTTGATTATCTTAACCAGTGTCTCATGACTGAAGGGCTCACATAAACATCAATTGCTGAAACAATTAATACACTGTGTTTAACATTCAGGTTAAGAGTCATCTCACAGTCAATATACTGTTTTAGAATGAATCCATTTTATTTATAGGTATTATTCTACATAATAAAAAATCAGAAAAATGGATCAATGGCTTCCATAGTATTTAATAACCATAAATGCAACAAAAATGTTAACAAATTACTAAAACCAGGAGTCATGGATGATTAAGCAAACCCAGGATAACATATGATATGACCCTCTGTGTGGGACTGGTAAATCTGTAGATGAAATTACAGCTATAACTAGAGCAGGAGAAAAGGAAAATTGGTTCCAAAATAACAAGTATCTGAGAATTGAAAATTATTGAACGTGTGGTCAATTCTTAGTGCATTTTCTATTGAAAGTGTTCGTAAATCATGGGTCAGAGACATAAAAGCTTTCACACGGTTTTCAAAATGCATAGGCTCTTCTCTGGTAAACCAATTAAATTTTCCAGAATGAAAGCTTAATGATAAGTTCCCAGGGTACAATTGACAATTTTTCTGCAGAACAGAAACTAAAACAACTGAGGCAATACTAAGTCACATTCCCTACCCATTTTTCAGCCAACCTGTGCAGATAGTGTCTGCTGGACCTGGGATCTAAGGAGGACTCCAGGCTAAGGCTGTAGACAACCTGACTTCAGTTCCAGTGCACTTTTATACACAGATGGAACAAAGTAGTGAACCAAGGGAGATTGTATGAGTTCAGAAAAAAACATGTAAATAAATGTCAATAAGCACATAGTAAATATTAACAGGGCAGCCCTTTCCCAGAACTTTCTCGAGACAAACTAATTCAAACACAATTGTCTGGCACACACTATAGATTGTATCTGAGGAACCACAAAAGCAAGGCAGAAGGCCATATCCAGATTCAGGGCACACTGACCAGATTGGGTTCTATAGCTGTGTTCTGACATCCAAAAAGAACAAACATGTTTTGTAAATTGAATGCAAATGTTTAACACAGGAGGCACAAAATCACATCCAAGAACAATCTAGTGAACAAAATATGCCGGAGGTTAAAAAGTCCTTTGACTTTTTCCGTGGAGCTTCCTCCTCTCTCCCAGTTCCCTACTGCATTGTTCACCATGGTCATTCTATTTTTTATATATTTTTTTAATTTAAATGAAACAATCTCATTTTACATGTCAATCCCAGTTCCCTCTTCCTCCCATCCTCCCATGCCCCCACAAACCCCCCATCCCATCCCCCTTCTGCTCCCCAGGGAGGGTGAGGCCTCCCATGTGGGATCTTTAAAGTCTAGCGCATCATTTGGGACAGGGCCTAGGCCCTCCCCCATTTTTCTAGACTGAGAGAGTATCCCTCCATGGGGAATGGGCTCCCAAAACCCATTCATACACTAGAGATAAACACTGTTCCACTGCCAGAGGCCCCATAGACTGCCCAGGCTTCCTAACTGACACCCACATTCAGGGGGCCTGGTTCAGTCCTATGCTGGTTTCCCAGCTGTCGGGTCAGTCATTCTTTTGACCATGTTCTGACAATTCCCCACCATCCAAATCGGTGTAGGACAGGCTACTGTTGAATGGTTTATGAGACAACCAGCAAAAGCAACATAAAGGAGAGTTTTGTTTTTGTTTGTTGTTTCATTTTGTTTGTCGTGTGTGTGTGTGTGTGTGTGTGTGTGTGTGTGTGTGTGTGTGTGTGTAAAGAGAGTAAATGTGTAGGACTTTAAAATACACTAGTGTGTCCTGTATCACATTAGTAACATGTAAATTATAAGGATAGATCCTCTTCCATGGGCAGCCCTGGCAGCCTTAGGAAGGCCAGGCTGGTCCTAGGAACCCCAAGCAAGATTGTCCACAAAACTCCCTTAGCTTGCCCAAAAATCCCAGACTGCACATATGCCACCCCCACCCACTTCATCCCCACCCCACCCCCAGGCTCCATATTCCACTTTACCAGAGACCAGATAAGACACCATCCACTGTCCACTAGCACTCCTTAAAGCCTCCCCAGTAGCCCCAGACTTCACTCCCTCCCCTGGGCTCCACACTAGGGCCCATAGCCCTGACAACTTTTAGGCCTGGCTGGTACTAGGAACTACAGGGAAAAAACTGCCTGCCTGCTAATCCCCTTTAAGCCTGCCCAACAACAGTAGACTACACACACACACACACACACACACACACACACAAACACACACACATCCCCAATCCATAGCCTTGTTTACAATTTCAGAAGAAGACTTCTTCTTTACCAGAGGCCAGGCTGGATCTAGGGATCCCAGGAGCCCCAGAGAAGACACACCCGCTGCCCACTGAACCTCTTTGATCCTGTCCAACCACCTCAGACTGCACCCCTACCTCTGGACTCCATATCCTGGCCTACTACTTTGGAAAAAGTCTTTGGGTTTACCAGAGGTCATGCAGGATCTAGAAATCCCAGGCCAGAAGAATAGAGAGGAAAGAGAAACTAAGGAACAAAACACCCATCCAATAAAGACAAACACAGGAATCGATACCTAGACTTACAATCATCCCAAATCCAGATGCTCACATGCCAGTGAAAGAACACAGTCAATAGCAGAAAGGGCAATAGGGCAGCAACAGAGCCTAGCTAACCTACAACAGCAAGACCTGAACAACCCAACACTGCTGAAGCATAAGAAAACAACCTTAAAAATGACTTTATGAAAATAATAGAGGTCCTTAAAGAGGTATAAAAGAAATCCCTTACAGAAATTGAAGAAAAGAAAAACAAAAAAAATGAAGAAATCAATAAATTCCTAAAAGAAAGCCAAGGAAAAACTAGCAGATGAAGGAAACTGTTTAAGATCTGAAAATGGAAATAGAAGCAGTAAAGAAAACACAAATAGAGGAAATTCTGGAAATGGAAAACCTGGAACAGGAACTACCGGTGCAAGCATCACCAACAGAATTCAAGAGATAGAAAAGAGAGTTTCAGGCATTAAAGACACAAAAAGGAAATAGATGCATCAGTCAAAGAAAATGTTGAATCTAGAAGATTCCTAACACAAAACAGGAAATGGGATACTATAAAAAGACCAAACATAAGAATAATAGGAATAGAAGAAGAAACCCAGCTCAAAAACACAGAGATTAGATTTAACAAAATCAAACAAGAAAAATTTCCCAATCTAAAGAAAGACATGCCTATAAAGGCACAAGAAGCTTACAGAACATGAAATAGAATTGATACAAAAAGAAAATCCCCTCACCACATAATAATCAAAACACTAAACATACAGAACAAAAAAGGAATATTAAAAGAGATAGGGAAAAGGGCCAAGTAACATATAAAGGCAGACCTAATAGAATCATACCTGACTTCTCAATGGAGACCCTAAAATCCAGAAGGGTCTGGATTCTAAGAAAGCAGGGATGCCAGACCAGCAAAACTGTCAAGCATCATAGATGGAGAAAGCAAGACATTTTGTGACAAAGTAAAATTTAAACAATAGTTATCCACAAACCCAGCCCTACAAAAGGTATGAGAAAGAAAACTCTAACCCCAGAAATTAACTACACCCACAAAAAAAGACAACATATAATCTCACACCAACAAAACCTGAATAGGGAAAACACACACACACACACACACACACACACACACACACACACACACACAACACACACACAATCACCAACATCAACAAAATAATAGGAATTAACAATCATTGGTCATTAATATCTCTCAATATCAATGGACTCAATTCACCAATAAAAACATAAGCTAACAGAAGGATCCATCCTTCTGCTGCATACAAGAAACACACCTCAACTTCAACGACAAACGTTACATCAGAGTAAGGGGTTGTAAATAGATTTTCCAATCAAATGGACCTGGTGTGGCTATCCTAATATCTAACAAAATACACTTCCAACCAAGATTAATCAAAAGTGATATATAACAGCATTTCATATTAATAAAAGGGAAACTCAAAAAGATGATTTCTCAATTCCAAACATCTATTCACCAAATGTCAGCATACTCACATTTGTAAAAGAAACATTGCTAGAACTCAAATCACACGTAGACCCCACACAATAATAGTAACAGACTTTAACACCCCACTATCACCTAATGACAGGTTATCCAGATAGAAACAAAACAGATAAATAGTAGAACTAACAGACATTATGACTCAAATAACCCTAACAGATATCTACAGAACATTTCACCCAAACACAAAAGAATATACCTTCTTTTCAGCACCATATGTAACATTTTCCAAAACTGACAATATAGTCAGCCACAAAGCAACTCTCAACAGATACAAAATAACCCCACATATTTTATCAGACCACCATGGATTAAAGCTGGATTCCAACAGAAAGAAACTGAAGAAGCTTTCAGAAGATGGACAAATCTCCCATGCGCATGGATGTGCATAGTAAAAATGGCAATCATACCAAAAACAACCTACAGATTCAATGCAATAAATCCCTACAGATTCAATGCAATCCCTATCAAAATCCCAACACAGTTCTCTACAGAACTTGAAACAATAATACTCAAATTCATATATAAAAAAAAAAAACACCCAGGATAGCTAAACAATCCTGTCCAAGAAAGAACTTCAAGAGGTATCAACAAACCCGATTTCAAGCTCTGCAACGGAGCTATAGTAATAAAAACCACATGGTACTGGAATAAAAACAGACAGGTGGATCAAAGACCCTGAAATAAATCCACACATCTATGGACACCTGATTTTCAACAAAGAAGCCAAAATTATACAATAGAAAAAGGAAAGCATCTTCAACAAATAGTGCTGGTGTAACTGAATGTTTTCATTTAGAAGAATACAGATCAATATCCAATAGTGCACAAAATATACATCAGTATCATCCTGCACAAAACTCAAATCAAGTGGATCAAAGACCTCAACATAAATCCATATACACTGAACCTGAAAGAAGAGAAAGTAGGGTATAGCCTTGTACACATTGGCTAAACTTGCTAAACAGAACACCAATAATATATGCACTAAGATCTCCAAGGAATCTACAAGGATGGCACCAGATAAGACTCCTAGAAGTGTTGGATATGTATCCAGAACTAGCCATCTCCTGTGACCATACTTGTGCCTCCTCCAATTGTCATCAAAGAGGCTTCATCCAGTAACTGAAAGAAAAAGATGCATATCCAAACATTAGGCAGAGCTCAGGGAATACTGCAGAAGAGGGTGAGAAAGGATTGTAGGAGACAAAGGGGTCAAAGACACCACAAGAAAACCCACAGCATCAAATCAACCAACCTGGGCTCATAGGGGCTCACAGACACTGAACAACCAGAGAACCTGCATGGGAATGACCTAGGTACTCTGTATAGGTTACAATTGTGTAGCCTGGTCCTCTTGTGGGACCCATAACAAGGGCTGTCTCTGATTCTTTCACTGGCTTCTAGGACCCTATTCCTCATACTGGGTTGCCTCACCCAGCCTTAATATATGGGGGAGTGCTTAGTCTTACTACAATGTGATATGTCATGTTTTGTTAATATCTGTGGGAGATCTGCCCTTTCCCAAACAGAAATGGAGGAGGAGGAGATTGGGGGTGGGAAGAGAGGGCATTGGGAGGAGGGACTGGAAGAAGGGGGCACTGTAGCTGGGATGTAAAATAAATAAAGCTTTAAAATGATAAGGATGATTCCAATTGAATTGTGTGTTGATACAGTTTTGCTGCACAGTTCTACAAGTGTCAATCACACATAGAGCACGAGTTACATTCCTCTGTGTGTGGGATATGTATGAATCAGAAGTCCTAGGTACTTGTTTGTTGTGTTTTTCTCTAAAATTTTCCACTAAAGGAGATGTGACTTAAGGACATGATGGCTGCTTTGCAAGCTGGATACTGACTGGTAAAGCTCACTTGGATCAATAATGACAAATTTACACATGTGTAGAGAAACAGAATATGTTGCTACAGAAAAAAACTCATTGCAGCCACATATCAATCAATCAATACACATTTTTGTCACAACGAACCACTGATAATGAGCACTATGGCTCTTGGTGCTGATAGAGTACAGAAGGAAACATAAAAGTTTGTGAACATAATTGAGATCAGGGAGTATATTTTTTCATACTCAGAGGAGATATAATAGGTATGATTATGAAAAGTAATTGTTCTGAGAAAAGATATATCTACTTTCAAAAGAAGAAATAAGACACTACACAATTCTTAAAGACACTAATATTGCTTATTTACATTACAAGTAGCACCCTCAATATTCTGTCTTGATTAACCTATATTTATCATATAAACATAAAACGTCACATTTGGGGCCTAGAGAGATTGCTCAGTGCATAGAATACTTGCCATGAAAGCACAAGGTCAAGATTTTATAACCCACATAATGCTAGGCATGGCACTGACCATCTGTAATCCTAGGTTTCTGAGAGAGAGATGGAGGGGGAGCTACAAGAATCTCCAGAAGCCCCTGGGACAGCCCTAGTGAATGCAGTTGCCGTTGAGAGACAGTGTTTCAAACAAGGTGAGAGATAAAGACCAACACCTGAGGCTGTCCTCTGACCTCCACTCATGCTGCATAAATGTAGACACACACACACACACACACACACACACACACACACACACACACAGAGAGAGAGAGAGAGAGAGAGAGAGAGAGAGAGAGCATATTTTGATGATGGAAATGATCTGAGGAAAGACTGTAAGATGTCTTACTAGGACACACAGCTGTATTTACAGGTCAATTGCTAAATGGTAATATTTCACCAACACTTGATGACTTTTTTCTTGTCACAGGAAAAGTTGACACCATATTTTCAAAGTTTTTCTTTGCTTTTATAGTCAGACAAAAGAGCATAAGATAAAATTTAGCATCAATAGGAAAACAATTTACTGTGTTAATCATTTTACAAGTGCTGTTCAATAGTCTTTAATACACATTGATAATGCTATCCAGTAGATCTTTGGAGCTTTCTCAACTTGGAAAACCAAGATATTTAAAGAACATAAATAACCTTTGCCTTCCTCCCTCTTTCCTAGACCTTGGCAACCACCATCCTACTTTCTGATGAGTGAAATTATATAGTATTCAGTTTTTACAAGTATCTTACTTTCCTTATTATAATGTACCAGAAAGATCACCTATGCTGTAGCATGGCAAAGGATCTATTTTTAAGGCTGAATAATATTTCATTAAACAGATATATCTCTTTCTTTATCCATCAGACACAATCCAGGGGGTTAGGCGTTCAATCACCCAAGCCTACAGGGGGCATTGCACATCCAACCACATAGACTCACTGTTCCATTTCTTGTTCAGAAACTTGAACACTATGACAAAAAGCAGACACTCATGCTGGCTGTCTCATCTCATATTCATCCTGTTCACTTCCAGCTGATCTGAGCAGGTATTCTGTGATATTTTTCTGTCGTCTTAAGCACAACACAAGGCTCTATTGATGTCTTAATTATCTTCTGTGGGCCCTAAGCCCCTACAGCCTGAGGCCCTGAGGCCTAGCTCTGCCACAACCGCAATATGTAGGTTTAAACTAAGTCTCTAGTGTTCTATTTACCAACAAAGACTTGGAAGTCAGATGTGGGAATAAAAGCCTGCTAGATCAAAGAAGGCGAGAAACAACCAGCTGACATTGATTTTTGGCCAGAGACCCAGGAGTGTCTCTTCATTCATCCCAAAACCAAAAGGAAGCTCCAAACTCAAGTTACCACCCTTTCCTTTTTATGTGTCTTCTCTATCCAAATTGCTGGCTTCTCTATGGCCAATTCCAGTCATCTAGTCACTAGTTCTGCTCCTGATTCAAAGTAAACTTTATTTAACAGTCTTGGAGTGTCACTATGTGATCATAATTCCTGCCACATTTCTACTGCAGTTTGAAACCACTGCATCCATGCCTAGTCACATTCACTTCCCATTCCCTAAGCAAGCAGTCTTATCTCAAGCCATGCTCTTGATCCCCATGCTCTTTCATCCCTTCAATGGTGGAAGACAGCAAAGCTCCCTACCTGGGAAACAAATAGAGATGATGGCTATGCACAAGAGCTGTTACCTGGCCTCTTCAAGGCAAACCTCTGCTACCTGAATACTTCATGCCATTCCTCATTGAAATTCCTCATTGTTTCCATAGAGAGGATATATGGCCCCCCAAGCAAAACAAGATGAAAATGTCAACTTCATAAGGAAACATATAGTTTTCACTTTTGCAAAGCTATGTGATTTTTAAGCAAACATTTCCAGATGTCAGTTTTTGTGTTTATAAAATCAAAACTGTATGAGTTGTGCTCTATGTCTTTCAGCTTTAGAGCTACAAACTCTATGGTTTCAAACACAATATAAACCAAGGTTTTAACTGCTGCCTAGAAATAGAAGAAAGGAAAGTGAGTACATACAGAGCCAGGTGGCATCTGTTCGTTCTGGCTTTGCAATCTCAGACACAAACCAGAACCTCTCTCAGATTCTATATCATCTTAGAAGTAGAGTTAATAATAACTACTTCAGAGACTTGCTCTGAAAATTTAAAGAGACAGCACCTGCACAGAGAATTCTTGGAGAACAGTGTCTCTGCCAAAGTAATAGCTCCATTTCCATCAGTTGTTTCTGGCATGGGCGGAGGCGTTTTGTTGTCTATGTCTGCTTGCAAGAGTATCCTTCCATGTTCCATTCATGCAAGCCAGGTTTGCTAGATTCCCTTGCAAGCTGACTTCCTGGCATAATTGGCCAGCCAGAGGTACTTGGAGAAGTGGAAGGGTTGAGGGGTGGGTAGAATGTTTCTTCAACCTTTTCCATCCCTTGGACAGCATTTGGGTGATTCTATCTCTCTACCAGGTATCATTTATTTTTGCCATCCCTAGTCATGGACCACTGGACAACCCTTAGTGTGGGGCTCTGCAAAAACTCCTCTCTGTGTCTCTCTGCTCTGAGTCTCTTTCTTCTGTTTATTTTAGTAATCCTATTCAGATACCTCTGAAGAGAAGATGAAGATTACAATCCAAACCAAAAGAATTAATCAGTAAGTGTACTTGGCTCAAATGATCAAGTTCCTACACTTAGTTAATACAGTGTTCATTGTGTTAAAGCCATGGCCAAATGTCACCAAAGCTTCAGTTTCTTAAAGGATTGCTGAGTTTATAAAATGAGTAACATGGAGAAAATAAAATTTGGCGAGTGCCCCACAGCTGGTCTGAAGAACAAAGCCAGGGGGTGGGAATCGAACATACTGAAATACACAACACCAGACCAATTGCACTTTATGATTCCGGGTCCAATTTTCCCACAGCTAATGGCTTCCAATATTAGAACACCCTGCCCCATTCCTACAGGCATTGTTGTGTTGGAATGTTGAGGTCTCTGAAGCTAATCTTAACCACATTATCCCCCTTTGTGCCCTTCTGTAATAGTTCAGAGCAGATACACAATTAAATATAACATTTTCAAGAAACAAAACCCACGTTTTGGGGGCCTCTTTTACTGGACAGAAACTCATTTCTTCTGCATCATTTTATTTCTTGCAAAAATTCTCTGTCTTGAACTGTCAGTGAATCATCTTACAGGAGTCAAGTCTCCTAGAAACACCTTGTTAACAACTTCCCCTGGTCTCCTTCCTTAACTCCTCTGCTTTCTTAAGGCCAGATAAAGCATCATTGTATCTATTTGCTTCTTCATGGACAAATAACTTACATTTATATACATAGGAAGATGTATGTGTTTACAACTAGATATAGAGTATAGCTAGAGAACCAACACTACTGCAGTGCACTCTAATATTCTAATGAGACAATTGTCACTGTAAAACATAACTCCCATAATTCTAATACTTATAAAAGCTAGCATTTTTCTAAGCACTTGATTCACATTATCCACAATATTGGAAGGCAGGAAACATTATTTTCTCCACTTCACAGAGAAAAATGAAAGAGTTACAGTGATTCTTTTTGACGTTATCCTGCTAGCGGAACTTGAACCAAAAGTTTTGCTGACACAACCTGAATTCTCAAGCACCTCCCATTATGATATACATGAGTTCATTAGTAGGTGTCTCTAACTTTTTAACTTTAACTTTTAAACAATTTCAAGAGCACGTTTTTAATGGTACAAATAACTTCCCTATTCTCTTCTTCCAAACTCCTCACAGAAAAAAAAAAAAAAAAACTACAATCAAGAAATGAACACCAAGGCAGTACTGGCATCACATCTACAGCTTGTAGACTTTGCCAATTATCGCACTAATACCATTTTCCTGATCTAGATTCAGTCCCCATTCAAACATTACACTTAGTTCCCGTGTCTCCTCAATCCCCTAAATCTGGAGCAGTTCTTCAACTTTTCTTTTCCATGACCTTGACACTTTGATACTGTTATTTTGTGAACCATCTATTTGAGTACCCCAAATACTCTTGAGTCTAGAGCAGCTAAGAATTCGGCAATGCAGAACCATCCACAAAGTACAAAGACCAGAGATGTGCATCTAAGCCTGTTTTCAATTGAGCACAGGCTCTGCCCACTCTGGAGAATCCATGGGCAGCAGCATCATGGTCATACGGCTAAGGATTTGCCCTTCCCCTACTCTGACTCCAAAGCACCATTGCCTCATAAGGAGTTAAAGAAATACTTTGTTCTGTTGTGTAATCTGTGTGGATGCAACATGTCAGGCATTCTTCCCTGAAACAACTGAGAGGCATTCAAACGAATTTGGTTTGCTTCCTTATGCATATTTCGCCTGTGCATTCCCAACTAATTGGCTACAGATGTATTTCCTGCATGAATAAAAACCACAAATGTCATGTTTCTATTGTGATATTGTGTGATACAGTGTGTCTCGAACTTTTATACTCCAAGTTAAATACAGTTATCTGCCAACCTCAGGTTATTACCTAATTTTTTTTGTTTGATGGTCAAGGCAAAATGTACAGCAGTTGAAGTTCTCTGTACTAAATTCAGAGTCAGATATAATTATCAAACTGGAATATATTCCCAGTGGTCATCTGTAAAACAACACCAGGAAGGGCTTTTGTTAAATAGTTTGTAAGTTACAACTTTCACCTAGGCATGTTTAAAATTGGTGAATGCTGGAATATAAGAGATTTCTCGGAATAAACTAAATAACAATAATAAAATACTTGGCTTTATCACCAGGATCACTCACTCACAGGCCATACTGTGCCTTTCTAGGCCTTCTTCACCGAGTATTTACCCAGCTTCAGATAGTTCTACAGGACTCCTCTTACACTAATGAAAAAGAACACACAATTTGTAAACATTAGCAGTTCTCAGACCTCTTGGTCGTGAGATCCTTTATAGTTTTTTTTTTTTTTTGATTGCTGAGAACTCAAATGAGATATTATTTCAGTGGATTATATCTATGGTTATTGAACATCATAAACTGAAACTGAACATATATTGAAGCATTTCCCTATCAATTTCCTTAAACATAGCATTGGTGAAACCAAGCAAATAATGCTACTATTTAAAAAAATGAAATTTCACACCATAGAATTCCAGGACTTGCCTTATTTCTCCAGAAAACCAAACCAAACAAACAAACAAACAAACAAACCCAGGGACTTGGTGTTTTTCAAAGAAAATAAAACAAATCAATTATAGTTTTTTTTTATTATACAATAGTGACTTTTAAGTTACCATCTGATAACTAGCTACTCATATTATTTTTTCTCTTAAATTATGAATGTCCTTTCTTTCTTTACTCCCCATTTCCTGAGGACCATCCTAGCACAGCCCCTGTCACTGGCTTGTGAGCATTCTCTCAGGTTGCATTTTCCTCATGCAATTTCCTAAAAGACTACCTTCACTCATGCCATGTCTGATCAAGCAGGGATCTACAGGCAGCTTTCTCTGATGCAAGTCTTACTTCTTAGAGCTATCATGGCCTAGGAAGGCTTTCACTTGCCATCATTGTTTTCAACCTGAAACACTTCCTGAAGTACTATACATTGAATTTCATTCCCACTTAGTTACTAGTAGTTTATCAGCTCTTTTTAACATAGATGATTGCCTATGACTGAGATCTTGTTGATGAAAATCCTGCATATTAGACCAGGTCTCTAAGATACTATCCCATTGTTTAAATATTTCCTCTACCCCTTAGGTATCTTCATAGTCTGTTGCCCTTCAAGCATTTGCTCTTTCTGAGTTTACATACACTATTTTCTTGGGTTTTTCTTTATCCCTCATCTATTTCATTCTTCCTGCTCACATCTCCTACTAGACTGTTTCAGATAAAATATTCATTGATTTATGGATACATTTTTTGAATTGCATATGGCTGTGTGTTCCCAAAATGCATTACTGAGGGGGCTGAAGAGATGGTTTAGTGGCTAGGAGTATTCTCCAAGGGCCAGTTCCCAGGACCTATATAGCAGTTCACAACCACTTGCAACTCCAATTCCAGGAACCCAACACCCTTTTATGGATTTCCCAGGCACCTTTCTGGATGAGGTACACATACAGATAGGCAAACACACACACACACACACACACACACACACACACACACACACACACGAAGTAAAATAAATCTTTAAAAATGCATTACTAAGATTTCTGAGTTAGTGAGTGATTGATACAACAGTATTTAATAAAAACCAAATATACTGAATAAATGAAGAAGAAAGAATGAAATGGAAATAATATGGTCATGGAATCTTACTGTGTAGAGCTGGGTTTTTTTTTTTTTCAGACCTGTGAATATGAGGAAAATCTAGGAAACTGTCAAGTGGAAACTATCACTGTTATGAAGTAGGGTAAGAATGAACATGAGGAAGAGAGGATAAATTTAAATAAACTCCTTATAAACCAGCACTCCTTCTTTAATCACTGGAATATAGATGCCCAGAGATGCAAAACCTATAGCATTCCTTCTTAGAACAGTCTTACACCTCAGCATCATTTGTGAATACTATATTTAAATATGAACAAGTAACCAAAGCTAAACTAGATGAATTTAATTATATGATCTGTGAGAATACATCCTAGATGATTGCCACTATTTAGTCATCACCCTACTAGTGACATACCTGGCAACTCCCAGTATAGGATCTCTTCTGTGACTATGATATATAGATAGCCACAATTTCCCTTAAGATATGTATGAATATATTGTATATTGCATCTTCAAAATTAGAATCCCCCTAACACTCAAGTGAGCCTACCGGATATTCTTTCTCATCAGTTTTCATTCTAAGTTAACACTTTATAATACTTTCTCAAATTTTATTTCCTTTCCTATAATTATTCTTCTTTTCACTTAGGAAGTCAGAAAGTCTATAATCATGGTGAATTTATAAAATTTGTATACATTATTCAGAGCAATATGGCAGTTCCATGGCACTTAGATCACTTAAACCTAGTAGTTGTCGAGGTTGCCTCAGTAACAATTACATCTAGAGAGAATTCCTGAGGATCAATATGAAAAAAAAAATGTTACTTATAATGTTTGAACAATTCTTACTTCTGTGAATAAATTTGAGATAGAGCAAAGGATATATTTTCATGAAAACATCTTAAAGAATTTTAGACTTTGCTTGTTTCTGGCGAAATGGTCTATAACGTGGTTAGAGATTTGGGAGAA
The DNA here is from genome assembly GCF_003668045.3 of Cricetulus griseus. Lineage (NCBI taxonomy): Eukaryota > Metazoa > Chordata > Mammalia > Rodentia > Cricetidae > Cricetulus > Cricetulus griseus. Next base: position 261,218,557 of record NC_048595.1, read on the forward strand.
ATACAGTCACAGTGGAGGCAATATGGAAAGCCCTGTGTATAACTATGTTATATGTCTTTAAATGTTTTAATGGATACTGTTCTCACTGCTACATTTAACTACTCTGCTTTCAGTGGAAGGAAAAATAGAAAGGAAAAAAATGCCAGAAACTGGTTGCTATGGCAGCAAGTGCAAAGAGTAAGTCTGAATCTTGTGTTAAGGCAATGAATTTAGCATCTACCAGAAAAGAAATGGATTTCCTGTCGCACCCTGTAAATCTTCCACAGGAAGAGAACACATGGTGGACATTTTAGGATCTTTAATGTAACACAGGTTCTAATAGGTCTTAATAATAAAAGCCCAGAGTCAGATATTAGGGAATGAAAGCTGAAAGACCAGTCACTAGAGCTCTTACCTCCACAAAATACTCAGACTGAGAAGAGATGGAGTTTCTATCTCATCCAGTCTATATTCCTCTCTCCACCAAGCCATCTCACTTCCTGTCTGTCTGTACAGACAGACCTCCAGACCTCTATGGTTAGCTAGAGGCTAACTCGGCCCTCTGATCTTTAGGCAAGCTTTATATGTTAGAGTATAAACAAGAAAGCACCACAATTTAAGATGAGCAAAAATGATGGAGTTAGTGCATCAGGTCACTCTGAGAAGCTCATCCATTCTCTTTCAGTGTATTTTCATCCATATTTGCTACAGGCTCCAGAAAAAGAATCCTTGATGTGAATCTAGCCATTGGTAGTTAACAGGTCCCAAGGTGATAATAACCACCATTATTTTTCCTCTAGGTCTCCAGGTTGCTCTGAGTGCTGAAAGCCTTCTCAGGAAACTTTTTGATGGGTCATTTTAATCCTTTCATGACCCATAACAATTCTCTGCTTCTCCATTTCCATTAATATGGTCATCCTTCTGTGTGGCTTCCATAGCCTACTTCTAGTCTCCCTCCTTTCCCTCACAAAGATAGTGTTAGTTGTTGTTATCATAAAATTCATCTGGTGAGTTTACTTGGATAAACCCTTTCCATCATACAGCTTCATATATATATATATATGTGTGTGTGTGTATAATGCCTCATCTTACTGAACTTGAGAATAGACATAATATGTAATTGAGTTAGTGCCAACAAATCATAATAGTCCCTTCTAAAGTCTGCTTACTTTCATAGGCATAGGGGAACTCTGTAACTAGGAATATGTGTATCTTTTATAAACTGATTAGTAGGTACTGTTGGGATGATTTAATATGGCTCTCACAAATGTGTGAGTCTGAGAAATGTCACACACACACACACACACACACACACACACACACACACACACACACACACACACCTTCCTTACTGGGGACTCTGTGAATATGGTAAAGCATCTTTGTCATCTCATTGCTTTTTCATCTGGAGCACTTGAGATCCAGTGCTATCCTGGATGAGAAACAGAGACTGCAGATAACAGCCTTAGAAGGGATAGCCATCTCTTGTCTTAGCCTAACACAAAGCTCAAGCCTGGAAGGAGCAAGGGAAACATGATCAGATTCTGAAGCCATAATTTCTAATGGGAATGTAGTTTGGGTAGTATTCTCTAAGCCAGCTGCAGAAAGAAATAATGCATTGTTACCATTTTTCTTTCATATGTAGCATTTAAAATGTATGTATTTATCTGGGGTAGGGAGTAGGAAGGAACTAAGAGTGAAAAGGAAATGTCTAAAAGGAGGTAGAGGTTAAACAGGAGTAATTGAATGTAGAAGGTAGAAGCCAGGGGGAGGGATCAGTAAGAGAGGAAGGAAGAAGGCCACAGAGGAGAGATGGGTACAAAGAATAATCTTATATATGTATAACAATGTCACAACAAAACACATTTCTTTGTATAGTAGCCAAAGAATTCATGAAAAATACAAATTGAAAATACTTTTAAGTTGGAATTCCCAGTATTACTGATTGAGAAACATAAACCAAAGCCTAGAAAATGAGTCTGCCTTAAACGTCTGCAGGCACACTAGTAACCTCACTGCTCTTTACATTAACTCCCAGTAGCATTGTTCCTTCCCCTGTGATTTCTTTATGCTTTATCTGTTTTCTCTGAATCATAAGGCCACTGAAAATGATCTCAAGATTTTACTAGAGGTGTACTGCAGCAAAAATAATACTGATAATAATAGTCTTTTGGTTTACTTTCAGACAAAATTAAAAGCTTCTTATACTCTTAGATGCTTTTCTGCCTCTCAAAAACCTTATGCTTAGTCTTCAAAGAAATCTACATTAATGTGCTTTTATCCAAAAAGAAATCTTCCCATTACTTAAGCAGTCAGTAAGAGCACTCTGATGCTAATAGGATCGAAAAGAGGAACCCTTCTCCCTATCAGCTCTCTTATCTGTGAGGAAAGTGAATGTATCAAGAACACAATAAAACATCAAGTCAGATGCTAGCATAATTATTTTCTCATTAAGCACTAAATGGAGAATAAAGCAAAGTAAAGAGGTGTGAGTGATCTGAAGCACAAATGGAAGGCAAAGAAAGAGAATTTCCAAGCACAAACTTGGCTTAGCCGTCTTGGAAGCTCAACTTGCCTATTGCTTTAGAAATTAATGGACTGCAGATGTTACCATATTTTAAGAGCATATTTTACCCAGATCAGAGACTATGCATGATCCCAGTAGGGCAGATGTTTTGTGTAGTCAGTGGAAAATTCGATCAAATAAGCTGTAATTGCAAAAGTAATTAAAGTTCATTACTTACAGTAAATACACTCAGAAAACTTCAATAGCTAAGGAAAAATAACTTTTTTCCCTCCGACCATCAATCACACCAGACTAAATTTTTTATAAAGAAAGAATGTGATTACTGCTGAAGCAAAAGATTCTCTTCTGGTTTGGAGACAGGTAAATACTTGCAAAGAAAAAACACAGGTTAAATCATCAAGAGATACTCCTGAAATTTCTCGTGGGCTGAGGAAAATTGTGTGCACAGAATATTGCCAAACATAATTGATGATCAACTTAAACATATAATGCCCCAAACAGCTATATACTTGCAAAAATCTTATGTCATTGGGAATATTACATAAGGGTGAGAATATGGGAGATGTTAACAGTTTCCACCAAGCTCCATAGCTAATGTTTTAGAATGACTGTGAGTCTCTTTGGGGGTATTTTACCTCAAAGGCTTAGAGATACATCACAAACTATGGATGCTACACTCATAAAAGAAAGGTAGAATTGCATTGACTTCCAATGTGTCTAGCACTGGACCAGAAATATTCTGGTCATCCTGTTTGAAACTGTCTGCCATTTTACAAATTTAGAGGCCCTCAGTGACATTTAAACATCACATAGAAGTGAAGTTGTGGTCTCAAACAAGGCATTTATACTCCAGTGGCCACTCTCTTCAGTTCATCCTGCACTGCCTCAAAAAATCAAGATCATCATTGATTTTAAAATGAATCATGTCCCATAGCATCACCATTGTTAAAAATCAGTCTACCCATGAATATCATAAAAACTTATCTTGAACTATGTTGCATTTATTAGTCCCTGTTTTTGTAACAATAGGAAAGTTCTTTGTCCACTTTGTCAAATTGTTACTTGTCTTCAAATTACTCTTTGTGGTTTTGACAGTTCTGTTATTCCTAAGTCATGGCAAAACAGAACTATAAAAACTCTTTGGCCTTGAAGAAAGCCAGGGTTTTATTTTTTCCCAACAATTTCTTTTAACCACAGTTTCATATTAAAGAGGAAGAAACAGATATATGCAAACACACATTTTAATTATTGTTTTCATTTTTAGGCATCTCATTTAACAATATGAAGTTTAAATATCTTGAAGACCATTACCCTGAATTTGCAAAACTGTATTAATGAACAACCACTCCTTAAAATGGAAAGGCTTGCTTTGTGTCATGATAGTTTTCTCTTTGATTCATTTCTGCACATGATGGCTTACTAAACAGTTCATCAAGATGTCTGTGTTCAATCACATTTTGTAGAAATAAGTTCATATAATGAAGGCAATGTGAAAATACAAGAAGGAAATGGAAGTTAAGCAAACTGCTTGGAAAAAATAACTTCTAAAACCACTTATATTTAAAAGCCTGTTTAAACTACTGTTAGCTAGTTTCTGGGCTATTAGGAGCTTAGTCTCTGACAGTAATCCAAGCAGGCCTCTTGTTTGGCAAGGCAGTAATGAACCCAGCTTCTTTCCTCCAGGACACAGTTGAAAAATTACTTAACAGAGCACAGCAAATTATCAAGGAAAAGCATCCTGTGAACTGTATCACACATTGTTTGGGCCCTGTGACCCTGGTGCTTCTGAAATTATTCTCAGTTGTAATACCCTGTGCTGGATGATAGGAGATGAAAAGTTATCGCTGAGTTACAGAAACTGACATTAGACATTAGAGTGAGTTCTACCTCTGGACGTTCTACTGGTGCAGATGTGAAGGGACTACCATCTCAGGACTTATTTCAGTGGGAAACAAATGCACAGAAAAAAATGTTGCTGAGGAGAGAGAGGTATAGGAAAGGCAGCATGAAGCATGCATGACTTATTATCAATATGATCTCAACCCAACAGGGGCTTTCATACTAATTCCTCATTCGCTCTCATATTTCCATGCCATTAGAAACATTTGAAATCACCAGGCCCCGCCTTTCATTAAGACATCTTCTGATATATATATATATATATATATATATATATATATATATATCATGAGAAGCATACAAGCCATTTTCCTTTCTATTATATTTAAGTTGTTAAAACACATTGTTCAATATTATTGGTGACACAGGAGAAAAAAACTTGTGTCTCTTTTTTTAATTAAAAACATGAATAACTGTTCAATTATTGGCAACAATATGAAGAAACTCAAAAACTACCAGAGATTTTTTTTCAATACAAGTACCACAAGCAGTTTTTCCTTTATGGAAACATTCAAGATCACAAGTCATGTGAGGGAACATGTATTCTGCTGGTGACAAAGTTTCAGCTTCAACAAATGTTCTGAACTCTTTTCACAGATTTGATATGTCTTTTTTAAAGATAAGAGACTTACTGGGCATGAGGCATGCCTTTAGTTTTAGCACTCCAGAGACAGAAGCAGAGGGAGGAGGATCTGTGTGAGTTCAAGTCAAGCCTAGTCTACAGAGTGAGACCCTGGAGATAGATAGATAGATAGATAGATAGATAGATAGATAGATAGATAGATAGATGCAGATAATAGAGATTTATCTGCCTTCAGGAGCATTTTGGATGGTGTCTAAGCAATACCAATGAAACTAAATTTGACTGTACTGTCTATTCCTTTACTATTGTAAATTGCAATTTTTTCAAATATTGCAGACTAGTGGTGCCCCATGTCTTGAAGCATGTTCTACTAGAAATCCAAATACACTATGATAGAAGAGACATCACATGATGGAAATCAGCTAAGAGTAAAACTGCCTAGGAGGACTGAGAGAGCAGGGAAGAGAAGGAGGAATGATGGTAGGTGTGGAGGTTAGAGCTATCACCCTGACAACCTGGGACCACTATAGGGAACACGGCTCCAGACATACCTGTGAGAGGTTGTTTAGTTTCTGTGTGTGTCTTGGAGATGTTACATTAATGAAGTTAATTTAAGTGGAAAGACCCATATCAAAAGTAGACATCAGCATTCCCTGGGTTTGGGTCCTGAACTACATGGAAGGGAGGAAGCAAGCTGATCAAAGACATTCATTGCTCTCTATTTCTTAACTGAGCTGTGCTTGCAATGTGATCAGTTGTTTCCAGCGCCCACCACCATGCCTTCCCTACCAGGATGCACTCTGCCCTTGAATGTGAGCCAAAATCAACCCTCCCTCTCTTTCTCTCCCTGAGGTTGTTTTTGTCGGGTTAACTCTACCACAGCAACAGGAAAAGAAACCAAGAAAGGAGGGAAATGGCAAATACTAAAGAACACCCTCACCTCTTTGGAAGTTGCCCTTCTCAGGAACACAGAAGTTTTCCATGTACAGAACAAAGGTAATGGAGATTGCAAAGCAACACAAGAAAGCAGATAGTGAGAATCAAAGCCCTCTGGGAATTCGAGATGATTTACTTGAAAAAGAAAAATATGTGACTAGGAAGGGTAAAGAAAAAACATTTTAGTTAATATCTGGAAAAAATACATTTTTACAAAAAAGGAAGACAGTCATGGTTGGCAGTTGATCAAATCCTGTAAAGAAGCAAATCTCACAATACAATAAGGTAGCAAAGACAGCAGTATAAAGGACTTCTGCAGCCAGTGATATCTCCCTGGAATCAAGGTCCCCACCATTTCACTTCACACACAGGACCCGAGGCATTCACAGTTAACATCCTTTGCAGTCAGCGAAGTGTGTTCACATAGATCCCGGAAGTTTCACATGTTCTGATTCACAGTTGCACTGATAAATCTCTTCATGAGGCCTAGCAAGATCTTTAACTGGATTCTCTTATTTAGACTTGACCTACATGTACTGACAATATCACTTGCCTTTGTACTTAGATGTGAGATCCATTCCTTCCCACAAAACTTCAAAATATATTTCCATTCAAAATGTTCAACTTAACACGAAAGAACAGTGAAATTTATCTTTCTTCAATGACTATTATGTAGAATGATTTTAGGTTCACAGCAAAACTGTAGGAAAAGAACAGAAATATTCCATTAGTGCCCTGTGTGTTAAACTGCAGACAAGTTGTTTTTTTCTTAACTTGAAAATGAAGTGAGAACTATGACTAATTTTACAGTAGTACTATTCATCCAAATTATTTTATATAAATCAAATATTTTAGTTGGGCACCTTTTATAGTTTCCTAACTGTTCTAAATTAAAAAACTAAGGGTAACCAAAATTTCTTAAATACAATAAAATCCTATTTAAATTTTACTTACATAAAGTGTTTTCACAAACATGCTTTTGTCTGTACATTTTTAGTATCTGTGTAAAAACACTAGAAGAAAAGAAAAAGAAAAAACTCACACCAACAATTTCAGGTTATCACTATTAGTCTCCCAAATCAGGGGTAGATGATCTTGATATCCACATACTGTCTGGTTTATATTTCACTGGTCATGTTTCTGCCTCTGATTAATTCACAGTTAAAGTGTGACAGTGGCTAATGCTTGAAGCTTTTCTGTTGTCTCACCTTGAGTCCCTCTCCACCCATCCTCATTGACTTAAAGTTCCATGAGCTGGGAGTTGTTGTGTGTTCTCTTTGTATAATGACAGCTTGGCATGCTACAGAGCAGACCAGCAATCCCAGACCAAATTCCTAACTGGCCTCCCCCCTCCCTCTGCTGTTGCCCATCCTCTCTTCCCCCACCAAAGAATATTCTGAAAATAGCAAAGAAACAATCCAATTAAAATGTAGTCTAGAAAGGCTGGAGAGATAGCTCAATGGTTAAGAGCACTGGCTGCTCTCCCAGAGGACCTGAGTTCAATTCCCAGCAACTATGTGGCAGTTTACAACCATCTGTAATGAGATCTGATGCCGTCTTCTGACCTGCAGGGACACATGTAGGCAGAACACTGTATACATGACAAACAAATAAATCTTAAAATAAAAAATTCTTTTGGACTTTGAAGGTCCCCCATGGAGGGCCTCACTATCCCTGGGGAGGAGTTGGGGGATGGGTTGAGGGTTGGTGGGGAACATGAGAGGATGGGAGAGCGAGGGAAGGGGGGATGGATATGTAAATATGAGTGCCTATAAAATAAAATAATAAAATTAAAATTTTTAAAATATAGTCTAGATTGCTGCTACTTCAAAAAAAAAAAAAAAAAAAAAAAACTTCAAGTGGCTCTCCATCCCACAAAGAGTAACTCTAAGTCCTACCATGTCCTACAAACATTCCAGAGGTTTCCCCAGGCAGAGATAACAGATGACTGCTCAAAAAAAAAAATAAGAGGTCACATTAGGGTAAAGAGGTGGAGAACAGTGGGTTAAACAACTGACACATAACACCCACAGGGTGTTAACCAGAGGGCCCATTGTCATCTTAAGATCAGCACCAAGTTAGGAAGCGTGCACACACTGCACAGAGGGATATTCACAAGGCTGATAAACCATACCATGAAACACAGTCTCCCCCTTCCCTCCCAGTTATGTTCCTGCAATTGTTCAGGCAAGCCATGTAACAGAGCCTTATCTTAGGACCTTAATAACAAGCCCAAGATACATCATAATCTTAATCATGGGTTTGTTTTTCCCCAATCCTAAGGTCACCTCAATGTTACATGCTACTAATGGATGGAGTAAGAGCCAGTGTGGGAAAAAGGCAGGAAACTCAAAGTGATTCTATAATCCACAAGGTAAGCTGCTGTGCATATTACCATCCAAATGACTTCAATTTCAGAAACTGACAGATTAGGTGCATAGAATAAAAAAAGCAAAAAGTTTGAAAGGTTTTACTCCCTTTCAGAGTTCCCCCATTCCTGTTTAGCATTTGCTTACCATATGTAATTACTGTATGCTTTTTACAATCAGACCTCTCTAAGCCTTAACTATTAATATTCCAGGCAAACCACTAATTGTGAGCTATTTGTAACCATTTCTTATTAGTGACAAAGTGGTAAGTTTTTTCATTGTTTACTTTTTCATTACTGCTGTATGGAATTCTGCTCTGTACAAATTCAACACACCTTCCGGGACAGGTAAGGAAAGAGGGATCCTGAACGTGCCTTATGTAAAGAGTCACGTGAGCAGCACCCATTGTTTTCGTTAGCAGAATTGATAGTGCACCGATCAGTAGTTTAATGCAGGGATGTACCAGGCTTTCTCTTTTGGGCCACCAACCAGCTCCCAAATCATGACACAGAGATTTATTATTAATTTTGAATGCCCAGCCTAGCTCGGGCTCATTTCTGGCTGCCTCTTTTAACTTAAATTAACCTGTTTCTCCTACCTTTTGTCTCAGGACTTATTACCTTTCTTTATTCTATATATCTTTCCTTCTTACTCCATGTCTGGCTGGTTAACTGGGTGGCTGTCCCCTGGCATCGTTCTCATTCTCGCCTCCTCCTCCTCCTCTCATTTCTCCTCTCAAGCCTAGGTTTCTCCTCCTAATTATTCTCTCTCCCTGCCAGCCCCACCCCACTCCTACCCCATCCTGTTTCTGCCTAGCTATTGGCCATTCAGCTTTTTATCAGACCAGTCAGGTGCCTTAGGCAGGCAAGGTGAAACAAATGCAACACATCTTTACATAATTAAGCACAGGCAGCATAAGCAGAAGTAACACACCTTTACACAGTTAAAGTAATATTCTGTAGCATAAACAAATGCGTAACACATCTTTGCCTAGATAAAATAATATTCTGCAACACAGGGAAATGGGGATTGTCCGTCACTGTTCCAAGTATGTTAATCACAAGAGGATGAATTAGAAGAATCTGTATGGCAACAGAGGTTCAAAATCATTCAGAATATTCAAATGAAGCATCATACAATTGGTCATAATATTACAAGCTGACTGACTAGAAGCTAAGTGTCCTGTAGGAAGACTGTGAACATGGCAAGAAAATAAAGAAGCTTTACCATGGACCTGGGCTGGAGATTTTCAGGTTCTTGGCCTCTTATTGAAGGAATTGAAATAAAGGCTCACCCAGGTTGCCAAGCAGCAAAGAAACTTTAATCAAAAGTGAAAGGATATCGAGGGTCAGAAAGAAGGCATTGCCAAGAGTGACAGCAGGAGCTGGGAGATGCCGCCCTGAATAAAGTGCCTGCAGCAGAAGCCTGAGGACCAGGCTCAGATCCCCAGAGCCTATGCAAAATAGCTCCCAACCCTCCAAAGGCAAAAACTCTAGAGAAAGGTAATAGCTAGAGAGGTAGGATAGGTGAGTTCCAGGCCCGCAAGGGACCTTGCCTCAACAAATAAAATGGAGAGAGATCAAAGAAGACATGAATGTCAACTTCAATCCAAAAATATGTTCATGAAAACACACATGCATCCACACACATGTGCCAACACATATTCGTGCATGCATAGAAACACAAATACATAGACATATATGCACATCATATACACACAAATTGACTGTGGGTCATATAAGGGATGGCACTCGAGGGTCCTTCATTATTGCTTATGCTTCCTTCTATGAGGTTCAAGAGAAAGAAAAGCATGGTTGCTAAGTGATTCCCCAGGCTTGCTCTGTCATTGCAACTCAGTGACTCAGAACATAACAGTTTGGTCTCAGAACTCTCTAGGAAAACATATAGATGAAAGAATTACATTTAAGAACAAGCTATAAAATCTTATGGTCCTTGTAATTCAGACCTTGGAACAACGCTTGACAAGTAGTAGACACTCAGAATTGTGCATTGGATTACTATCATGGGTTTGTATTCTTTCTGGCTTGCCCTTTGAAGCTCCTTTGACCCATCACCTTCCTGTCTTAAATACTAACTCTTTGTTACAGCTGCACTAGGCTTATTGGGGCCCTCCCTCCCTGATTCAGTTCACTTCTCCAGTTTTACTTCTTTGTTAAAGAGATAAAGACACATGTGGTGAGAATGACCCTACTCTTTTAAGCCTGGCCAACTCTTACTTTCTCCTGGCAGCATAACTGAAATATCCTCTCTCCCAGAATGTCACCACTGACAAACTTTGATCTGATGCTGTCCTCCTTCTCACTATGCCTCACACACCCATGTCTGTGTGTCCTCTTTAGACTGAGCTGCTATCTTCCAAGTACTGCTGGCTTGTTTCTCTTTTCCTTTATGCTTGATCACTGTAAAGGTGATGGTAGGAGAGTGGTCTTACATTCATCCATCTAAAGCAAGCAACAGTGTCTGATATTTCAGAAGGGATGCTCAATAAATGTCTGTTTAAGAGTATCAGAAATGCTTTCTTGCTTTAATCTCATAGTTTTGTGGTACTTATGTGTTTTTGATATGATCTATTTTAGCTTAGGCTAGTCTTGACTCAACCCTTCTATCTTGCCTATGAGCATGAAGATCACATTCTGAAAAGTAGAAGAGAGGAAGGAAAGGAATTTTGTACCTTAAGACCTCCTCTTCCGCCAGTGTTGGTGGCACACGCATTTAATCCCAACACTCGGGAGGCAGAGGCAGGCAGATCTCTGTGAGTTCAAGGCCAGCCTGGTCTCCAGAGCGAGTGCCAGGATAGGTTCCAAAGCTACACAGAGAAACCCTATCTAAAAAAATTTTTTTTTCCTCTTCAAATTGCATTCTACAATCCTTACTCCCTGACTTCCACTTGGTTTTCTGTCTAAAACTAGGTCACATGTCTAACAGCAACTACAGAGGAAGCTAGGAAAATGATTTTTTTGGCTGAGCACGCTTCCATTCTGTGAGAAATTCCTGCTTATTAGTTGGCTGGAGGTGAAGCATAAAAAAATAAATGTTGGTCTGTCAACTTACATGTCTTTTACACAGTTCCTACCTGTAAATTCAAAGCAAAGCACTGTAAGGAAGGACCAAGGTTTCCGTGTGTTGGTGGCACATGCTTGTAATCCCAGCACTCGGGAGGCAGAGGCAAGTGGATCTCTGTGAGTTCAAGGCCATCTGGTCTACAGAGCAAGTTCCAGGAAAGCCTCCAAAGCAATACAGAGAAACCCTGTCTGAAAAAAAATAATAAAGGACAAGGCCTAACTAGTAGAAGCAGTCTTAAACAATGCCTATTCTTTCCCAAACTGACATTTAGAGGGAAATCTAGATTTTGTCTAAATTTAGATTAGGTTCCACAATGGTGAGTAAAGGAAAACATGAAAACATAATTTTCCTATGAGTTAAAAAAAAAATCAAAGAAAACCCTTGAGTCAGCAGGTGACACTGATCACTTACATAACAAACGCAAAAATAATTACTAACATGGATCAAAACATCAGTGTAATGAAGGGGCAGAGTGACAAATAGTGAGAAATGTGATGGCCTCCGGCTCAGAAATCCACCTGCTTCTTCCTGCTGAGTGCTGAATTAAAGGCATGTGCTACCTGGCTAAAAAATGGGAACATTTTTAAAGACAATACTGTCACTCTACAAATGACCCATGTTACTGTCAAAACACTTAATAAGCTCAATTGTGCCTTTTCATGATATACTTTTTAAATCACCAGACTTGCTGATTTTGATTTTATTAATATGTGAATAATGTTAAGGACTAATATTTGTGGTTGGGGTTCTTGTCATGTTGGAAAAGTGTGTGTGTGTGTGTGTGTGTGTGTGTGTGTGTGTGTGTGTGTGTGTGCAGAAGCATGTGTGGGCACCTGTGCATGCACATGTGTGTGTGTGTGTACTTAAATAGAAAATAATAGATCAGACACCATTCATGGAACCATGTATATTGTTGGTCAAATTATTTATTTTTATTTTCTCCATTAAATTAAATAAAATGGTAAAATTTAGCTTATTTTCCACCCACTGCTTTTCCTGCTAAGCCTCTTCATAGAAATTTACTATCTTCTTGTTGGGGACAGTGAGTGAGTAGGTGTAATTCCAGACATTTAAAAAAGCAGTCATGCCTTGTTTATATGTATCCACACATAATATTGGTAATTATTATTTTTGTGAATGATCTTCTTTTTCAATACAATTTTTCACACAGTCATTTCATGTTTAGGTAAACCTAGATAGTTCATTTTAACTACAATAGAAAATGCAAATTCTATCTTCAATGTTATATATCTTAGAGAATGTCACTTTTAGAAGTATTTATATGTAATGACTTTCCCCCTGCTTCTTCATCTTTTCCTAGTCTTTTGTCACCATAATCACACACACACACACACACACACACACACACACACACACACAGAGAGATAGAGACAGACAGAGGCAGAGAGAGGCAGACACAGAGAGAGCTTTTTACTTTGCTGCTCTAAATTCTCCTGGAGAATGCTCTGAGCTGTGCTTTCTAGCCCCAAGTGTCCAACAGAAAATACACGGGGTGAACACTCCTCTCCCTTAAGTTATATGATTTACGTATAACTGAGAAAATGTTTGCGACTGCAATTGTGTTTAAGATTTCCTGTTAATCTTCCCAACATCACAAGGGTGAAAATGGCACCTTGGAAACAGACTCACAGTTGGGTGCACAAGTCACTGCTGACTTACCATGGTGGTTCTGTGGACAATGTTCTTCAGGAACATTGGAAGGAAGAGGAAAAAGGAAGGAAGGAAGAGGAAAAAGAGGGGTGAGCACACTCATTCCTCAGAAAGTGGACACTCAGAAAGGTTTGCTTCGGAACTGAAGATGATGAATTTTCCCTGCCCTTTGTTCCTGTCTCTTCCAGGTCTGGACTAGTTTTATGCACTTTCCTTTTATACACACATTCTCTCTCACACACACATACAAAGTCAGAATACAAGACAGAATATTCATAACTATGTTTTATGACTGAGATTGTGTTTGCCCCACATGTTGTGACAAATCTGTTAGTCCCTCCTCATTTATGCTTCAAACCAAATGTCAATCAAATCAAAATAACTGAGTGCATTGAAATAAAAAATGTTCATGCCAATTTTCTTCTGCTCCTCTCAAAAAAAGTTAACAATTTATTTTACAATTACCCACAGAATGATGATAACATTCTTATGACTCTATGCATAACAGGGATTTATGTTGCATTTATAACAGCAAAGCTGAGCCATGTATACCCTTCAGTGATACAAGAGAACCCCAATGTGATTCTTGTCCTGGGGGGTTACATCATACTAAGTAAAATGCACAAGCAGGAATACAAACATCATTGACTGGAAATAGATACACTAATGATAAAGAAGGTCACACTAATGTGACCTTGGAGGAAAAACATGCAGCTCAGAGTTAAACTGGAGTTCCCCAACTGTAACTTACCAGGATGGAGCCACCATGAAACAGGACAGGTGAGGTGCTCAGAAGCTAATAGACCAGGCTGCTTTCATGAATAGCATCATGCCAGTCACACACTAGTGGCTATGAAAATGTTCTGGTACACTAAACAACATTGTAAATATTAAAACTTCTCAGTCTTTGCTCCCTCCCCCCAAAAAGGTAAAAAAAAATCATGCATAGTATTCTTACAGGAAAAATAAATGAAGAAGTATGTGAAGATATTGATAATAAACACAAAGGCACCAAAAATGCTAATGCTTTTATCCAGAGAGGAATTTAAAAACATAAATCACAGAATACTTAAAGTTTGTGCATTATAAAAGGAAGTTTTTAACTGGGGGAGGACAACTATCCCATGTTTAAAAATGAGAAAGGAGAGCTTGGCTTACTCTTACCTCTTTCCTTTGTCGTCTACTATTCCACAGTTCACAGCTCTCCCACCCTCATGGTGTGAGTCAACTCACCTTAAAAACTGTCTTTCCCCTTGACACTTGGGACTTTTCCTGGGACAATGGAGCAGAGTTGTTCCATACTCAAACTCAGCTGCTGGAAGCTAACCAGTGTTTTCTCAATGAGACCACAGTACATAGCTTCCTTAGCAACTAACTTTTGTGAAACTATGAGGTTTTTCTATTATTTCATATCTTTCTGCTATCTTGCCTGGGCATAGCGGGAGAGCTAGGTACAAATTAGATGTTATGTGCAGTTTCCAAGTTCCCTGAGAACTTAAGAAAAGATACCCAGACAGAGAGATAATAAAACACAGCCAGAGGTGACAGGGATCAAAACAGTGAGGTTTCTGCCTTCCATTTAGACACAGGATCAATCCCTCAGGCACCACCTTTACAATCCAAAAACAGAAACATTCTGATCCCATGAAAATGATCAAACCTTCTACAGAAAGCTTCAGAGTAAAATGTATGTCAATATATCAGTGTGCCATATTTCTTGTGCTAGTTTTTCCATAACCCTCATTCTACACTAGCTCCATGACATATACAGAGAAAAAGTGTGACTAAGTCAGGCATGGTGGTACAGGCAAAATCCATACTACAGGATAATGGGTCTGAGCTTTATAGCTTATGAATAACACATCTTCCTCAGAACCTTGCTTTCAAGATAACAAACAAAAAAAGGAGGAGGAAGAGGAAGAAGAGAAGTGAGAGGAAGAGGAGGACCAATAAAGGCCATGCTCATCTGTAGCATGACAGCTGCTCCCAGTGGATCCCCAGGACAAGGCCATTAAGAAGTTCATTGTGCCCAACAATGGAAGCCACAGCCATCAGGAGCACATCTGAAGCAAGTGACTTTGACACCTGTGCACTCAGACTTACATGAAGCTCAACCGCCATGTGGGCTGTATGGTTCACAGCACATTGGTTAGGAATTCATCTGTGAAGCCAGAGGACAAAAGCCATCAAGATTTATTCTAACATTTACAGCAGCTAGTGGTGCAGACAAACCCACAGAAGCTCATGCAAGGACCCCAGTCCTTACTCGTCGTCAGCAAAATATTATCTTTTATTTTACCTTTTACTGTTTAAAAAGATGGCAAGGATTATTTAAACTTTTAAACCATGTTCCTTACATGTGTCTGCGTGTGTGGGGGGGGGGAGTTAGAAGTCAAGGATAAGCTGCAGGCTTTGGCTTTCTCCTCCTAACAAGTGGGTATCAGGAGTGAACTTAGATCTTCAGGCTTAGAAACAAGCACCTTTACTCAGTGAGCCATCTGTTTGGCCAGTCAAGGATTATTTAAATCTCATGTGTCTTTAGGTACCATGACATGAGGCTTTCCTCGGCCTGTTTACGAAAATGTTGAGTTCTGACTGCAGTTACTGGTACAGAATGGAATAGGTGAAAGTCTGGGCAATGTGTCCTGTGATCAGAGTGTGCACACAGCCCTTGAGAGAATGACATGTGAAACTGTTGAAAGCATTTTCCTGGAGAAGACAGCAGTGGAATATCTACCATGGGAAGTCTTGGGCAAAGATCTAGACCAACATACGAGGCAATCATGTGGGCAGAGATGAGGTGTACAGGCCCTTTGGAGCTCATATCACTTCACTGTTTTGGAATGAGAATGCCTACTCCAGGCCATTGTATCTTAATGATGTGTGAATTCACAAACCAATCAGGGACTTTGCTGCAAGACCGTGTCTCCTAGGAATGTCAGAATCCACACGCCAACATGACTGTCTAAACATGGGCACTACAAGGACAAAAGCAACAGATGTGCCAAAGTGATGGAGGAAAAACCATGAGGCCTCAGCCCTACAAAAAGACTACAGGCAGCAAAGGAATGCTGAGAGTGGGAGAGAGAGTCCTCCCCAGGGAGGAGCACAGCAATTGGTTATTCCAATAATAAATGCTCTGTCCTGAAAAGATGCATACACATAACATTATTTATACAGACTGAGCAGGTTATAACAATAATTAATGAAAGAAGAGGTTATGAATCTCTATATGAGAGGGTTTGGAGAGAGGAAAAGCAAGGGATAAATTATATTTTAATCTCAGAAATAAAAGAAATAAATTAAAAGCATTTACAAGGTCTTAAATCTGAGAGTTGGCACTGTCTCAGATGAGACTTGGATTTGGAACGTGCTGGAGCTGTGGAGACCTTGAGGACCTTTGCACATGGGATGCATATATTTATAATCTCAAGAGGGTGTCAGTCTTTGAAGAAAGGGGTATATTTGAGATCTGAAATGACTGTCAATGATTTATGCAATGAGGGATTAGACAAGTCAAATGAAGCCAGGCAGGGAAGCTGGGCCTTTGAAGGATACGATGGTCTCCTCCCCATCCCGATCCCTCTCCTACTCCCCCTCTGCCTACCCTTGCCCCTCCCCCTCTCTCCCTCTTTCCCTTCCCCTCTCTCTCCCTCTCGAAACTGTTCTGAGATAAGTAGCTCTGTCCCAGCACATATCATGATGTTCTACCTCACCATGGCCCAGAAATAATAGAGACATCTCTGACACTGTATATCAAAATAAATATGCCCTTTCCAGTTGATTGTCTTACATGTTTTATCTCAGTAGTGAAGAGGCCTTCCAGGCCTTTGTCAAGGTGGGAATACAGAGCAGAGGAAGTGTGCTCACCTCATTGCATCCAGAAAACAAAGACACACAGAGAGGCTAAGGTCTCCATATGCCCTTGAAATGGCTAAGGTCTCCTCCAGTTCTATGCCTTTCTTCCACAAGGCTCCAAAACCCAAGTTTTCCACCACCAACTGCTAGGGCCGCAAGCTGTCAATCAAGCCCTCAGCACAGGGACCTTGAAATGACATTATAATTCCAAACTCCAGCAGTAGATAAGACTGACAATTTGCTCCTAGCACTGTTCTGAAATTGGAGCTTCATGTATCATTAGTTTAGACATTATTTTGTTGGAAATGAGGCTGACTAAACGACGGTTTTAAATCTAAGTCACTTACCAATCTTTAAAGCTTCCATGTTGTTTCTTCAATTATATATGAGGACAGATACATTCAAAGAAATTAGATAAAAATAAAAAAGACATAAATTCTTATACATTGTCAAAGCCTGAAAGTCACTCTTTGTTACATAATTGTTCCCAAAAAAAGAAGTAAATAATTGTTTAATTATCTTAGATAGGGGCCCAATGACAGAGCAAAGAAATGTCTAGCTTAGTGAACCAATGGATTTAAATGGATTAGTTTTTCAGAAGCACAGGCAATTTACAGAGAGCAATACTACTAAGACTCTCCTCCACCCCAGCATTTGATAGCCACAGATACATCTCTATGCTCCACTCCCTTGTGAGCCCTCCCCATTTATGTGAGAGGATATTTATTGACATGAAATTGTGAGAAGGTTTCCTGTCAATGATCACAATGGTCTGAATTCTAGATGAAAAGGACTATGTCACACCTGGAAGAACAGAGTTCTACAGCACCCCTTCTCCTCTTCCAGAGTGTTACATTCTTTCTGCCTCCCTCTTCATAATGTTCCCTGAGTCTTGGAGTCTGACACAGATGCGTGTCTGTTTTATCCCATTTAAAGCTAAGCAGATGGGTCACTATGTCATAGTAAGAGTCACTTGTTTTCAATGCTTTAACCAATTGATTCTCTAAAGAAACTGCTGACAAACGCAAAAAAAGAACTTTTACCAGTGAGACTGACCAGATCAGCAGTTTTCTAAACAGATATTTAGAACATTATCAGGCACCATCACATCTATTTATCAAAATGATAACATCAGACTCCTCGTCAGAGTCTATGCCCTTCACAACCACTGGTTTTTCAATTGTCTTATAGCACCATGTGTGGTTTCTTTCCTGTGGAACCAGTCCCATAGCAATTATGACATGATTACACCAGTATCCCCATCCTTCCCCATAGTTGTAGTGTAATACAGAGTTCATAATTGACTAGAACTGTTGGTTACAATTGTCCTCCAACAGCCCCAGAATACCGATCCCTGGCACTATGAAAGCTAATCAACCAGAAATAAGCCCCCAGCTCAATCCTACTTTTATTTTTTCATGTCTTACACTGAAGACATATAGTGTCATCGGCATGATGTTGTCATTTAATTCTGGCATGCAACCAACAGCAGTGACAATGGCCTGTATTGTTTTGAGGCCTCAGAGATCTTCCTGGCCAACACGTAGGGAGACAGCAGACTCAAGCCACTTGTATTTTTACTGAGCAGCCTTGTAGATTCGAGAAATGTTTCCTATGCTCAAAGAGTACCTTCATGCCAATTCTTTAGGTATTGTCTTGACAACCCATTCTTTATTTCTATTAACTTAGCCCCTCTAAGATGGTAAAATAAATACCATAGAAGCTTGTTGTCCTCAGCCCAATTCTTCAGTTCTTGTGAAATAAGTATTCTTGTCACTGTCAGCTCTCTATGGATACCCCACATATTAATAAGTTGAATGAGATCCTTAGTGATATTTCATGTGTTTCTCACAGCTTACAAGAGTGTTGTTCAGTATCTGCACTATAGAACATATTTGAACACCTCCCTGATAATAATGATCCCTGTGTAGTGTACCTGACAGTCTAGTAAAGGACAGGTACATTTCTTTACTTGTTCCAGGATGACATCAATCTTCATTGACTTTAATTGAGACCAGGTCTCATGTTTGAACAGTCATGTAAAATATCAGAATACTTCATGGAACTGTCAGCCTCCTTGGCTATTTTCTATACTATGATACATCTCCTGGGCTATTCTTCATGTGAACTGAATGAGCAGCCACCAGAAATGCCTTATATTTTAGTAAGGTCATATGCTTCTTTGTTTCTAGGAGTGATAAATGGAGTATAGGCTGCCACATAGAAAACTAACAGGGATACCATGTGTTTGGGGTTCAGGACATTAAAAAATAAAATTAACACCAAGTTAGAAGTTTATCTCTCATCAATTAGCTTTCATGGTGCCAGAAGACACTATGCTGGGGCTGCTGGAGAGGAATTCTCACCAACAATCCTGCTGATTCCTGATGGAACTCTATTTTATAATTCCTTCTGTATTTGTTGTCAAAACAGTGGCTGATATATTGCTTATGATAGCTCCCTTTATTATGGAATCCTTCCTAAACCATTCCTCTGAATACAACCCAACTGTCCAAGTGTCATCAGAGGCCAAATCCCCAAGTCACTATTATCGTTGTAGCTCTTAGGTGAACTCACTGAAAATTCTTTCCTTCTTTCTCCAGAAGCAAAATGTCTTTTTTTATTTCTATTGCTGTAGCCATTCATTCCTGTATGGTGCCCTGACTCATGTTACCAGCTTACCAGGTATCCGCAGCAATATGAAACATCTCTTTCAGTATCTCTTCTGGTTTGACTGTTGGTTCAATTCCTGGTAGGGTCATAATAACTTGAAAAGACACCAGTGATAAACAGTGATATGAAAGCATAAGCCAATAAACCCTATTCTCCTCAACCTCCTTTTTTGTCATGGTGTTTCATCACGGCAACAGAAACTACAAGTCAGAGAACAGAGCTGTTCAGCCTGTCATAACAAGAATCTTAGTTTGCTAAACCACCTCATGAGCTTTTCAATCCCAGCCCTATGTTTACCACTTTCATATCAAGTTCTGCAAAGGATGGGCAACTTGAGTAAAATGAGGTGTGAAAGTTTTCCAGTACCATAGCAGTGTCTCAAACACCTTCAATTGTTACGTTCAGAGGCAAACACTGTTGTCAAATATTTTCACCAACCTTATCACACATATCATACATTCCATAACTATCGATACTACTCCCGAGGGTTTTACAGCTTTGACTGGTTCTTAAAACTTCCATGGGTTGGTTTCTCCCCTTCATTCCCCTTTAGATGTACTTATATATTTTCTCATTGTTTTCTAAATCCATAAGACACTCAGAAGTTAGCATTGTTTTCTCTTCATAATGCAACCTTTCACAGAGGCAGGAAAACAAGACAAGGTACCAGACCACCATCCCATGAAAAATAGTGGGACTGTGAAGATAACCTTGGGGAACTGATGTAAAGGTGAAGTACTATCATTCCAAGTGAATCAATCTTGGGATTCAGAAGCCAAGGGAATACTAAAGAAGACATTAACAAGGCAAAACATGGCACGAAAAGACCCATTCTTATGCATTAATTATTCTATGAGAAAATCGATATTGAGTACAGCAATATAGATGGGGCATGGCTTTATTTGGTTTTCTAGAATCCACTGTCTTAAAATCACTGCCTTCTTTACCAGCCACAATGGGGTATTGATAGGGAAGTGGTCTTGTCAATAACCTCTCCCTGCTTTATTTCCTTGGTGGTCTCCATAAATTCATCATGTCCACCAAGCATCCTACACTGCTGATACTTACCACCCTACAAGAATGAGAAAATTTCCAGGGTTGTACTATACCCAGCCACTCATGAAAGCCTTTACAGTTTGCACTTTCAGGCCAAACTCTCCAACCCTGGTATGAGGATGTTTTTCCAGCATTACATCCCCCAAGGAAATCTTGTAACAGAAGAAACATGTACTCAATATACCTTTGTGAAAGGGTTGTAATTGCACACCCTTAGGACAAGCTTAGTCTTTACCACCTGTACTATTTTATCTGCATGCCTAAAATGCCTGATCTTCCAGAGTTTGCTGAGTTAAGTATGCTCAGTTCCAGGATCCTCTAAAGCTCAGATGTTTTGTACCCTAATAAGGAGCTCATGAGTCCACATTCAACATAGGGTTTCTGGTTGTGCTGTATGGATCTCACTTGCAAGAGTCTTTGGCCACTCTTTGAGAGGAACAGCTGGTGAGGATGCCACCATGGAAGATTTCATTACTTCATGTCAGGAGGCACAGTAGTAACCACACTGTGTGCTTCTATATTTTTCACTCCTCTGACCCCTTCGGTGTATTTTTAGTCAGTGTTTGAAATCCTCTTCCAATAACTCGTAAATACTGTCTTTTGCTTCCCATCACTTTCTTCCATACCCACTCTAACTCGATACAACCACATTCGCCTTGCAGTGATCCAGACTGACGCCATTATCAGCTTCTCCCACATTTCCATCTCCTTGTTAGTACTTCAGGCTGGATTCAATATTGCTCTAAAACATTCAGGGCCTCCACAATCTCTTAAACTACATAAAGATCATGAATGGGAATCAGCAAATCCATTATGAGTCCCCACATTGGTACCAATGTCTCTTCCACACTAACTTCTTTCTTATCTCTTATGGAAACACAGTCCTAGAGAGACCAATGGATGCCATTTCTTCTCTGCCCAAATACTGTCTTCAAGTCTGATATTTTGGGGGAACTTCAGCTAGCAAGAAATACATGTCTCCAATGAATCTTATGAGACTGGGTTCCCTCATATTGTCTTGGTCTCAAGGTTGGATAAATACTTTATTACTTACTCTCCCTTTTTCCCAATCACTCAGAAGGCTCTCACTCAACGCTGTGTCCCACAGCCTTACATGCCAGAGTGTGAAAGGCTTCATAATTTCTCATTTAAAAGCCTTCCCCAATTCAAGATGTTCAAGTGCTGAGAGAGTACTCCTTGGTTATCAGTTTCCTATACTGAGACATCTCAAAGTTTAGCTCTTTGCACACTAAACTGTGGCTTATCCCTTCCTTGGTATGACAGGTCAGTCTTGGAAACTGTTTCTGTCAGTTTTTCCTGCCACATCAGAAGCTAACAAAGAGATTAGCACCCACATCTTTTTTTTTCTAATTGCAATTCCTCCCTCATGAAGACAAGTTTTTTTCTGGCCAGACAGCTGAGAGCCAGTTGCAATCTTCACTATCCACAGAAAGGTCTCACAATGGCTGCCACAGCATGCTCGTGATGTTGCCCTGTACATACTGCTTTAATGGCTGCATTATATTCTCTACTGTAGCAGTCATTTGTGGAGCATTGCTATGGTCACATCATAGACCCCATTCATCAAGGGAAAATGCTACCCAATACCAGAGAGAGGAAAATAGCCACACTAGAATTCATTCCAAGAATTCTCCATTCTCAGGTGGCTCAGCATTGGTTCCATGCCTTTTACCCAGAGCAGGGACAATGAAACTTCCACTACAAGAAGGAGGCAAATTCCATAGCACATGAAAGGTAGCCAATATGGCCACACAGATGCTCTCTCCTCAAACAGATGATCCTTTCTGGATATCTCTTTACCCTTCACAGAGGACATTTTATGTCACCTCTCCAATACATCTTTGGTTACGTGTTTGGTTATCTTGATCCTTGTCCCGGCACAAAATGTTCACTATTTTTTAGAAATATGAAAAGAATGTCCTATATATAGCACTAATGACAGACTGAAAAAGTAAGTTCACCCATCTAGCTTTGTGAACCAGTGAGTTTATGGGAGTTACTTGATGAGTAAGAATTGCTATCATGAAGCTCCATCAAAGAAAATGGCCCACCCCAGCAAGGATGACAACCCCCCAACCTGCATCTCTGGAGCTCTCTAGCCCACTTGAATGCATCCCTACCAATGATTTTTCTCTCCCACACAATAACTTTATATAATCTTGAAAATGGGCCTTATGAGTTTCTTATAAGCTTAGTGAGCCTCCTTATACATAGAAGGCTCCCCACCTCCAAGACAGACCATTTCAATTAGGAGAAACCAACTACACAATAACCCAGCTGGACACCAATGACAGACAGAAGAAAAGATGATTTCAGCCAAGTCTAATTTGAGAAAAAGGATATATTAACTGTGGTTACTTATAAGATGGATAAGTAGTTACTGACCAGAGCATGGACAATTTATAGGTAGATATCTCACCAAAGAAGAGTCTCCCACCACACTCCCAAATGCAGGCCACTTATGGTTCTTAAGAAAGAGTGGGCCTCACACACCCACCTTAGCCACCTGCTCTATGCTGTGCCACCTCATGGGTCCTTATTACTCCTATCTTGTGGAGTTCTCATCAGGGTCATTGCAGTTGCTCAGATTTCAAGATGGCAATAGTCACCTCAGGTAAAGGACACAGAGGACAACAGCACTCTTCAGTTCACAATGTGAGCACTGGGTGTCCTTACACTCATTATGAAAGTAAGCAGCTCTTCAGATGAAGTATGATGCAATGAAGGAAACTGTGTGTGTGTGTGTGTGTGTGTGTGTGTGTGTGTGTGTGTAAATAAGATTTGCCCTTTAATCTTAAAATTTATGTAGTTAGCATTTGATATTTTATATTTGAATACAAATAAGAATTTCTTGAAAGTAGTAATAAGGAAACTTTATTCCCCAGAGATCCAACCAACCACACTTGCATAAATTAAAGATAATCTGACATAGCATCTTGTAAAATAAACTGTGGGCAGGATACAATCAATACATATTTGGACAATAATCTGTGCAAGAGAACACCTATGGAATATGCATGCTGTCTGTTCTCTGGAGTCCTCAAATATATTTTCCATAGTAATGTATATTTGCTACTTTTCTCAAATAAGCAATATATATTATTATTTCTCATATTAGCATTTGAGAAACAATAATATTCCTGTGTTTGAAATACTCTAGGTCCTGAAATCACTGTATGTTTTAGAGCATATTAAGTGTCAGGAATCCTGGTGGGTCACATAGCAGAGTTATGTAACAGAATAAGTTTATGTTATGTAATAATAAATCTAATTTTGAATTGATTGGCTTTATACATTAAAAGCAGTGGCATGGCCAGGCGTTGGTGGCCCATGCCTTTAATCCCAGCACTCAGGAGGCAGAGGCAGGCAAATCTCTTTGAGTTCAAGGCCAGCCTGGTCTCCAGATCGAGTGCCAGGATAGACTCCAAAGCTACACAGAGAAACCCTGTCTCAAAAAAAAAAAAAAAAAAAAAAAAAACAGTGGCATGCTCATCCTGATGACAAAGGACAACAGAATGGAATACATATAGTAGAAAATGTCAATATTGAGAATTTTTGATAGACAGTAGAACTAAAAGGTGAAACTCTAATGTGTTTGACCATGTCACCAGCATTAGGACAAGCCAGCATTCTGCCTTCTAATATGATAAACACAAAAGGTCATAGCACCAGGGGTGAACTGAGAGGGGTATAGCACCCACTCAGTGTCATTCCAGCCCAAGTATGGTATTTTCTGAGTCTGATCCCCAGGAAATACTACAAGTCAAAATTGAGGAACCCTCAACACAATAACAGAGCTATACTTTCAAAACTACCGGGGACAAGAGAAACAGAAAAGGTAGAAGTAAAAAAAAAAATTAGACTCTACAAGACTAAAAGACAATTATACAGCAAAATGCATGGCCTTAGGTTAGATTCTAGACTAGGAAATGAAGCCACCAGGGAAATTATTGAATTTGGATATGTAATATGAAGTAGATATTTTCTACCCACCTGATTGTAACAAATATACTTAAAATATGTGGTTACAGGAGAGCGTGTACTCAACCTTAGGAAATAGCCATTGACTTATCAAAGAGACATGCTATCTCCCACCTGCCTTCCAGTGCTTTATATAAAGTAATAGATAAACATACATAGAGCAAGAGAAGGGAGAAAGAAATTCAAACAATTCCTACTCGTTTTATGATTCTAAATTCCCAAACATCAATTTGCTCAGGACAATGGAATTCCTTAGACTCAAATTCTTATAGCTTTGACCAACATAGTGTGAGCCCATAGCAGATTGAGACAAGTTGTTTCCCACAAGTGTTTCCCATAAGATAAAGGGATCTCCTTTATACGTTAATTTTGAATGGTAAGAATTATTTATGCATTCATAAATTCATAAGACCAACATTAAGGAAGACTGGAGAAATGGCTCAGCAGTTAAGATCACTTGCTGCTCTTGCAGAATCCAGAATCAGTTCCACACATGGTGGTTAACAAGCATCTCCAGCTTCAGGGCATCTGAAACCTTCTGGCCTCCTCATGTACCAGCCTACTCATGGAGCACATGCATTCATGCAGGCACAACACATATAAAACAAGGAAATATATTTTTAAATCTACATAAATGAATGATAAAATTAGGATAAGCAAGAAGACCTGAATTATGCTTTTGAGATATTTGGAGTGCCAGAGCATTAACTTGTGAAGGGTAATTCTTTTTGCAGAGAATGCCACTTAGTCTATAAACATGTAGTTCTTCATCAGAAAATACAATCAATAAACAAAAATCTTTACTTGCCTATAAAGAGATTGCCTCCTTATGAGAAAGATTAAAGGTAACCAATTCCCTTCATATTGCTGTTCAATATCTGATGAACGACTTCAATTTATTTCAGTTAAAATTACAACTTGGCACATTACAATAGCTGGCACACATTATACACTAGTTCTAAAGGGAAATGGATGAATAGAATCACTGTATTTCAGAACTTTAAATAGCTTTGATACTAAGAAAGTCATGTCATTTTTGCCCACAAATAATACCACTATTCTTTTGAATTTAAAAAAAATATGAAAGCACAAATCAGTCTTCCAAGTATATGTATTTTTACCTTGGAAAATTTTAAAACAGTAAAACTAAATTGCCATCCCAATACAACTATGAGCTAAGCATAAACCCCCTTACAAGCTCAATGAAGACCACGGAATGCTTTCTTATGGTTGTCTCAAGAATCCATCCTGAAAGTCTCCTTCAAAACATTTTAGAAAATAAAATACCATGTTTCTACATATCCTCACAAGGAGAGCTTCTTCGTAATGTCCTAAAGTTAATAACAATTTTTGCTCCTTGCTTGGTTCCATTTTATTTTTCCTAGCTACAGGATAACTAGCTAATAATAAAGACTATGTTGTGGGGGCTAAGGAGACCTCGCATGCATATTCATTCACCTTCACATAGACATGTGAACACATGCATACTACATACACATATACATACATAAACACAGAGAGGGAGAGGGAGAGAGATTAGGGTGCTTAAGAGATTGCTTAGTAAAGAGCAACCTGAAGACCTGAATTCAGATCTCCAGCACCCACTGTAAAAACCTGGGAACAGCAGGTTATTCCAGTGCTATGGACACAGACAGGAAGATTACAGGAGTGTTCTACCCAGATAGCCTACCTGAATGGATGAGATGCAGGATCACTAGAAACCATCCTGCAAGATAAGCTAGAGAGCAACTGAGGAAACTATCTGATGTCATTCTTCAGTCTCCACATGCACATAAATGGAGAGGCCTGCACATACCCACACACATGCACACACACACACACACACACACACACACACACACACACACACACACACACACACACACACAAAACCATTTACACCACACGAGAAAAGAAAGGACTGGATTGTATAATCAATTTAGTGTATTATAAGGAGCAATGGTGTGTCTTTTTCCATTTTAAGGAGGACAGCCACAACAAAGGCTGTACTAGATGAACAACAGTATGGTCCTGTTTTTATTATGCAATCCCTACTAGAAAGCCCTTCCATGAAGGCAACTCTGGCCCTGATGGCAGAAATTTGGGGCACTGTTCTTGTGGGATCCACTCAAAAAGTCATTCCTTTGGTTGTTCTCCAGAAACACCTGCAATGACCTTGAGGTGTGACTTTGGTAGTTCTAGTAATTATTGGAAATTCCTATTCCGTGTCACTATCTCATACTAGATCTGTTCAACAAATGTGTAGACATTTCTATAGTTTCCCCAGCACCACATTTGATACTATAAATAATTTTTAACAGATGGCTGACACTCACAAACTTATAGGTTAGTGTTATAGGTTAGTTCATAAAGAAAAATGTATGGTGAAGTACTCCATAGTGGAATGACCAGATTCAGGAAACATGGATGACAGACACATGAAGCATCTAACTATATATGTATAGACTGAAACATGCAGGCATATATAGTTATATATGATCTGTAGAACATATGTAATATGGTCTGTCCTGTGGAAACCTAACACAAATTTCATTACTATTACTTAGTTCCAACCCTCTAATCAAGTAGCTGCCCCTTACAATGACCAGTACCCATCCTGAAGCTACCTATCAAAGAAGAACTACATTTATGGAATACAGGTATCTCATAACTTTAGGAAATCTCAAGCTTTTAAAAAGCTTTTACACATAAAATAAAAATAGAGATCAAATATTATGTCTATTATACCATAATTCTTTAAGAAAATGATCATCAATGAAGACATGCTACCAAGAGAATAAAATATAAAATGGGATGTTGCATTTGGCTGCACATTGGAATAACACTATAAATTATGTCTACTTAAGGCCCACTCAACAGAGGGGAGTCATGCCTAGCACTGGAAACCCCTACCCAGCTTCCCAGACCTAGCAAGGCCAGGAACCTTAGAAAAGAACCAACTACTGCCACTTTGCTAGTCCAGCATAAATCCTAGTTTCATTTTAACTCTTATCCTTATCTCACCGATAGGTGGAGCTACCACCCCTCATCAGAGAAGCCCCTCTTCACAGCAAAATGGAGACCATGACAGAAAACCAGGACTGGAAATGATACAGAGAGTGAACAGATCCTGACTGTGGGGAGCCCAGGTACACCAGGATTACAACTCCTGCATCTATGGCTCAGGGAACATTGAAAAAAAGAGGATAGGAAGATTGTGAAAGCGGTGAACTATTTGCTCTAGAGACTGCTGCAGAAACAGTAGCAAAATCAATAGACATGCTAAGATGGGAAGTGGGGAAATTTTCAGGGCCCCACTCCTAAACAAACATCTATAGGCAACTAGTGGCTGCCGGGAGAAGAAACCTCAAACAAAAGTGAACCTCCTTATTGGTTGCCGAAAGCAAAGTAGTTGGCTTTAAACCATATACATACCAACAACATAAATAACTCAGTAGAATGTAGTCTGTGTGCACATATACACACATACGTAACAATAATAAAGAAAAAGACGGCATCAGCTTGACAGGGGAGCATGGAAGGAGTTTCGGGGATGGGTCGATGGGAGAGCTGGAGGGAGGAAAGGAAAGAGAATTCTATTTCAGTCAAAATTATTTTAAAAATTGCCTGCCAGTTGCAGGCAATCTCAGAGGAGTTTCGCTGAGGATCCAGTGGTGTGTGCCAGAAACCTAAGGCCTAGAACCAGACCAATGACTCACTGCAATGAACCTTTGCGGGGAAAGCTGATAGACAAAAGGATATACTGTGTGACACACTGTGGCTCCCAGTGATACCAGGCAAATGAAGAGGTGTTGGAGAGGTTGGAAAGATGGAGGAGTGAAGAGGTCGGGGTGGGGGGGGGCGTTGTTTTGTTTTATTCTTGTTTTGTTTGCTTGCTTGCTATGTTTTGTTTGGTTTGATTATTTTAATGGGGGTGAAGGGAGGCTATGGGGGGACTGGGAGGTGAGTGAAACTGAGGTACATGATGTGAAATTCCCAAAGAATCAATAAATTATGTTTTTAATAATGGCTCTAAAAGCTAATTTCAGAAACCCTAAAATACATATGCAGTGTGTGACCAGACATTAGGCATATTCATGCATGCGTGTGTGTGTGTGTGTGTGTGTGGTGCGTGTGTGTGTGTGTGTGTGTGTGTGTGTGTGTGTGTGTGTGTGTGCACATTTGTACATGAATATGTTGCACATTTTGTGTGTGAATGATGGTGTTCGTGTATGCTAGCAAAGGACAACCTCTGAGGTTGATCTTCACATTTCACTCTATTCTTCCCCTGCATACTCCAAGCTCTGTGGCACAAGAACGTCTGTGAATTCACTGCCCCTTCCTTCATCTCCCCACAGGATGGCTGGGATTATAGACACACACACCTGACTCTTATGTGGGCACTGGGGAAGAGAACTCTGGTCCTCAGGCTTGCACACCAAGCACTCTAGCTCACTGAACTATCTCCCCAGCCTCAATGTCAGGTTTCTAAAAAGCAAACTATAAGCTTCTAAAATAGAAAATACTTGGAAACCACTAATATCAAACAGTTTTAGAAAGGTAAATAAGAACTATATCAAACGGAATCTTTTGTACTAAAATAAACACTTTCAATATTTTTCTGTAAGCAATGAAAATCCACTAACAGCTATTCAGAGCAAAACTGGGGCTTTATTTATTGTTAAATGCCACGTAACTGACTCCCATGAGCCGGGGGTAGAGGGAGAAAATGTGTGAGAATGAAAAGTATTTATGAAGGCTCTAGAAGGACCAATCAGATACTCTGATTTACATTTTTTATTTGTTTTTAATTAACACATAAAATTGTGCTTACTTCTTTATGGTGTGCCATGTGGTGTGTTGATAGAACTGCAATGTACAAGTTAAAATTCAGATAACCCTAACCCTAACCCTAACCCTAACCCTGAACCCTGAACCCTGAACCCTGAACCCTGAACCCTGAACCCTGAACCCTGAACCCTAACCCTAACCCCCTGTCTCCTCAAATAGACACTGTTTCTTTACAGTAGTGATTTAAAATACTTTCTTTTAGCCTTTTGAAATACAAAACACATTACTACTTTCTGTAATCAGTTTGTATAATTTATGTATTTAGAAGCTTTGAAGATACAAGATACAAAAGAGTGGTATCTGGTAAAGATATGCAGATCTTTTTACCAGAATTTCTATTTTGTGTGTCTGGGTATTTTACCTACATGTATGCATGCTCACCTAGTGCAGAGGCTGGAAGAGTATGTCAGATCCCTTAGAGCTAGTGGTACAGGTGACTGTGAAACTCCCAAGAGCTTGCCCTGTTCCTCTGAAAGAACAGCACTGCTCTTAACCACTAAACTATCTATCCAGCCTCCAGACTGAAGGATTTTACATTTTAAAGCCAAGAGTGCTTGATGCTATTCCAGGGGACCCAAGTACAGCTCCCAGCATCCATGTTGGACTGCAAACAACTGCCGGAAACTCCGGCTCTATGAGATTCAATGCCCTCTTCTGGCCTCAGAGGGTACATACACTCCCCTGCACATACACACATGCAGGCAAACATGCAAATGCATACTTTAAATTTTAAAATCTTATTTTCAAGCTAAATGTAAGTATGGTTCAAAGGGGCAGCAGAGAAGATGGCTTCCGTTGATTTATAATTCATTGTATGGATAGATCAGATGTGTGTCTCCTCTGAGATACAAAAGAGGTAAGTTTGTATCAGGTGTTAGTCCTCTACAATGTCTTTGTCAGAAAGATTGGTAGAGACTTAGGTGAAAGTGCCAACCAAAGGTCATAAATATTCACAATAGATTGAGTAAAAGCTGCCAATAGGCAGTCCGCCATAGTCATAGAGAAATACCAAAGACTCTATGAAAAACAACACACAGAGTCCACCACAAAATGTGAGCTATGCCGGGAACTGTCACGTCAGTTCACAGTAAGAACAGTAAACTATGAATGTGTCTGTCCCTCATTTTTCTTATACTTCCCACTCTGTCTAGATTAAGGGAGCAATAGTAGCTCTCCCTGGTTTTCAGGCCTGTCAGAGGAAGGATAGAAACAGAAACATTAACAAAATCGCCAATCAATCAACTGCATGTATATGTGTTTGTACATGAAATTGACTACATCTCCTATCCTTGTCAGCCATACACTGTGGAAAAGCATATTTATCAGTGACATCATGCACAAGAACCTTTACATTTATTGTTTTCAGATTATAAGACATGTATTTTCTATCTCCTTTCAGTTTAGTGAGGCATGTGGCCACTTATGGCCAGTGACATGTAATGCAAATGAAATGTACCATATCCAGGCTGTCACCTTGAGACATCTACAGACAGCTTTTCATTCCTCCCTGCTACAAAGGAAGGCATGTGCCAAGAAGGCAGAGAGCAAAGTGGCTTTGATTGTTCAGTTACAGCTGTGAGGAGTTACTGCCTTAGAGACAGAAGGACAGGAGGTCAACTAGAAAAATAAAAGAAAGGTCAAGAGGTGGTCTTTTCGTCTCTTGCCACAGCATAACCTGGCTTCTGGCTTACTTCTTTGTTGTTTTGAGGAATACCTGGGAGAAATAACTTGGAGAGGAAGGATTTGTCCAAACTCGTAGTTTTAGAGGTTTCTACCCATCATGTCAGAAAGGGCATGAGAAGCAGAACTGTCAGCTCACAACTGCCTGTAATCCCAGCCCCAGGGTATCCCATGCCTTTTTCTGGGGAAATACACACATAAACATACCCCCACAGACACACACATACACACACCCTAAAAAGATGCAAACACACACACACACAACTTTTAAAATGAAAGAAATTCTGTTTTTAAACTTTAAAGGTTGGTATGGTGGAAAGTGCAGCAGAGAAGATAGTTTATAAATTGAGAATGTAATTCTTTGTACTAACAAGTCAAATGTGTGTGTTTCTTGTGAAATTGGGTAGAAATGAGTTCTTATCAGACTTTTATACAAAAAGATAGTAGCAAAGAAGAGCCAAAATATAGCCCCCAGGGGCCTGCCCCCAATGACACACTTCCTAACAACCAAGCCCCACCTCCTCCTAGCAGTATACACAAGCTGCGAATCCATCCATAGATTAATGTGTTCTTCAGGTCAGAGCTATGATGATCTAATCATATCTGAAAACCACTCTCTCAGACAAGCCAGAAGTGAAGGTGACTCTCAATCCAAAGTATCAATCAGCATTCACCATCACACTACCCGGTTTAATACAAAAACAGAAGAGTTGGCCTAGATAACATATGAAGCTTTAATTAGTACTAAGAAATGAACATGTTAATTATCGAACTGAAAATGTCTGAGGGCTTAGAGTCCAGAGGACCTCTATTATCTGCAGAGCTTATTTGAAACCTTAACAGAAGGAAGAATTAACTTAGCCACTTGAAAATAATTTCTGTAGCAGTTGGGTGAAAATTTTTGCTGCTTTATCAATTCAGCCATAAAACCTGTTCCTTTTATGATGCTTATGGGGAGCTTCTGAAAATGTTCATTGGCCTAGACAACCTACTTGAGAAGATTGCTCATGAAGAAAGGTATTATGTTACCTTCCCTCCCCCCAAAGAAGTCCATTACCTCTGAGGGCAGATGGAGATGAGTAACAAGGGAATAGAAAGAACAACCATCTTCCAGTAGTTAAAAGTCTATGTCTCCAGAAGGTTTTTATAACACAAATTATCTGTAATACTAGCAACTAATTAAGAAACTCATTTTCATGGCCTTGGGTTGCTATTGGTTACCTCTATGATGGCTCTCAAGCCAGGGAGCGCTAGTGTAGCTCCTCAAACACAGCTTTACTATTTGAGTGGTTGGGTGAACGTCCTCATATCAATACATTGCAGGAATGGTCACAATACATTACCCCCTTTCTCCAATGAGAAGCAAAATCTTCCTCTGCCCCTTCAATCTTGCCTAGTCTCTTTATTTCTTTGACCAAAATAAAGGAATATGTAATTAAGTCAGAGTACAACATCTGAGACGGAGCACGGACTGACTCCATGAATGATATACTTCTCCCCTAAATAGATCCTAGCTAACTAATTAGATGGTTTCGGAATAACAACTCAATCCCCTTGGTTGTCCCAGCTGATGATCAGACACCAGCCAGAGACAGATCTCCCAATCAGGTTTACAGCTGATCACCAACCTTGAAGAGCGACTAGGTAAGACCAGATTCTACATCCCAGTTCAACATGCTGACCCGTGGAATTATGAGCTACATAAATGGATATTGTCTAATTAACTTCAGTGGCAGTTAGTTAAATGGGGAAAGCTAATTAATAAGATAATGATGAAATAAACATGAAATATTGTTTCTAAATTATGCTAATGATATTTCTGATGAGGTAGAAAAGGCCGTTATACAGGAGCAGATGCTAGTGTGACAGTCTGCATTGACCGGCAATATTTAAACCTTCTAGCTATACATTTTTAACTCATCTATTAATCATTTGGACAGCCATCACACCATCACACACAAACACACACACACACACACACACACACACACACACACACACACAGGAGAGAGACATACTGCTTAAATAATGGAAACAATAGAAATTTGCTTTTCACAGTTCTGGAAGCCAGAAGGAAAAATAAGAGACTGACCAACTCAGCTCCAGATGAAGGGTCTCTTTCTGGCTTGCACACAGCTACCTTATCGATTTTTGACATGTGACAGAGAGACAGACAGAGACAGAGAGAGAAAGAACCCAGCAGCTGGTGTTTCTTTTAATAAAGCATCAGCTCTATTGGAACTAGGCCTCACCCCCACTCTTCTCAGACCCAGTTGGAGCTCAACAAATGAATTTGAGGGAGACATAGATGTGTCCATAGCAATGCTAAAAATGCCACTACTGTTGAATACATATGGTAAATTTCCCTTTGTTATCACAAGATTAAGATGGACACTCCCTCATCTCTATTGTCCATTCTGAGTTGTATTTGATGAATCAGCACTATATGAAGAAAAATATTACACTTGAAGAAGTAACTTGAACTTTTTTTGGTGATCTTAGAAATGAATGTAGTATTTAAACAAAAGGACTATTTGATGTTTTACTTCTTAGAAAAATAATTCTTGAAGGTACAAAAACATGTCTTAACCTGCCATCTTTACTATACTGGATTTCTCCACATACTTTAGTAATAAAATGTCAGTGTGTGGCATTTTGAATAATAAGATAAAAAGCATTGTATGAAATAAAAGCAAAGATATCTCAAAGGCTATGGGATATTTGTGTGCAATAACTTTACTACAATGCCCATAAAAATTTTATATGTCTCACCAGGCAATGCTAAGAAAATATTGGTGCTATTTCATTTTACATTTGAAGTGCATTATATTTTCTCAAGGAATGCTGAAGTGCATAGAATAATGACTGTATCCCAAGCCATTAAAGAATAACATTCAATTTATTAACTGTCATTAGACATCTAGTGTAAATCTTTTCACTTCTTGCAGTAAATACATATTATTCTCTACCCTAACATCTGAAAGCTATTTTCTTATTCTCACCTTCTATATGTTTAATAATTTTGCCTTTTACATTTAGGCCTTTATGTAAATATAAACTAAGGCAAGGATTCAGTTTGCTTTTCATGCAAACTCATATGGAAACAGCATTTAGGAATGGAACTGTTGGGCTGGAGAGATGATTCAGCCATTAAAGGCTAGGTTCCCAAAACATATAAGAAATCAACTGTTAACCCCACCCTAATATTCCATGACACCTATTTCATATACAGCCATATTACAATAACAAGGATCTGTTCTGAGAAATATTTCATTCAGTGATTCCATTATTGTGTGGCTATCATAAAGTATAACTGTAAAAATGAGTGTGCTTTAAGTCAACCTTCTAATAAAGCCTCGTGGAAACTAAGAGACACGGTAAACATGAAAGGCATGAGGTTGTTGCAAGCATGATCTAGCATCATGTTGCTATACAGCAAACATTTCTAGTAACTAGCAAAGGATTATAGTCTAAGATAATGATAAAGATTATAGCACAGTAAATAGATTCGTCATCATTAGTATCTTTATCAAGTTTCCTATACTGTACATAATTACATATTCTATATTCTCATACAACTGGCAATGCTGATTTGTTTACATAACTGTTGTGATTGGACTTTGAAATGTCTCTCTTAGGCTTAGGTGTTTGAACGCTTGATCTCCAGATGGTGGTGGAGTTTGGTTATGTAATTTTTAGGGGGTGGAGCCTTGCAGAAGGAAGTATGCCACCAAGGGTGTGATTTGAGGTTTTAATTTTGGCAGCTTCCACTTACTGTTTCCTCATGTTCCTGTTGCCATAACCTCTCTGCAATAATGGACTGTAATCTGAAACTGTAAGCCAAAATTAACACTTCTTTGTTTAAGTTGCTTTGTCGGGGTGTTTTATCACAGCAACAAAAAAGAAACTAATAAAAATCATCATCTCCACAAATCAACCACATAGTATACTTTGATGTTATGATCGCTCTGGTGCTGTCAGGTGATATAGCAAGGATCTTAAGTCTCTTCCAACGATCCATATGTTAAAAGCTTAGCCCTTAGTCTGAGGCATTGATAGAGATAATGGAGCCTCCATAACATGAGGCCTAGCTGGAGGAGGTTCGGTTATTGAAGACGTGCTCTTGAATGGGATTTGGGGTTCTAGCTCTTTCCTTTCTCGTGCATTGCTTTGCAGTCTGGATAACATACATGGGCATTTTCTATCATGTGACCCTACAATGATACTCTGTGCTACCACAGGCCAAAAGCAAGGAGGCCAGTCAGCATGAGCTGAAATCATGACCCCAAATAGAGCTTTCATCTTCTAAATTAATTGCCTCAGGTATTTTGTGATAGAAAGCTACCAAACATGCTAGATAGGATTTTTTTTCAACTACACATTGAATCAAATGGGAACACAGTTAATTTGTGGTCCATTATTACCTGAAATGTTACACAATGCATTACTATACATGCAAACATTGATTCCTGGCCTCTCACCTTACTCTTTTAATATATTATTGTACCCACTACTCATTATATGAATTATTTGAATGTTAAGTATAGAAACGAAACAGAGCAATTCTTTACATGTTCTTTTTCAAAGACTGTATTTAGTTATGTACCTGTCTTAGTCAGTGTTCTATTGCTGTGAAGAGATACCATGACCAAATCACTCTTATAAGAAAGCATTTAATTATGACTTGCTTACAGGTTCAGGGGTTTAGTATATTATCATCATGTTGGGAAGCATGGCAGCATGAAGGCAGACATGGTGCTAGAGAAGTAGCAGAGTTTTACATCCAGATCAACAGGCAGAAGGAAGAGAGAGACACTGGGCTTGGCTTGGGCTTCAAAGCCCACCTCCAGTGACACACTTCCATCAAAAGGCCACACCTACTCCAACCAGGCCACACCTCCTAATCCTTCTCAAGTAGTGGCACTCCCTGATGACGAAGCATGCAATAACATGAGCCTATGGGGACCATTCTCATTCACAATACCCCAGCACCCTATTGGGTTTACACACAAATTTTGCAATTATCAAGTTCTATAAAAAGATTTTCCTGTGCTTTTGAGTGTGAGCATAGGAGAAAGCTTACACTATTGACTAAAGTTTGGCTAAGAAAAGTTTATCAAGTATTTTTCTTTTTATAACTGAAGTAATTATAAGATGCTTCACTGTATCTAATAATGTGGCAAGTTGCATTAATATACCTTTTAATATTAATATAAATTAATCTTTTTAGGATAAACCCTACTTTGTCATGGAGGATTAAACTGTTATCCCTGATGTGTTCTAAATTTGTCTTGCTGTCATAACACACACAGCTTTTGCATCTTTGTTTCACAAATATGACTGTCCAAGATTTGGAAAACTATGAGCTTTCCTAGAAACAAAATGCATTTAAAGTCACAGCAAAGGAGGTATAGTTGCTATAAAGAAGTCATGCCTTTGCAACAGAACAATTTGGGAGATGCCTTTTAGCATATCAGAAATTGACCATATTACCATGCATCATGGAATTAAAGGTTTTTCCTTAAGAGGAGAGCCCTTGAGTTCCCTGCTCTCACATAGGAGCCACTAGAGTGAGTCCCCTGAATGTTCAATGAGTTCCATGGCACTCAGAGCTTGCAGAAGCTGAAAGGACATAGCAGGTGACCTTTGCATTATTTGTGTGATGCTAGGTTTGCAGGAATTCTGAATGCAAGATCTCTGGAGTTACAAAGGTTTCCAGCAATACTTCAGATCAAAGTCTCAGAGGCCAGTATATGCCAAAGTCAGAGTGCCTGTAAGTAACTACAGAGAGTGTGATGCATACATCTGTGAGAGTAAGGTTCAATTGAGACCCTTGGAGTAAGAAGCCAGGAGCATGGAGCAACTACCAGTGGAAGCTGTGGTGGTTTGAAAGAAAATGGCACTCAAAGGAAGTGGCACCATTAGAAGGTGTGGCTGTGTTGGAGTAGATGTGGCCTTGTTGGAGGAAGTATATCATTGTGAGGGCAGGTTTGAGGTCTCATATGTGCTCAGATCACACCCAGTGTCACAGACCATTTCATGTTGCCTGTAAGTCAAATGTAAGAACCTCAGATCCTTCTCTTGCACCATGTCTGCCTGCATAATGCCATACTTCCCACCACAATGATAATGAACTGACTAAAGCTCTGAACTGTAAGTGAGCTACCCAAATTAAATGTTTTCCTTTATAAGAGTTGCTGTGGTCATAGTGTCTCTTCACAGCAATAGAAACCTTAACTAAGACAGAAGTCATAAGCCCAGGTTGGAACCAAGGGAATAGCAAAGTGGACTAAAGTCACTGAAGACTTAGCAGTAGGGCTGTACAAATCCTTAAGGGCTATACCATACCATTGAGTATACCAGGTATTAGACATGGCACTAAAGTATTTAATGTTTGCCCTGTTAGTTTTAGGTCTTGCTTTGGTCCAATTCCTCTCTGCTGTTTTCCTATTCCTCCCTTTTGATGTGTTCCAGAGTATCTTGGATATATGCAACTTTTTATATGCAAATTTTTAATAGAGGTTTAGAGGTTCATTCAAACCCAGAGTAGAGAATAATAATTGCCAAATGGCCCCATAAGTTCATATATTTGAATGCTTGGTCACCAAGGAGTGGAACTATTTGAAAGGATTACAATGATTAAGAGGTGTATCCTTGTTGGAAGAAGTGTGTCACTGGGGGCAGTCTTTGAGGTTTCAAAAGTCCATGCTAGGTCTAGTTCTCTCTACTCTCAACTACTTCCCAGCACCACGTCTGCCATGCCTGCTAACTTGCTTTCTACCATGATGATAATGTAAGCTGGAACTGTAATCAAGGCCCTCACTAAATGCATTCTTTTGTAAGAAGTGCCTTGGTCATGGTGTCTCTTCACAGCAATAGAACAGTGACCAAGACACCCAGTGTTCCTATACTTTGAGCGCTATGGTTGATCATCTCTCTTAATCAGTGTTAGCCCAGTAAGGGAGGCTTCATTATGTGCTATTATTAATCACCTTTATGTGGCAGATGGTTCTCACCCACTTCTACAAATCTGTCTCATAATAATTGTGGCTGAAATTAAATTGGTGTCTTAGAGCCAAACAACTCATACAAGATGAAATCATCCCTGTTTATATGATCAATGATGCTTTGAGGATAAGGTGCACATTTTAGTCATTATTCTAATAGCATGTAGCTCTTCATTTCTGTAAGGGAAATAAGTACAGACAGGAATAGATTTATGTATATAATATAATTGGTCAGGTCATCATGAATTCTGCAATTTTACTTCAGAATAAATTAGGCAAGTATTTTTTAGACACTTAAATCTAAAAGGCAAAAAGAACTTATTATTAATCTTTGATATACCATAAAGATTGTATGAATATATGTATATGTTTAGAAAGGAGAGGGAGGTACAGCATACTGTTCAAGAAATATTTCTCAAAACTGCATAAGCCAGTAATGTCATAATGCCCACTTTAAAATTGTTATAAGCATTAAGAATAACAAAATATTGCCAAGTGAGGAAAGCAATCAATAATTCTATCCAGCTGTGACATCAAAGAACCACAGCAATGACCAGCGTGGCAAGATATAAGGGTAACCAACAGCCACCTAATTAGACGAAAGCTCTCTTCAATAGAACAGGATGCATGCCAGGTACTATAAAATTAGACAACTACTCATGTCTGGTGAGGCAAGGGAACCCAGAGAAGAGCCTACTACCACCAATTTCCTACCCCAGGATAATTTCTAACTGCATCTTCAATGCTTATCCTTATATCCATAGATGATTATAGTTCTCTCCCCTCATCAATGAGACATCATTTTGCAACATACAGAGATCATTATAAAGAGCCACTGTTACCATAAATCTTTCCACCAAAAGCCGCCGAGCCCCACTGCCACATGTGCACTTTACACAAGCCACCAGCCTGAGTTGGGGCCCCAATTAATGGACAGAAACTTGATTTGGTTCAAAGCCGCTTGGCCAATGACTAGAATTCTCATCTGCTAGCTCAGTCTAAATTATCATAAATCTATATATTTTATAAGACTTATCTTATTGAATGCCTTATTGGTGTCCCTCCTTGCTGGTGGCTCACATCCTGCCACTGGAGGAGGAAGGGGAAAAGAAGGAACTTCCTGTTTCTCCTTGCTCAAATATGAGTCTCCTTGCTATATCACTTCTGGCCTGGATCACCACTTCTCTACTACCTTTCCCAGAATCCTCTTTGACTCCTAGCCCTGTCTAACTTGCTATTTAATTGGCCAAACAGAACTTTATTAAACAATCAAGAAAATAAACACACACAGAAGTACTTCCCCCATCAAGCCACTACTGGTCAAAATGCACAGATCAACTGACCATGGGGTGCCTAACCCTGATTGGCATATTTACAACATAACCTTTACACTTAAGGCTCAAGAACCATGGCAAAATGGGGTGCAGAATTTGCAAGAGCCTGAAGACCAGAAACATCTTTTGAGAAATAGTCTATTCTAGAGAGAGAGAGAGAGAGAGAGAGAGAGAGAGAGAGAGAGAGAGAGAAAGGAAGGAAGGAAGGAAGGAAGGAAGGAAGGAAGGAAGGAAGGAAGGGGACATGAGGTAGATAGGAGTGAGGAAGAAGAGGTAGTATTGGAAGGGGAAATTGGAGGTGAATATGATGAAGATACATAATAAAAATTTCTCAAAGTATAAAAATAGTATACTATTAAAAATAATAAAATGAGTCTGATGAGGGAAGCAGGTCAGTTAACTACAGATCTTCACCTCTCTCTCCTCTTCTGCAAATCCAGTGCCCCAGTCTCATCCCAGGTCTGGAGCAGACCATGTGCCTTCCCTTCTTCTCTGCTTCGTCTCCAATAGATCACACAGACTTTCTCTTCACCTCACACCTCACTTATCACTTAACTCCAGAAGGCCTTCCCTGGTAATCCACAGGTAAC
Organism: Cricetulus griseus; assembly: GCF_003668045.3. NCBI lineage: Eukaryota > Metazoa > Chordata > Mammalia > Rodentia > Cricetidae > Cricetulus > Cricetulus griseus. The sequence goes on from NC_048595.1 coordinate 261,258,656, forward strand.
TCTAGCCACAGAAACAGGTAGCCTAATAGGTTCTTCACCTCTCCTTTAAATCTAACACCCATTGTCAGCCCAAACCCCATAACAGACCATCTGTTGTGGCCTCCCAGCCCTCTGAGCCCATCTCCATTGGATCACTCCAATCTTCTGCTCCAACTTCCTCCCTACTCACCCTGTTATATCAGCCCCCAATTCCAGCAGGCACTCCCTGGAAATCCACCAGTCAAGCCTGCCAGAGAAGCACATAAGCCAGTGAAACAGGTAGGAGAGCTTTACAGCCTCATTCTCCCTCCTCTCCTCCAAATCCCATCCCCAGCTCTATAGAAAACTACTTGTTGAGGCCCCTCCTCACTCTCTGCACCCATTACCAGGGGACTAAACAGATCCTTGTGGAACAGTCTCCTTTCCATACTCTTGTGGACCTTCTCAGCCACCCTCCTAGCCTATCCCCATTCCTAAATGGTATCCCCTAATACACAGAAACGCATTTTACCTGAAAATACCAGTGGCCATACCTAGAAGGATCCCAGAAGAATGCCCTAACAAGCAATATACATCCATTACACCCTCCTAAAAACCAGAAGGACAACGGAACCCAAGGAATGAAACAACCACCAAAGACAAGACTAGATATCAGCACCTGTAACTACAATCTTCCCAAACCTAGATACCTATATTCCAGCAAAAATTAATGTGTCTTTACTAGAGCTCCAACAACCTTACCAACAGCATGCCCTGAGAAATGCAACATAGTTGAGGCACAAAAAAGGCCTTAAAATAGGCTTTATTTGTATGATAGGGGTCTGTAAATAGGAAATGAATAAATCTCTTAAAGAAATGTACAAAAATACAAACAGTAATCAGTTCCTGAAAACCCAGGGACCCTGACTCTGCTGAGATCACTGGGCTATTCTACCCCCAGGCAGTGCAGAGTGCAGAGTGCAGAGGTGAGCTGCTTTGGCCCCCGACTTGGGCCCAACTTCTGCCTGCCCACTCTGGGAACTCTTGCACAAGGGTCTGCAGACAGGACAACTCAACCCCTGAAGACCAAGCAGCCCAGAGTCTGCTGACATCTCTGAGCCAGTCCTGCTCTCACCCACCTGGAGAACAAGTGCCTCAGACCTGCCTGCAACTACCTTGAGACACATCCAAGTATCTGAGCAAATTGAACCCACCTGAAGAGAACTCCAGACCCATACACACCAGGAAAGGAAGTGACACCACCTGTACCCACTGGAAGAAGAGATGGGAAGACGACAATATAAGAACAAAACCAACAACAGAAAAACCAATATGACACCACCAGAGTCTAGGGACTCTACACCAGCAAGACATGAACATCCCAACACAGAAGAAGCAGAAGAGAGCATGCAGATGTTAGAGACCCTAAGAGAGGAAATCAGAAAATCCTTCAGATATATGGAAGAAAAGACGAACCAACAAATGCAAGAAATCAAGGAAAGCCAAAAAAGCCAAGAAAATACAATTAAATGGCTGAAGGAAACAGTTCAGGACCTGAAAACTGAAATAGAGACAATAAAGGAAACACAAACTGAGGGAATTCTGGAAGTGGAAAAGCTGAGCAAACAATCAAGAACCACATATGCAAGCATAACCAACAGAATACAAGAGATGGAAGACAGAATCTCAGACACTGAAGATAAACTAGAGGAAATAAATTCATCAAGCAAAGAAAATCTTAAGTCCAACAAATCCTTAACACAAAATATCCAGGACATACGGGACACCATGAAAAGACCAAACCTAAGGATGATGAGGATTGTACTACTGTGTATGTTTATCTTATTGATTGTTAAATAAAATACTGTTTGGCCAATGAGACAGCAAGTTAGAAGGGACTGGAAGTCAAAGAGGATTCTGGGAAATATAGTAGAGAAGTAATGATACAGGCAGGAAGTGACATAGCAAGGAGACTCATATTTAAGTGAAGGAGAAACAGGAAGGGCTCCTCTTTCCTGTTTGCCTCCTCCAGCAGTACAATGTGATCCACCGACAAGGAGGGATGCCAATAAGGTGTTCGATAAGATAAGTCTTATAAAATATATAGGTTTATGATAGTTAAGACTGAGCTAACAGATGAGAATCCTAGTCATTGGTCAAGCAGCAAAACCTAATACAAGTCTTTCTGTGTATTCATTTGAGCCTAACTCGGGCATTCGGCTGGCGTAAAATGCACATGTGGCAGTGGGGCTCAGCGGCTTTTGGCAGAAAGATTTATCATAACAAATAGGTATAGAAGAAGGTGAAGAAACCCAACTCAAAGGTGCAGAAAACATATTCAACAAAATCATAGAAGAAAACTTTCCCAACCTAAAGAAAGACATGCCAATGAAAGCACAAGAAGCCTACAGAATGCCAAATAGAACGGACCACAAAAGAAAGTCCCCTAGTCACATAATAATTAAAACACCAAACATACAGAATAAAGAAAGAATATTAAGAGCAGCAAGGGAAAAATGTCAAGTAACTTATAAAGGCAAACATATCAGAATGACACCGGACTTCTCCATGGAAACTCTGAAAACCAGAAGGACATGGATAGATATTCTACCAACTCTAAGAGAATACTGATGCCAGCCCAGACAACTATACCCAGCAAAGTTTTCAATCACTATAAATGGAGAAAATAAGATATTCCATGACAAAACCAGACTTATACAATACGTAACCACTAATCCAACCCTAAAGAAAGTACTGGAAGGAAAGCTCCAACCTAAGGAAATTAACTACATTCACATAAACATAGGCAATAGATAATCCCACTTTATGAACCCCCCCAAAAAACACGGTAAATCCACATACAATACTACTACCAACAACAAATCAAAAACAAACAAGAATAAACAATCAATGGTCAATAATTTCCCTCAATATTAATGGTCTTAACTCGCCTATAAAAAGACAAAGGCTAACAGATTGGATACGAAGACAGAATCTATCCTTCTGCTGCATACAAGAAACACACTTCGAATTCAAAGACGGACATTACCTCAGAGTAAAGGGTTGGGATAAAATATTGCAATCAAATGGACCCAAGAAACAAGCTGGGGTAGCTATTCTAGTATCTAACAAGATAAACTTCAAACTAAAATCAATCAAAAGAGATGAAGAAGTTCATTTCATATTCATCACAGGAAAAATACATCAGGAAGAAGTCTCAATTCTAAACATCTGTGTCCCAAATACAAAGGCAACAACATTTGTAAAAAGAAATATTAAATATTAAAACTAAAATCACAAATAAGACCTCACACACTTATAGTGGGAGACTTCAAAACCCCACTTTCACCACTGGACAAGACCACCAGACAGAAACTTAGCAAAGAGACACAGGAACTAACAGAAGCTATAACCCAATTGGGATTAACAGATCTATAGAACTTTCCATCCAAACAAAAAAGAATATACCTTCTTTTCAGCATCACATGGAAGTTTCTCAAAAATTGACCACATACTCTGCAACATAGCAAACCAAAACAGGTGCAAAAAAATTGGAATAATCCCCTGTGTCTTATCAGACCACCATGCTTTAAAGTTAGAAATCAAAAAAAAAAACAAACAAAAATTGCAGAAAACCTTCCAACTCATGGAATTTCAACAACATGCAATTGCACCATTCTTGGGTCAAGGAAGAAATAAAGAAAGAAACTAAAGACATCCTAGAATTCAATGAAAATGAAGACACAACATACCCAAACTTATGGGGCACTTTGAAATCAGTATTAAGAGGAAAGTTCGTAGCTCTAAGTGCTCACATGAAGAAACTAGAGAATAGTCACACCAGAGAGTTGACATCACAGGGGAAAGCTCTAGAACAAATGGAGGCAATTTCACCCTGGAGGAATAGAATTCACCTCAGGAAATAATCAAACAGAGGTCAGAAATCAATAAAATTGAAACAAAGAAAACAATTCAAAGAATCAATATAACAAAGACTTGGCTCTTCGAGAAAATCACAAGATAGATAAACCTATATCCAAACTAACCAAAAGGCAGAGAGAGAACATGCAAATTAACAAAATCAGAAATGAAAAGGGGGACATAACAACGGACAGTGAGGAAATCCAAAGAATCTTCCAGTCATACTTTGAACACCTGTATTCCACAAAATTTGAAATTTTAAAGGAAATGGTCAATTATCTGGACAGATATCACTTACCATAATTGAATCAAGAACAGATAAGCAACTTAAAACAGATCTATAAACTCTAAGGAAGTAGAAGCAGTAATAAAAAGTCTCCCAACCAAAAAAAGCCCGGGGCCATATGGATCCACTGCAGAATTCTACCAGAAATTCAAAGAAAAAGCTAATACCAATACTCCTCAAATTGTTCCACACAATAGAAGCAGAAGGGACACTGCCAAACTCTTTTTAAAAGGCAACAATAACTGTGATACCCAAGACACACAAGAACACAACTAAGTAGGAAAACTACAGACCAATATCCCTCATGAACTTTGATGCAAAAAATTTTCAATAAAATACTGGCAAATCCAATCCAAGAACACATCAGAGAAATCATCCACCATGATCAAGTAGGCTTCATCACAGGGATGCAAGGATGGATAACATTCAAAAATCCATCAATGTAATCCACCATATAAACAGACTGAGATAAAAAAAAAAACACATGATCATCTCACTAGATGCAGAAAAAGCCTGTGACAAAAAAGTCAAAAGGTCTTGGAGAAATCAGGGATAACAAGAACATACCTCAACATAATAAAAGCAATATACGGCAAGCCAACAGCCAACATCAAATTAAATGGAGAGAAACACAATGCAATTCCTCTAAAATCAGTAACAAGACAAGGCTGTCCACTCTCTCCATACCTCTTCAATATTGTCCTTGAAGTTCTAGCTAGAGCAATAAGACAAAAAAGGAGATCAAGGGAATACAAATCGAAAAGGAAGAAGTCAAACACTCATTATTTGCAGATGATATGATAGTCTATATTAGTGATGAGAAAAACTCAACCAGGGAACTCCTACAGCTGATAAACACCTTCAGCAAAGTGGCAGGATACAAGATTAACTCAAAAAAATCTGTAGCCCTACTATGTACCAATGACACTTTGGTGGAGAAAGAAATCAGAGAAACATCACCCTTTACAATGGCAACAAACAACACTAACCAAAAAAAGTGAAAGACCTGAACCATAAGAATTTTGAGTCTCTAAAGAAAGAAATTAAAGAAGATACCAGAAAATGGAAAGATCTCCCATGCTCTGGTTAGGTAGGATCAACATAGTAAAAATGGCAATCTTGCCAAAAGCAATCTACAGGTTCAATGTAATTCCCATCAAAATTCCAACACAATTCTTCACAGACCTTGAAAAAACAATTCTCAACTTTATATGGAGAAACAAAAGACCCAGGATAACCAAAACAACACTGTACAATAAAAGAACTTCTGGAGGCATCACCATACCTGAATTTCAAAATCTATTTCAGAGCTATAGTCCTGAAAACAGCTTGGTATTGGCACAAACATAGACTGGTAGACCAATGGAATAGAGTTGAAAACCCTGATATTAACCCACACACCTATGAATACCTGATTTTTGACAAACAATCTAAATATGTATGCTGGAACAAAGAGAACATATTCGACAAATGGAGCTGGCATAACTAGTTGCAGAGATGTAGAAGACTGCAGACAGACACAAGCCTATCACCTTGCACAAAACTTAAGTCAAAATAGATCAAAGACCTCAATATAAATCCAGCTACAATGAAGCTATTAGAAGACAAAGTGGGAAATACCCTTGAATTAATTGGTACAGGAGACTGATTCCTGAACACAACACCATTAGCACAGACACTGAGATCAACAATTGATAAATGGGACCTCCTGAAACTGAGAAGCTTCTGTAAAGCAAAGGAGACAGTCAGCAAGACAAAATGGCAGCCCACAGACTGGGAAAAGATATTCACCAACCCCACATCTGACAGAGGGCTGATCTCCAAAATATACAAAGAATTCAAGAAGCTAGTCTTCAAAACACCAAACAATCCAATTAAAAACTGGGGTACAGAACTAAATAAACAATTCTTAATAGAGGAATCTAAAATGGCTGAAAGACACATAAGAAAGTGGTCAGCATCCTTAGCCATCAGGGAAATGCAAATCAAAACAACTCTGAGATACCATCATATCAGAATGGCCAAAATCAAAAACACCAATTACAGTTCATGCTGGAGAGGATGTGGAGAAAAGGGAACACTTCTCCACTGTTGGTGGGAGTGCAAACTTGTACAGCCACTGTGGAAATCAGTATGGCGACTCCTCAAGAAAATGGGAATCAGTCTACCACAAGATCCAGCAATTCCACACTTAGGCATATACCCAAAAGAAGCACATTCATACAACAGGAACATCTGTTCAACGATGTTCATAGCAGCAATATTTGTAATAGCCAGAAACTGGAAGCAGCCTAGAAGCCTCTCAAACGAAGAATGGATAGGAAAAATGTGGTACATTTATACAATGGAGTACTACTCATGGGGGAAAAAAAAACAAAAACAATGGAATCTTGAAATTTACAGGAAAATGGATGGAACTAGAAGAAACCATTCTGAGCAAGGTACCCCAATCACAAAAAGACAAACATGATATGTACTCACTCATATGTGGATTTTAGACATAGATTAAAGGATTACCAGCCTACAATCCACACTGCCAGAGAAAGTAGTAAACAAGGATGACCCTAAGAGAGACATACATGGTCCCCTGGAGAAGGGGAAAGGGTCAAGATCCTCAGAGCAAATTGAGAGCAGGGGAAGAGGGGGGAGGGAGCTAGGAGAATGAGAAGGGAAAAAGAGGAGGGATGAAGAGGACATAAGGGAGCAGAAAGTTTGAGTCAAGGGAAAAATAGAAGATTACAAGAATGGAGATACCATAATAGAGGGACACATTTTAGGTTTACAGAGAAATCAGGCACTAGGGAAATGTCTGGAGAACTACAAAGATGGCACCAGCTAACAATCTAAGCAACAGAGGAGAGGCTACCTTAAATGCCCTCCCAGGATAATGAGATTGATGACTGACTTATATGCCACCTGATAGCCCTCATCCAGCAGCTGGTAGAAGTAGAAGCAGAAACCCACAACTTATCCCTGAACTGAACTGGAATCGAGATGCACAGAAGGAGAGTTAAGAGCAAAGGGGTCCAGGTGAGGCTGGTGAAACCCACAGAAACAGCTGACCTGAACATCGGGGAACTCTCGTTCCCCAGACTGATAGCTGGGATAGCAGCATGGGACTGATCCAGACCCCAGGAACATGGGTTTCAGTGAGGAAACCTCAGAAATCTACAGGACCTCCTGTAGTAGTTCAGTATTTATCCCTAGCATAGGTGTGGACTTTGGGAGCCCATACCATATAGAAGAATACTCCCTGAGCCAAGACACACTGGGGTGGGCCTAGGCCCTAACCCAAAGGATACAATAGACTCTGATGACACTGTATGGAAGGCCTCACCATCTAGGGGGAGCAGAAAGGATATGTGATAGGTAGGGTTTTAGTTGGGGGTGGTGGTAGGGGAGGATGGGAGGGAGAAGGGAACTGGGATTGTCTTGTAAAACAATCTTGTTTCTAATTCAAATAAAAAAAATCTGAAAAAAATCACAAACAGTGGGAGGGAACAAATACAACATTTCAAGACATGGAAGTAGAAATGTAATCAATAAAGAAAGCCCAAACTGAGGGAAATATGGAAATGAAATATTTGGGACCTCAGAAGTAAGCCTCACCAACAGAGTATAGTAAACAAAAGAGAATCTCAAGTACTGAAGACAAAGGTAGAAAAATAGATACCTCAGTCAAAATGTTAATTCAAAAAGAAAATGTTAACTCTACAGACATCCTGGCACAAAACATCCAGAAAATATAGTACACCATCTGTACTATAAAAGACCAAATCTGTGAATAATAGGAATAGAAGAAATAAAAGAAACCCAGATCAAAGACAAAGCATATTTTCAACAAAATCAAAGATGAAAATTTGTCTAAATTAAAGAAGGAGATGCCTATCAAGGTACAAGTAGCATACAGAACACCAAATATAATGGATCAGAAAAGAAATTTTCCTCAGTACATAATAATCAATACACTAAATGTACAAAACAAAGAAAGAATATTTAATATCTGCAAGGGAAAAGGGCTAAGTACATATAGAGTCAGACCTGTTAGAATTACACCTGACTTCTCAATAGAGATTCTAAAAGCCAGGAGGACCTGGACTGATATCCTGCAGACTTTAAGAAACCACAGATAACAGCCCATAACACTACTCAGCAAAACTTCCAATCACAATAGATGGAGAAAACAAGATATTACATAATAACAAAATTTAAACAATATCTGTCTACAGATCCAGTTCTACAGAAGGGGCTAAGAGGAAAACTCCATACTAAAGAGGTTACCCACACCCAAGAAAACACAAGGAATACATAATCTCAGACCAGCAAATCAAAAGAGGGGAAACACACACACAACAACAAAATGACAGGAATCAACAAACACTACTAATGTCCAAAATATATAAAGAACTCAGAAGGTTAGACATCAAGAAAACAAATAATCCAATTAAAAATGATGTATGGATAGGAACAGAGAAAAGAAGCAACTCAAATGGATGAGAAATACTTAAATAAATGTTCAACATCCTTAGTCACCTATGAAATGCAAATCAAAATTATTTTGAAATTTAATCTTACACCTAGCAGAACGGTTAAAATCAATGAAAACAAATGACAGCTTATGCTGGTGGGAATGTGGAGTAGGGGAACACTCATCCATTGCTGGTGGAATTAAAGCTTGTACAGCCACTATGGGAATCAGGGTGGTGGTTCCTCAAGAAGATGATAATCAACCTCAAAATCCAGCTTTACATCTCTTGGATATACACCCCAAGGAGACTTCATCCTACCACAGAGACAGCTGCTCCACTTGCTCATTATTTACCTAATCATAATAGCCAGAAATTGGAAACAAAAAATGACTAGATAATTACAATGTAGTAAATTTACACAGTGGAATATTAATTCCATTTAAAAAAAACATGAAATTCATAGGTAAATAGATAGAACTAGAAAAAAATCCTAAGTGAACAAATTCTCTAAAGATGTTAGAGAGATTAAAAATAAGACAGGCGTTGGTGGTGAACACCTTTAATCCCAGCCCTCGGGAGGCAGAGGCAGGCAGATCCCTGTGAGTTTGAGGCCAGCCTGGTCTCCAGAGTGAGTTCCAGTACAGCCTCCAAAGCTATACAGAGAAACCCTGTCTTGAAAAACCAAAAGAACAAAAACAAAACAAAAATAAATAATACTATATTCACATCTTGATCAGGAAAAATACAGGTGGTCCTTACTGAGACAAACTACAAAAGAAAGATGTTCAATTTAGGAGATGTAATTAGAAGCCATTTACTTTCTTTGTAATCACCACAAATGTTTGCAATAACATTTTCTTTTGGACTGTGTGTGTGTGTGTGTGTGTGTGTGTGTGTGTGTGTGTGTGTGTGTGTGTGTGTGTGTGTGTTGTATATAGCTATTGCCAATCAACATCATTAACTTTTTCTTGTAGCCCATGGTTTTCTTTCTAGAATTAGAACACATATAATGACACATGTGTATGAACTTTTTAAAAGATGGTTTAAAAGAATCTTTACAAAATGTTAGATACTTGAATCACTCAACTCTACTCTAGAAACTAAGTAAAATTTGAATCTACATTTTCTTGTTGTTCCTAATTTTATCCCTATGTTCCTTGTTTCTGGGTTGTTATGTTTCCTAGGTTCTAAAATGAAAAATGTGTCATACACTTAGTAATGGGCACTGTACTAGAAGAAAAATTATACATGAATGCACTTAATCTCCTGGACTTCAGAATATCATTTGTACCTAATGGAGAAAAATAACTAAATATATGTGGCTATATGAAAACAATAGCTACTGATTTCAATGGTTGATTAACATATTTTATTCTGGCATATATCTTAAAGCAGTGAGTTACATTTTTTCTTTTGTTACAAATCTAAATTTATCTTACATGTGAAAACTGGCAAAATTTTGGACAAGAAGGCTTTAATTATTAATCATATGGATCCTATTCTAGGTTTGTAGATAAGGGAGCTGGGAGCATAGAAGCCAGTGGAAGGACCTGGAAATGTTTAGACACCTTTTACATTCAGAGAACCTAGACCCTAAAATGAAGAATAGGTGAGCACTGTGTGTTTTAAACACAGCCTGCTTTCTTTGTAATTAGGAGAAAAACTGTCCAGAGAGCATCAGAATAACTTTCCAATTTTTGTCTTCAATATTACTGATTTTATGTTTCTCTAAATCTTCTTTGTTTTCTCAGAATGATTACTAAAGTTAATTTAAACACATTACAGAAAAGTGATCAATATATTCTTGAAAAACACAGAATTCTAGCAACTAAAACAATTAAATAATTGCTTGAATGTAAATTAATAGAAACATCAAAGTACCATTCTCAACTGCAGCATTCCAAAAGATAAAACTGAAGTTTAATATATTTATTTGATCACAATACTACAATGTTGGGCTGCCTCATCTGGATGATTCTTCTGTTATACTTACCTGGGGTCACTCACAGAACTGCCAGCTGTGAGGTTTCAACTGGTAATAGTTAGTCCATGGTGGTTTGACTCCTGCTTCTGGTGATATTCAGAGCAAGTATCTGGGGCACCTCAGTTATCCTGTTCAATATAGAGTGGCCCTGTTTTCTATCAGGAAAAATCCAATGACTTCAGGTTTTCAAGGCCCAGGCTTCCAAATAATCCAAGGTCGTTTCTAACAGTATTTTGGTCAAGCCAATGAACAGAACCATCTGATTCAAGAGGTCAGAAGATAGATTTCACCTTTTGATAGGGATAAGAAAATGTTATTACAAAAAGATATTGACCCAGGAAGTGTGACTCTCCAAAGAGCTTTATTGCAATCTCCCATGAATCCAGATAAGAGCTATTCCTATAGAGGAATGCCTCTGGAATCCAATATGCACTGAAACATACACGTGTCAAGCAAGTTTTCTGAATACTAAATATACATTAATTTATACAGATAGCTATCATTATTTCCAGGCTTTCATGATAAGAAAAAGGACCACACAAATATAAATGTGATAAAATTGTTCAGTAAATAAGTAGTTATAGTATTATGCTTTTTCAGAAGTGAATAGACTTAATAAGTACAGAATGGGAGGTCAGAATTATTTCCAATGACATGTAGAAATTCAACCTAACACAAAGAACAAGTGTATTACAAAAGAATTTATTAAATTATTTGGAAATTAATAAAATTCACTATAACAAAATGATGGACCATTCAGAAAAAAATACATATTTAATTCACAAAATAAAATACTAATAATGAAACAAAAGCAATAGTACTATAAGTGCTGAAATAAAGTTCATCGGTTTTACTGCAAATCTTAGCATTACTAAGTACATCTAGCATGCCCAAAATCTTAGTGTAAAGAGAGTATGAAAGCCAAGTATTTTAGGAAAAGATAATTTGTTGCAACCATGATGGCTAAGATTTCTTAAGAATTTTATAACATTATTCTAAATAGTTTAACAAACAATTTCCAAGAGGTACGTGTATAATGATGAAAAGTTTACAGCTCAGAAAACCGAGACAGTATTTATATATAGTCACACAGTTTATGAGTCACCATGCAAAACTGGAATGTCAGAATTCTGGCTCCATGTGATATGCTCCAAAATGAGAATATGAAGAAAGAAGAAGGAGGAGGAGAAGGAAGGAGGAGGAAGAAGAGGGAGGATGAAGAGGAAGAGGAAGAAAGAAGAGGAGGAAGTAGGGAGGAGGAGGAGCAGAAGGAGGAAACAGATAATGATGACAATAATGATGATGATGGTGATGATGAGGACGGGGTCAGTAAGATGGCTCAGAAGCTTTGAAATGTTTGCTGTTTGAGTTTGAAGGACTGAATTCACTCCCCATAACTCACAGTAGAAAGAGAGATCTGACTCCTATGACATTCATGAAGGAGTTGTAAAACACCTTTGCCCCCATGTAAAATGCACATCATACACCCAAACTCACATATACTATGATAATAAGTAAAATAGAGATTTTGAGAAACAAATAGAAGGAAAATATTATGAAACAAAAACTAATAAGAAAGGTATTTAGAACATAAAGCAGCAAAATATTAAGATGACAAATGACAAAGGATTATTACAAATAAAAAAATCAGAAAAAAATGGACAAACAATAGAAATGGGGAATTTACACAAAACTACAAATGTTTGATAAACATCAAAATTATACTAAAAAGAACTAGTAATCAAAGGAATGAAGCACAAGAAAGTAAAATAGAAGCATTAGTTATTTGAGAACCATGATAGTAATAAATTACTCCCAAGGTGTGGGAAAGCAGTGACCAAATGTACTGAAGGAGAATTTGAAATTAGAACCCTGTAATAAACTCTGTAGACATGTATCTCAAAAGAATAGGCTGATACACACTGTACTGTGTTCAAAGGATTGCTTATAAACTAAAAGAAAAATACTAGCTCTGTCTTTAAACTGTCTATAAGGGTTGGGCAATGAATTTTTAAAGAACCATGTCATACAATGGAATCCTTTGTTCTCATCGAAATGGATGACAGAAATCTGTTCATATTGACTTTGAACATTTTAGCCACTATAGTGTTGAACAGAAATGGCAGGCAATAAAGCGCTCTACTGTATGTAGTCCCTTAATATAAAATATATGGTCACACATTGAGAAAACTTGAAAGAATCTTCACATGTGCTCTGGTGGTTATAGCTGATGCTAAGAGAGCATGGAGTTAATATTCACTCTATTTTTCTCTGTGTCACTACACTTTTTAATGAGGACTCTAAAGCAGAGAGCTTGGCTTTTTGGTGTGGAAGCAAGCAGACTTTGGAGAATCCCCTCCCAGGCTAAAGAGCAAGTCCATACCAGGAAAAAAATTGTTAACAACAAATGTTTCAAGGCTATGGAAAGTTGACCTGTTAAAAAAGAATGAGGAGCATTCATTTATGAACAGAAAATCATGCTTTCTTTTCTTTTTAAATTTTATTTTACCTTCCAAAGTTCTCCATCCCACCTGCTGCTCCAGCTCACCTCCCTCCACCCAGCCCACACCTCATCCACTCTTCCCAATAGGTAAGGGCTCCCATGGGGAGTTGACAAAGTATGATATATTAAGTTGGGGCAGAACCAAGCCCTCCTCCCTGCCTTAAGGGTGAGTATGGCATCCCCCCATAGGGAATGGGCTTTAAAAAGCCAGCTCTTGCACCAAGGATAGATCCTGGTACTACTGCCAGGAGCCCCTCAGATAGCCCAAGTTACACAACTGTATCCCACATACAGATGGTCTAGTTCAGTCCTATGGAGGCTCCACAACTGTAGGTCCAGAGTTCATGAGTTTACATTGATGTATCTATAACCTCAGTCAGTCAGTCAGTCAGTCAGTCAGTCAGTCAGTCAGTTAATTGACCAGGCAAGTTCACATGGGACAAGCCAGGGCTGACAGCAGCTTTACTCAGAAAGAGTGAGCTCAATCGTTAGCAAAACACTATGCCTTATGGATAGTAGTGTTGTCAGGAAAAATATCCAAAATACATTAAAAGAATCTCAGTTGGGCTCAGATTCCAGTTCCAGCTGGGGGAAATCAACTGTAGGATAGGAGGACTGTAAGACAATGTATGGCACAAAATGTAACCCTGTATCATATTTGCAACATTTTAGAATGAATATGCAGGATGATCATAAGTAGTAGAGAGTGGAGGTGTTACATCTTACTGGACTTCCATACATCTTTTACCTCACCTAGATGTGACAGCTAAATGTACAAAACCTAGAGTTCCACTCAGCAGTAGAATTCATGCTTAGCATGCACAGAGACCTGAGCCTGTGCTAAGACTAGCCTTCACCCACAGACAATACATAATGCATCCCTGGAATAACTACCAAGGAGAACAAATGTAGGAAGTCTTCAAATGAAAGAGGATAGAAGCTACTACCGAGCTCACAAAACAGAAAGGGTTGTAAGGGAGTACTCTGAGCTCCACACCAACAAATTACATAAACTAGGCCAACTTCAAAGAGGGAATAAAACACAAAAGAAGCAGAGAACATGAGCAATGTGCACAAACGCTGCATACATAATGAACACTCACAAGGAAAAGCCCAGGCCCAGATGACTTCCTAGGTGCATCTACCAAACATTTCAAAAGAAAACTGCTAATTCTTCCTCCCCCCTAAAACTTCCTCCCCCCAAAAGAAACCAGTCTTATCTCTGTGCTTGAGTCAGCAACAGATATCATAAAGAATGAAAAAACATAGGCCAATAAATATGTCTTATGGCTTTAGATATAAATATCCTCAAGAAAGGATTACCAAATTGAATTCAGGTTAATAATTATGATAACAATAATAATACCTAACAGTGACAGATTAAATTCTTTCTCCTAAGATCAGAGATCAGACAAGGTACCTGCTGTCTTAAAAATAGTGTCATCTGTCTTGAATTCTTGATTTACTAGAAATTACTCTGCTCTACAATTCCCAAAACAAGTAGCTTTTAATATAATGCCTTTTATAAAATGTATAATAAAATAAAATCCAACTTTTATATCCAGAAAAAAAATAGTATCATCTGTGTGAAAGAAGGTGAATGAACAATTTCCTGAGTATGAGAAAAGGAGCCCAATAAGTGATGAGGAGGGTCTGATGGGGAGTTTAGTTCTTTGCCCAACTCTGTGAATATACTAAAGCTACATAACACCACGTTTTAAATGAGCAAATTGTGCTATAAATGATTTTTAAGTAAAGTTGATTCTTTCAAAAGAGAGGGAGAGAGAAATCCTGAGTCTCATAACGACAGTATCAATAACGCAAAGCCGGGCAGTTCCCACTAAGATCTGAATCAAAACTGAGGTAAGTTTGTCACCACCTCTAGTTGGTTCTGTGCTAGAGGTTTAAACACACTCAAGCAGAATATACATATAGGAATGGCACAGATATTAGAAAAGAGGGAAAGAACCTGTGTTATTTATAGTAGGATGATTCTGGGTGCAGAAAGTTAACTTTAACAAGCAGCAGGCTGAGTGTGACAGCACGGGTCTCTAATCCAACTCTAGGAAGCTGAGTCAGGAAGGTCCCACAGTGAGAGTATGAAAAAAGAAGAGAGGAGGATGACTGAAAAGGAGGAAGGAAGGGAAGGAGAGGGAAGGCGGAACGGAGGGAGGGAGGGAGGGAGGGAGGGAGGGAGGGAGGGAGGAGGGAGGGGACACATGGAATAAATTTAAACAATTACATTTGCAACATTGTATTGTAGGATATCAAGAAAAAAGTAAAATTT
This sequence comes from Cricetulus griseus, assembly GCF_003668045.3. Taxonomy (NCBI): domain Eukaryota; kingdom Metazoa; phylum Chordata; class Mammalia; order Rodentia; family Cricetidae; genus Cricetulus; species Cricetulus griseus. The sequence goes on from NC_048595.1 coordinate 261,274,064, forward strand.
AAAAAGTTTTTTTTTTTTTATTTTCGTCTTAGTACTAGAGACAAACTTTCAAAATTGAAGTCAAGGCTAGTAGGATGACTCACTGGTAAAAATGTTTGCAACATGAGCCTGACAACTTAGCTCCATGCCTGCTATCCATGGTAGAAGAAGAGAACCCACTCCACAAAGCTGTCTTCTGATCTCCACAGAGGTCTCTGTGTACTTGAGCACACACACACACACACACTCATACACACACACACTCATACACACCATACACTCACACAAATTATTTTTCTAAATTACATTAAGCATTTTTTCCTTGTAAAAGCATTTTAAAACTTGAACAAGAAGTGAAAAAGTGTATACACAGAAGCCTGTTATGAATAACTGGGAGAAATTAAAACCCTTTAGCAAATATTTTTAAGATGTCAATCTTCCCAAATTGGTTGGTAGGTTGGTTGGTTGATTGGTTAGTTGGTTGGTTAGTTAAGAATCTAAAGTCTAAAAATTCAAATTATATATATATATATATATATATATAATATATATATATCAATAATGCAATAATGGCAGTATATTATGCATTACCCTGCCTGGGGAGTGGAGGGGGCATGGCTAGGGGCAGGTGGGATGTTGGGGATAGAGGAGAGGGAGAAGGGATTGACATGTGAAGCAAGCTTGTTCCTAATTTGAACTAATAAAATAAAATAAAATAAAAAGAATCTAAAGTCTATTATTAACTTTATAGGGTTTTTGTCTGGTTTGTTGGTTTGGTTAAAAAATAAATGACTAATGCAAAAAACTTAAAAAATAAAAATACTGAATTGTAGCCGGGTGGTGGTGGCACATGCCTTTAATCCCAGTGCTCAGCAGATTGAGACAGGCAGAAGGCAGATCACTGTGAGTTTGAAGCCAGCCTGGTCTACAGGCTAGATCCAGGACAGCCAGTGCTATAAAAAAAATCTTTGTCTCAAAAATAAATGAATAATAAATAAATAATAACAAAAAATGTGAAAATAACAGAGTTGGGAGAACTTCCACCCAATTTCATAATACCTCATAAAGCTACAGTAGTTAATGATATAGTTCATGATAGAAAGTCCCCAAATAACTCCTTACATACATTGCCAATGGTTTTTCTTTAGGCCATGGAGGTTTATGTAAATACCCATGTCTTTGACCTTATTCCCTAAAGCTTTTAAAAGATAAACATTTTATTTTACAATAATTTTATATATGCCGACAATTCATCTTGCTTCTATTATAGCATTCTAGATGCCTATGGTCCAGCTGTCAGAAATAATGAGCCAATGTCAGCACACTGTTATTGGCCAAGTTCCACATTTCAGTTATATTTCCTCAGTAAATATTTTGTGAGCATCTTCTGTACACTTATCTCACCCTGAACACCATATTACCTTCAGTCTTCTTGTATTCTCTAAGTCCTCTAGCGGGAGTCAGTTAGTTTGTCTCTTTCCTTATTTTCTGTGACCCCCATTCTTTTGAGTATTACAGGTAATACATTTTTAGAATGTCCCTCACATTGGCTTTTCCTGACTTTCTTGTTCTCATTGTGATTAGACGAGGACCTACGCTATCAACATGTCATCACCAAGGATTTAGATCTTAACCACTGTGGAGGCTACTGACTGTCAACTAAATTGCATCTAAAAGCACAAGGCCCTGGAACACTTGTGAGGGATTTTCAGCTAATTTCTCAGTTGTTGTAGGAAGGCCCAGCTTTAATCTCAGATCATTTGCATTTGGAAGAACCGTTCTGAATCTGGGCCACATCTTCCTCTGGCAGCCTACGTAAAGGAAAAGGAAGAAAGACACTTTCACTGCTTGCCTTTCTATCCTCACTCTTGATGGCAAGTGCATGCCTTCACTGGCATTAGAGACTACTACTTCAGGACTCTGAACAATTGCTTGAACATTGAACTTTCTATCAGGAGACAGCTGTTGTTGCACTAGCTGGACCTCAGCCTGTAAGTCACTTTAATCAAGTGTGTGTGTGTGTGTGTGTGTGTGTGTGTGTGTGTGTGTGTGTGTGTGTGTGTGTGTATTTTACCAACTCTGTTTCTCTAGAGAATCCTGACTAATACAATCACTGTGGCATTGGTTTTCAGATTTCTCTACTATTATCATTCTCCCACCCCCAGTCTTACCCATTTTGTCACTTTGGAAGGAAACCTCTGACACACCCTTCACTTGAGAATCTGGGCACTGTGCTCACAGCATTTATACCTAGACAAAGTACAATTGTCAATCTAGATATCCATCTATTCTTCCTTTTATTTATTCATGTGATTATTTATATTAATGTGAACTCATCTGTATTATTTTATATTCTGAGTTATAATCTGATACTACATTATTTGCTTCGCTTCTTCATTCCTTGTATGGCCCCACCCCTGGCCACAGGTGAGCACTTCACCTGAGTAGCACACTAGAGCTAAATCTGTGGTCAGGGATGCAGGTGAGCCAACCCAGGGAGCAGCACACCTGGTCCCAATCTTTGCTGCAGGCTTTATTGGGTGAGTTTGTCAAGGCAGTGCTGGAGAGCTCACCCAGGTGGTGTCGATGAGGGAAAGCTCACAGGCCAACCAACCCAGCTTTACCACCCAGGCCCAGAATCGGGACTATAAGTTGGCCTACCCCAACATCTATAGAATCTATGAACTGTTAGAGCATGAGAAAGGGACACCTACAGATCCAAAACATCAGTATCTCCATGACACAGGACAACAGGATATCTAAGAGGAGCCCCAGAGAGAGCCTATTATCTGTGGTCTAGAAGAAATCAGAATCCTCAAGATAGACCAATGATTCATAGCAATGAACACTTGAAGTGAAGATGAAGGGACTAAAGAGTAAACTGTGTGATTCAAGGGGCCACACTACAGCTTCCACAAGGAGATTCTTCTGGGGTTTTTGTTTGTTTTATTTTATTTCTTTGTTTTGTTTGGTTTGGGTTTTTTAAATTTGGTTTTAATATTGGGGGAATGTTGGAAGGGCAGAGGGCAAATGTGAGAACACAGGAGATAGTTGGGATTGGAGTACACAAAATGAAATCCACAAAGAATCAATAAAAGTTGATCAAAAAAAACATAGCTGAAAGTTAGTGTTTTAAATCTTGTCTGTGTTCATGTGGGTAGTCTTTGTATTATTCTCTATTTCCTATGTTTTAATATTTCACAATGGAAGGCATAAAAGCAAAGCTTCCTTCCAAATTCTATATAAACTGCAGATTTTTGGAAATTTTCCACACAGGAAAAAGAAAAAAGATCTGAGAGAATACCAATGCTTTCCCAAATTGCCTGATATATCTTAACAGACCAGACATCTTTCAAAAACTGAATCAACTTCGGGCAAGGAGCTGTGTGAGACTGGATGTGGAAAGCTGTTTATTGAGGAGACAGAAAGTCTCTGTGGAAGGAACCAGAGACTAAATCAAGAGACTATTAGGCCAGATGTCTTGATACTTACCCAAAGCACAACCTAAACTGAGTATCTTAGACAGACTGTATTTTTCCCTCTAAAGAGACAAGGTTTCCATCCTAAATACTTCATTCCCCACATTATCATCATCTATGCTTTACACCAGCCGTAGCTGCTCAAATTGATGCTTCAAGAAGTAGACAGTCTGAGGTTCTTGAGGGAGAGAACGTTCCTTGCAACAGAGGCTGAACAGATGGTCTCCGTCCTCTTTCATTATTCCTTCGCTTTTTTTTTTTTTAACTCAGAGGTTGCTTTAGCATCGTCCTTATGCTACCACTTACCTCTGCAGGCCAGCTACGCTACAGCAGCCTCAAAATGAGATGTCTCTGTGTCTGAAACCATCAGCCTAGAGGTTTCCATCACTAGGGAGTGTTGTGCTGCCATGTTACTCAGAGTCCAGAATGACTTCAGAGAGGGTGCCTTCCATCCTGTTTCATTAAACTGAATGGGAATTTGGCATCCTTGAGAGGAGGCTTCCTTTGACTTAGGAGAAGTTTGCTGTATAAAATGGAAATGCAATCATGGGATAGATATAAAAGAAAAACCTAAGCTGGCCACCTTGTAGATCACTTAACAGTAATTTGAATAGGAAAGTACTGAGAGTTCCAGATAAAGTGATTCTGCACTGATTACATGGTATCAAAATGTAGAGACATTTCTCTGATGTCTCACAGAACAATGAGGACATCAGAATCTCAATAAAGTTTCCTAATTATGACTCTGGGCCTTGGGCTGTGGTCACTTCAAATATTCTTCAGTGAAAGCTTGAGTGATTAAGATGTACACTTCCCAGGGAGGGAGCTTTGTGTTATCTGGGCATGGCTAAGCACAAAAGCTCTGGAGATGTCTTAAAATAGCAAACTCTGCAGAAGGGCCCAAGAGTCCTCTTGTCTCAATACACAGCTTGAGCTAAAATGGACTGTTTATCAAAATCAGACATCAAGTTGCTAAATTAATCTAAAAAGAATAGATTTGTTTTGTGTTCTTTGCATCATTTTAGAGACTTGCCTACCAGACTTTTATAAGGAGTCATTTGAAGTGGTTTTTTGTTTTGTTTTGTTTTGTTTTTTCAGATGTGAAAAGCTCAGAATAATTTTATTAAGAAAATAAAACTGAAATTGAAATCTTCCTCAGGAAAAAAGAATCTTAGAAATTTGTGAGTTTTTCTCTTTTCTCTGCCATGACTAAGGAATAAAATCTGAAATAAAGCCCAGCATGATATATGTATACCCGGGTTAGCTATTAATACGTTGACTATTCAACATTTGTTCCCCCAAAGCCTGATGACTTTTCAATCAATGTCCCTCAGTACATAGTTTATGTTAAAACAGAAACAGAAGAGCAGAGGATAATTTCAGGAAATCTCAGCTCCTCATTTGCATATATCTTCTCTCCCATTGAGTCTCATCCCAATGGTCAGTCCCCAAACCCCCTCCCTGGGCTGTTGACAGAGACTGCCTGCAGGGATAGAATTTGGCTTCTGCTACATGTTAGTAGGAAAGTCACTCAAAACTCTATTTGACCTCTTCACAAATAAAATGTCAAATAATACACAGCCATCCCTGAGTATCCCTTTCCCTTCTGAGTTCCTTATATAAAATACCATAGTAGTTACATGTAACCCAGACACATACTTCCATAAGCTTAAAATCATGTTTTGAATACTTATAGTAAATGATTCCAAAATTTTTATCTATATAGTTGGAGAATAGTGACAGAGAATCTGTGCCTGTTCAAAGAGACTTAACTTTCCAAATATTTGCAACCAACACTTAGTGGAATCCATGGATGCTGCACCCACAGAGATGGAAGGCTGCCTTTAGCCCTTGCCTTACTAGACTCATAAGCAAAAGTGTTAGGTGTATCAAGTACATGGTGCTTATTATAAACAACATATAGATGTAAGTGCTTCACCTAAAATAATGTTTTCTACAGAAAAGGTGAACCTAGAGTAACAGACAACTATTGGTTAAGATTTTTACACACACACACACACACACACACACACACACACACACACACACATGAATACTTTATACTAATATTTTAAAACAAGAAAATACAATGTTCAGTGGCTATTCATGGGTATGGTAAATAGATATTTTTGATTTATAAAAAAACAAAAAAAAAATAACAATTGAAAGATCAACTAAAATTCTAGCATTGAGTAACTTGTCTCCAAGAACACATCTAGTCTTTGCATGTTAGATAACCATCATGGTTTCTGGATAATAAACATGGTGGATAATCAGTGTAGTGAAAATCATTAATGTTTGTCCCTAGTTGAGAAAAACTTTTCATTTTTGTGTGTAAATTTGATTATTTGGGGAAGATACCTCCAGCTACTTCTAAATTGAAGTGTGTCATAACAACTTCCAAAGTGTGCTTCTCAGTGTAAATACAACTTTTTATGGTTCTTTCACTTGCATTAGTTTTATTCAGCCACAAAAAATTAAACTAAGTCATCTTGCAGGAAAATGCATAGAACTAGAGATCATGATTTTAAGTGGAGTCTTCAAGACTCAGTAAGACAAATACTGCATATTTTCTCTCACATGCAGAATCTAAATTTGAATACACACACACACACACACACCCACACACACACACACACACACACATATATATATATATATATATATATATATATATAAAATGAGCACATCTCTAATAAATATTACATATGTATATTATATATGATATAACATTATATAAAGATATACACATGATATTGAATAATATGTATTATATATTCATTGCAAATTGTATATCACATATCTTAGACTCTAGATGTGTGACATGAGAGCTCAATTAGGGGAAAGAAACTGGCCTCCAGGAGCCAGGGAAGGTGGAGGAAGATTGAACGTGAGCAAATTCCAATAACATGCATGTCATATGAAACCTGTTATTTTGCACGCCAACTAAAAGGATTATTTTAAGATGCAAAAAAGAAAATGATGTAACTACAAACACTAATGGTTTAGTCCTGAAGCCCTAATACTTGTACACAGGCAGAGCACTCACCTAGTCACCACATTCCAAAGGAGTTGAGGCTCCAAACAAAAAGTTAACACTGCTAAGCAGTGGTCTGAGTGAGAAGATCTGGAATGTTTTATTGAGGGAGTGTAGATGGCTTATGGGTAAGCACACCTGCTACACAAGGCTGACAGACTGAGTCTGACTGATGAATCCACTGTGAAAGGAGAGAGCTGCATCCTGAACATTGTTCTCTGACCTCCATGCATGCACCAGGGCATGCATGCACCTGTACTGATACGTGCTTATCACTCTAATGCAAAGAAACAAAAATATTAAATACTTAGAATGGATTTTGTTTGATTTTGTCTTTCCTTCCTTCTTTCTTTATTTCTTCCTTCCTTCCTTTTTGTGTTTGTTTGTTTACTTGTTTGTTTGAGACAAGGTCTCTCTATGTAGTCCTGACTGTCCTAGAACTCACTTTGTAGACCAGGCCAGCCTCAAACACACAGAGATTCACCTACATCCAGGATGCTGGGATTAAAGGTGTGCACCACCATGCCCAGCATAAAAAGCAAAAGATTACATTTATTTATCTTCAAAGCAATCATGTTCTTTTTCAAATATATGCTTCAATATTTTTCAATCAAAAACTCTTGAGAAGGAGGTGAGAGTGAACAATCAAGAAGTGTTTTTAATATACCTAAGTGATGCTGGTAATTTGATGGTTTTATAGTTAATTGTTAGTTGGTCAGTTAGGTCTAGGAAGTTTCCAGAAAATAATGGAATGTAGTTCTATTTTGTATCATACATGTCATATATTATATTATGCATATACTATATCCACGAAGGCTCTGAATATTTTAATGAGCTTATAAATCTTGCCAGTTCTCCATCCCCTTGCATAACCCAGAATTTTCACAATTGCTGATAGGCAAAATAATAACCCTCACTTAAAATGCTTATCTAACTTTACTTATTTAGCCTGAGATGAGTGTGGCTAAATCCTTCACAATTTCCCTTCAACAATTTCTTCGTTTAAGCATGTCTAGTTCCAGGAATAGAAGTGCAAAGAGTTCACCCAGTGGGACTCTCTGACTTTCTGACTTCTTGCAGTAGGACCAATTGTCAAGTAGAAGGTGTTTAGGAAATGGTTTGTGGAAAGTGGAAATAGCTCTAATTAGGGATAGGCTTCAGGTTGGTGGGAATACATAAATGTTTTATATTTGTATGCCAATTATTTCTATAACCTTCCCACTAAACTGTGGCATCAAAGTGCTATGAAACTATGCCTGTTCCTCTGGCTCTTAAAATTTTTTTCTACCCCATTTTCCACAATTGTCTCTGTGCCTTAGCTACAGGAGTTGTGTTGTGGTAGCCGTTGTAGCCATAGGGACTGGGATCCACAACTCTGAGTTTTGATTAGTAGTAGTTTTCTGAAATGACCTTTGTGTGTTGAAAAGAGAAGTTTCCTCGATGAGGGATGAGAATTACACTGATCTGTAAGTAAAAGGACAAATATTTAGAATGTAGTTAGGGATTATGCTGGTTTAAAGTAATGTTCTCCCAGATCCACGACTTCACTATCTCTGGGTTGTTGACTAAGTTTCTAGTACCAAGCATGATTTCCTTCTTGCTGAACAGGTCTTAACGTACAATTAGAGAGCTGTCATTTACTGGCAAAGTATGCATGCCACTACTGCACCCTTGGGGCTGTTGTGCCATGTTGGGGTGGTTCATAGGCATCATCTCTGGGTAGAGTAGTTGCTCGCTTCCCTCCTCTGGAGGCTTGCATGGCACCTTTTGGCCTTCAAGATGAATGAATAATGAAACTGTGGTACAGGTACACTGTGCAATAGTAGTCAGCTGTCAAGAAAAATGAAACCATAAGAATCTCAGGTAAATGCTTGGAGCTAGAAAAAATCATATTGGGTGAGGTAACCTAGACCCAGAAAGACAAACGTCGCATATGCTCTCTCATTGGAAGCTCCTAGTTTCAAATCTTTAGATTTGCATATAGAACCTAGAGTAATTTAATAAAACCTGAAAGTCAAAAGGGAACATTGCTGGGGGAAAGGAGTGGGGAAACAGAGGGGAATAGCAGGTCACAATTGATCTGAAGTAAGAAAGGGGGAAATTGGGGATCTCTAATTAGGGAGGGGTAAGAACAATATGGAAGGAGAGAGGAGAGTAAACTAAGCAACCAGTATTAACTATCTACCTAAAATACCTATAATACATGTAAGTCTGTGTATAAATCCACATAAATAGTTTAAATGAAAATTTCCCATCTGGGCTGATAGTGTTCCCCCAAGAGCCAAAGCCCATGTAACAAAAACTCAATACTAGGCATGATTCGAACTCTTTTGACTTGTTGGCCAGGGTTGTCCAAGAGAACCCCAAAACATTATAGACTATTGCTATTGCCTTTGTCCTCCCACTCCACCGTACCCCTCCCCATGTAGAAGCTAAGTACCTATTGCTGAAGACACTATGCCATTCAGAATCAGGACCAGAAGCCCCTGAGCTGGATCTGACTCAAAAGCCTCTCCCTAAGCACTATCTTTCATGGTACCATAAATAAACCAGTTTTTAATTAGAACCAAAACATGACATGAGAGGAAGCTTTTCCATAGGTTGATTTCATGTCAATAATTGGGGGCAGTGGAGGTCAAAACAAATCCGTATCAACAGAACCTGCAGCTTAAAAGGCTCCCTTTTCAGGATCTTTCTTGAAGACTCCCCAGAGTCTGAGAACCTGCACAGAAAACAACCAAATGGATTGCCCTTTGCTTTTAACTGACTTTACCAAGGTTGGAGGACCATACAAGAACCCTAAGAGCTTCAAGGGAAAGCAGGGGAAATAGCAGATCAAAGGGAGGGATACATTCTTCCCTTAATTAAAAAAAAGCTATTACTTTTCAAAGTTGCTCAGAACCAATGACCCCTTGTATTCCAACATATTTAGTATTCTTTTTTAATACTATGCATCAGAGTTTTTTTCCTCTCAGCAAAATTCAAGGGGAAAAATCATATCTAATTAACCAGCCAAATGAATGAAACTTTCATTTGAAGTAAAATATTTTTTGAAATATTTGGCTTAGGGCCCCCTAATGCAATGCCCAAAGTATCTTCCGATTTTTATTCCTAACTGGGTTTTCATATTCAATTAAATTCCCTGGCTTCAAAGTTAATTTAAGGAATGTTCTGAGCCAAAGATATTTCAACTACCTTTGAGCCCTCTGGGGAATGCCTCTGCACAAAAAACTTTGGTCATTTATTCTAGGAACTCATAAATGTTGATGCAAACACACCCAGAAGGTTCATTTATCACATATAGGCTGAGGAGACCCATGATTGAGAGCAGAGTGAATAGTAATAAATTCTGAATAGGTTCCATATTTTTGCACACACTGGAGTCTCCAGTATCAGTTTTCCTTCGCTGCTCCAGAGCTGGAGTTTATTAAAGTATATTAAAGAGACGACTAGGCTTCATACTTCAAATATTTCTGCCAGTCTCCCATGCAAAAACAAAAAATAAGTGTTCCCTGATACTGATAATTCCCACCACTGCTGACAAGTATCAATTTTGCCCCCTTCTTCTCCCAGCTGAGAAAATAGTTTCTGCTGAACATCTGGCCAAGGAATGTAAAAAGTCCAGAGAAGTCTAGGACATCATCTGAAGTCGACGTTGGAAGAAAAGTCACATGGAATACAGGAAGTTTCCCAGAAATGCATTTTCAGAGAAAATGCTCAGTATCATTTTGTGAAAGTCAGAGCATCCTAAATGGAAGACTGAAGATAAACCCTTGGATTGGTATCACTAGTGTTTTGTCATGTTAACATTGAAATGTATCAGCATTGAATTGGAGCCACAGAATTCCCTCACAGCTGCGCAGGGAGATACAGAAGTGAATGAGCTAGGCGGCACTCTGGATGACAATGTTATCCCCTACCTGTGCCTGCACTCCCTCTGAGGAACAAGAGAAAAATACATCAACATCAAGTTTTTCTTATTCAACCATTCAGTCAAGCACTGAATCATGCGTTAAATTCAATGAATTTTTGTCCTGATAATATGTATGGGGGTAGAAGGATGGTTTCTACAAATGAGCATTGGGAAATTTAATGCCAAACGAAGGAGTGATTTTGCTCAAACATATATAAATGAGCCTACATGAATGAGTGGCTTATCCACAGAGTTACATTTAAAAATCTACCTCTAAGCCATACATGAACAGAAGCCTAAGAAACATACAGAGGGCAGAGGCATGGCTATGGAAATGGCAGGCTGAATACTGGGTAAGAGAATGTCATTGGTTATTGAGAATGGAAGGTGATGTCCACCTAGTAGGGATGATTGGATGCAATACTGGGCTTGGATTCAACTCAAGACCCCTCAAAGGCTGGGTAAGCTCTTCACCACCAAGTTTCAATCTCGAGCCCCAACTTTTTCAATTTACCAGTGAAACATGACTTGTGATGAACAAGGCAGGTAGACTTAAACATTCAAAGATGCTTTGGGTGTGCTGAAGCAGCATCCAACTGGAGATCTTGAGTACTCCCCAGATCAGAAAAATTGCCTGGCTCTCATTAACTATTTCCCTCAAATATCAGAGATAATTCCAACTAATACAAAGTATTACCCACAGAGGAGCCTTTTCATAGTTGGAAACTGGGATAAATCATTCTGTGTTTTAAAGGAAATATGGATCTGTCGCTGCAGAAGATAAGTGAAAACTAGTTGGTAGAGCTCCTTCTTTCCCAGCAAAAGAAGAAAAGGCAGAGAGCCTTTGTATAACTTTGTGAATTCTTGGTCAATCCTGAGATGGATAAACTTTGGAAGAAAAGAAAAGATACCTGAAGGAGCCAGGCAGTGATGGCACAGGCCTTTAATCCCAGCACTCAGGAGGCAGAGGCAGGCAGATCTCTGTGAGTTCAAGGCCCACCTGTTCTAAAGAGCAAGTTCCAGGACAGCCGAGGTTACACAGTGAAACCATGAAACCCTGTCACAAAAAAAAAAATAAGAAGAAAGAAAAATAAAGGAAAAGATACCTGAAGGACCATGACTTTCCAGAAAATGCCCAGAGCCATAATGAATCATACACGCTGGGAAGTCACTGAAAATCTAGAGCAGTAGTTCTCAACACGTGGGTTGCAAGCCCTTTGTGGGTTCAAACAACCCTTTCATAGGAGTTGCCTATGACCATCAGAAAACAGATATTTACATTACAATTCATAACAGTAGCAAAATTACAGTTATGAAGTAGCAATGAAAATAATTTTATGATTGGAGTCACCACAACATGAGAGCTATGTTAAAAGGTCATAGCATTAGGAAGGTTGGAAATGCTGATGTAGAGGAAGAAGTTACATTAAATGGTCACAGCATTATGAAGGTAGAGGAAGCTGGCTTATCAGTTTACCACAGTCATTCTCCAAGACTTTCCATCTTACTTCCTTCCCCTCATACTCTAAGGACTAAATCTACTTACATATGTACAGTCAGTCTGCCAGCAAGATCTCATTTGAAGCAACTGGAATGAAAATCCCAAATGCATACACATCATTCCATGAGAGGACCACCTGACCAGTACCCGAACCAGCACATTAACCACCTTCCTGACATAAAAAAAAAACTCCTCCAAGTTTCAGAATATTTTTTAAAGCAAACATAATCATATCTCATATCCACAGGTACTACATCCATGGATTCAGTGACCCACATGTTAAAAATATTTTTAAAAATTTGTGTCTGTACTATACATGTATCAACTTTTCTTCTTGTCATTATTCTCCAAATAATTCAATGGTGTAGGTACCATTTACTTTGTGCTGATGTTAAAGTTGCTGGAGAGCCAACAAGATGAATCATCAGATAATGGTGCTGGCCTCCCAGCCTGACCAGCTGAACTGTGGCACATGAAGGAGAGAATTGTCTCCCACAAGCTGTTCGCTGACTCCCACTCAGATGCTTGGGCATATGCACACATTCATACACAGGCAAAATAAATATGTAGAAATGTAATTTTAAAATGTTAAAAGAATCTAGAAATGATTTTAAATATTTGGGAAAGATGATTCTGAGGCATATGTAATATATTTTTCCATTTTATATAATGGACTTGAGCTTCCATGCATCAGTATTCAAGAGCATCATGGAACTAGTTATAGTTCCATGATAAGGATACTGAGGTGTTAAGGATATCAAAGAGGAAAAAATCCAACTATTGGTAACTTTAATGAAATACCATACACTATACCAACAAGGAATTTTGCCAAGGAATATTTTTGTTTGTTTGTTTCAAATCATCAAACCCCATTTGAAAGTGCAGACTAGCCGGTCGTTGGTGGCGCACACCTTTAATCCCAGCACTCAGGAGGCAAAGGCAGGCAGATCTCTGTGAGTTTGAGGCCAGCCTAATCTCCAGAGAAAGTGCCATGCTAGGCTCCAAAGCTACACAGAGAAACCCTGTCTTGAAAAACCAAAAAAAAAAAAGAAAGAAAGAAAGAAAGAAAGAAAGAAAGAAAGAAAGAAAGAAAGAGAGAGAGAGAGAGAGAAAAGAAAGTACAGACTAAATGCCCTGACACTTATGGTTCTCTCTGCAACTACTAGATTGTGTTAGTTTGGAGAGACTAAAACATTGATTTAACACTTTAGTGTCTCATATACAGGTGAATATATCACTCCTATCATGTATCTTATGGTGTTACAAATAACAGACCATTTGTCTGGCTGACAATGTCTCTCTCTAGTCTACTTGTACAGTACATCCAGAGTTCAGAGCTCAATCCACAGGACCAAAATAGGAGAAAAATCATTTACAAAGAAAAATAAACTGCTTTGGATGATACAGTTGATACAGTTTACAACAAAATGTGTTGGTGGTTTTAAAAGCTACAGTGGAACTTTATATGTTTGTGTATGGACCTGAGTGTATGATGTATGTGCATTCTGAAGCCACCAGAGGCCAGAGGCATTGTGTTTCTTCCTTTGTAGCAAAAGTGACAGTTCTTTCTTGTTTTTTCAAAACAGGAAGTAAAAGTTCTGTCATTCTTAGTGGTCAGGGCCAAGGGGTGGATTTGGGTTTGGACTGTGAGTTCCTCAGAGGGATTGGCCAGGCAGAAACTGCTGCTGGGGAGGCCTGATTTTGGCTGCTCTACTCTGAGGATGCTGGACTTTCATGCCTGCACAGCTGCATCTCAGTGCTATGATCATTTCCTCTTTTGCTGGTAACTTTGACTCCTAGATTCAATTTTCCCTGGTTAATTGACCCTGAAGACCAGAATTTCTACTCAGTACTCACATTCGTCCTTTTCTAAATGGACAAGGAATGGACTGTTTTTAATGGAACCAAACGCCTGAGAATGATGTTAGGCTCAATTGCATAAAAAACAAAAACTAAGCAAACAGGAGTCCTGGTCCCTAAGGAAACAGGTTTTAAACACACCACTAAGTGGCATCTTCCCATTCCCTGTTGTTTCCTGTTTTTTAGAGATCACTTAGACTATCCTATATTAGTTTGACAAATTATTCCTCTCACCAGACTTACTCATTATCAACCTTCCTGAAAGGGTTTTAGTGAACAAGATGATCTACCAGTGACAAAGGCATCTAACAGATTTATTTCTCTCTGCATCTATGGAGTCACTTTCATCCGAACAGTGTGAGGCCTGCTGGGCTCTGGGATCTTACGGAGTTCACAGTCCATTTGTCACTGTCAATCTTCTTGTGGCATCCCTGACCTGCCCTTCCCCTATCCTCTGAAGTTTCCATCTTTGCTCTCAGAAGCATGGGCTCAGCCCATGTCCTACCTGTTTTGCAGAATGCATACCTGCCTTTCAAACATAGTGTGATATATTTGAAAGGAATCTATTCCACAAAGACCATAAAACCAAAGCCAATACTTAATAATCAGTAAATCTATCACCATATGCTTGCCTTCACCTCAGGACAGCCATCAAGATTTATCTCCTATCCTACAAATATATGAACATAGGATCTGCCATTTGGGGAACTTTTCAAGAAAGAATTGCCACAGTTACTGCAAAAATAAAGATTGCCCTGGCTATTTGCAAACTTATTGCTTCCAGCCCCCTCTTCACACTGCAGCTGTCGCCTCCTGCCAGGGGAGGCTGTGCATATCACGGGGCCCTTGCTCCAGTCTCTGAATAAGTCACCACTTCTCTAGTCCACCTCAATTCTTTAACATGAAGCTCATTGTCTTTTATGGCTTTTTTCCCCTCCTTTGACTCTAACTTCAGCTTTCACTGCACCATTTGCCTCACTGGCAGGCTGTGCACCAAGCACCCAAGTGCCTGTAGTTGATCTAAATGGGAGCCTTGTACAATGATGCATTCCCCCCTTACCTCCAAGGCTTTACACATGCAGACAATTCTTGCAAAATTGGTCCTCTTTCTTCCTCCCTGCTTGTCCTTTGAGCGACTCTGTTTTTTTTTTTTTTTTTTTTTTTTTTTTTTTTTTTTTTTTTTTTTTTTTTTTTTTATGGCTCCTGTCTTTTGCCATTGCCTTCAAAGGATCCCTCGACCTTCAAGGGTAGACTGATTTCCCCATAGTCCTGATGCTTCCTGTCAAGGAATCAATTAGTTCAAACTTAATGACCAACTTTCATTTCTGCCTTTGTTTTTCAGCTGTAGATAAATATCTTTAGTGTGATGATTGAATGTAACAAATCACTCTAGTTTAAGCATCTAGTGCAAACACTGAAAAATATATAATTTATTAAACTTGAGCATAGCACTGTGAATCAGCCCTTTATAACACTTATCTTGCCGTGATGGAGAATACATGCCCTATTCTAAAGGATCTTGCCATTTTGATGAATTGACAATTTTTTAAATGCATGAATAAAAATAAAATGAATCAGAATTGGATACAATGCTATATTAGCATATAAATAATTACCATAGTGATGGGTCAGGAGAGGGCACATTCCCAGTGAGAGATAGCAAAGAGTTATGATTGGGTCTGGAGTCCGGAGCAGTGGTTCTCAACCTTCCTAATGCTGTGACCCTTTAATACAGTTCCTCATGTGTGGTGACCTGCAACCGCAAAATTCTTTACATGTCTACCTCACAACTGTAATTTTGCTACTGTTATGAATCATAATGTAAATATCTATGCTTCCTGATGGTCTTAAGTAACCCCTGTGAAAGGGTCATTTGACTCCCAAATGGGCTGTGACCCACAGGCTGAGAACCACTGGCCTAGACTATGAAAGACTTGACTAATGAAAATGAAATTAGAAACAGGACAGAATTTAATGATCCAGGGAAGGCGAAGTCCAGATGGAAGCATTTACATAAAAGAGACAATAACTAGTTCATTAAGTGTAGAAGGAAGGAAAGAAAGAGTTATGTGACAAATTTATCCTATCTAGTAATCACAAAGCATCCATCATGTGCCAGGCGCTGACTGAACTCAACATTTGACATGTGACAAACTAAGTAGCCTGAATTCTGCCCTCACAGAGTTTATCCTCCATTGAGTCAATAAATGAGACATATAACTAAATAGAGATTCACAAAGAAAATATGTTTGAATACAAGACTTAGTGAGACATAATACATAATATAAGTACTTCATTCTTTACTAAAATCTAGAAATCCTGAATTCAGAAATATGCATGATCTCAGGGGTTTTACAGGATAGGTGACCTAATGTCTAAGCAGTACCTTGTGGCAGGGGAATGAAATAAGATTAGGAATATGAGAGGAACTGGTGTCATTTCAGGTTAGGTAGTCAGGTGAGCCTCACTGGAGAAATGGGGTGCAAGCATCTTTACCTACAAAGGTAAAAGAGAAGCCAAGCAAATCAGCAAAGAAGGAGAGTTTCAGTCAACCACAAAGGAAGTTGGGAAAATCTGGAGCCAAGCATGACCAAGGCAAGCAGCAACAGCCAGAGGCAGTCAAATTCTATGGGTCTCTAAGCCACAACAAAGGGAGTGGCTGAATGTGACCTAACTCACATTTTAGAAGCATCATTTCCATTGCTGGGCTGAAAAGGAACTAAAGAAAAGTAGGAATTCTGTTATAGTCTAGAAACAAAACTGTCCAGAAGCTCATGTGTTGAAGTCTTGGTCCCCAGGTCCTGGTGCTGTTGAGAGCTGATTGCTTCATGAGGTTGCTAACTTCACCAGTGGATCCATGTGCTGAATAGGAAGGACAGAAGGAACTGTTAGGAGATGGTGCCCAGGTGGAGAAATTGGGCCATGGGGCTGTGCTTTTGAAGGTATATCATGTGTCCATACACTTTGTCTCCTCTTTTCTTCTTTCTTTTCCTCCTCCTCTTCCTCTCCCTTCTCCTTCTTCCTCCTTTCTGGCCACCATGAGGTGAGCAGCTTTGCCCCCCCATGTGCTCTCTGTCTTGATGTTTGATATCACTACAGCTAAGGAGCCATAAAGCTAGCTGGCCATGGACAGAAACCAAACGTTTAAACTCCCTCCATCAAATTGTTCTTCTCAGGCATTGTATTAGTGACAGAAACACTGACTAATACAAATGGAGTCACAGAGACCTCTTAAGACTTTATAATAATCCATAGGAGAAGATGGTGACTCAAGCAAGGGCAGTGGGGCATGATGAAAGAGAGTCAGGTTCTGGGTAACTTTTAAAGATAGCAACCATGAGATGTCTTAACAAGATGGGCATAAGTGGAAGGAAAGAGTGCAGAAGACTGCAGAATTTGGGCCCTGGCCATTGGGAGGATGGAGATGCCACTATCTGAAATAGGGGAGAGTAGAGATGGAGCTTATGGGAGGAGGAAGGAGTGGCAGGACATGGGCTTGCTTATGCTGATTTGAAAAAGTTCTTCAAAACTCCCAAGTGATAAAATGGGGGGGGCCCGCTGGAGAGATGGTTCAGTGGTTACGAGCACTGGCTGCTCCCCCAAAGAACCTGGGTTCAATTCCCAGCACACACACATGCTTCATAATCGTCTATAACTCCAGTTTCAGGTGATCTGACTCCATCTTCTCACCTTTAAGAACACCAGGCATGCAAGTAAAGACAAAATACCCATACATATAAAATTAAAATGTTATTTTTTATTTAAAAGTTGTAAAATGGAGTTAGCCTATATTATATAAACTAAATCAAGTCTGGAATTAAATTAGAAGATTATTGTCAAATCATTACCAAATTTAAATCCATATGAACTGACTATATCTAAGGAAGTAAAGTTGGACACAGAAGAGAAGACAACCAAAGATTCCTTACTTCAGCAGAAGACAAATACAAGGTGGGAAGGGAATGTTCAGTAAAGTACTTATGGGAAGGGAATGTTCAGGAAGGTACTTAAATGCCTATAGACATAAGCAGTACCCTGCAACAAACCCCCTCAAACTGTATGAAACTAGACAAAGCAGGAATGCCTCCAGTAAGTCCTGTGCACACATGGGTTGAGAGGTGGAAATAAAGTACCTTCGAAAGTGAATGCCCATTTCCTGATCTGTAAGGCATTAGCTAGGAATGGAAATAAGAATTTACTAGAGTGCCCCAGCTCTCCAGTGCCTAATGTATTCCTGGCAGGTTTCAAATCAACAGTAAAAGCATGACATTCAGACCTAATTCTCATTCCCACAGAGAGGGAATAGATGTAATAAATACTTTCCATTTCTATTATAATAAGCATCAATTATGTTAACAATGGTATTTGATGCTGTGGTTAGGCAGCCTTTAAAAACTTCCAGGCCCTGTTCCAAGTGTTTTATGCTTGTTAACTCATTAATCCCCGCAAACCTATGAAGTAAGTAACAAATGAGTTAGGGATTTTGCCTGTCCCATATATTTGTACTACAGCCTGGATTTAAACTCCAACATTTTGATGCCAGTCTCTACTAACTCAATCATTCTTAGACCTTCTTAGAATAGTGATCATTGTTTGCTATGAATTGGCTGCAGTAAATTCTAAATAGGAATTCTTTAGAGCAATAAAATGACTAAAAACTGACAGAATAACTAGGATTAGTCAGAGGATACAGGCTTGAGTTCATACTCTTCCTCACTTAACCATGTGTCTATGTCTAAATAAACAATTTAAGGATGTTGAACTTGGTTCTCCTTGTGTAGAGTAGCACCCACTTCAACCTAGCTTTGAAAGATTGTGCTACTTTGCATGGAAATAGTCAGTCCCCTTACAATTTGTTTTTGTTTCACACCAAACTTGAGGAGAAACTTTCCAAGAAGACAATGTCCCCTCTCTACAGAATGACAATGTGGTGGTTTGAATAAGAATGGGCCCCCTAGGCTAATATTTGAATGCTTGGTCATCAAGCACCTATTAGGACATCAAGGACCACACTATTAGGAGGTGTGGCCTTGTTGGAAGAAGTGTGTCCTGAGGAGTGGGCTTTGAACTTTTAAATGCTCTAGCCATGCCCAGTCTCTCTCTCTCTCTCTCTCTCTCTCTCTCTCTCTCTCTCTCTCTCTCTCTGCTGCCTGCCAATCTAGATGTAGAATTCTTGGCTGCTTCTCTGACACCATGTCTGCCTGCATGCCACCGTGCTTCCTGCCATGACAACAATGGACTAACCCACTGAACTGTAAGCCAGACCCAACGAAATGTTTTCCTTTATAAGAGTTGCCATGGTCTTGGTGTCTCTTCACAGCAATAGAAACCCTAACTAAGACAGACAAGTTGTTACACCCAGTGCTAAATCAGGAAACCTTTACCTGGCTAGTTTATCCAAGACATCTGTCTCTTGCCTATGCTTCTCCCATATACTTTTCTGGCAATAGTCACTCATTATCCATATCTTTGATCTGAAGTACCACAGGAAGGCCAGCTGCTCTGCATGCCTGCTTACCCTTTCACCATCCTGGAGACTCAGAAGGTGGCCTCTGTGACAAGGCTCTGAATTGGAACATATGCGAGCCTCTGATGTTGAACTCCTTGCCTAGATTGTGTGTTTGAAAGCCTCCTACTGCTACAGAAGTTCAATGATTTTTCAGAAAGTGGAAAGAAATTTTTGACAAATCAGTAACCTTCAGTGGGTTGATTCGATGCATCAAAGACTTTTCACTTCCTTGATAATTCCATCTGAAGGTACTTCCCTAGTCATGCTGGTTAGGAAGTCACCAAGGAAGTTAGAAATATGTCCTTGCTTCACTGTGGGAGCTGGAAGTGATAGCTCCCTCCCAGCCAGGGTTGAGCTATTTAATTAGGAGTCATCAGAAGTTGGTCTACTGGGCAAAAAGTTGTCATACTTATAAGGTGCAACTCAGCTCTTCTCATTTTGTTTCTATACGATTAACATAGGTAGACTCTCCTGGGATGAATGTGCAATGCAACCCGCCTAGTGTCCTTGCTCCCCATCTTGTCCTAGAGCCTGGAACACTGCATTGTTTATCTATATGGAATTCTATTTGAGAAAACTCTTTGGTCAAAAGTGAGGATGCAGGATAGCTTCTCTGGAGCTGCCTTTTGGAATTTTCCAAACTGTACCCACACAGAATCAAAGGACCATCATCTTTTCCATGAGCACCTATTTTAGTCAGTGTTCTATGGCTGTGAAGAGACACCATCACCATGGCAACTCTTATAAAGGGAAGCATTTAATTGGGGCCTACTTAGAGTTCAGAGGTTTAGGCCATTGTCATCATGGCTGGCAACGTAGCAATGTACAGCCAGACGTGTTGCTGAAAACATAACTGAGAGTTCTACATCCAGATCTACAGGAAGCATTGATGAGAGAGCCACTGAGTCTGCCTTGGGTTTCTGAAAGCTCAAAACTCACCCCAACAACACACTTCCTCCCACAAGGCCCCACCTACTTCAAAAGGGTCACACCTCCTAATCCTTCTAAATAGTGCCACTCCCTAATACTAAGCATTCAAAGATATGAGCCTATAGGGGTCATTTTTATCCAAACCACCATGCCACCTTTCAGATTTCAGAGACACAGCACGGCACTTTCATTTCTCAGAATTGGAAATGTTACCTAAAAAGGGGAGAGATGGCACAGGGAAGAATCTTTTTTACCTCCAAACTTTGTTGGGAAATAGTTTTTAATAAAAGAACTCTGGATTTTGCTGGTGGTGGTTTAAAACAGGCTAATATGTTGAGGGGCTCTTATTTCAACAAAGATCCCAAATATTACATTTGAGAAAAGTACATGAGTTAATTATCCCACTCAAAGCTTTGTGGGCCATGTGACTCAGCTGGAGGTAGGACATTAAAGAACCCTGCGAAAAGGCTGTGTGTGGTATGATGCTCTCCTATGAGGAGAAAAGTGGACTGCTAGAGGCTCACAATCTCCCTTTGTGTACTTGTGAAAATTGAAAGACTAGAATCATACATAATCTTCAAGAAGTCCTTCAGAGAGCCAACTGTCTGCCCCACCAGCAGCTACCAAACATCCCATTCCTCTCCTACAGACTCAGAGTGTGTTTTTAATTATTTATTATCCTGCAGAGCACTCTTGGCACTTATCTAAAGCTATATGTAAGAACACGAGTTTGATAAAATAATTGGGGCTTTTAATGCCCACTTAGTGGCTCCTTTGTTTCCCTGACATGCAGAGACTTAGATCTTAGACTCAGATGGAAAATAATCTGTCATTTCCCTCACTACCTTTAATTTCTAAAGTAATTTCAGAGGACTGTGTGGCTGTCCACTTAGCAACAGAAAGAAAATCAAGGTTCCTCCTAAATTTGGTTTTCTTCTTATTTTAGATGTTTTTTATGACACATAATGAACTGAATATAAAACATACAATTTGATGTTTTCAAAATACATGTGCACTAATGAAAAGACCACCAAAGTCACACTGTTGAAATTTTTGTTACTCTCCCAAACTCTCTTGTGCTTCTTTGCAGTTCCTTGCTTTCTCTTTTCTTGTTCTTCTCCATCCTCAAGAACTGTATTAACCTGCAGTTGCTAGCTACTTCTTTCACTCAGCATAATAATTTTGGGGATGCATCCCCATAGTGTACATAGTTCATTTCTCTTTTTCTATAGCCAGTAAAGATTATACCATAGTTTGTTGATATACCCAGCTGTTTCTGGGTATTTGGGGCAGTTTTGACTATTTGGAATAAAACTGTCATATATATGATATAGATTTATATGTTCACATATGGCTGAGTTTGATTTTTTAATGTGGGTATTCTGGGATAACTACTCAGGAATAAAACTGTCTGTGATAGGTATATAATTAGAATTTTTGGCAGGTTGCCAAGACCCTTACCAGGGTGATTAATCTATCCTCTACTCCCACCAAGAATGTACTAGACTTCCAATTTAGTTTCTCTGCTCTCTTAGAACACTTTGTGTTGTCCATAGTTTTAACTGAAGCCTTTTAATAAGTGTGGACCTGTTTTCGTGATCACTGAGTTGGGAAATACCTATGCAAGGACTTGAAGCATCAAGAATCTTGTGGTCCATGGGTACCTAGTATACTGAAGAGAATTTGGTCCCTCTGTTGCACATCCCCTTTCAAGTCTAGCAATTCTCATGCACTCTAGCCATGCCACTAAGCTGCCACTCCCTCTCCTCCACCATTTTTCCTAAAACCAAAAAGGAAGATACTATACTTGCTGTCTTTGACTTTCAGCACATAGACATTCACCCAACCATTGTTTACAGGCTACCACAAGTCACACAGGAGGTTCCTGGTCAGTTAGTGAATAGGAAGACATATTTACATCTCCACCTCAGAGCACCGAGTCTGATTGAACAGGCACTCAGAAAAAAAGTTTAATCCTGGAAGGATAGAGATCACTTTACTGATGTCCTTGATGGTATTTAAACCAGATGCATGAATGGGTCTTCCAGCTCTTTCCTTAGATTTATTATTACACAAATCACCTTTTGATACAAATATAAATTCTCATTAGTAAAATTTTGCACATTCCCAGTCTCTCATTGCAGGCATGCTCTCCACTTACAAAGTATCTTAGACCCCATGGCAGTTTAGGAGAAAAAGCAGCCATCCAGCAGATCCTGCATTCCCTCGACTCTCCACTGTTTCCTGAAGCAGCACCCTGTCTCAGTGGGAAAGGAGCGAAGTCAAGCAAGCCCAGCTCACTATTCAGCTCAAAGGTACAGGAAACTTATTCAACAAAATCTCAGAAGAAAACGTCCCTATCCTAAAGAAGGATATGCTTATGAAAGTACAAGAAGCTTACAGAACACCAAATAGATTGGACCACAAAAAGATATCCCCTTGCCACATAATAATCAAAACACCAAACTTACAGAATAAAGAAAAAATATTAAGAGCAGCAAAAGAAAAAGGCCAAGTAATATACAGACCTATCCGAATTACACCCGACTACTCAATGGAAACTCTGAAAGCCAGAAGATCATGGATAGATGTTCTACAGACTCTAAGGGAACATGGATGTCAGCCCAGACTACTGTACCCAGCAAAGCTTTCAATCACTATAGATGGAGAAAACAAGATATTCCATGACAAAAACAGATTTAAATAATATATATCCACAAATCCAGCTCTACAGAAATTAATGGAAGGAAAACTCCAATGTAATGAAGATACCTACGTTCAAAAAACCATAGGCAATAGATAATCCCACATTACCAAACACCAAAAAACAAAGTGGATAAATCCACACACAATAACACCACAAACAACAAATCCAAAACAAACAAGAATCAACAATCAGTGGTCATTAATATCCCTCAATGTCAATGGTCTTAACTTGCCTATAAAAAGATACAGGCTAACAGAATGGATATGAAGACAGAATCCATCCTTCTGCTGCATACAAGAAACACATTTCCACTTCAAAGACAGATGGTACCTCAGAATAAAGGGTTGCAAAAAGATTTTCCAATCAAATGGACCCAAGAAACAAGCTGGTGTAACAATCCTAATATCTAACAATTTAAACTTCAAACTAAAGTCAATCAAAAGAGATGAAGAAGGGCATTTCATACTTATCACAGGAAAAGTCCATCAAGATGAAGTCTCAATCCTGAACATCTATACCCCAAATAAAAAGGCACCCACATTTGTAAAAGAAACATTACTAAATCTCAAATCAAATAAAACCTCACACACTTATAATAGGAGACTTCAACACCCCATTCTCACCACTATATAGGATCACCAGACAGAAACTTAACAAAGAAACAAAAGAACTAACAGATGATATTACCCAGTTGGATTTAACAGATATCTATAGAATATTCCATCAGAACACAAAAGAATTTACCTTCTTCTCAGTGCCACATGGAAGCTTCTCTAAAATTGACCACATACTAGACAATGAAGCAAAATTACAGAGATACAAAAAAATGGAATAACCGCCTGTTTTTTGTCAGACCACCATGCTTTAAAGTTAGAATTCAACAAAACAAATTGCAGAAACCCTACAAATTCATGGAAATTAAATAATGTGCAACTGAATTATTCCTGGGTCAAGAAAGAAATAAAAAAAGAAATTAAAGACTTCCTAGAATTCAATGAGAATGAAGACACAACATACCCAAACATATGGGACACTTTGAAAGCAGTGCTAAGAGGAAAGTTCATAACACTAAATGCCCACATGAAGAAACTGGACAATAGTCACACTAAAGAAATAACAGCACAACTGAAAGCGCTAGAACAAAAGAAAGCAAACACTCCCTGGAGGAGTAGGCAACAGGAAATAATCAAAATGAGGACTGAAATCAATAAAGTAGAAACTAGGAAAACACTACAAAGACTGAATGAAACAAAGAGTTGGTTCTTCAAGAAAGTCAACAAGATAGACAAACCTTTATCCAAACTAACCAAAAGGCAGAGAAAGAGCATGCTAATTAACAAAATCAGAAATGAAAATGGGAACATAACAACGGACACTGAAGAAATCCAGAGAATCATCAGGTCATACTTTGAAAACCTGTACTCCACAAAATTCGAAAATCTAAAGGAAATCGACAATTTTCTGGATAGATAATGAAAGACCCCTGCCCCTTAGCCCTTTCTTTCTCAAGTTTGTCTCCTCCTCCTCCTGTCGGCGGCTTCCCCGATCCCCACCCCCGGCGGCCTCCACTTCCCCCGCCACCCGCCGCACGCCCGGCCCGAGAACGAGCACCAGGTGGGCCGGCACGAGAACAAACACCAAGTGAGCCGGCCTGGAGCCCTGCCCCTGAGCCCCCGCCCGATGAGAAACACTCTGTCCCAAGGTCTCCGCCCCCAAGGTCAGCCATCAGGAAGCGGAGGGGGGGAATTGAGTCTGTTGTACCAGATACCAGACACCAGACCTTGAGAATATGCTGATCTGGAATGGCTCTGTGTCTCATTTGAACCATCCAATAGAAATGATTCTGTATTTCGCCTCATTTGAAAGACTCTGTGTTTCACCTCATTTGAATAACTCTGTACTGTGCCTCATTTGAATAACCCTGTATAGCGCCTCATTTACATTGACCAATGGGAATAGCTCTGTACAATGCCTCATTAGAATTATCCAATAGAATCCCTGCTCCTAGCTTGCACCTTTTTCCCTATATAAGGACCCCTTTACCTTGGCTCGGCGCGCTTGGCCTCACAGAAGCTAAGTCGCCCGGGTACCCGTATCTCCAATAAAGCCTCTTGCGGTTTTGCATCCAAGTTCGTGGTCTCGCTGATTCCTGGGTGCGGGTCTCCTTCTACGAAAGTACCTCTTCGGGGGTCTTTCAATATCACTTACCAAAATTAAATCAAGAACAGATAAGCAATTTAAACAGACATATAACCCCTAATGAAATAGAAGCAGTCATCAAAAATCTACCAACCAAAAAAAGCCCAGGGCCAGATGGATTCACTGCTGAATTCTACCAGAAATTCAAAGGAGAGCTAATACCAGTACTCCTCAAATTGTTCCACACAATAGCAAAAG
The DNA here is from genome assembly GCF_003668045.3 of Cricetulus griseus. Lineage (NCBI taxonomy): Eukaryota > Metazoa > Chordata > Mammalia > Rodentia > Cricetidae > Cricetulus > Cricetulus griseus. The sequence goes on from NC_048595.1 coordinate 261,299,376, forward strand.
AAGGGACAATGCCAAGCTCTTTTTATGAGGCTGTAATTACGTTGGTACCCAAGCCACACAAAGACAAAACGAAAAAAGAGAGTTACAGACCAATATCCCTCATGAACACCGATGCAAAAATATTCAACAAAATACTGGCAAATGGAATCCAAAAACACATCAGAGAAATCATCCACCATGATCAACTAGGCTTTATCCCAGGAATGCAGGGATGGTTCAACATCTGAAAATCCATCAATGTAATCCACCATATAAGCAAACTGAAAAAAAAAACAAAAACAAAAACAAAACATGATCATCTCACTAGATGCTGAAAAAGCCTTTGACAAAATCCAACACCCCTTCATGATAAAGGACTTGGAGAGAACAGGAATAACAGGAACATACCTAAACATGATAAACGCAATATACAGCAAACTAACAGCCAACATCAAACTAAATAGAGAGAAACACAAGGAGATTCCTCTAAAATCAGGAATAAGAAAAGGCTGTCCACTCTCTCCATATCGCTTCAATATTGTACTTGAAGTCCTAACTAGAGCAATAAGACAACAAAAGGAGATCAAGTGGATACAAATTGGAAAGGAAGAAGTCAAACTTTCACTATTTGCAGTTGATATTATAGTTTATATAAGTGACCCAAAAAACTCTACCAGGGAACTACTACAGCTGATAAACACCTTCAGCAAAGTTGCAGGATACAATATTAACTCAAAAAAATCAGTAGCACTACTATATACAGAAAATAAATGTACTGAGAAAGAAATCAGAGAAACATCACCCTTTACAATAGCAACTAACAAAATAAAATATCTGGGGGTAACACTAACCAAAAAAAGGGAAAGACCTGTATAGTAAGAACTTTGAGTCTTTAAAGAAAGAAATTAAAGAAGATACCAGAAAATGGAAAGATCCCCCATGCTCTTGGATAGGTAGGATCAACATAGTAAAAATGGCAATCTTGCCAAAAGCAATCTACAGATTCAATACAATCCCCATCAAAATCCCAACACAATTCTTCACAGACCTTGAAAGAACAGTACTCAACTTCATATGGAAAACAAAAAACTCAGGATAGCAAAAACAACCCTATACAATAGAGAAACTTCCATAAGCATCACCATCCCTGACTTCAAGTGTATTATAGAGTCATAGTCCTGAAAACAGCTTGGTATTGGCACAAAAATAGACAGGTTGACCAATGGAATCCAAATGAAAACCCTGATATTAACCCACACACCTATGAACACCTGATTTTTGACAAAGAAGCTAGTCCTGAAAACAGCTTGGTATTGGCACAAAAATAGACAGGTTGACCAATGGAATCCAAATGAAAACCCTGATATTAACCCACACACCTATGAACACCTGATATTTGACAAAGAAGCTAGTCCTGAAAACAGCTTGGTATTGGCACAAAAATAGACAGGTTGACCAATGGAATCCAAATGAAAACCCTGATATTAACCCACACACCTATGAACACCTGATTTTTGACAAAGAAGCTAGATTTATACAATGGAAAAAAGAAAGCATCTTCAACAAATGGTGCTGGCATAACTAGATTTGGACATGTAGAAGATTACAGATTGATCCATATCCATCGCCATGCACTAAACTTAAGTCAAAATGGATCAAATACCTCAACATAAAATCAGCCACACTGAACCTCCTAGAAGAGAAGGTAGGTGAAACCCTTGAACAAATTGGTTCAGAAGACAGCTTTCTGAACATAACACCAGTAGCTCAAACATTGAGATCAACGATTAATAAATGGGACCTCCTGAAACTGAGAAGCTTCTGTAAAGCAAAGGACACAGTCAGCAAGACAAATCGCCAGCCCACAGACTGGGAAAAGATATTCACCAACACCACATCTGACAGAGGGCTGATCACCAAAACATACAATGAACTCAAGAAGCTAGCCAAAGAAAACAAAAACAAACAAACAAAAAAAACAAACAATGCAATTAAAAGATTGAGTGCAGAACTAAATAGAGAATTCTCAACAGAGGTATCCAAAATGGCTGAAAGACACTTGAGAAAGTGCTCAACATCCTTAGCCATCAGGGAAATGCAACTCCAAACCACTCTGAGATACCATCTTACTCCTGTCAGAAAGGCTAAAATCAATAACACCAATGACAATCTATGCTGGAGAGGATGTGGAGAAAGAGAACTCTCCTCCATTGCTGGTAGGAGTGCAAACTTGTAAGACCACTTTGGAAATCAGTATGGTGGTTGCTCAGAAAAATGGGAATCCATCTACCTCAATATCCAGCAACCCCTCTCTTGGGCATATACCCAAAGAATGCACATGCATACAGTAAGTACATATGTTCAACTATGTTCATAGCAGCATTGTTTGTAATAGACAGAACCTAGAAGCAGCCTAGATGCCCCTCAACTAAAAAATGGATACAGAAAATGTAGTACACTTATACAATGGAGTACTACTCAGCAGAAAAAAAGCAATGGAATCTTGAAATTCAAAGGGAAATGGATGGAACTAGAAGAAACCATCCTGAGTGAGGTAACCCAGTCACAAAAAGACAAACCTGATATGTATTCACTCATTTTTTTTTATGTTTAGACATAGAGCAAAGGATCACTAGCCTACATTCCCCACAGCCAGAGGAGTTAAGAAATAAAGAGGGCCCCAAGAGAAGATTGCATAGTCCCTCAAAGAAGGGGATGTTGATGAGAACGCCTGACCAAATTGGAGCCCAGTGACAGGGAGATGAAGGAGAGTCTTCATCCAGTTGCTATTCGAAGCAGAAACAGACACCCACAGCTAAGCACTGAACCATACTGCTGGAATTCAGTTGTGGAGAGTGAGGAGAGTTGAGCAAATGAGCCAAGACGGGGATGGAGAGACCTGCAGAAACAGTGGACCTGACCTACTGATAGAATAGAGACTCTAGTCATAAAGCTGGGCAAACAGCATTGGACCAAACCAAATCCTCTGAATGTCTTGAGCTAGGAGCCCAAGACTGCCTATGGCTCCTCTAACAGCGGAGCCAGTCTTTATCCCTAGAGCACAAATGGACTTTGGGAGCCCATTCCCTATGGAGGGAGTGGGTTGGGGTGGGTTGGGTGGGGAACATGGGAGGAGGGGAGGTCGAGGGAATGGGGGAATGGATATGTAAATATAAGTAATTAAAAATAATAAATTAAAAAAAACATTTGGGAGACAGAGATAGGCGAGCAGCAAAGAGGAACACCAACGTAATCATACAAAGCACAAACTGGGAAGTCAAGTCAGTGGGGGTGGGGGGAGACTATAAAGGGCAGTGTCCACACTTTCACCTAGGGGTACCACAAATCTGTGCTCTCACTTGCTCTTGTAAACTGTCTTCATAAACGTAAATCAGTGAGCACACTCCATAGCCCTACATATGACCTTGAGATGCTCAGGATGTCCTTGTTTCCTTCTTGATAGTCACATAGAAAACCAAAAGTAAGTCAGCATATAATGGAACAGGGGGAGAGCGAGACTAGAGCAAGGGCTCTGTGGTTGAGAGCATTTCCTATTCTTGCAGAAGGCCTGGGCCCCACATGGTAGCACATCACTGTCCAAAATCTAGGCGTGCACATGGTACACAGGCATACATACAGGCAACATACTCATACACTTAAAATAAAAATAAATAAATCATACAAAAACCTGGGGTTGTTCTTCACCTGAGCATCAGTTTGATTATAGTCACTTTATCCTTGGGAATGTCTTGCTCTCTCATTCCTTGTAAGTTGTAGGCTGTTTCTAATGGCACTTGTTTATTTAATTAAGCATGTTTTCACTTCAGGGCTAATTTTGGCTTCCCATCATCTCAGTTAATAGGTTTTTAATATTTTAAAATCTCAGTTAGGTTTGTTTCCCTTGGCCTTGTTCCACTAAAATTAATCGTTCCTAGTGTTCGCAGCTGTGGTAAAGGCCAAGACAAGACCCAGATCACTACAGAGTGATGATCTGGCCCCCAGAGGTGGCCTCTGGCCAAAGGAGTCCAGGTGTTTTGCATTAGAATTGGAATGTACTGGGTTCCTGGTGTGACATTTTTGGATGAAAATAAACTTTGGACTAATGAAGTGACAAAGGGCGGCAACAGGCAAGGCTAAGGGAGTTGCTTCTGCCTCTGAAATCGCTATGCCTGCTTCAAGCCCCCTTGACATCAACCTTCTAAATAATCTAATGGTTTCTGGTTGCTAGAAAAGTGGTTGGTGGCATCTCCTCCCAGCCTCTTTCTTCCCTCTTAATTCACATGAGCTGAAGATGGAGAATGCACTAGAAAATTGCCTGTTTTCTTAACAGCTTACTTCTGCCACAAAGCACTTTGGACATACAAAGTGGGGATTCCAATAGTCTGTAATGATAAGAACACATTGATCTGGAGTACATTTTGACTCTAGGGTATTTGATGCCCATTTGATAGCTAAAAGTGCTGATATCCAAGGGGTTAATTAATGCCCTCCAAAATTACAGTTACTAATGACTAGGCTCCGGAGGAAAATGTTTTCCATCTACATTCTCTCACACTCTTTTTCAACCCATCCTCCTTCACCCTTCTAATTTCCCTATTTTTAAATTCTGAAAACAAACCATGAAAGGTAGAGACTCTAAATCACTTACAGATTAACATCTTTGTAGTAACTCTCTTGGTATAAACTTTTGCAAAGAGCTGTTCCCCCATGCAGCATATAAGCAGAATAATACAAAAGATTGGAATGCCAGTGGCATGACCAACACTAAAGTGGGGTAGGAGCGTACCCTTAGCCCAGCTCCTGAGATTTTGAAAGACACTAAAACCTTCTCTGTGATAGATGCCACTGTGAAGGCTTATACTAACTTCTCACACAGCCCTGTGAAATAGCTGCTGTTACAGTCCTGAAATGTACATAACACTGAGGGTGAATAATGGCCATGGAATTTAAGCCTAAGTCAGCCAGAATCCAAGTTCCAATATTAATTCTTCCAGTTAGGCAGGTCCTTAATAGCTGGTAAATTAAAGTGGGTATCAATATCCTCTACCTATTTCTTCACTATCTGCATAATTTATAAAAGCTGGTTGGTGGGCTGGAGAGATGGATCAGAAGTTCTGAGCTCTAGCTGCTTTTGCACAGGACCCAAGTTCATTCCCCAGCACCCACATGGTAGCAAATAACCACCTGTAACTCCAGGTCCAGAGGATCAAATACACTCTTCTGGCATCCACAGGCACCAAACAAGCACATGCTGCATATACATACATGACACATAAGAGCAAAACATTTATGTACCTATAAATAAAAACAAAATTTTAGAGGTACTAAAATAATCATAAGTATGATGTATGACAGCCTTTTTGAGCCCCTACCTACTAAAAGTCTACCTCCAATTACCTCCAAACACATTTAAAATCTACACAAAAATAAATATCTGATATTGAATCATGACTATTGCCAAGCCTAACTGAAATCAGTAATTACACTTAGGCTGAATTCCTGGAGTGAGATTAAAGAGACTGCAGAGAGTCAACAGTTCCATGCCATTAGCATTTGATAAATATTTCCATACTTTTCCTCACACTTTGTCTACTGCTCCTCAAGCAGTCTGTTCAACAGCATGAAGGGTTCCCCATGGCCACCCTTGACATTCAGCCATAAGCTAAGTCACTGACTTCCACAGGGGGCACAAGGCTGCTGCTGTCCCCTACCTCTCTTATGGACCAGAGTAAACTGTGAAGTACAAATGTCAGGAAATTGCTTTACTGTTTTGCAAATAGGCGATTCTATTGAAAGGGTAAATTATTTAACTATAAAATTAGCCAATAGACTTTCCTTTATACCGTTAATAAATAAGTAAAATAAAATCCACATTATCCTAGGAGAATCCTTAGGAGAACTAAGTTGCGATTGTATCTATATTCGTGGGCTGTGTTTCCAGTGTGGAGAAAGAGACCCTTTGCATCTGATGAACCTTGTAAAAATGAGGTTTGTTTCCCACTGCTCCTGCAGATGGTGACCATGCCACTTCATTTTTCTTCCATTTACCATAGACTTCAAACATTTCAAAAACCAAATAGTTTCTCTCTTAAGCAATTTGAAAGCATTTTTAAATTGTGAAAACGAGACTGAGGGCCTTACTTCATGAGGACCTGATTTCAAACCCCCAGAATCTACAGAAAAAAAAAAAAACACAAAAACTGGCATGTTAACATGCTCTGGGAACCATAGCAGTAGGGGGAAGGCAAAGACACATGGATCCCTAAAGCTTATAGGCTAGTCAATCTAGCCAAAGCAATAGTTCAGTGAGAGACTCTACCTCAAAATAAAGGTGGAGAGCAATTGAGGAAAAAAAACCCAACAGTACCCTAAGGTTCCACATATACAATCCCCCACTCACATACACACGCAGCACCACATAAACACACACACACACACACACCAAAAATGCAAATTAGACTCCTGATACTGGTCAGAAGCTAAGCAAAGTAATGACAACTGCTGAAGATGATATATTGAAGCTTTAACCCCAATTTTAATTTTTATACTATTTGTGTGTTTGTTTGTTTTATGAGCACCATATATATGACTGGCACTCACAGAGGTCAGAAAAGGGTATCAAATCCTCTAGAATGGGAGTTATAGATGGTTGTGAGGCACTATGCAAGTGCTAGGAATTGAACCCAAGTCTTCTGCAAGAGCAAGTGCTTTCAACCACTGAGCCATCTCTCCAGTCCCTAATCCATTTTAATAATTTCATTTGTAATAAATAAAAATCAAGCATAAGATGAAAAAGATGAAACTATTGGTCTATTTCTCAACTTTTGGCCCTTAAGCTATTGATGTAATACAGAATAAGAGAAGAATTTGGGGACTGTCTTTGTCTTTTCTTGGCTCTTTCTTTTAAGGTGTGCACCCTCTCACAATTGTTATGCTCCCATGGTTGCATTCCCCAGCATGTGTACATAAACAAGCAAACATTTCTCTGCTAACTGTTTATGTTTGAGTCCCACACAGCCAATGAAGACCTGCCTGACAGCAATCCCTGGACACCCCGGAAAGAAAATGGGCCACATCTCCTCAACTGCACTGAATCCAACTTGCTCCATTTCAACTGACACGCTGGCCAGAGCTTCGGGTACTGACTTCAATCAAGTTGAGGATTTCAAGTGAGATCTTCAATCAAGCGAATACCATCTAACATGGACTGGATACAATTCATTCAAGACTTTCACTGTACTAACATTTTCTTCCTACAGGACCCCACATGCTGTAAATGTCCCATTTCAGCAGGAAGTAACTTGGAGGAGGATGCTATGCCCCCTTCCCCCATTGTTGTAACTTAGGAGAGTGTATATACCTAGTTAGGGATAGCTTCCTATTGTTTATGGTTGGGATTGGAAGGGGGTGTTCAGGCTTGAACACCTCTTTCAGATGGCTTTAGGGTTTAGTTAAAATAGATAGTTAGGATGTGACATAAGCAAATTATTGTATCTTCTTATATTTCACCTTTATGATTATTAATTTTGGATACTTTGCACTGTTAAGTTTTAATCCTCTTTTAGACTAAAAGGGGAATTGTAGGGGATGCTGTAGCCATGCCTGCTTAGGGGCTGGCTACAGGTGTGCCTGACCACTCGCTAGGTCACTCTGTAAGTAAGGCTTTTCCCTATTAAAATCCCTTGTATTTCTACCTGGCTCCTACTTGGTAATTTCCCACAATACTTTCAACCACTGAGCCATCTCTCCAGTCCCTAATCCAATTTTAACAATGTCATTTGTAATAAATAAAAATCAAGCATAAGATGAAAAAGATGAAACTATTAGTCTATTTCTCAACTTTTGGCCCTTAAGCTATTTAATGCATAGTTTATCCTCTCTTTGCCAGTACCAAGTGCATCTGTGACAGTCTTGGAAAAAGACATTTGTATCATTTTCCTGTCGTGGCATGTTTACTAAACAAATAGATGGATCCTGGTAGAAATTCTGGGACTTTGAAAGTTTATATTAGAAAATGTGTAACTAAATTAATAAATGGGACCCCCTGAAACTGAGAAGCTTCTGTAAGGCAAATGACACAGTCAACAAGACAAAATGGCAGCCCATAGAATGGGAAAAGATACTCACCAACCTCACATCTGACAGAGGGCTGATCTCCAAAATTTACAAAGAACTCAAGAAGCTATTCTCCAAAACACAAAATAATCCAATTAAAAAGTAGGGTACAAAACTAAATAGAGAATTCTCAATAGAGAGGTCTAAAATGGCTGATAGACACATAAAAAAGTGTTCAACATCCTTATCCATCAGGAAAATACAAATCAAAACAACTCTGAGATACCATCTTACTCCTGTTACAATGGCCAAAATCAAAAACACCAATGATAGTTTTGCTGGAGAGGATGTGGAGAAAGGGGAATGCTCCTTCACTGATGGTAGGAGTGCCAACTCACACAACCACTTTGGAAATCAGTATGGAGATTCCTCAGGAAAATGGGAATCAGTCTACCACAAGATCCAGCAATTCTACTCTTAGGCATATACCCAAAAGATGCACATTCACACAACAAGGACATCTGTTCAACTATGTTCATAGCAGCATTATTTGTAATAGCCAGAATGTGGAAGAAACCTAGATGCCCCTCAACTGAAGAATGGATAGAAAAAAAATGTGGTACATTTGCACAATGGAGTACTACTCAGCAGAAAAAAAAATGGAATCTTGAAATTCAAAGGCAAATGGATGGACCTACAAGAAACCGCCCTGAGTGAGGTAACCTAGTCACAAAAACACAAACATATAATGTACTCACTCATATGTGGATTTTAGACATAGAGCAAAGGAGTACCAGCCTACAATACACTTCCAGTGAAGCTAGTAAACAAGGAGTACCCTAAGAGAGACATGCATGGTCCCCTGGAGAAGAGAAAAGGGACAAGATCTCCTGAGCAAATTGGGAGAATGGGGAGAGGGGAGATAGAGCTAGGAAAAAGAGAAGGAGAGAAGAGGAAGGGAAAGGAGGGCATGAGGGAGCAGGAAGGTTGAGTCAGGAGAAGAATAGAGGGGAGCAAGAAAAGAGATACCATAATAGAGGGAGTCATTATAGGTTTAAAGAGAAACCTGGCACTAGGGAAATGTCCAGAGATCTATAAGAATGACACCAACTAACAATCTGAGCAATAGTGGAGAGGCTACCTCAAATGTCCTTGCCTGATGAGATTGATCTACCTTATATGCCATCCAAGAGCCTTCATCCGGTAGCTGATGGAAACAGAAGCAGACACCCACAGCTAAACACTGAACTGAACACCTGGAATTCAGTTGCAGAGAGGGAGGACTGATGAGTAAAGAGGTCAAGACCAGTCTGGTGAAACCCACAGAAACAGCTGACCTGAACAAGGGGGAGCTCATGGACCCCAGACTGATAGCTTGGAAATCCAGCATAGGACTGATCCAGACCCCCTGAATGTGGGTGTCAGTGAGGAGACCTCAACAATTTTTGGGGCCTCTGGTAGTAGGTCAGTATTTATCCCTAGCATACAAATGGACTTTGGGAACTCATTCCACATAGAGGGATATTCTCTCAGCCTAGACACACGGGGGAGGGCCTAGGCCCTGCCCCAAATGATATGACAGACTTTGAAGATTCCCCCATGGAAGGCCTCACCCTCTCTGTGGAGCATAAAGGGGATGGGATAGGGAGTTAGTGAGGGGCATGGGAGGATGGGAGGGAGAGGGAACTGGGATTGACATGTAAAACAAGCTTGTTTCTAATTTAAATTTAAAAATGGAAAAAAAGGAAATGTGTGACTGGGAGTGGGCATTGCATTATCACTACCTCTTCATCTTAATATTTATGCATAGTTATAATAATAATTAATATTAATTGTGTATCACTTGGCATAATAGAAATAATAAATTTTTTGAGAGTTACATCTGAGTTCTGGTCTGGGCTAAACAATAACCTGGCTATGTGACTTCTAAAGAGGAGCCTAACCTCTCTGAGCTTCAGTTCTTCCTATATGTACTTTCTATGCAACTATATCTCAAGAAACTGAACTGCAAAATCATCTGATATCCCAGTGGTTTCCATTCAGGTCCAATTTTGATGCCACCAGAAGATGAAAGGGAAGAAAGTGAAATCAAGTCTGTTCCCTCCATGCCCAACCCTTCCACTTTCAAGGCATCTTTTTCTACAGCCTCCCCTTGGGTTCCTGAGACCACCCTTTCTCCCCTTATCTTCTGAGATGAGGAACTTCAGCAACTCTATGACTAACCCTTAGAGGCCTGTGTGTCCCTGCACTGAGGTCATCTAGGTAGAATCCCTTGATTTAGCCATCCTTGATCAACCTATGTCATACTTTCAACCATTTCCTGCTGAGATCCTAGCTGGCATATTTCTCAGGGCTGTGCAGGGGTACAGCTAACTCAATTTATGGGGCTATTGTGAGAAACAAAACATAAGCAGGTTCAGGCATCTCCCTGCCATTCATTATGTATTTGTCCCCCTCAAAATCCCTTGCTTCTCATGCAGAAGTCAATTTGGTATATGCTGTGCCATAGATTATCAGATTCTTGGTTTAAATTTAAATTTTCATGTGATATCTCTGTCACAAAGGCACAAGCAATAAGATGTTGAAAACTCAAGAGAAATCTTACTGTATTAATAGTCAAGATTTTGTTTTCTAAACTCACTAGCCTGTGGATATATATAATATATATATATATATATATATATATATATATTTAGACAGAAAGTCTGAGCAGGGATAAAAAGGGGGAAGTATTCTGTGAGAGAGAATATCTTGATACTGGTGATATCTTACTGTAAATCATAATTTAAATAAAAAACTTTGATCAAGAAATATTGTGGGAGTTTTAGAGATAGCATTCTGATTTTGGAGTGCAACCAAGCTGCTCATATTTTATTGCAAGCCAAGTTAAACATCTATATATCAATCTGTCATCTACAGCAAACTAAATCTGGAATTTCCCTTTCATATATAATATTATTTGTTGAATTAGCTTGTAATTTTGAAGTAGTGTTATCTATATATATGCTTTTTATTGAGGATATATATATATGCATATATATATATATATATATATATATATATATATATATCATACATTTAGAATTTGCCCAGCATATCTGATACTTAGTCACTTTCATTACTTCACAAATCATCTGACTGTTATTATTAAGCAATTATTATCAAGTACAGTTGCATTATTCAGGGAACCCACTTGGCACTTTCATTTCAAATACAGGCTTGAGTATGATTATAATTGCAAGAAATTATGTCTAAACAGGCAAGGCATTTTAAGAACTCTACAATGATATGTTGCCTTCAGTTAAAAAAAAAAAACAAGTATTTTAAAAGAGAATTATAAAAGACAGGAAGACGTCTATTGTCCTTTAGGCACATTCCTCCTTCACACTATGCTGATGTATTGCTAAGTAAATACTCATCAAGCTTATGGTGTTTACAAAGAACCACACTTTATACATAATCCAAAGTTCAATCTTTGATGAGCGGTAAGAGTGACGCTTATCTGTGGATAGAAGGATAAGTATTTACAATGCAGTTAGGAAGTACACTGGTTTAGGAAAGTGACTGTAGGACACAGCTGGATAGAACAATTGGTTACTTCTCTTCCTCAGCAGATTGCATATCACCTTCAAATGCTGAGGGCTAGTTCTCAGGGAGAAGGCTTTCATATCAGTTCCAGCTTAATCTGTGCTTCTGTGTCTAAACTTCAAGTTCCATGAAGTAATGAAGAACAAGAGCAAAAGAATAATATATTATTCTGGGAGGTTCTTCATTTCCCCTGACAATTCAATGAGAGGTTCCCATGCCTGACACTGATTTTTGGTAGATGGTCTATTGTTCTTGGAGGAATCATTATCACCCCAAGTGGCATAACTTCACGCAAAATCACAATGTGGGTATATTTACATATATTTGTATTTTTAAATAGACATAAAATGATTCCCTATATTCTTTCAGTCATCCTTATGTTACTTATTCCTCCTCCCCTCCTCTCACTCAGTGTTACTCTCCCTTCTTTTTGCACCACATGGAGACTATTATAGAGATCTACAATTAGTCAAACTGCAAGAACTATTGACTGGGAGATATGCAGCTGGTTTATCAGCAATATAACCCAAATGTTCATTGAACATTGCAGGAGAGCAGGAAGATTGTAAGTGCCAGTACATCAGGATATCTGCTGTGAGATGGTATCTTCTATATGCTACAGAGAAGTTACACTCATGAAATCTAACAATATGGTCAACCTAAAAAAGATGATCACAATGACAACATCAGGTAACATAACAACATGGATGTGGAAAATCTCACAGGACCTCACCCACAGATGAAGAGCTGTGGGCAATCAATGGATTCTGAGAATGGAACTGAAGGAACCAGCTTCCCTTTTGGCATAACAGCCGAACATGTGCTTCTATGACCTTGACCTAGTCACTAGAAAGTCAGATGCCTGCCTTGTGACAAGGAACCAATCAGAAGTTAGCTGGTGGCGCTATGCTTTACGACCCTGGGTGTGCTTTACGGACTAGCACACAGCAATGACGTAGAGAGCATAGCAACCACCCTGGGAGGGCCTATGAGCCATAACAACCAGTTGACCAATCAACACAGGGCAAGCCCTCCAAGCCTGGAGGCACATCAATCCTGAGCCTGTGCGTACCCCTAGACACTTCCCTTACGCTGCCCTATAAGATCTTTTGGGAGCCCCTAGGAGCCGTCTTTTCTAGCTGTCCGCCATGGCAGGCGGGTGAAAGACCTGAGCTAACATGGGGTTAGCTCGTTAAATTACAATAAAGCCTCGTGCAGTTTGCAGCAAGCTCTTGAATCCGCCTGGTGATTGGGGTGACCGAGAACATGGCCTGGGACCCCGGATACTTGAGTTTTCGGGGGTCTAACAGAACAATCTGTCCTCTCCCTGATAGTTTATCCAATCCCAAGTATTCAACTCTACACACATATGAGTATGTAAATGAATTAGACTATATTTACATGTGTGCATGTGTACACAAGTGTTGCGGATTAATAAAAATTATTATAGAATAGGAAGCAATAAATTTGATAGGGAGAGAGAAGGACACAGAAGGAGTTGGAGGTAGGAGAGGGATAGGTGGGAATGACGTATTCATGAGAACTCACAGGAATGAAATTATCAAAATTAAATCTTAAAAATAAGAAAATTACATTTCTAACCATAATGGCAATAATACATTGAGCTTTTATCAAATACAAATAATGTACAGCAGTTTTATATGCAAGACCTCATTTGACCTCCAACATTCCATCAGGAAACTAATGTTACCTTCATCAACTCAAGAATGAGAAACCAGGAAGCAATTCTGTCCAAGTACAGAATTTGAAATCATGCCTAAGGTTTTTATAGAACCAGGGAACTTCTTGGCTCTAATTATAGTTTCTCCACAAATAAACTTCCATATGCTTTATTCAATATTGATTCTAGTGATAAGGCTGAGCAGGTAAAGCATTTGCTGTGCAATCATAAGAACCAGAATTCTTAGATAACCAGCATGCACATAAGCGCCCCCTGGGCTTGGAAGATTGCTTATTAGCAAAGAATGTGGGAGGTCACAAAGATAACATCTTCAAGAAATAGTGCTGGCATAACTGGATGCAAACAGGTAGAAGACTGCAGTTAGACCCAAGCCTATCACCTTGCACAAAACTTAAGTCAAAATGGATTAAAGACCTCAACATAAATCCAGCCACACTGAACCTACTAGAAGATAAAGTGGGAAATACCCTTGAATTAATCGGTACAGGAGACCACTTCCTGAACATAACACAAGTAGCACAGACATTAAGATCAACAATTAATAAATGGGACCTCCTGAAACTGAGAAGCTTCTGTAAGGCAAAGGACATAGTCAGCAAGACAAAATGACAGCCCACAGACTGGGAAAAGATATTCACCAACCTCACATCTGACAGAGGGCTGATCTCCAAAATATACAAAGAACTCAAGAAGCTATTCTTGAAAACACCAAAGAATCCAATTAAAAAATGGGGTACAGAACTAAATAGATAATTCTCAATAGAGGCATCTAAAATGGCTGAAAGACACATGAGAAAGTGTTCAACATTTTTAGTCATCAGGGAAATGCAAATCAAAACAACCCTGAGATACCATCTTACTCCTTTCAGAATGGCTAAAATCAAAAACACCAATGACAGTTTATGCTGGAGAGGATGTGGAGAAAGAGGAACACTCCTCCACTGCTGGTGGGAGTGCCAACTGTACAGCCACTGTGGAAATCAGTATGGCGACTCCTCAAGAAAATGGGAATCAGTCTACCACAAGATCCAGCAATTCCACTCCTAGGCATATACCCAAAAGAAGCACATTCATACAACAAGGACATCTGTTCAACCATGTTCATAGCAGCATTATTTGTAATAGCCAGAAACTGGAAGCAGCCTAGATGCCCCTCAACCGAAGAATGGGTAGAGAAAATGTGGTACATTTACACAATGGAGTACTACTAAGCAGAAAAAACAATGGAATCTTGAAATTTGCAGGAAAATGGATGGAACTCAAAGAAACCATTCTGAGCTAGGTAACCCAATCACAAAAAGACAAACATGTTATGTACTCACTCATATGTGCACCTGCTTTATGATACATAGTAGTGACCGTGCTTTATCAGAGCTGTTTTTAATGATGTTGCTCAGAATGGTTTCCTTCCAGATGATGATTGAAAAGCTAATTAAAAAAAATGCCGGGTGGTAGTGGCTCATGCCTTTAATCCCAGCACTTGGGAGGCAGAGGCAGGAGGATCTCTGTGAGTTCGAGACCAGCCTGGTCTACAAGAGCTAGTTCCAGGACAGCTCCAAAGCCAGAGAAACCCTGTCTCGAAAAAAAACAACAAAAAAAATGTTGCCAGGTACCACAAGAGTAGCAGAACTGTACTGTTTTCTGGGATTTTGTTTTTTACTTTTTTGTTGTTGTTGTTGTTGTTTAATGGAGTGTGCTGGATGTCTCTACAATTTTCTTCAAATGACTGCAGAATCTGGAAAAGCTGTTGCTGCTATTGATGCATAACATACTACTATTATTGGTCTTTTTATATGAATATAAATGTATATATATATATATATATATATATATATATATAATTTGAATTTTTGGAAACTTTAGCTATGCTGTTAACTTTGGAAAAAAGTATCCCAGTTTACAGTGTTGAGTTGGCATTGTACAGAAATTAACAGCTACATTGGTCTAGAAATGTTGAACTTAATTTTTTTCCATTTGTACATGGGTAACGCACTGTATTAAATATGTAAGGTCTTATCTACGTGGGTTTGATTGAAAAAGCAAGTATTCTCTAAATAAAAAAAGAATGTGGGAGGTAGAATCAGGAATCCCAGCAGCAATTGGCTAACTAGCCTTGCCTGTAAGAGTGAGTTCCTGGTTTAATTCAGAAACCTTGCCTCAATAAATATATAGAGAATGGTTAAGGAGCATTTACACACTTGCATTCACATACATATGAACACAAATACATATACAAAATATAAATTTAAAAAGTAAATCTAGAAAGTTCAAAAATCAACTCTCTGCTCCTCCTTGTTCCAGAAACAGCTGCATCTTCTCATACCATGCCAGCCTCATCCCTGAGACACTAAGGTGAAGGTCAGAGTGGATGTGGTCATATGGTTACCAGGGCTGTCATAGCATTTGGCAAAGTGGAAATTGTTGCCATCGATAATGCCTTCATTGACCTCAACTATATGGTCTACGTGTCCCAGTATGACTCTACCCATGGCAAGTTCGACAGCACAGTCAAGTCTGAGAATGGGAAGCTTGTCGTCATCAGGAAAACCATCATCATCTTCCAGGAGCCAGATTCCACCAGCATCAAATGTGGTGATGCTGGTGCCAAGTATGTTGTGAAGTCTACTGGTGTCTTTTTCACCATGAAGGAGGCCCACTTGAAGGGTGGGGCCAAAAGGGTCATCATCTCCACCCTTTCTGTTAATGCCCCATTTTTGAGATGGGTGTGAACAATGAGAAGTACAACTCCCTCAAGATCGTCAGCAATGTGTTCTGCAGCACCAACTGCCTAGTCCTCCTGGCCAAGGTCATACATGACAACTTTGGCATTGTGGAAGGACTCATGACCACATCCCATGCCATCACTGCCACCGAGAAGACTGTGGATGGTCCCTCTGGAAGCTGTAGTGTGATGGCCATAGGACCTCCCAGAACATCATACCTGCAACCTCTGGTGCTGTCAGGGCTGTGGACAAGGTCCTCCCAGAGCTGAATGGGAATCTCACTGGCATGGCCTTCCATGCTCCTTCCCCCAATGTGTCCGTAATGGATCTGATGTGCCGCCTGGAGAAGGCTGCCAAGTATGACAACATCAAGAATGTGGTAAAGCAGGCATCAGAGGACCCATGTAAGTGCACCCTGAGCTACACTGAGGACCAGGCTGTCTATGATTTAACAGTGATGCCTGCTCTTCCACCTTTCGTGCTAGGGTTGGCATTGCTCTCAATGACAGTTTTGGGAAGCTCATTTCATGAAATGTAGTCACCCAGCCAAGCACACAGACAATGGTGTCAAATGCATAGCTATGTAATATAAAAGGAGAGAATAAATTTTGACTAAGCAGCTGCTCTATTTAGTGCTATTTGGGGGTGAAGGAAACCAGCTGCCCCTTTCGGCAGCCGTGACAGTAACACGTGCTCCCCATGACCTTGCCTTGGTCACTAAGAGGTCAGATGCCTGCCTTGTGGCAAGGAACCAATCAGAAGTTAGCTGGTGGTGCTATGCTTTACAGCTCTGAGTGTACTTTACGGACAAGTGCACAGCAATGACGCACAGAGCATAGCAACCACCCTGAGAGGGCCTATGGGCCATAACAACCAATTGGCCAATCAACACAAGGTAAGCCCTCCAAGCCTGGAGGCACACCAATCCTGAGCCTGTGCGTACCCCTAGACACTCCCCTTACGCTGCCCTACAAGATCTCTCTGCAGCGGGTTTGAGCTGTCTTTGCTAGCCTCCGCCATGGTGGGTGGGTGAAAGCCCCGAGCTAACATGAGGTTAGCTCGTTAAACAACAATAAAGCCTCATGCAGTTTGCATCAAGCTTTCGACTCTGCCTGGTGATTGGGGTGACTGATGTGGTGGGCTGAGACCCCGGAGGCCTGAGTTTTCCAGGGGGGGTTGTTTTTTGGTTTGTTTTTTTGTTTTTGTTTTTTGGGGTTTTTTTGTTTGTTTTTTTTTGTTTTTTTTTTTGTTGTTGTTGTTTTTCAAGACAGGGTTTCTCTGTGTAGCTTTGGAGCCAATCCTGGATAAGTGCTATTTTTATAAATGGATACTTCATGGGTCTTGTACTTGGCAATGTTACTAATACTCCTGACACTAGAACCTTTCTTGGCCATACTATCAAACCTATGCTTTTAACTGTTTAAACTAAGAAAAACAGCAAGTTACCATGATTGTCACAGAAAAAGAAAATGTGTTTTCTTCCTACTCCCAACAAGCATTAAGATGTAAAATTTTCTCTAGCTTTATGCAAAACATTTATTATTTTAAATCTGTAGGGAGTAATAAAATACAACATGAAGAATCCTTATTCCCTTATCTCAGTATCTTAGTTAAGGTTATGAATGTTGTGATGAAATACCATGACCAAAGCAAGTTGGGAAGGAAAGGGTTTATTCTTGCTTCTGCTTCCACATCACTGTTCATCACTGAAGGAAATCAGGGCAAGAGTTAAACAGGACAGGAACCTGGAAGCAGGAGCTGATGCAGAGGCTATGGAGGTGTGCCATTTACTGACTTGCTTCCCATGGATTGCTCAGTTTTCTTTCCTATAGAATGCAGAACCTTCAGGCAAGGGACGTCCTCACCTACATTGGGCTGGGCCTCCTGCATTAACAAAATGCCCAACAGACTTGCCTATATACAGATCTCATAGAGAAATTTTCTCATTTGAGATTCCCTCCTCTCAGATGACTATAGATTGAGTCAAAGTGACATAAAAACCAACTGGCACACTCCAATTTACCAACTGTATTTTGTCACTTTTGTTTTATACATATACATATATGTACCCAAACATCCTCACATGCTTACCTATGTGTATGTATTTTAACCTGAACTATCTGAGATATTAGCAAGCAAACAATATCACTCATCAAGCCAAATACTTCAGATTATTCCAGCTAAGAAAAAGTGTTGGGAGCCAGCCCCCACTGGGTCTCTGTGAGTTGTTTTCCAGAATAACCACAGGTACCTCCTGTTTTCCTGGCCTTGCCCCACTAGCATCAACATCCTGTTGTGAACCCTAACTGTTGGGTACAGACCTGACCTTCCGGCCTGTGCTGACCTTTTGTTATTTCCTGTTTTGAAACATTGTGTCTTGCCCCCATCCCCTTCCTGCTTTGTTGGCCTTGGGCAGGGGTTGTGGTTTCCTTGTTTATGAAAGGCTGTGGGAATGCATTCTGCTAGCTGGTGGTAATTTTCCATTTCCTCTTGTTATGGTTGTATATAAACTTCTGGCTGCTATTGCAGCCAGAACAGATGGCTTTCGCTTCTACTGAATGACCTGAGTTGTGTCCTTCTTAATTCACAGACTCTCACCTGGTCTGGTTCTTCAGTGACTGGCGCTGGCACCAATGACAAATAGGAGCATCATCATGCATCACAAAAAAAATTATCATCAGGAAATACGATATTATTTATCATGTGATCTATATTCAGTTTCTCAACAACCCTAATGAACAGTTTTTTGAGATATTCCTTAGTTATTTTTATTTCTTCTTTTGAAAACTCCCTACTAATATCCACAGCCATTTGTCTAATTGGTTATTTGTTTTTGTGTTGTTTTTTGATACTGTGTATATGTGTGTTCTCTGTATACTCTGGGATGTGATTCTCTATCAGGTAGTATAGCTGGTAAAGATTCATGCTCCAGTAGTGAATCTACAACACAATCCTCTACTGTGATTTAAGAAATATGGGGGAGGAGGTGGCACAGAAAGGTTTACAAAGCTGAGGGATCAGGGTGCCTGCTGCAAGATAGCATCTTCAAGACATGACAAGGATAGGACTGTCTAAACGAGACTTACATAATTATCACAGTAATTGACACACCAACAGGGAAAGGGAGACTTCACAAGGGCTTATCACTAAATAAAGAGCTACAGGAAGTGAATGTTTACTGAAGGAGGGAGAATCACTTTTTTCATGGATGAAGCATCAGATACAGTATTCGATCCTAAATGATCAGCCCTAAACCAGTGAACAAAGAAATAACAAAAAGTGCATGTATGTATAGCAATAATAATTATATAAGAAGAAGGGCAAGACTTGGAGAGGGAATGGAGAGAGAAGACAAGTTGGAAGGAAGGGGAGAGACAATGTAAATACATTATGTTCACATATAAAATTATTAAAATAAATAAGATGTATCCCTTGGCATTTTTGCATTATCATTCTTTAACAGCTTTATGCCTTTGTAAAATCAAAACACTCAATAAAAGAAGAAAGCTAACAGTTAGCTGTTACTTTGGAGTCAGTTCTCTTTCCCACCATGCTTTGGGGGATTGAACTCAGATCATCAGGTTAATATGGCAAGCACTTTTAGCTGCTGAGAAATATCTCCAGTCAATTTAGATAATAATTTCTTTGTATAATTAAAAATAATTTTCACCTATCTCGTCTCCTCCCAGATTCTCTCTGCCTCCCAACACTTCCAATTCCATGCCTTGTTCCTCTCTCTTGTTAGAAAATAAACAGGCAAATTTAAACAACAAATAAGAATAAGAGAAAACAACCAAAAATAAAAAACAAAGAGCATAAGAAACACATACACACAAAGACACACACAGATGAACAAAGCAAATAAAAATGCAAAATTGAAAATCATTACACACAAGCAAAAGATCAGTAAGGGAGGGAAGGCCTAAAAAAAGCAATATGAGAAAAAGGAAATCTTCAAAAATACCACACAGTTCATTTTATGTTGGCCATCTATCGCTGAGCATGGGGCCTGCTCTGAAGTGTGGTTTGTAGACAGTGAGCTTCCATTGGAGAAATTTCCTTTACAAATGATTGTAAATTAGAGATAGGTTTTTGGTTAGAGATGGGAGCTCATGCCCACTTCCCCCTCTCAGAAATGAGAACCTGTCTGACTTGAACCTGTGCAAGCCTGTGCATACTGTCACCATCTCTATGAGTTTATATGAGCAACATTCCCATTGTGTCTGAAAAACATGGTTTCCTTGGTGTCATCCATCCCCTCTGGCTCTTAGAATCTTTCTGCCTCCTCTTCTACATAGTTTCCTGAGAGGAGAGGGAATCCCATTTAGGTCTGAGTGTTCTGAGGTCTCTCACTCTCTGCACATTATTCAGTGTGAGAAATATATCCAGAGAGATATCTCTGTGGTGAAAGACCTCAGAAGAGGTACTTTCGTAGAAGGAGACCCACACCCAGGAATCAGCGAGACCACGAACTTGGATGCAAAAAAGCAAGAGGCTTTATTAGCTAAGGCGCGGGTACCCGGGGACTTAGCTTCTGTTAGGCCAAGCCCCAAGCCCAGGAAGAGGGGTCCTTATATAGGAGAAAAAGCACAGTACAGAAGCGAAAAGCATCAAATCAGCATTTTCTCAAGGTCTAGTAGTCAGGTGAAACGGCCTTGGCTTCATTTATCTTCTGCCGCGTCCAGATGGCTGACCTTGGGACGGAGCGATCCCCGTCAAGCAGGGCCGCGGGGGGGGGGGGGGGGAGGGCGCCCTCTCGCCACCGCGGGCTCCTCGTGAACCGGCTGGGGGGGAGCCGGCAGCCGGGCGTGCGAGTACGGAAGTGTCCTAAGCCGTTCTGCCCTCATGGGCTGCTGGCTGGTTTCGGCTCGCGTTGCGCGGTGGCGGGGAAGTAGAAGCCGGCGGATGTGGGGATCGGGGGTCGGGGAGTGCAGCGGAGGATGCATCCGCCGCGCGCCCCACCAGCCGCCGACCGGAGGAGGAGGCAAACTTAAAAGAAAAAGCTAAGGGGCGGGGGTCTTTCATTCTCCCATTTCTCTTGTAACTGAATGGAATCTTTCATTCAGAGGTCTCTGGATATTCTGGATCCATCTGCTTTAGCTGGTGGTATTGTTGAGTTAAGACTAAGGTCTGTATGGCAGATAATCGTTCTCTGATGAATTGAGTCATCTTGTTCAGAATGCAGGGACCAAGTATAAGGATTAAAAATAGAATAATCAGAGGTCCCATGAGAGTAGATATAAGAGTAGTGAACCAGGGAGACTTAGCGAACCATCCTTCGAACCATGCCTGTTGGGATTCAAATAGCTGTTGCCTCTGGTTAAGTCTTTCTCTAAGCTTGGCCATGCTGTCTCTAACTATTCCTGTATGGTCTGCATAAAAGCAGCATTCTTCCTTGAGGGCAGCACATACCCCCCTTCCTGTAAAAATAATAAATCTAACCCTTGTCTGTTCTGCAGGACTACCTCAGAGAGTGATGTTAAGGATTTCTCGAGTGCACTGACTGACTCTTCTAGGACCTGGATATCTGTGTGCATGGCTTGTTGTAGAAGCTTAAAATGATTAATTCCTTGTAAGGCAACTGTACCGGTCCCTATGCCGGCTGCTATGCCCCCCATTGTTACTCCTCCTAATAATAGGGCCACGGTTAAGGACATTGGCTCCCTCTTATATCGGGTTGATTTTCCTAGTACACTGTAAACATACTCAGGTTGGTGGTAGTTTTTACTTTGAGTCTAATTTTAAAGATGCCCCCCCATCTGGTCCCGACAGGTACCAGCGAAGGCCCCAAGCATATCCCTTCTGCCATTCTGTTGCTTTCTTACCCTCATCTGTAAAGGAAATAAGGAGAGGCATAGAGGTGGTACCGGTGGAGCCCTTTTGCCATCCTCTGGTTACCTGAATCTTGTCCCATGAGGATGAAGGCTTCCAGTGAGCATCCCCTGTCGTTTCGCATCCCCATGCAAGGGAGTTCCTTTTGACTTAGCATTCTAACCAGGGAAAATGGACGGCGAAATTTCTTTCCAAACTGCTTCCTGCTGACTTTGGGACGAAGTTAGGGACCCCAGAAGGTTGAAATGCTAGTCAAAAGCAAAAAGGAATTTAGGCAATGGGGAATCCATCAGGGGCTTCTGGTTAGCAGACACTGTTGCAGAGATAGGGGGTGTCCACATCAGCAGACTGGTTCACATCCATAGCAAGTCCAGGGCTCGCAGTCTACTTAGAACAGCCTGTAGTCAGCAACTGATACTCAGATGTCTGTCAGAAGCAGAAACCTGTTTAAGACATATTTAAACTGGGAACAGAGGTTAAAACTTATTTACTGAAGCCCACAGTGCAGAAAAAGCAGATATCTGGATATCTGTTCAAACAGCAAGAACATATTTATAACTTTGAGTCCTAGCAAAAACTATAGATTTGGGCTATAAGCATGTACATTTTTCTTCTGTCCAGAGAGCCAGGTATGGATTGGACAGAGGTGCCTTTGGCCTAATGAAAAGCCCTTTAAGTTTGTACTTAGATGACAACCAAAATAAACTTAAAAACCTTGAGCTTGTGCCTGAACAGTAGATAGTCATTATTTTATCAGCTAACATACTGACTAGTCTATAGTGGATCTGACTGTCTGATGCTGTCAAGCTGACAACCAGTAATATTTCAGAGATCTGAGAAGGGTATATTTTATCCGAATCTACTAAAAAGTGACAGAAGCCAGTTAGAAGCAAGTCCATATACAGTTAGCCAAACCCAAGTTTCTCCATTACCGTTGGAGGCAGCTGTCTCAAAGAACAGCAGTCTTCGCCAGGCCTATACTGTGAGAGTTTTTTCCTCTCTGTGGAAGAGGGACATGGAAAAGACTGACCTTGTTTTGTCTAGGCAAAGGGGTACAATCAATTTTCCAGTGTCCAGCATCTTTGTCCACAGTCTCGGGCAGGTTCTGGCAGGCGGCAGGTTTCACATCTGAGCATCTCGCTCACTGGTCCAGGTGCGGGAACTGAGGTGCCTCGTAATCTTTTTTTGGAGACTTTGGGTCACTGTCAGGATCTGGCAGTCTGTCTGACATTATAAACTTTAAAGATAACAATTTAAATGCCATATTCTGAAGATCTCTGAAGCATTAGAGGTCTGTTTGTCTGTTTTAATTACTTGCCTTAAGCACACATTAAGTATACAGGTGGCTAGGTAAGGTCTTATTTCTGTAAATAATTTTTAGTCTGACTGTAACTGGTTTTAACTTAGTAAGATGTTTGAAACAGCACAGCTGAACTTAAAACTGCATAGAGCTACCTTATATTCCTTAAACAGTAGCTTAACTTCTTTCTTAGGCAGGGTTTTTCTGTGACTTTGGAGCCTGTCCTGGAATTCGATCTGCCGAACCAGGCAGGCCTTGAACTCATAAAGATCCATCTGCCTCTTACTCCCGAGTGGTGGGATTAAAGGCGTGTGTCATCAATGTTCTAAACTTAAGGCGTGTGCTACCTACATCCTGAGCTTAAAGGTGTGTGTTACCAACATCCTAAACTTATTTCTAAAACATAAACTGTAATATCTTATAATAGATCAGCATCTTTCATAAAACAAAAACTTTACATTGTCAGGCTTTGTTCAAAAATAATTCTAAATTGAAGCTCTTTAAGTACAAACATTAATAAAAACAAACATTAAAAAACTGGTTTTAAAAAGAAATTTAAATTCCCTTAAGGTCTTTCTGTAATATATAGAAGCATTAACATTTTAAATCTTAATTGAAAAACTTGTTTCTAAGATGGTACCTCTAATTTCCATGCAGTCACCTTTAGTCAAGATGGCGGTTTAAGTATTCTTTTTTAACTTTAGCAAAATGGCGACCAGTCAAGTCATGTGACCATTTTGCCATGTGCTGGCTACCGGGAAACAGAACATTTTAAAACAAGTATATATAATTTACTTGAGAAATAAACAGGACTTTTTAAAACAGAATTAGTTTAATATGGTTAAAATATTATTATTTTTTTTAAAAATTTATTATTTGTAGACATGAGAAACCATAGCACAGTTTATATTTTTCTCTGACTTATAACAACCTTTTTTTTTTGACTTTTAACAACTTTCCTCTGACCTTTTACGACTTGCTTTAACCCTCTATAACTTTCTGTAACTATCTTCTCTACTATGACTTGCTTTAACCCTCTATAACCTTTTAGTTCATTTCTCTGACTCTCTTAGACACTTTTAGACAAGTTTTCTTTTTTTCTTTCCCTCTTTATTATTTAAGTTTCTTATATTTTTTTTTCATTTCTCAGTCAACATAAAAATTTTATTAAAGTCTTTTTATAGTTCTTAATAACTTTAAGGCCGTTTAGATGTCCTGGCGGGGGCTCCTCAGTCAATTCTCCCGGGGGGAGTACCTCAGGTGTCTTCTCTTTTACCTGAAATATAGTTTGGGGGTTAAAGGTACCATCCCGCGGCCAGCCCACGTCAAAGGCTGGCCATTCTGAGGAACAAAGAGTAATCCATTTGCGTTTATGCACATCAACTACAAAACAAAGACCAAACAACACAGAACAGGCTTTCGCAGCGTGGTTTCGACAGAGAGTCGAAAGTAAGAATTGAGAGGGGGTCGAAGAAGGGGGCCCTCCTTCTTCGTCCCCAGTAAAGATTGCAAATCCCTCAAGCCGAGGTCCTTCTCCAAAGAGACTGGGAAGATGTCCAGTCATAAATCTCAGCTCAAATCCAAAAGTACAAAGGTGAGCCCACTAAGGCCTCAATCACTACCAGGACGTCTCCTGGAGCCGCGGTCGGGAGTCCGAACTCGTCAGTTCCTCCTCGGAGCTGCCAAATACAAATGTACGCAGATGTGTACTACAAACGCAAGCGCAGTTCATAAAACGGATTCAGACAGACAGACAAGACGAGACAAGACAAGACAAGACAAGACAAGACAGCGGATCCGCACAACGCTTACCTCCCAAACGTGGGTCGGTGGTCCCTGGGCGGGTCTCGATTCCGGACCGAGCCCCCAAATGAAAGACCTCAGAAGAGGTACTTTCGTAGAAGGAGACCCGCACCCAGGAATCAGCGAGACCACGAACTTGGATGCAAAAAAGCAAGAGGCTTTATTAGTGGCGTGGGTACCCGGGGACTTAGCTTCTGTTAGGCCAAGCCCCAAGCCCAGGAAGAGGGGTCCTTATATAGGAGAAAAAGCACAGTACAGAAGCGAAAAGCATCAAATCAGCATTTTCTCAAGGTCTAGTAGTCAGGCGAAACGGCCTTGGCTTCATTTATCTTCAGCCGCGTCCAGATGGCTGACCTTGGGACGGAGCGATCCCCGTCAAGCGGGGCCGAGGGGGGGTGGAGGGCGCCCTCTCGCCGCCGCGGGCTCCTTGGGGCGAGGTGCCAGGCGGGCGTGCCGGGGGCGCGAGCCCCGCCGGGGTGAACCGGCTGGGGGGGAGCCGGCAGCCGGGCGTGCACGTACGGAAGTGTCCTAAGCCGTTCTGCCCTCATGGGCTGCTGGCTGTTTTCGGCTCGCGTTGTGCGGCGCCAGGGAAGTAGAAGCCGGCGGATGTGGGGATTGGGGGTCGGGGAGTGCAGCGGAGGATGCATCCGCCGCACGCCCCACCAGCCGCCGACCGGAGGAGGAGGCAAACTTAAAAGAAAAAGCTAAGGGGCGGGGGTCTTTCAGTGGTACCTCTCTGATGGCGGCTGATCTAGACACTGACTTATGTGTATAACAGAATGCTGCCACTTTGCACAAAAGATGGTGTCTTTTCCAAACAGAAGTGTTTCTGTTTCTTGAGGTCCCATTTATTAACTGCTGCTCTCAGTAACTATGCTACTGTATTCTGTTCAGAAAGTTTCTTCCTATGCCAATGAGTTCAACACTATTCTCCATTTTTCTTCCTTCATATTCAGGGTATCTAGCTTTACGTTAAGGTCTGTGATCCACTTGGAGTTTGTTTTTGTGGAGGGTGATAAATATGATCTATTTGCTTTCTTCTAAATACAGCCACCCAGTTTGACAATTACAATTTGTTTGAACATGCTGTCTTTTTTTTTCCAGTGTGAATTACTGGCTTCTTTATCAAAGATCAGGTTCCCATAGGTGTGTTGATTTATGTCTGGGTCTTCAATTTGATTCCACTGATCAATGTGTCTGTTTTTATGCCAGTACCATCCTTTTTTCATTACTATAGCTCTGTAGTGGAATGTGAGATCTGGGATGATGATACCTCCAGAAGTTCTTTTATTATTCAAGAGTGTTTTAGCTATCCTGGGTTTTTGTCTTGTTTTGGTTTGCTTTTTGGTTTTGTTTTGTTGTGTGTGTGTGTGTGTGTGTGTGTGTGTGTGTGTGTGTGTGTTTCTGTGTGAAGTGAAAATTGTCCTTTCAAGTTTATGAAGAATTTTGTTGAAATTTTGATGGGGATTGCATTGGTTGCTCTGTCGGATGACTATTTTCACAATATTGATGTTACCCATTCATGAGCATGGGAGATCTTTCCATCTTCAATATCTTCAATTTTTTCTTCAAAGTCTTACATTCTTTTAATCATACAAGTCTCTTATCTGCTCTTATCTTAACCCCCAAGATTTTACAGGTTGTTATGTAAGGTGTTGTATCCCTGATTTCTTTCTCAATCCATTTGAATATAGGAAGGCTACTGATTTTTTGTGTGTATTAAATTTGTATTCAGCTACTTTGATGACTGTGTTTATCAACTATAGACATTTTCTGATGGAGATTTTAGGTTCTCTTATATATAAAATCATATCATCTGTGAATAAAGGTCCTTTTACTTCCTCCTTTCCTGTTTGTATCCCTTTGATCTCCTTCAGTTTTCTTATTGCTTAGGACTGTACTGAATGGGTACGGAGAGAATAGACCTATTTGTCTTGTTCCTGATTTTATTGTAAACACTTTGTGCTTCTCTCCATTTCAGTTGAGGTTGGCTATGGGCTTGACGTAAATCACCTATATTATGTTGAGGGATGCCTCTTATATCTCTAGTCTCAGGACTTTTGCTTTGAAGGGATGTTGAATTTTTGCCAAAGGCCTTCTATGCATCTAATGAGATGATCATGTGGTTTCTGTCTTTCAGTCTATTTATGTGGGTGTAAACCATCCCTGTACCTACGAGATGAAGCCCACTTGATCATAGTTGATAATCTTTGATATGTTCTTGGAGTTGGCTTTCAAGTATTTTATTGAGAATATTGCATCTATATTTATAAAGGAAATTGGTCTGTAATTTTCTTACTATGTTGGGTCTAATGTGGCTTGGATATAATGGTAATTGCGGCCTCGTAAAAGAAGTAGTCAATGTTCCTTCTGTTTCTAGTTTACAGAAGAATTATTTGAGGAGTATTTGCATTAACTCTTCTTTGATAGTCCAGTA
Organism: Cricetulus griseus; assembly: GCF_003668045.3. NCBI lineage: Eukaryota > Metazoa > Chordata > Mammalia > Rodentia > Cricetidae > Cricetulus > Cricetulus griseus. Next base: position 261,326,795 of record NC_048595.1, read on the forward strand.
GAATTCTGCAATGAATCCATCTGTCTCTGGGCTTTTTTTTTTAAGTTAGGAAACTTTTAATTACTGCTTCTTTTTCACTAGAGGTTAGGGATCTGTTTAAATTGCTTATCTGATCTTGATTTAACTTTGTAAGTCAAATATATCAAAAAATTTCCATTTCTTTTAGGCTTTCCAATTTATTGGAGTATGGGTTTTTAAAATATGGCCTTATGAGTCTTTGTATTCCCTTCAAAGTCTTGTGATATCCACCTCTATGCCTTTAATTCTATTCATTTAGATCATCTCCATGTGTCTTTTGGTTAATAGAGCTATAGAAGGGTTTATCAATCTAATTGATTTTCTCAAAAAACCAACTCTTCATTTCATTGATTCTGTGTATTGTTGTTATTTCTATTTTATTGATTTTTAGCCTTGAATTTGATTATTTCTTGTTATCTACTCCTTTGGGGTGTGACTTCTGCTTTTTGTTCTAAAGTTTTCAGGTGTGTTGTTAAGTTGCTAATAGATCTTTCCAATTCTTTTGTAGGCATTTGGTGCTATCAACTTGCCTCTGACAACCTCCTTTATTGTGTTCCATAGGTTAGAGTACATTGTGTTTTCATTTTCATTCAATTCTAAATAATTTTAAATTTCCTTCTTAATTTTAGTCTTGCCCTATTTCTCATTCAGTACTGTGTTTCTAAGTTTCCATGGGCTCATATATTTTCTATTGCTGATATACAGCTTTAATCCATAATCATCAGATAGGATGCACTATGTTATTTCAATTTTCTTGTATCTGTCAAGACTCGCCTTGTGTCCAACTATGTGGTCAATTTTGGAGAAAGTTCCATGGGCTGCTGAGAAGAAGGTACACTCTTTTGTGTTTGTGTGAAATGTTCCATAAATATTTGCTAAAGCAATTTGATTTATCATCTCATATAGCTTCAGCATTTCTGTTTAGTTTTTGTCTGGATGGCCTGTCTATCAGTGAAAGTGTGGTGTTGAAGTCTCCCATTATCAATGTGTGAGCGTAATATGTGATTTTAGTTGTAGTCATGCTTTTTTATTTAATTGAGTTCCCTTGTCTTTGGTGTGTAAATTTTTAGAATTGTAATATCTTCTTGATGAAATTTTCCTTTGATGAGTATGTACTGTCTTTCCCTATCTCTTCTAGTTAGTTTTGGTTTATAGTATATTTTGTCAGATATTAAATGGCTACACCTGTTTGCTTCTTGGCTCCATTTGCTTGTGATATCTTTTTCCATCCTTTTACCCTCAAGTGATGTCTATCTTGAATGGTAAGGTATGTTTCTTGTATGCAGCAGAAAGGTGGATCCTGTTGTCAAATCCAATCTGATAGTCTGTGTTTTTTTAATTAAGAAATTGAGACAAATGAGGTTGAGAGTTATCGATAAATAGTTTGTTAATTCCAGTTATTTTCTTGTTTTGGTGTGTCCCCACACATATACTCTTTGGTTTGCTAATCTGGGATCATTTATTTCTTGTACTTTGGGGGCATGTGGATAACCTCTTCAGGTTGAAGTTTTCCTTCCAGTGCCCTGTTTAGACCTGGAATAAGTAGATATTGCTTAAATTTGTTTTTAATCATGAAATGTTTTTCTTTCTCTTTCTATTGTGTTGATAGTTTTGCTGGGTGTAGTAGTCTGAGCTGGCATCTCTGGTCTCTTTGATTTTGTAGAACATCCATCTAGGCCTTTCTGGCCTTTAAAGTCTCTATTAGGAAATGAGGTGCTATTCTAATGAATCTGCTTCTATATGTGACTTGGTATTTTACCCTTGTATCTTTTAATATCATTCATCTGTTCTGTGCATTTAGTGTTTTGATTATTATGTGTCAGGGGTAATTCCTTTTCTGGCCCATTCTATCTGGCAGTTTGTGTGTTTCTTGTACCTGGATTGGCATCTCCTTCTTCAAGTTAGGAAAATTTTCTGTGATTTATTGAAGATATTTTCTACACTTTTGACATGGGTTTCTTCTTCCTCCATTCTTATTATCTTTAGATTGGTTCTTTTCATCTTGTCCTAGATTTCCTGAATGTTTTTATGCCAAAATGTTTTTTGATTTACCATTTTCTTTGACCAAGGTATCCATATCTTCTATCTTACCTTCATACATCTGAGATTCTCAGCTCTGCATTTTGTTGGTGAGGCTTATCCCTAAGGTTTTTGTTTGGCTTCCTGTATTTTTCACTTTTAGTTTTATCTCACCTTGTGCTTTATCTTTAATGATTCTATTTCTACTTCCATGTCTTCTAATGCTTTCTTTATTTCATTCTGCTGTTGGTTTGTGTTTTCATGGGCTTCTTTAAGCTCTCATTCATATCTCTTCAGGTCCTTGAACGTGTGTGTGTGTGTGTGTGTGTGTGTGTGTGTGTGTGTGTGTGTGTGCTATACTGAAGTTCTTGTCTTGTGTTTCAGCTATATCACAGTCATCAGGGCTTACTGAGTTTAGATATAGGTGTATTTTCTTGACTATTAATGATTTTGTTTTTGTGCTGGTATCTAGGCATCTGGAATTAAAATGATTGAGGAGATTTAAGTGTTGATATTTGATGTTGCCTTTGTCGGGTGGGTGTTCCATTCCTTGGTTTCTGTTGCCTTGTCTGGAACTTAGGAAAAACATTCTAACTGCGGGTTTCCTGGTAAGGAGTGCTTCTGCAGGTCAGCGGGTGGCAAAGGGGGATAGAAGTAGCCTACAGGAAAAGGCTGAGTGCCAGAAAGGGCTAAGGGGTGGGCAAGTTCCTGTTCATACCTAGAACCACAGTGGTCTCCAAAGAGCTGGAAGTATAGTGAAAATAGGGAATAGTACAAATAAGTTGCATTACAGCAAAAAAAAAAAAATCTGGAGAGACAGACATAAAAGGATTAGGGGGACTTTGAATCTGAACCAGGAGTTGGAGTCTCTAGTTAATGAAGTTAAAGTGGGAGGATGGACATCATTAAGCATAATGGCGGTCTGGAAGGATGGGATGGTTCACCTATTTGAGTCCCTACAGAGTGTGTCCACTGGGGTTCCAGGTAGAAAGTGTTGCTAGGTATTAGGGACTGACGGGAAGTAATTGGGGTAGGTTAGAAGAGGAGGCTAATAGGGTCCACTGGGAAGGAGTCAATCTGGATCTACACCAAGGTTTGGCAGAATCTCCCAGGAATGGAAGTAGGGTGAGAGAACAGGCTCAAGCCAGCAAACTGCCACAGGGCTGGGGCTAAGACTGGAAAGACTGTAATGCAGGACAAGGAGAGTGCAAAACACCTACCTGAATCCCATCACAGTGTGATCAACGGGGGTTCCAGGTAGGGAATGTTTCTAGGTATCAGCATCTGACACAATGGGATGGGAGAAAGGAGCAAAGCTGGGTCTACTGAGGGCAAAGTAGACAAGGAATTGAGGAAGGGAGAGGAAAGAGGTGGGGAGGAAGGAGGAAGGGAGGCTCTGAAAGCAGTCTGCTACAGGGCCAGAATGAAACTGGAATTGGATTATAATTTTTATTGAAAGCGATCTGTTCCTAACCCATATCAGTGTTGGTTTCAGTGTATTTTAAAAGTTTACTAGGAAGTACTATGTCACAGAAGATATACCAAAAGATACCTTCTTTCCTTTCAAGAGTGATCAGTAACGGTTAAGAAGTGAATTGCCCTACAGCCAAACATTATGCAGAAAATGAGAGACCTTGAAACACTCAGCCCAAAACAGGATGTCTTGATCAAGTCCCTCCCCTCAGGGTTCAGGGAACTCTATGGAATAGAAATTGAAAACAGTGTAAGAGCCAGAGGTGATGGAGGACACCAAGAAAATCAGGCCCTCTAAATCAACATGATTGATGCATATATGAACTCACAGAGACTGAGGCAACATACAAGGGGCCTGCATTGATCTGCATCAGATGGGGTCCTAGAGCTGACAGGAGAAGTAGACACAATGCCCCAATTCCTTACCCGAAACAATCTACAATTGATAATAACTTGAAAATGAAAATTTAGTTTGTTCCAGTGGCTTATCATTGGAGAAACAAACTACTCATAAGTGCAGACTGCATGCCCAAAAGTAGATGGCCAACATAAGATGAACTCAACTGCATCTTTGGAGACTCCTTGCCTCATAATGTCATGTCAGGACTCTTCCTTCCTCTGTATAATTTTTCTTATTATTTTTATTTTATATTATTTATATGATTCTTTTCTTCTCTCATTTTATTCTGTAAGTCTTTTTGTATATATTATGGCTTTCAGTTGAGTATTGTTATGGGATTTCTGAGTATACAAACAAGTGAAACTCTGTTTCTTGTGCCTTCTCTTGGGTTCTTTTCCTTCTGTTTGTTTGTTTTGTCAATTCTAATATGTTAGTTTTTGTTTTATCTTATTGTATTTTATTATATTATACTTTATTACTACCCAAGTGAAGCCTGTTTGTTTTCTAATGAGATACAGAAAGGGTGTGGATCTGGATGGGAGGGGAGGTGTGGAAGAACTGAGAGGAAGAGGAAGGAGATGCAATACTCAGGATATATTATGTGAGAAAAAATCTATTTTCAATAGAAGGGGAAAGTTAGTGAATTGTCAGTCTGGTTCTTCCTGTGAAAACTTAGAAAGGTGATATCACCCAACAAATATTTCTCATGTGTTATTAGATATTCCATACACTGTGTATTTCTATATATAATTTGTTTTGTTAATTTTGTCCATTTGTTTTTATTTTTAGCTTTTTGTGTTTGTTTGTTTGTTTGTTTGTTTGTTTGTTTGTTTTGAGCCAGGTCCTTGAATACAAGCTGGCCTTGAACTTGTTATGTAGTTGAAAAGATCCCCCATTTCCAGCTCCCAAATTCTGGAATTATAGTGTATGAGACCACACATGAAGGACATTTCTAGATACCCTTTGATTGGGTATAATGAATGACTCTTTAGTTTGGTATCCATATTTACAGTAAATGAGATCACTCTATTGTAAGCATCAAAATGAAAATTAAAGACCTGATCATTAATACAAGTGACAGTTTTAGTGAGAGGAAGAACAATGAAAACTATGTTATATGTCATTCCAACATTCACTCATATTTAAAATTGTAGAACACCATACAGACAAAATACACCCACAGGGCACATCTCAACTGCTGGCTGACAGTGCCTACCATAGTTCATTTCTGCATTTTCACCTCACTAGTGGGTCTGCTTGAGCAGATGGGAGTTGTCTGTATTTTTTGAACTTTAAACTATAATATGAAGTTTTCTTGGTTCTCTGAGATCAGCATCAGCAATCATTTTTCATTTTCTCCTCTGTTTGCAGACTTGTCTGCTTCCCCTGAGGTTAGTTGTTCTGTGTAGCCACTCCAACGCTTCTCTTCCATGTCACTACTTTTCTTTACATGATTGCTAACACTTAGAATCCTTCTGTATTTTAAAATAAAGGGTCTGATTAATTGATAAGTGTATTTGCTTCCTCAGAGTTTCCTAGCAATGTACCACAGATTGAGTAGTTCAGTAAGTTGAAGGTTGTTTCTCCAAAATCAATGAAGATGTCAACAGCAGGAACAGTATCTTCTGCTACCTTTCCTGGTTTGTAGGTGGCCAACCTGTCCTGCATTTCACAGGAGCCTCCTCTATTGTTTGCCTCCAGGTTTCCTCTGGTTCAGTCAAATCAGGTTAAGGTCCACATATGACCTCATTGTAATGGCCCTTCTTAACTACTGTATCTCTAATACAGTCACATCCAGAGATATCAGATATTAGAACTTTAACATATGAACTTCAGGTACAGAATTCAATCCACAATAATAAGTGAGGAACTGAAGGATTCCCCTATGAGTTTATTTGACTTTCTCTTGTAAGTCCCTCTTCAATAAAATGTCAGCCTTGTATCCTTTCAAATGAATGGGCCAAAAAACTATCAATAGCACAGCTGCCATCGCAGTAAGAGAGAAGACAAGAATATAATGCAATCCACTGCCAGTGCCAACCACAAACACAAATTTGAAGTATTCAATATATACACATTTAAAAGTAAAATGAAACCACTGAAATTAACTTTAATGATATATTTTATTTAATTTCATGTGTCTAGATGTTATCATTTCAATATATAATCAATATAAAAACTGTATTGAGTGGTGTGTGGAGACAGATGTCCTTAATCCCAGCATGGGGAGGCAGAGGCAGATAAATCTCTAGGAGTTGGAGGCCTGGTTTATATAGCAATGTCCAGGCCATTGAGTACTACATGGTGAGACCTTGTTTCAAGAAAAATAATAATAATTATGAGATTATTTTACATTCTGTTTGGGGACTAATTCCTAATACTTAGAGTATTTTTTTACAGTGTAATTTGAACTAGTCACTTTACAGAAGCTAGTGAGCTACTTGAAGACTTTAGATCAAGAAAAGCCATGAAAGTGTTGCTTCTATTTTCACCAGTATCAGGAAACAGGCACTCTGGAATCTGACAGTGTTCTGGGTTATTTTGAGCCTGATGTTCTAGCATTTCCTAAAGCCATCTGAAGCTTCTGAGTCTTTGCCCTCAACCACTGTCAAAGGCAGCCTACAGTTTGGAAGGCATGAGGTGCTTCCCCAAAGGCACTCTAGCACCTTTTCCTGTCATGAATGCTTCCCCTGAGACAAGCTATGCACCAAGGGAGCATGAGATAACAAAGCCAGACCCTTCTGTTTTACCAAACATTTACTTAGCTCCTACTCTAAGCCAGAACCCACATAAACAGATCACAGCCTCTGCACCAAAGAGAGTCTACCAACCTTGACTGAACATTCCAATAGAGAACTAATTTGGGTCTCTCTTCCTGGCATTAATAGCTCCCCCCTCACCTTTAAAACTGTCTTGATTTGAATAAGAGAAAATGCAGCCAAATCATTATATCCCCTACATATTATTACATTATTATTATTAATCCTATAAAATACTCAGTCCAAATTTGTAAATAAGGAAAGTAAGCATCTGGAGAAATTATGTACTTGTCCACAGTTACAAGAACACGTCACTGTGTGGTTTGAATGAAATGCCCCCATAGGCTCATAAGTAGCACTATTAGGAGCTGCAGACTTATTAGAAGAAGTGTGTCACTGGGAGTTGGCTTTGAAGCTTTAGAAGCTCAAGCCAGGCTCAGTGTTGTTCTCTCTTCCTGCTGCCTGCAGATTCAGATGTAAAACTCTACTTCTCCAGTAACTGTGTCTGCCTGTGTGCTGCCATGATGCTTCCTGCCATGATGGTGAAGGACTAAACCTCTGAACTGTAATCAGCCCTAGTTAGATGTTTTCCTTTATAAGAGTTGCCATGGTCATGGTATCTCTTCACAGCAATAGAACACTGACTAAGACTCATTCCAAATCCCAAATTCATTCATTCTGTCTGACTGTAGACTACATCTCACCACATGTAACAGTGGGTTGTCCTGGGCCCTGTAGGATTGGAAAATGTTTCGTGGTAATTTTCTGCCTTACCTTCCACTTCACAGTCACTCAGCCACCAGCTGGTGGCACCCTCCGTCCCTGAAACACTAAAAGCATGTCTAGCTGTCCCCCTAAATGAAGCTAGGTCAGGGAAACACACCTAGTATCTTAGAAGACAGCCATTAATAACTTTTCCCTAGGGGAGAAAATTAAGAGAAATTTTGATAACTCTACACATCATTGGTCTTTTGAAATGTGATAACTTCAAGCTACAAAATCCTTTGAAATAAAGTGCCTACACCTAACCTAAGAGGGGCATGGAGTTCCTTCTGAAATAGACATGGATATCCAGAATTGTGCAGCTCAGTGTGATCAGGGAAAAACAATGCATCATATGGCACTCTGTATTTGCAGACACAGCAATGCTCCTCAATAAGACACTGAAACAAAGAGTGACTCAACAATTGAAAAGGTGAAAAGATAGAAAAGGAACAAAATGTAAAAGGAGAAAAACAAAGATAGTTGAAAAATGGGATAATACTTAAGAGAAATTTTTTTTCTCTTAAGACCACAGCAAGGGCATGAAGGAACTTAAATACAGCATCACCATCTTCTAGTGAAATACATGAGGAAGAGAATGACAAGTCACCCCAATATCCCTGATGGAGGCAAAAAGCGGAAAGCAATTGGTCCACATGTCAGTCCCCAAGCTGAACATAAGAAACACATTCTCTCCCATAAGGACCAGGTAAAATTTAAAGTAGCACACAGCCATTGAGGATCCTCCTGTCATAGCTCAGAAGACAGATGGAGGGAGAGTGACCAGAGACCTACTTGTCCCTGCAGATAACTGACTAGCAGAAAGGAGGTGTCTATAAATATTGCATAAAATTGTGATCCATTTCTTCCAGTTATTTAAAAACAGCTGCTATCAAGGAACAAACATTTGATCCATTCTGAGACTGTGATTTTCAATTTCATAATGCACCAATAAAAATGGCATTTAAACGTTGTTTTCAAAGCATTGAACAAAATGTCTAAATTATGAGAGGATTTGCGTTCCCAGTTTTCTTCTCCTCTGCCACCTCCTCTGACCCTGGTTATGTTCCCTCAGGTCAAGGTTTAGTAATGTGAATTTGGTGGAGATTCTTTCCCTGCCGCAGCCCTATGGTCCCCTCCCTGGTGCCCTGTGGATCGACTGGGTGGAAATATGCTTGCAATGACATGCTGGTAAATCAAACTGGCACCAGGGAGCTCTGATTAGTAGCATTTGCTGGCTTTCATAGTAAAGACCCAGCCTGGCATGGCTGATGTAAGGACAGCTGTGTTTAAAAATGGATTGAGAAGTTCCTGAAAATGCCACATTGAGCTGATGTGGGCAGACACATAGCAAAGGCAGGGGAAACCTAATCCATTTCTCTGTCCCAGACAACAGGTTTTCTAAACCTCTGGGCAGTACTATATGAAAACGGGACAAAAAAAATGGCTATCTGCATATAATCACTGCCTGTGTATTTTGTATGGAAGTCCTTTAGAATAGCATTGTTTCCAAAAAAAATGAAAGGAAGCTATTGTCATTATGCCCAGGAACAAATGTTTAGGAGCGTATAATCTCATAGTAGGGTCCCAGAAGCAAAATTCAAAGCCAGAGAGTGACTACCAACCTGGGTTCCAGAAATTCTGACTGCCTTAGCATATGTTCCTGTCATTCATTGCTGACCATCATTGTAGTCTGTCACTCTTTCTCTTCTTACATATAAAGTCATTATTTGCTACAGGGGGTAAGAATGATGTCCCAGGCAGCTTAGTATGCAGATGTCATCCTATAAATGATCTCTTAACGTTCTAAAGATGGCTGAGTGGAGTGATTGTTTCAAACAGAATCTGTTTCAGCTTTATTCCTCCTGTTTAGAATTTTCATCACGTCACATGGTTCCATCAGAGGCTTGAAATTAAAGACAGGGTCTGCAATAAAATGCTTTTCAGCTGAAGCCCAGTTGAAAAGCACCAGTGCTGGGCTGGGCAGACTACACAGTCAGTAAGGTGGTTGCCACACAAGTATGAGGACCTGAATGCAACCTCCCAGAGCACACGACTTAAAAAAGAAATCCAAGCACTGGGGAGGTAGAGATGAGAGGATCCTTGGGGCTTGCTAGCCAGTTGGTCTAACAGAGTTACTGGGCTCCAACTTCAGTGAGAGACCCTGCCTTAAAAAATACAGTGGAATCAGCTGTGGTGGCCCACATCTATAATCCCAGCACTCCAGAGGCAAAAGCCTGGAACCAATAGCCTGTTCTACATAGTAAGATCCAAGCCAACCAGGGCTTTATAGTGAATCTTTATCTCATAAATAAATAAAATGGAGAATGAATGAACATTCGAATCCAACATTCACATCCATACACATACACAGATATATGGTATACACAGAAAAAAATAGTACACACACACACACAAAGACATTGTTCCTGTCTCCATTGAGGTTAAGTTTGCTTTTGTTTATTTAATTATGTGCACTGGTATGTGTGAACATTTGTGTTTGAGTGTGCGCGCGCGTGTGTGTGTGTGTGTGTGTGTGTGTGTGTGTGTGTGTGTATGGATGTGGGGGTAGGCGTGTGTGTGATGTGTGTGTGTGTGTGTGTGTGTGTGTGTGTGTGTGTGTGTGTGTATGTGTACAAATGTGTAGAGGTTAGAGAACAGCTTGCTGAAATCAGCTGCCTCTTTCCACCATGTGTATCCTGGAAATCGAACTCAGCTTGTCAGGCTTGGAGAAAAGTACCTTCACCTGGTGAGCCACCTTACCAGTCTAGGCTTCATTTCTTAAAAAGTAAGAATAAAGTTGCACATGGCATTGCAAACCTTTATTTCCATCCCTCAGGAGGCACAGGAAGTTGGCTTTCTGTAAGTCTGAGGCTAGCCTGGTCTACATTGCAAGTTCTAAATAAACCAGGGCTACATACTGAGACCAAGTTTCAAAACCAACATTAAATGAATTTAAAAAATAAGAAGAAATAAAAGACATGACTCAGTATTGCCAATTCTTGGGTGACGTAGGTCTGCTGTTATTTATGTTGGCATTTCATACATTCTCTAAAGTATAAAACTTTTTAAATTTTATTTTATTGTGTGTGCATGAATAATATGCCTGCATGTATGTATGTGCACCACATGTATAGTTAGTGCCTGAAGAGGCCAAAAGAGGGTATCAGATCTCCTAAAACTAGAATTATACACAATTGTAAGCTGCCATGTGGGTGCTGGGAACTAAGTTGGGACTCTGTGCAAGAGCATCCAGTGCTCTTAACAACTGTTTGGTTTCCTACCCACTAAATGATCAAGTGTCACCCTTCCAGACCTGAGGCCATAACTAATCACCCTGACTCCCAGCTCTTCGACCTACAAAATAAGCTCATTAAACCTTGCAGACTGGAAAGCAACATCTGTAGCAGTCTGTGGGCACAGCTGGAAAATCATTTCATAAAATCATCAAAGCCTAGAAAGATTTTCAATTGAATAATAATCACCCTTCAAAAGACTCTCAGCCAGCATCTTTAAAAACCCAACGTGTGGGCACGTTGGGTTTTTAAGCAGTGGTGTGCAATTGAGTGTTTCTGAGTTTAGTTTCCTTTTTCAGTGTGCAAATTAGGCAATGATCCTCCACTCTAAAGCCTGTGACACACATCAAATCCACATAAGCTAATATTCATGTTGGCTAGGATGAATCCACCCAGGTCTGAATCCATCAATTCATTCTTTAATTCATCTAAGCATCTCACATATTAACAGAACACTTGTTTCCAGGATAAAATTTTCATGATATGTCCGTTTGGGTTCTTGGGATATGCTGATGAATATGACTTCTAAATTAATCAGGGGACAATTTCCACATATACCTTTCTTTCCATATGTGGTACAGAATCTTCAAGTTTCTTTTTGAAAGGCTATTTTTTATGCTTTCCTGATTTAGTCATGGTAATCTGCACACAGAAGACCCTCGGCAATATTGTCTGAGTGACATACTGACCTTTAGTTCAAGGAAGACATCTGGAGGTAGGAGGGAGGGCAGAAGTTCAGTTTTCATTATCTTTGCTGTCAGCGGTAAATTGACAATGTCATCTTCAAATGCAAAGGCTGGTCCATTATTCTATAGTTTAGAACTCACATCAGATAGAAGGGTTCTAATTTAGTATGTATTTCAATATTTCTTTCCTGTCCTCATAGATATACTAAAACAGTATTCTTCCCTTTAAAGCAATTTATAAAATTACAGCTTTCAGACATAACTATTCTCACACAATGCATACCTTGTGTCTTATTCAAATAACCCAGAACTCTATCAGGATCTACTCTTAAGGACAATCTTGGACACGTAACAATAAGCTGTGTTTGATTAGAATACATTAGTTATTTGTTCTTCCCATAAATTTAGTCATAAAATGTCAGCATTTTTTCAAAATTCAAACCATTTACAAAAATAAAAACCACCATAAGTGGGTTTCTTGTACTTCAGGAGTATTATATGAGGTATTTTGCCTCTCTAAGGAATGTCAGGCTGGAGTTTCGCATCTTTCAACCAAATAAAGTCTAAGATATAGTATCTAAGTTTGTGTCAGGCATCACAAAGATCTTGAATTCCACTTATGGTTTCTGTAAAAATCAGTCCCATATTCATGAAAACATAACATAGCACTCGTTTCCCTATTTCCCTCTATCCAGGAAAGGATTGGTTGATAGGCAGGGGGTGGGGAAACTACTTCACAGTCTAGAAGTCTGACAAAGTAGAGCAGTAGTTATCACACTATTGCATTTGCATTCATTTTTCCCTCATCTAGATCATTTCTCCTGCTAGCTGGAAAGCCTGAAGGACCTCCCACAACCCAGTTATCTAACTCACAAACCAGGAAATTATTCCAAAAGCCATCTTCTCCTGCATTGATCACCAGGCTCATATTCCCAAACCAGTGTGTGTGTGTGTGTGTGTGTGTGTGTGTGTGTGTGAGAGAGAGACAGAGAGAGAGAGAAAGAGACAGAGACAGACAGACAGAGAGACAGACGACAGACAGACAGAGACAGACAGACAGACAGACAGACAGACAGACAGACACAGAGAGAGTTCTGCTAAATCTCCTTCATGGTAAAAGTTTCCCTTTATCCAATCTCAACACTGCTGTCAATAATAATTTTATTAGCATATTTTTATTATACAGCCAAAGTGCTTAAATTATGATGCTTCTATGCATGTGTATCATGTGAGTGAATTTTTCATACACTCCCATTATTCTCTCCCACCCTCACTTCTGTTTCTGCAGATTCCAGTCCCAGGTAGTCCCAGCTTAGGTTTCAAGTAATTTTTTAGTTCAGAGTCTGTATATGAGAGAAAATACATGATATTTGCCTGGTTTATTTCATTGATAATTTTATTTTGCTTAATGGCTCAACACTATTCCATTGAGTATATATCAAACATTTTCCTTCTCCATCCATCTATTCATGGACATCTGTGATGATCCTTCAAGTTGACTACCGTGAATAGTGTTATATCAATTTGATCATGTCATGATCCATTTCAAAACATCAACTCTTGGCTCTAATTTCTAGATACAATCCAACTGTTTGACATGGCTAACAAACACCAGAGCAAGCTTCACAGCCACACATCTCACCAACTGAAGACCATCAAGTCATGAAATTTATATACTCTATACGTTTCCACCATGCATTTCTCCTTCTCTTTCAAATGTCTAATCAATAATAGCTCTCAGTTTTATTGTGATAAGTAACTTCTTCAAACTGTAGAAATATTGTTTTCATTTGTTCTAAGTAAAAAAGATTAGGCAATTCCAAGAGTGGGAATAGGGAGTAATACTGAACAAAGTTATACTTTCTTGGTTTAAAAAAATTGAATAAATTCTGATTCAAAATTGTTAATGAGTAAAATTACCTAACTTTATGTTGTGAAATATATGGTTATCAAGTAAGGTCATTCAGAATTTTAGCTTACACAACAATGACAGCTTTCTGATACATCTTCACCAAGCATAACTTGTCAGCTGTCTTATTTGCATCATTGTTCATGTTAACAAAGATAAACATGTGCCCTATATTGGCCATTTTATAGGAGGATAAGTTGATACAAACTGATGCTCAAGCAAGGTAAATAACTGCTCATCTTAACAGACATAAGTGTCGTCATTGACATTAGAACCCAAGCTGATCACACCCAAGCCCATGTTAATAAGTTTTCATCATTTTATTTCATTGGCATGGAGGTTTGAGATGAGAAAAAAATAAATAAATTGTGACTTTGTCATAACTATGTCAGGAGATTTTTTGTCGAGTTTAAAATGTGATGCTTATCCACAATGACAGACCAGAGAGTTTTCTCTTTGGATGATCACACACCGTGAAGCAGCACTACACAAACAGGAACCACAGAGCATGAAAAAAATGTCAAAGGGAGAAACAAACAAGTTCTCAGATGATGAAAGTCAAGCACTAAAAAGAAGCAAATGGGAGCTGAATCATAACACCCAAGATTTGTATTTATTAAAACTAGCAAACCCATCAGGAAAAGCAAGGCATCCTTTTGTTAATTCCCTGAGTATGTTAGACAATTCAAGAACCATCAGCTCAGATAAGGGTCTTTGAAAATGATGCTGCCTTCAAATGAAGGCAGATGAAACTATGCTGTACCCCAAAACATTCTATCAGATGAGAGAAGCAAGGAATCTGAATCTGTCCCAAAGCAGCAGAAAAGTAATGAGGCAGGTTTCTTCACTCTATCAACCCTATTGGCAGTACCATAAAAAGTGGGATTTGTTCATTTATTCATAAAAAATTACCGAATGCTTACTGTATTCCAGGTACCACAATAACCACAGGGAAAGCTGTGGTAAATTTTTAAAAAAGAAAAAGCTCTGTGACAGCTTTTAACTTATAATCCAGTGAAGGGGAAAATCACTTTTATATTTACAAATAAGGAAAATGAGGCATGATACACTAAGAAATTGTAAAGTGAGTGGCAGCTAGGATGTGAACAGAGTCACAGTCCAAGAGAGAGAGAGAAGAGGCTTTGGGAGAGGGGCAGTTGGTGAACTAGGAGGCAAATTGGCAGAGAGATGTCAAGTAAAATCTGAACATAGGAAACAGTTATCATTTGGAGGTCACTGGTGATCATCACAGTAGTTCATGAAATGAACCAAAAGAGAAAAAATTGATCAAAGGGATCATGCAAGGTCAGTATGGAGACACCAAGCATACATTGCTACTGAAATGACTCCAGACATTTCTGCTGATATGGATTATGAGGCATGGCATACACTCTCTAGAACTGAACCACATGGTAGCACTGACAGAGTAATGTGTTCAGATTCCATTAGATTCACAGGTTTTGTGGCAGAAAAACAGAGTTCTACTCTTAGTGAAACAAGCAGCACATTCTCTGTCTGGTATAGATTAGTGGGGATGGAATGATGTGGAGGAAACATGACAATGAATGAAAGAGCGGCTGGAGAGTAGAAGAGTAACATGAGATCTGTGTGAAATGCCCCCATGGTTTTGTGTTTTCCTTCAGTCTCATGCAGTGTCCACTAGTGTAGATGCAGAGTTCTGAGGCTGTCAACATGGAGTACACAAGGTTGGAAGATACACTGGCAATTGTCACTATCACTGGCCATGGTGGAGCCTAGTTACCAAGAATATAAAGAGTTTGAAAAGGCCCCATAATTTCTAAGCCCAGAGAAAGAAACCTCTGAATAGGACAGCCACGCTCCCAGTCACCTAGAGGCAATCCCATTCTGTACATATTGTCCTCAACTACTAACAGCACCAACCTTCAAACCCACAACTGTGTCTTCAGGCCAGTTAGGTGAGAGGTCTCCTTAGTGAGAAGAAGCAGAGCCCACACAAGACAAGCGTAAAATAGAGTTGGGGTGCTATGGACAAAGGGAAAAGACCTAGTGTTTCTCAAATATCTATGACAAAACAATGATCTTCACTTTTAATATCCAGTGAAATTTAATTTAGTCTTTAAAAAGCCATATGGAAACATTTGCCCTGATTTTGCAAATGAAGATACAGAAGGCTAGCCCAATTTCTTGCCCAAGTCATGAAAGCAATCAAGAGACTTGTAATTTCAACACAGGATTGACAGGTTAGAGTAAAATATAACAAATAAGTGTTTATAGTTTAGACCTAAGAAAGACAAGTTTGTGTATAATATACAAATTTACTTATTCTTTTTCATTTTAAGAATATTTTCCTATTTTGTTGCACCGGTATTAAATTTAATTGTTGAGACATATTTTAAATGAAGTTCTTTTGACATGCCTTGGAAACTTTAAAATAGACAGCCCTCCACAGATTCGTTATTTGAGAATTATAAGCCAAAACTTGTAGAAGCCTTGAATTAGAAAATTCATGGAAACCACTTAGCTCCACTCTGCAAGTTCATGGTTGTAATGAGTGGATTCAAGGTTGAATAAAAAGCTCAACTGTCTGTACCAGAGCCAACTAGCTTGAAAGCTCTGTAGAATACACATAAGTCAAATCTGAATAAAGGTCCAAAGAGACAAAAGAAAGGAAAAGGGGTGGACAGGAGTGGAAGACTGCATACAGCAGGAGGTCTGCTATGACCCAAATTAACTTTAAATCAAAAATCAACACACCTTTTGATCTAAAACTATTTGAAATGCAAAAGTTTGACTTCCGATTTCTAGGCAACTTTGAATGCAATCAGATTGGTTACAGCACCTGGGATGCTAACAGTGCTCTTACAGAGGAACCCATCAAGCAACAGCTGAGGCAGCAGACACTAGAAGCCCTTCCCTGGGCCTGAATCTGAACCTGAGGTCCATCTCAGTGATTCTGTGTGTTGTTTACAGCTCTCTAGACCAGAATAGAAATATCAAGATGCATTGATCTAGTCATAAGTTCCACCTACCTGACCCATGGTAACTATCTAGACCCACGGAAATACCTTCCTCTGGAACATCAGTGTGAAATATAGAAAAACCTTAATTCATAGCATGGTATTGAATTTTATAAAAGAACAATAAAGTTTACATGAAAAGGAGGAAGCAGGAAGGAGCCAAATCATGAAGAGACTGAAACTTCCCAGTAAACAAAATGTTGGACATTGTGCAAAATGATAGTAGCTTAGCAGAAGTAGTAACATGAGAGGGAGCCCAGCTGAGAAAGAGAGGGCAAAGGCTCATGAGAGCCTCTTTGCCCAGAGCAGCCTTGAATGCCGAAGGACTCTTCTTTCCAGGATGCCCCATTAATAGTGACTCCAGCATGGTTCCCCTTGCTCTTGTGTGGCTTGGCTATTCTTCCTCTGAGCCCCATCCCTCTCCTACCACATGAATGATCTCCTAACACATGTCCATTATTGGAGATAGCCTGATGTCTCACAACCAAATACCATAAATATGTCCACTGTGCTTCTGGATGGCTTCCTCTTTTCCAGCAACAGTCAGCAAGCGCAGATATATCAGAACCTTATACCCTGTGCAGATGGAGAAGGAAGAGATGATGAGAAGGGGGCGAGAAAGGAGAGGTATGATGGGAAGGAACACAAATGATGAATGTGGGGCATTTGATTTGCACACTACTGGATGGTGCAGATTTGTAGGATTCTATTGTACCATCTAATTAGCTAACTCTGATTTCCCACATGATAAGCCCTTTAACAGTGGTACAAGTTGCCCTATCTTGAAAGATCTGAGATTTTAAGGGGAGGATTATTTATAAGGGGGTGTTCCTAGGTTAGAATTCTGATAATTCAAGAGGCATATGACACCAGGGATCTTCTCACCAGCTCTGACCCCAGTAACAGTGCCACCTCCATTCACGAGAAGAAGACAGACATCAGAATATTGGATCTGTTTGCATCTACCAGAAGCAAACGTTGGTCCATACTATCAGGGGAGGAAGAGACTCCATCTACAACCACCAGAAGAAAGGATGAGAAGAAAATGCAAAAGCACATTCAACAACAGAAAATCTAATAAAACTCCACTGGAGACTAGGAACCATACAGCAGCAAGACCTGAACATCACAATATAGATGAACCAGAAGAGAATGACCTTTAAAACGTCTTCATGAAAATGATAAAGGACCTCAAAGAGGACATGAGAAAATCCATTGAAGAAATGGAAGATCTCTGTAAGTTTGGGATGAGTCTGGTCTACAAGGGCTAGTTCCAGGATGGCTTCCAAAGCCACAGAGAAACCCTGTCACGAAAAACAAACAAACAAACAAACAAAGAAATGGAAGAAAAAAAATACAAGATGTCAACAAATCTCTCAAGGAAACAATTCAAGACCTAAAAACTGAAATTGAGACAATAAAGAAAATACAATCTGAGGGAATGCTGGGAATGGAAAAGCAGGGTAAACAATCAGGAACTACAGATGCAAGCATAACCAATAGAATACAAGAGATGGGAGACAGAATCTCGGATGCTGAAGACAAACTAGAGGAAATAAACTTGTCAAGCAAAGAAAATCTGAAGTCTAACAAATCCATAACACAAAATATCCAGGAAATATGGGACACCGTGAAAAGACCAAAACTAACCATCACTAACATTCAAATCACACATAAAACAGCACACACTTATGGTGGGAGACTTCAACACCCACTCTCACCACTGGACAGGACCACCAGACAGAAACATAACAAAGAGACAAAGGAACTAACAGAAGTTATGACCCAATTGGGATTAACAGACATTTATAGAACTTTCTATCCAAACACAAAACAATATACATTCTTTTCAGCATCACATGGAACCTTCTCAAAAATCGACCACAATCTCAGCAATACAGCAAACCTCAACAGGTACAAAAAAATTGGAATAACCCCTGGGTCTCATCAGACCACCATGCTTTAAAGTTAGAATTCAAAAACAAATAAAAGTGCAAAAAACCTACCAACTAATGGAAATTGAACAACACGCAATTGCAACATTCCTGGGTCAAGGAAATAATAAAGAAAGAAATTAAAGACTTCCTAGAATTCAATGAAAATGTTGACACAAACTTATGGGACACTTTGAAAGCAGTAATAAGAGGAAAGTTCATAGCTCTAAGTGCTCACATGAAGAAACTAGAGAATAGCCACATCAGAGATTTGACATCACAGCTGAAAGCTCTAGAAAAAATGGAAGCAAATTCACTCAGGAGGAGCAGACGCCAGGAAATAATCAAACTGAGGGCTGAAATAAATAAAATAGAAGCAAAGAAAACAATTCAAAGAATCAATGTAACAAAGAGTTGGTTCTTCGAGAAAATCAACAAGATAGACAAACCATTATCCAAACTAACCAAAAGGCAGAGAGAGATCATGCAAATTAACAAAATCAGAAATGAAAAGGGGGGCATAACAATGGACACTGAGGAAATCCAGAGAATCTTCAGGTCATACTTTGAAAACCTGTACTCCACAAAATTTGAAAATTTAAAGGAAATGGACAATTTTCTGGACAGTTATCACTTACCAAAATTGAATCAAGAAAAGATAAGCAACTTAAACAGACCTATAAACTCTAAGGAAATAGAAGCTGTCATCAAAAGTCTCCCAACCAAAAACGCCCGGAGCCAGATGGATTCACTGCAGGAATCTACCAGAAATTCAAAGAAGTGCTAATACCAATACTCCCCAAATTGTTCCACAAAATAGAAGCAGAAGGGACATTGTCAAACTCTTTTTACAAGGCTACAATAACCTTGATAACCAAGCCACACAAAGACACAACTAAGAAAAAGAACTACAGACCAATATCCCTCATGAACATTGATGCAAAATTCTCATTAAAATCCTGGCAAATCAAATACAAGATCATATCAGAGAAATCCTCCACCATGATCAAGTAGGCTTCATCCCAGGGAAGCAAGGATGGTTCAACATACAAAAATCCATCAATGTAAACCAACATGTAAACAGACTGAGGAAAAAAAAACACATAATCATCACACTAGATGCCGAAAAGGACTTTGACAAAATCCAACACACCTTCATTATAAAGGTTTTGGAGAAATCAGGGCTAACAGGAACATACCTCAACATAATAAAAGCAATATACAGCAAGCCAACAGCCAACATCAAATTAAAGGAGAGAAACTCGATCCAATCCCTCTAAAATCGGGTACAAGACAAGGCTGTCCACTCTCTCCATATCTCTTCAATATTGTCCTTCAAGTCCTAGCTAGAGCAATAAGACAACAAAAGGAGATCGAGGGAATACAAATTGGAAAGGAAGTCAAAGTCTCACTATTTGCAGACGATATGATAGTCTACATTAGTGACCTGAAAAACTCTACCAGGGAACTCCTACAGCTGATAAACACCTTCAGCAAAGTGGCAGGATACAAGATTAACTCAAAAAAATCTGTAGCCCTACTATACACCGATGACACATTGGTGGAGAAAGAAATCAGAAACACCACCCTTTACAATTGACACAAACAACATAAAATATCTTGGGGTAGCACTAACCAAAAATGTGAAAGACCTGTATCATAAGAATTTTGAGTCTCTAAAGAAAGAAATTAAAGAAGATACCAGAAAATGGAAAGATCTCCCATGCTCTTGGATAGGTAGGATCAACATAGTAAAAATGGCAATCTTGCCAAAAGCAATCTACAGATTCAATGCAATCCCCATCAAAATCCCAACACAATTCTTCACAGACCTTGAAAGAACAATTCACAACATTATATAGAGGAACAAAAGACCCAGGATAGCCAAAACATCCCTACACAATAAAGGAACTTCTGGAGGCATCACCAACCCTGACTTGAAGCTCTATTACAGAGCTATAGTCCTGAAAACAGCTTGGTATTGGCACAAACATAGACTGGTAGACCAATGGAATAGAATCGAAAACGCTGATATTAACCCACACACCTAAGAACACCTGATTTTGACAAACAATCCAAATTTATACGATGGAACAAAGAGAACATCTTCAACAAATGGTGCTGGCATAACTGGTTGCAGACATGTAGAAAACTGCAGTTAGACCCAAGCCTATCACCTTGCACAAAACTTAAGTCAAAAATGGATCAAAGATCTAAATATAAATCTAGCTACACTGAACCTATTAGAAGGCAAAGTGGGAAATACCCTTGAATTAATTGTTACAGGAGACTGCTTCCTGAACATTACACCAGTAGCACAGACACTGAGGTCAACAATTGATAAATGGGACCTCCTGAAACTGAGAAGCTTCTGTAAAGCAAAGGAGATAGTCAGCAAGACAAAACGGCAGCCCACAGACTGGGAAAAGATATTCACCAACCCCACATCTGACAGAGGGCTGATCTCCAAAATATACAAAGAACTCAAGAAGCTAGTCTTCAAAACACCAAACAATCCAATTAAAAACTGGGGTACAGAACTAAATAAACAATTCTTAATAGAGGAATCTAAAATGGCTGAAAGACACATAAGAAAGTGGTCAGCATCCTTAGCCATCAGGGAAATGCAAATCAAAACAACTCTGAGATACCATCATATCAGAATGGCCAAAATCAAAAACACCAATTACAGTTCATGCTGGAGAGGATGTGGAGAAAAGGGAACACTTCTCCACTGTTGGTGGGAGTACCAACTTATACAGCCACTTTGGAAATCAGTATGGTGACTCCTCAAGAAAAAGGGAATCAGTCTACCACAAGATCCAGCAATTCCACACTTAGGCATATACCCAAAAGAAGCACATTCATACAACAGGAACATCTGTTCAATGATGTTCATAGCAGCAATATTTGTAATAGCCAGAAACTGGAAGCGGCCTAGAAGCCTCTCAAATGAAGAATGGATAGGAAAAATGTGGTACATTTACACAATGGAGTACTACTCATCGGGGGGGAAAAAAAACAAAAACAATAGAATCTTGAAATTTACAGGAAAATGGATGGAACTAGAAGAAACCATTCTGAGCAAGGTACCCCAATCACAAAAAGACAAACATGATATGTACTCACTCATATGTGGATTTTAGACATAGATTAAAGGATTACCAGCCTACAATCCACACTGCCAGAGAAAGTAGTAAACAAGGATGACCCTAAGAGAGACATACATGGTCCCCTGGAGAAGGGGAAAGGGTCAAGATCCTCTGAGCAAATTGAGAGCACGGGATGTGGGGTGTGTGAACTAGGAGAATGAGAAGGAAAGAAGAGGAGGCATGCAGAAGACATGAGGGAGCAGAAAAGTTGAGTCAGGGGAAGAATAGAAGATAACAAGAATGGAGATACCATAATAGAGGGGGACATTTTACGTTTACAGAGAAATCAGGCACTAGGAAAATGTCTGGAGATCTACAAAGATGACACCAGCTAACAATCTAAGCAACAGAGGGGATGCTACCTTAAATGCCCTCCCCTGATAATGAGATTGATGACTGACTTACATGCCACCCGATAGCCCTTATCCAGCAGCTGGTGGAAGAAGAAGCAGACACCCACAACTAATCACTGAACTGAACTGGAATTCAGATGCAGAGAAAGACGAGTGAAGAGCAATGGATTATAGACCAGGCTGGTGAAACCCACAGAAACAGCTGACCTGAATATCAGGGAACTCTTTCTCCCCAAACTGATAGCTGGGATACCAGCATGGGACTGAACCAGACCCCTAGAACATGGGTTTCATTGAGGAAACCTTGGAAATCTACAGGACCTCCTGTAATAGTTCAGTACTTATCCCTAGCATAGGTGTGGACTTTGGGAGCTATAGTGGGAAATTACCAATACGGAGTCAGGTAGAAATATAAGGGTATTTAATAGGGAAAAGCCTTACTTACAGAGCGACCTAGTCAGCCGGTGTGGCAGCAGCCTGTACAGCAAGAAGCAAATTGAAACCGAAAGAGCAAACGCAGTCACACTACGTCACTCTGATCACGCCCTCACAAGCCTGGTCAGGCACACCTGTAGCCAGCCCCTAAGTAGGCGTGGCTACTGCTTCCCCTACAGGGAGCCCATTCCACATAGCGGAATACTCCCTGAGCCAAGACACATGGGGGTGGGCCTAGGCCCTATACCAAAGGATAAGATAGACTTTGGTGACACCCTATGGAAGGCCTCACCATCCAGGGGGAGCAGAAAGGATATGTGATAGGTAGAGTTTTAGTTGGGGGTGGTGGTAGGGGAGGACTGGAGGGAAAAGGGAACTGGTATTATCATGTAAAACAATCTTGTTTCTAATTTAAATTTTAAAAAATCTGAAAAAAAAAGAATTCTGATAATTCATGATGCATAAAGGATCATCCTCATTCCTTTCAGGCCTGGGAGTTTTCTTAGCATTTATTCCAGCTTATGTAAATCACTTATCACTTGTACAGCCACTTTGGAAATCAGTATGGTGACTCCTCAAGAAAAGGGGAATCAGTCTACCACAAGATCCAGCAATTCCACACTTAGGCATATACCCAAAAGAAGCACATTCATACAACAGGAACATCTGTTCAACGATGTTCATAGCAGCAATATTTGTAATAGCCAGAAACTGGAAGCAGCCTAGAAGCCTCTCAAACAAGGCTTATGTAAATCACTTATGTTTTATCCATGTATTTTCACCGTCATCATGAATGGTATTATTCATAGTTTTATTTTTCACAGACCAGCAGTAATCTGACTGATAGTCTTATTTTTCTATGCAATAAAGTAAATATTTGTAGGCTGAGAGATGGCTCAGCAGCTAAGGGCACTTACTGCTCTCACAGAAGACCAGGATTTGGTTCTCACCACCCACATTGCCATTTACAACAGCCTGTAACTTTAGCTCCAGGGGAAGCAACATCCTCTCTGGCTTATATGAGCACCTCACTCAGATGCACATACAGAGAGAGAGACAGAGACAGAGACACACAATTAAAACTGATATAAATCTTTAAAGAATTAAAAATAAAATAACCTGTGAAGCATAATAATGACTATACTGCTAAGATACCCACAATGGTACAATAGTGACACTTTTAGGGGTAACAAAAACTTGTCTAACTAGCCTTAAAGCAACTCAGCAAAAGGGTATTCATGCCTCATCCTGTAAACCTAGCCAACTACCCATTGCTGGGGAGGTCATAGACTTGAGAAAAGGAATCTTCTACTATCATTTTCTTAAGCCATTATCATTTCTAACTATATTCTAAACATTTGTCCTTTACCCAAGGTTAAGTGTACCCCAAAGCTCTCATCAAAGAAGCCTCTTCTTACAACAGATGAATACTATTACAGAGATCCACAACTGGTCAAAACACAGAGAGTAAGTGACTGTGGGATAGGCAGCCCCAAATGATACAGCTACCTATACCTGAGGCTCTGGGAAAATCATGGAAGAGGAGACAAAAGGATTGTAAGGGCCAGAAGCCCAGGGTTCTGTGGTGAGATAATGTCTTCTCCATATGACAGGGGAGCTATACCCATGAATTCTCAATAATACAGTTATATAAAGAAGACCACTGTAATGACAACACCAGTAGACATGCCAGTGTGGACAGGAACAATTTCGCATGGTTCCATCCTTAGACAAAGAGCTGCAGGCAATCAATGCCTATTGAAAGAAGGACAATCACTCTCCTTCAGGAATGACCTCCCACATAAATTGCCTAATCCTAAGTGGTCAGCCTTGGATGCACATACATATGAACAAAACTAAATGGACTCAGTAGGTTATATGTACATTAGTATATGTGTACATATACATATATATATTTGTGTGACAATAATTTTAAAATATTAATTTGGAGGGGGACATGAGACAATTTGAAAAAGGTGACAGGAATGGTATAGATTCAATGTTCATGTATGCTCTCAAGAAAAATAACATTATTAAATGAAATAATAAAACAAAACAGAAAAGACCGAGCTACAATATATGCATGCACAAAATCATCAAAGAACAAAAGAAATTAAAGTTCTAAAAACCATTTTCTCTTTAGACTCATATGTCAACTCTGCAAATCTTTCTCTGCCTTCTTTGCTTTTGTTGTTGTCTTTCCTTTCTTCTTCCTTCCCTTTTATTTAGTAGGCTATGTTGGATAGGTTCAGGGCAAAAGAGAAGTAGTCAACTAAATCCTTCTTATTGCTCAATCTTAATAACTCCCTCCACCATGGAGGAGGTCAACCTGTCAGATGATTGACAGCACCTGGGATTCACTTAGCACCAGTAGAAGGAAATGAAAGGAATCTGGAAGGAAGCAAGATCCTGAGACACTGCCCAGGAGTCCCAAGTCCATAATGGGGCAGTGATGGAAAACAGCCCCAGGTTACCCCAGGTTCTGGGGCAGCCAATCACCAAATAAAACTGTGGCCACTTCCCTTCCAGTTGGAGGTATGTGACATCCAGAACAGTACCACCTCTTCCATCCATTGTGCCTTCTGAATCTCCTAGTGAAGTGGGGAAGTCACACCTGTGAAGGATGTTCTTGGTTGTCAACTTGACTACATCTGGAATTAACTGAAAGCCAAGCAGCTGGACAGGCCCCTTGCCCTCATTCCCACTGGCAAGTTCATATAGCCTGCTGCCAAGGCATTTCTTCAGTGGCATCAGAGCCTGCTTCTTTGGAATTCTGATATAAACTGAGACATTCAGCCTTGTGGAGGGAGCAACTATTGGATTCATGGACCTTCTGCCAGGGGACAGGCATTGTTGTACTAGCTGGACCACAGCCTGTGCACCACTCTAATAATCCCCTTTTCATGTGTCTAGGTGCATTCTATCCATCCTGTTCCTCTAGAGAACCCCTGCAAATATACCACCTCACATTGTCATTGTGGACCTCAGGTCTTTGGAGTGGGAAACTTTACCTCTATCAAGAAGAAAAGAGGAAGCTGGATTCAGACTTTTATTAAAAACCCACTTCCATGAAAATGCTATTAATCCATTAAAGAGCCCCAGGGTCCTAATCACCTCCTAAAAATCCTACATGCCAACACAGTTGCACTGGTGTTTGGTTTTCAACACATGAACTCTCAGTGGTACATCCAAATCATAGCACACTATAAACAACTGCTTCATAAAGACCATACAATTATTTCTCTTTACCAGCTAAGTCCTCTGAAATGCTCCCTCTGTGTGTGGTATTGTAACTTTAAATCTCTCAACTTTAATTCTACTCACATCCTACTTACGAAGACAAAGAACATTATTCCAAGCTAATAGCCTCTTTAAATCTTCTTTCCAATCCCTGGGCTCTGTAAAGCTACTACCCTAGAGCTGCCTTAGACAGGGAGCAAGGTGCATCCCCACATCTCTATTCTTACTTCCACCTCCAGCTCATCCTAAGTGTTTTCAATTTCCAGTACTTTAATATCAGTTGAAAGGAATGAAACTCAAATGATGCTATCATCCATATTTAGGTTAACAATTATGCAATCAAATTTACATAAATAAGCATGCATTCTTCAGATGGGAATACTAATATATTTGACTAAAGGGAATACCTCAAAAGAGATCTTTTAGACTAATGTATTTTAACTCTGAAACTAATGTGTCACATTTGCACCTGTATGGAATTACCCAAATTTACTGGGCACTCTGTGGGATCACAGGGCTTCTGAAATTTTGAAGCAGAGAAAATTATAATCATAGGAGGTACTTCTGATTATTTCCCATTAATACTTTTTAAACTTACATTCCTCAACCCAGAGAATTCTTTCTTGCTTTTCAAAATCAAACATTAGTCTCAGAAGACTTTCAACAATGAATAAGATCTGCTTTAAAATGTGAATATTTAGACTGCTAATCTATGTGCAGAATGTCATTACCAACAACAAAGCAGGTCTATGGCATCTGTGCAATACACAAAATAAATAATTCAGTGTCCCTAAATTGAGATTGCAGGGAAGTATAATACAGTCTTGGGTTTTAATTAAAACAAGCTCCCAAATGTGAATTACAATTCCTACATTTTTAAACAAGTCTGTGAGCATCAGCCAACAGACTAAAGACTAAAGAGATTCAAGTTCAAGTTTGTGTGGATTCCTTTGAAAGGTGTCAAACACTAGCTCTGACAACATACACTTGCTGAGCTAGATAGCCAGTCTTCCCTTTTAGGCTATGTAACTGTATTATATTTTTCCTGATTTACACCAATCATACTGTCAAAAAGCCCACCTTAGGGCCTTTTCTGATGGCTGTTTATGTTTTGAGGTGATTCTAACCTAGATATTTTGTAATTTTTCCATATCCAAAATGTTCAGTGAGGTTTGTTATATTGAAAGTGTTATTCTTCCCAACATTCTTGTCTTGCTTATAATGCTGGTTGTTGATACTACCTGAGAATTTGACTGTTGAAGGCCCATTTGGTGCTGTCATGTTGTGTTTCTACTGTGAGCTCTTGCCTTGTTGCTGTAGCTGGCTATTCCATAGTGACCATTATAAAAAGGTTTGCAAAGACAAGAGAGAATGTGTTTAAGTTGGTGTGTAAAAGGATATAATTCTACACACATTTGTATTTTGAACTAGTAGAACAAATCACTCCAAAATTTGTTAAAGGGCTTGTCACTCTTGGCATGACTACCATGTCCCGATGGCTCTCAATCCCATGCCATTGCCCATTTGACTGGCTCAGGCGTAGACACCTCTTTCTATCTGGGCTAAGTGAAGACTTCCTGGGATATCTTTGAACTGAAAATGAAAAATTAGGTCAGTCCTTTGTGCTAATGGAAGATAAGATGTGGGGGAAAAAATACTAACATTAGTGGCTTTATGTAGCTTCCTGTGCAGCAAACTAGAAAAGACCATGCTGACACAAAAAACACCCAGAGAAGAGACAGGTTCTGTCCATAGGTATCAAAGGTCCAGGTTACAGCTACTGAGAACCAGCTGCTTCTAGAAGATTGGACATTTGATTCCCCATGGATTATAAGAGATAAATTGAAGCTTTATTGTGCTCGGTAATAACTCAGTGAGTCTTCCTGATTATCATCCTGAATAAAGGGCTATGGAACATTTTTTCTGCAAGCATGAAGGCATATGTTCAAGTCCCAAAACCCACAGAAAAGTCAGGCATGGCTGCACATATTTGTAATCCTAGCCTTGGGAGAAAGCTATAGAGGGATCCTGAGAATTCATTGGCCAGCTAGTGTAGCAACAACACCGAGTTCAAGTTCTGTAAAGAGACCCCACACAAAAACAACAGGTGGAGAGCAGTGGAGGAAGGTGCCTTGATCTTGACCTCTGCAAGTACAATCCCAGAAAAACATACCTGCACTCTCCTGTGCATCCAACACACACACACACACACACACACACACACACACACACACACACACACACACACACACACACACACACACACACACACACACACACACACACACACACACTAATATACTTGGCAATCTCGTTCCTTCACTTAACAGTGCACTGAAAAAACCCCAACCCCCACCTGCAATGGGATACACACATTCCTGTCTTTGAACAATAGAGTGACTTTCTCTGCCACTGGTAGAAATCAAATTTAGACACTGATTACTTATTGTCCTAACATAACTGGCTATGAAGAATAAGACTTGAACTGGTTCGGGGTCCATTGCAGTAAGGTAAAACTGTGTCTACTAGTAACCTTTAATGAAAATCCTCTGTTTAACAGCTTATGTCTATGCATAATAAGGCATGCGTATAACTAAAATCAGAAGCATTGTGGGGAGAGACTTGCACAGCCACTTCTAGTCTGTCATCTTAAATAGGAATCCTAGCATTGATGTTAAGTGTCTTAACTTCACACATAAACAGGTCATAGTGGTGCTAAATACGATTTTGTACAATGTACATGTAGCATCACCATGACAGGAATAATCCATAGTCCACCTCCAACATGCCCGATTTTTATTTGTAAAACATTCCACAGTGAAGCTAGGAGCAAAAGAAGAACCAAGCCTTCTAAAACCCAAGCTACTGTGCTTACAAGTAATGGACTAAGAGGATTGTGACTTAAAACCACAGTCAGAATATTATTGATAAAAGAGAAGTTCCAAGATCTCTGTAGTAAAGTTGCCCTGGTGTCTCCAAACCATCCTGAACTCTCTGCCATGAAAGCAATCTTCACCTGTTGTTCTGGCCCAAAATCTAATATCAGGAAGGCATCTCTGATTGTAGTGAAAAGTTAGACAAAAAACCAAATTGGACCCTAGACCTTCATGAATAATTCTAAATAAATACTAGTGTATTAGTCACTTTACTTGTTGCCATGACAAAGCAACTGACAAATGTGACTGAAGGAAGGGTGTGTGTGTTTTGACTCACAATTTGAAGCTACAGAAGGGAAATCATGGTGGCAGGAGCTTGAGGCAACTGGCTGCAGTCCAACTCCAGTCTGGAAGCAGAAAGAGAAACTCCACTTTCTTTCTCCTTCCTGGGAGCCCTACCCATGGAACAGAGAGAGTTCCCCATACATTTTCATAGGCCTTCCCATCTTAATCACCTCAGTCTATACAAACCTTCACAGACATGTCCACAGATTTTTTTCCCAGGTAATTCTCAATATTGCCAAGCTGACAATCAATATTAACCAACACAACTCTACCTCCTGTCACTTTGACATCCAAACATAGCACTTTCAAGCTATAATCTTCCACTTAGTATCTCCACAGGGGCATGACCATCTCATCCTCCAAGGAGAATCTGGCCCAACTTTAAAAGCAGTCCACAGTTCTAACATCATTAAAAGTGCGAAAATAGAGTCTCTTCTGAGACATCAGCAATTATTTTTAACTTTGAAGCCCAGTAGCATCAAAAAACAATGTATCATAATGTCAATACACAGTAACACTCGGTAAATGTAGTTGGATTTTTCTTTGGGCCAACAACCAGCTCCCAAGTAAAGACATGGAGACTTATTATTAATTATAAATGTTCAGCCTTACCTAAGTTTTGTCCCATTAACTCTTTTAACTTAATTTAACTTGTTTATATTCATCTAAATTTTGCTACAGGACTTTTACCTTTCTTTTATTCTGTATGTCATACGTTCCTGCTTCCTCTGTGTCTGGCTGGCTGGCCATCCCATCACTGGCCATCCATGTTAATCTGAGTGGCCTGTGTTCCCCCAGGGGATATGATGACCTCTGGTCCCAAGCTACTGCCATGGTCATGTCTAGGTCCATGGCCCTACAGCACTCAGGGTTTATGTTGATGTTCACTCTTTGACTTGGATCTGTAGTAAAAGAGAGAGTAAAAGTGTATGAAAACTGTGAAGTTTGACAAGGAAAGGAATTCACACATGTTTAAAGTTGTAGATCAACATGGTGTCAAGAAAACTGTTCTAATTATTAGAGAGATTTATACCTTGAAAATGGCATCTCCTGTCCTGGGACAATAAGAAAGGTACCAAGTAGACAAAAGTTCACACATTGAGATCTTGCCAAATTCTAAATTTATTTAGAAGAGGACCTGAACTGATACACCACTGAGGGGTTCCTTGCTTGAAAATGATTACCTCGAAGTATCCTTGAACTATGACCCAAAATAAACTCTTCCATCCTGAAGTTGCTTTTGTCCTATATTTTGGCACAGTGACAAGAAAATTAACTAAAGTAAAAATATTGGTCCTGGGCATAGGACTTTTGCTGTGTTGAACCTGACCATGTGGCTCATAGGCTTTTGGAACTGAGCTGTGGAAGAAATGTGGAAGCATTTGCAGCTGTGGGC
The DNA here is from genome assembly GCF_003668045.3 of Cricetulus griseus. Classification (NCBI taxonomy): domain Eukaryota; kingdom Metazoa; phylum Chordata; class Mammalia; order Rodentia; family Cricetidae; genus Cricetulus; species Cricetulus griseus. The sequence goes on from NC_048595.1 coordinate 261,356,847, forward strand.
TAACACAGTCCTATACTGTTCTAAACAGAGACTAGGGAGCCTCTTGTATAAGAGTTTGAACAAGCAGAATACTGAGAGCAACACAGATAGTAGAGATCTGGTACAGGAAATTTCAAGGAGAACCAGAACTCTATTTGGAATGGGGCTGGGTGCACTTACATTAGAAATCTGGTTGTTTTGCAATAGCCAGATATTGGAAGCACCTAGATGCCCCTCAACTGAAAAATGGATAAAGAAAATGTGGTACATTCACACAAGGGAGTACTACTCAGAGGTAAAAAAACAATGACAAACATCCTGAGTGAGGTAACCCAGAACCAGAAAGACAAATACAGTAGATACTCACTCATAAGTAGATACCAGACATAAAGCAAAAGATACCTAGCTTACAATCCACAACCCCAGAGAAGCTAGATCCCTCTTCCAGAAACAGATGCAGAAATCCATAACTAAACAATGGGCCAAGCTCCTGGAGTACAATCAAAGTGAGGGAGGAGTGACAGAATGAACAAAGGAGTCAAGACCAAGATGGGGAAACCCACAGAATAAGATGTCCCAAGCTAGTGCGAGATCACTGACTCAGGTCTGACAAATGGGGAACCTGCATGAGACTCAAGTAGACTCCCTTAATATAGGTGACAATGGTGCAACTGGGACAATATATAAGGCCATTGGCAGTGGGTCCAAGATCTAACACTAATGCACAAACTGACTTAGTGGAGCCAATTCTATATGGGGAGATACCTTGCTCAGCCTAGACACAGTGGTGTGGGGATGGAGAGATGACTTGGTCCTGCCTCATGAGATGATGGGACAGACTTAGTAAAAAGAATTCCTAGGGGAGGCATTACTCTCTCTGAGGAGGAGATGGGAGGTGGGGTAGGGGGAGCAGGAGGAGAGGAGAGAGAGGGAAGGATTAGAATATAAAAAATAAATTAATAAAAAAGAAAGAAACCTGGTTGTGTTATTATTATGTCCTGAGAACTTGAGCGAGGTGGAATTTAAAGGTAATGGACTAATTTGATTGCAGAGGAAATATTCAGACCAGGCGACCCCCAGGGTATTGATGGTCATGGCTTTAGCAACTAATGAAGGCCATGTGGATGACTGGGGTCTGGTGAGACAGCTGCTTCTACATTAGTGTCTGAGGACCATAATCTTCTAGATGGACTGTGTTGCCAGCTGGGGCCATAGTGACATCCAGTGTAGGGCCATATATGGATCAGTGGCCCTACAGAAGCCAGGATCTGGATTGGTATCCATGGCTCCTTATACCACCAAAGGCTGTGCAAATGCAGGGGTCTTGGCCATCACCTGAGGTCATGTTGGTGTCTGTGGGTCATGTTTCAGCTGGAACCATATAGATCTGAATGGCCTGTGCTACCACACAGGGCCATGGTTATCTTCTGGACCCCAGGCTGCTGCATAGGGCCATGTCTGGTTCCCTGACCCAGCAGCAGTCTGGGCCTGGGTTGATGTCCATGGCCTGTTTTGCCACAGAGGGTCATAGTAATAATGCACATGAAATTCTGAGGGTCATACTGAGCCAGCCACATCCCTCACTGGCCATAGGATAGCTGGCCCTGCCTCTCACTGATCCCTACAGCAGGAGAGCTGGCCCTGCCCCCCAATGGGGGAGAGATGGCCCCCAAGAAGAGATAGTCCCACCCCTCACTGTGGGCATGGGAAAGCTGGCCCCAAGGCATGGGCCTAGGAAAGTTGGCTCTGCCTCGTGCCTGAGGGGGTGGTCCCAGTGACCTGGACTACCTAGCTCAGCTACCACCCAGACCCACATCCTGATGGGCCTTGAGTTGGCCCAACCTAACAACTTCCCCATCTATGACCTGCTGAAGTACATAAAGGGACTGGTCCTGTGGAATGACTGCAGGACTCCCATGACTCGGGGCAACTGTAGTATCCAAGAGGAGTTTTGGTGAGGGTCCAGTGATGATGGTGTGCCAGAGGCCTTGAACCACACCAATCATTTATTGCAATGAATGTTTTCTGGGTGGGGCTGATTGGACAAAATGATCTACTACATGACACACTGCAGCACCCAATGCCTCGAGGATAAATGAAAAGATATTAGAAGGTCAGGGGAGCAAGGTAGGTTTCCTTTGTTCATTTGTTTTGTTCTGTTTTTCAATTGGTGGGGGGGGGGAAATGCTGAAGGAATGAGGGGAGGGTTGAGGTGCATAATGTGAAATTCCCAAAGAATCAATAAAGAATTCTGTTCTTTAAAAACCTGGAAAATTGCGTCCTTCCCACTCCGGCGACCTGACCCCTACCAAGGTGAGTGACCCTCTGCTCTTGCCCAACTCCTGTCCAAAGCCCCATTCACCCCTATCTCTCAGGGCCTGTGCCTGCTTGGAGTGGACACACCCAGGCAGAAAGGAGCCCCCTGAGTCTAGAAACACCTCACCCTTCCTTCCTGATCCGCCGGCCTTAAACTTCCCAAGGCCTAAACTCAACTGAGTGAGGAGACTACCAGGAGAGGCAAGACCATCCAGAGCTACAGACATTGAAGTCCTGGCCCACACACACCACCAGGTCACAAGAGGAGAGAGAGACCCCATCTGCACCCACTGGAAGAAGAGATGGGAAGAAGACAGAATAAGAACACACTCAACAACAGAAAGACCAATATGACACCACCAGAATCTAGGGACTCCACACCAGCAAGACATAAAAAGCCCAACACAAAGGATGAAGAAGAGATGGACCTCAAAAATTATCTCAGCAAGATGATAGAGACATTTAAAGAGGAAAAAAGAAAATCCCTTAAAGAAATAGAAGAAAAATCAAGCAAAATATTACATTAAATGGAGGAAAAGACAAACCAAAAAATTCAAGAAATAAACAAATCTCTTAAAGAATCTAAAGAAACCCAAGAAATAAAAAACCAAACAAGAAGGAAGCTCTTGAAACAGTTCAAAGAATGAAAGCTGAAATAGACACAATAAAGAAAACACAGAATGAGGCGATACTGGAAATAGAAAGGCTGGATAAACGATCAGGAACTAAAGATGTGAGTATAACTAATAGAATTGAAGAGATGGAAGAGAGAATCTCAGTTATTGAAGTCTCGCTAGAGGATATACATTCATCAACCAAAGAAAATCTCAAGTCCAAAAAATCCCTAACACAAAATATCCAGGAAATATGGGACACCGTAAAAAGGACAAATCTAAGAATAATAGGTATAGAAGAAGGTGAAGAAACACTGCTCAAAGGTAAAGAAAACACAATCAACAAAATCACAGAAGAAAACGTCCCCAACCTAGAGAAGGATATGCCTATGAAAGTAAATGAAGCTTACAGAACATCAAACAGATTGGACCACAAAGAGAAGACCATCCCCACATACACATAATATTCAAAACACCAAACTATAGAATAAAGAGAAAATATTAAAAGCAGCAAAGGAAAAAGGCCAAGTAACATATAAAGGCAAACCAATTAGAATCACAACCGACTTCTCAATGGAAACTCTGAAAGCCAGAAGGTCTTAGATAGATACCCTACAAGCACTAAGGGAGCATGGATGTCAACCCAGACTGCTTACCCAGCAAAACTTTCAATCACTATAGATGGAGAAAACAAGATATTCCACATGACAAAAATAGATTTAAACAATACATATGCACAAATCCAGCACTACAGAAGGTTCTGGAAGGAAAACTGAAAACCAATGAACATAACTATACTCACAAAAACATAGGCAATAGATAATCCAGTTTTACCAAACACAAAAAGAAACAGGAGGGCAAAATCCACTCACAATGACACCACCAACAATAAATCCAAAACAAACAAGAACCAACAATCAATGGACATTAATATCCTTCAATGTCAATGGTCTTAACTTACCCATAAAAAGATATAGGCTAACAGAATGGATACGAAGACAGAATCCATCCTTCTGCTGTATACAAGAAACAAACCTTCAAAGACAGGCATTACCGCAGAGTAAAGGATTGGGAAAAGATTTTCCAATCAAATAGGCCCAAGAAACAAGCTGGTGTAGCAATCCTATATCTAACAAACTAGACTTCAAACTAAAATCAATCAAAAGAGATGAAGAAGGGCATTTCATACTCACCATAGGAAAAGTCCATCAAGATGAAGTCTGAATCTTGAATATCTATGCCCCAAATACGAAGGCAGCCACATTTGTAAAAGAAACATTGCTAAAGCTCAAACCACACATGAAACCACACACACTTATAGTAGGAGACTTCAACACCCTCCTTTCACCACTAGCCAGGACCACCAGACAGAAACTTAACAAAGAAACAAAGGATCTGACAGAAGTTATGACCCAACTGGGGTTAATGGATATCTATGGAACATTCCATCCAAACTCAAAACTCTTCTCAGCAGCACATGGCACCTTCTCTAAAATTGACCACATAGTAGGCAACAAAGCAACCCTCCATAGTTACAAAAGAATTGAAATAACCCCCTGTGTCTTATCAGACCACCATGCATTAAAGCTAGAATTCAGCAACAATACAAATGGCAGAAAACCTGCAAACTCTTGGAAAATGAATAACACCCAATTGCACCATTCCTGGGTTGAGAAAGAAATTAAAGACTTCCTAGAATTTAATGAGAATGTAGACACAAATACCCAAACTTATGGGACACACTGAAAGCAGTGCTAAGAGGAAAGTTCATAGCACTAAGTGCCCACATGAAGAAACTGGAGAAAAGTCACAATAGAAAATTGACAGAACAACTGAAAGCTTTAGAGCAAAAAAGTAAATTCACAAAGGAGGAGGAGTAGACGCCAAGAAATAATCAAACTGATGGCTGAAATCAATAAAGTAGAAACTAGGAAAACAGTAAAAAGAATCAATCAAGAATTGGTTCTTTGAGAAGATCAACAAGATAGACAAACCTCTAGCCAAACTAAACAAAGAGCAGAGAGAGAATATGCTAATTAACAAAATCAGAAATGAAAAGAGGGACATAACAATGGACACTGAAGAAATCTAGAGAATCTTCAGATCATACTTTGAAAATCTGTACTCCACAAAATTCGAAAATTTAAAGGAAATGGACAGTTTTCTGGATAGGTATCATTTACCAAAATTAAACCAAGAACAGATAAGCAGTTTAAATCGACCTATAACCCCTAATGAAATAGAAGCAGTTATCAAAAGCCTACCAACCAAAAAAAGCCCAGGGCCAGATGGCTTCACTGCAGAATTCTACCAGAAATTCAAACAAGAGCTAACACTAGTACTCTTCAAACTGTTCAGCACAATAGAAGCAGAAGGGACACTGCCAAACTCTTTCTACGAGGCTAAAATCACTTTGATACCCAAGCCACACAAAGATACAACTGAAAAAAAGAACTGCAGGCCAATATCCCTCATGAACATCAATGCAAAAATACTCAATAAAATATTGGCGAATCGAATCCAAGAACATATCAGAAAAATCATCCACCATGATCAAGTAGGCTTTATCCCAGGGATGCAAGGATGGTTCAACATACGAAAATCCATCAATGTAATCCACCATATAAACAAACTGAAAAAGAAAAACCACATGATCATCTCACTAGATGCTGAAAAGGCCTTTGACAAAATCCAACATCCCTTCATGACAAAGATCTTGGAGAGAACAGGAATAACAGGAACATATCTAAACATGATAAACGCAATATACACCTAACCAATAGCCAACATCAAACTAAATGGAGAGAAACTCAAAGCGATTCCTCTAAAATCAGGAACAAGACAAGGCTGTCCACTCTGGCCATATCTCTTCAATATTGTACTTGAAGTTCTAGCTAGAGCAATAAGACAAGAAAAGAGGATCAAAGGGATACAAATTGGAAAGGACGAAGTCAAACTTTCACTATTTGCAGATGATATGATAGTCTACATTATCGACCTGAAAAACTCCACCAGGGAACTCCTACAACTGATAAACACTTTCAGCAAGGTAGCAGGATACAAAATTAACTCAAAACATCAGTAGCCCTACTGTATACAGATGATAAATCCCATGAGAAAGAAATCAGAGAAACATCACCCTTCACAATATCCACAAGCAACATGAAATACCTTGGGGTAACAATAGCCAAAAAAGTGAAAGACCTGTACAGTAAGAACTTTGAAACTGTAAAGAAAGAAATTAAAGGAGATACCAGAAAATGGAAAGATCTCCCATGCTCTTGAATAGGTAGAATCAACAGAGTAAAAATGGCAATCTTGCAAAAAGCAATCTACAGATTCAATGCAATCCCCATAAAAATCCCAACACAATTCTTCACAGACATTGAAAGAACAATACTCAACTTTATATGGAAAAATAAAAAATGCAAGATAGCCAAAACAACTCTGTACAATAAAGGATCTTCTGGAGGCATCACCATCCCTGACTTCAAGCTCTATTATAGAGACATAGTTCTGAAAATAGCTTGGTATTGGCACAAAAATAGACAGGTTGATGAATGGAATCGAATTGAAAACCCTGATATTAACCCACACACCTATGAACACCTTATTTTTGACAAAAATGCTAAATCTATACAATGGAAAAAAGATAGCATCTTCAACAAATGGTGCTGGCACAATTGGATTCGGACATGCAGAAGATTGCAGATAGATCCACACCTGTCACCATGCACAAAACTAATTGAAAATGGATCAAAGATCTCAACATAAATCCAGCCACACTGAATCTTCTAGAAGAGAAAGTGGGAGATACCCTTGAACAAATTGGCACAGGAGACCGCTTCCTGAACATTACGCCAGTAGCACAGACACTAAGGTCAGCAATTAATAAATGGAACCTCCCGAAACTGAGAAGCTTCTGCAAGGCAAAGGACACAGTCAGTAAGAAAAAACAACAGCCCACCAACCCCACTTCTGACAGGAGACTGATTTCCAAAATATACAAGGAACCTAAGAAGCTAGCCACCAAAACACCAAACAATGAAATTAAAAAGTGGGGTGCAGAAATAAATAGAAAATTCACAACAGAGGAATCCAAAATGGCTGAAAGTGGATGATGAATGGAATTCGATTCCATTCATCAACCTGTCTATTTTTGTGCCAATACCAAGCTGTTTTCAGAACTATGTCTCTATAATAGAGCTTGAAGTCAGGGATGGTGATGCCTCCAGAAGATACTTTATTGTACTTAAGAAAGTGCTCAAAATCCTTGGCCATCAGAGATGCAACTCAAAATAACTATGAGATACTATCTTATACCAGCCAGAATGGCTAAAAATCAAAAACACCAATGACAATCTATGCTGGAGAGGATGTGGAGAAAAAGGAACACTCCTCCATTGCTGGTGGGAGTGCAAACTTGTAAGACCACTCTGAAAATCAGTATGGCGGTTGCTCAGAAAAAAATGGGAATCAGTCTACTTCAATATCCAGCAATTCCTCTCTTGGGCATATACCCAAATAAAGCACGTTCATACAACAAGGACATATGTTCAACCATGTTCATAGCAGCATCGTTTGTAAAAGCCAGAACCTGGAAGCAACCTAGATGCCCCTCAACTGAAGAATGGATAGAAAAATTGTGGTATATTTATACAATGGAGTACTACTCAGCAGAACAAAAACAATGGAATCTTGAAATTTGCAGGCAAATGGACTGAACTAGAAGAAACCATCCTGAGTGAGGTAACCCAGTCACAAAAAGACAAACATGGTATGTACTCACTTATATATGAATTTTAGAGTAGAGCAAAGGATTATCAGCCTACAATCCTCTTCAAAGAAACTAGGAAACAAGAAAGACTCTAAGGGAAAAATGCATGGACCCCCAGAGAATGGGAAGTGGCTGGAATTCCTGAGCTAATTGGGAGCATGAGGGTAGGGGAGAGGAAGCTGCCAGAATGAGAGTAGGAGAAGAGGAGGGGGGAGGCGGATATGAAGGAGCAGAAAGGTTGAGTGGGGCATGATTAGAGGAGAGCAGGATGAGAGATACTGTAACAGAGGAAGCCATTATAGGTCCGAGGAGAGAACTGGCACTAGGGAGATTTTGAGATATATACAAGGTTGACACAAACTGACAATCTAGGCAATGATGGAGAGGATAATCTAAATGCCCTGCCCCTATAATGAGACTGATGACTACTTTTTATGCCATCCTAGAGCCCTCATCCAGTGGCTGATGGAAGCAGAGGCAGACACCCACAGATATACACTGAACTGAACTCTGGAACCTAGTTGCAGAGAGGGAGGAATGAAGATCAAAAGGGTCGGTACCAGGCTGGTGAACCCCACAGAAACAGCTGGCCTGAACAAAGGGGAGCACATGGACCCCAGACTGCTGTCTGGGAGGTCAGCACAGGACTGATCCAGACCCCTGAACTTGGATGTCAATGAGGAGGCCTCTGCACTCTAGGGGCCCCTGGTAGTGAATTAGTATTTTTCCCTGGTGTAGGAAGGGACTTTAAGAGCCCATCCCACATGAAGGGATGCACACTCGGCCTATGCACATGGGGGAGAGCCTAGGCCTGGCCCAGGATCATGTGGTGAACTATGGGGAGCCATCATCAAGGGCCCTACCCTTCCTGGGGAGTGGAGGGTGGATGGGGTGGGGGGCACATGGGGGGTTAGGAGAGGGGAGGGAGAGGGAGAAGGGATTGACATGTGAAGCAAGCTTGTTCCTATTTTGAACTAAAAGAAAAAAAAAACTGGAAAATTCTGATCACCAAAAGACACTATTAAGAGAATTAAATAAAGAAATGTCTTGGCAATGAAAAGTTATACAATACACATCTGTATCCAAAATACATGAAGAATGATAAACCAATATGAAAAATGCAATTCAATTGAAAATAGAGGAAAATTTTTTTTCCTTTTTGTTTGTTTGTTTTTTTTCTTTTTTTATTAAATTATTAATATTTTCACATGTACTTTCCCTCTCCCTCTCCCTCCCCCCACCCCCATTCCTTCTCCCCCACCTCCAACCTACCCCCCACCCCATCCACCCGCCACTCCCCAGGCAGGGTAGGGCCCCCAACCAGGGCTCCACCAAGTCCACCAAATCTTCCTGTGCTGGGCCTAGGCCCCTCCCCATGTGTTCAGAGACAGAGCGAATCCCTTCAAGTGGGATGGGCTCTCGAAGTCCCTCCCACCCACCAGGACAAAACGCCAGTCCACCTCCAGAGGCTCCAAGGAGTGCAGGGGCCTCCCCATTGGCATCCATGATCAGGGGGCTGGATTAGTCCTGTACTGTCCTCCCAAAGAGCATCTGGGGTCGATATGCTTTCCCTTTTTCAGGCCAACTGTTTCTGTGGGTTTCTCCAACCAGGTACAGACCCCTTCGTTCTTCATTCCTCCCTCTCTTCAACTGAGTTCCAGATTTCAGCTCAGTGTATTTCTGTGGATGTCTGTCTCTGCTCTCATCAGCCACTGGATGAGGACTCTAGAATAGCATAGAGAGTATTCATCAATCTCATTCTAGGGGAAGGGTTTCTAGGCCAACTTCTCCTCCACTGCCCAGACTGTCAGATCGTGTCATCCTTATAGGTCTCTGGAGATCTTCCTAGTTCCAGATCTCTTCTCGGACCTATAGTGACTCCCTCTGATATGGTATCTCTCATCCTGCTCTCTCTCCTCTATTCTTCCCCCAACTCAATATATCTGCTCCTCCATTTCTTCTCCTCTACTCTTCATCTTGTGCTCTTATTGTGGCAGCACCCACTTCCCTACCCTCATGCTCTCAATTAGCTCGGGAGTTCATGCCATTTCCCATTCCTGGGGTCCATTTATCCCTTAGAGTCATTCATGATTTCTAGTTTCCTTGGGGTAGAGGATTATAGGCTGGTAAACCTTTGCTCTATGTCTAAAAATCATATATGAGTGAGTACATACCATGTTTGTCTTTTTGTGATTGGGTTACCTCACTCAGGATGGTTTCTTCTAGTTCCATCCATTTGCCTGTGAATTTCAAGATTCCATTGCTTTTTTCTGCTGAGTAGTACTCCATTGTATAAATGTACCACATTTTCTCTTTCCATTCTTCAGTTGAGGGGCATCTAGGTTGTTTCCAGGTTCTGGCTATTACAAACAATGCTGCTATGAACATGGTTGAACATATGTCCTTGTTGTATGGACAAGCAGTATTTGGGTATATACCCAAGAGAGGAATGGCTGGATCTTGAGGTAGATTGATTCCCATTTTTCTGAGCAACCGCCATACTGATTTCCAAAGTGGTCTTACAAGTTCACACTCCCACCAGCAATGGAGGAGTGTTCCTTCTTCTCCACAACCTCTCCAGCATAGGTTGTCATTGGTATTTTTGATTTTAGCCATTCTGACAGGTGTGAGGTGGTATCTCAGAGTTGTTTTGAGTTGCATTTCTCTGATGGCCAAGGATTTTGAGCACTTTCTTAAGTGTCTTTCAGCCATTTCAGATTCCTCTGTTGAAAAATCTCTGTTTAGTTCTGCACCCCACTTTTTAATTTCATTGTATGGTGTTTTGGTGGCTAGCTTCTTGAGCTCCTTGTATATTTTGGAAATCAGTCCTCTGTCAGATGTGGGGCTGGTGAAGATTTTTTCCCATTCTGTGGGTGGTCGTTTTGTCTTACTGACTGTGTCCTTTGCCTTACAGAAGCTTCTCAGTTTCAAGAGGTCCCATTTATTAATTGCAGACCTCAGTGTCTGTGCTTCTGGCGTGATGTTCAGGAATCGTTCTCCTGTGCCAATTTGTTCAAGGGTTGTTCCCACTTTCTCTTCTAAAAGATTCAGTGTGGCTGGGTTTATGGAGAGATCTTTGATCCATTTGCACTTAAGTTTCGTGCATGGTGACAAGTATGGATCTATCTGCAATTTTCTGCATGTTCGAATCCAATTGTGCCAGCACCATTTGTTGAAGATGCTATCTTTTTTCCATTGTATGGATTTAGCACCTTTGTCAAAAATAAGGTGTTCGTAGGTGCGTGGGTTAATATCTGGGTCTTCAATTCGATTCCATTGGTCTATCTGTCTATTCTTGTGCCAATACCAAGCTGTTTTCAGAACTATGGCTCTATAGTAGACCTTGAAGTCAGGGATGGTGATGCCTCCAGAGGATCTTTTATTGTAAAGAGTTGTTTTGGCTATCCTAGGTTTTTTATTTTTCCATATAAAGTTGAGTATTGTTCTTTCAATGTCTGTGAAAAACTGTGTTGGGATTTTGATGGGGATTGCATTAAATCTGTAGATTGCTTTTGGTAGAATTGCCATTTTTACTATGTTAATTCTGCCTATCCAAGAGCACGGGAGATCTTTCCACTTTCTGGTATCTTCTTTAATTTCTTTCTTTAAAGTCTCAAAGTTCTTATTGTACAGGTCTTTCACTTTTTTGGTTAGTGTTACCCCCAGATATTTAATGTTGCTTGTGGATATTGTGAAAGGTGATGTTTCCATGATTTCTTTCTCATTGAGTTTATCATCTGTATACAGTAGGGCTACAGATTTATTTAAGTTAATTTTGTATCCTGCTACCTTGCTGAAGGTGTTTATCAGCTGTAGGAGTTTCCTGGTAGAGTTTTTCGGGTCACTTATGTAGACTATCATGTCATCTGCAAATAGTGAAAGTTTGACTTCGTCCTTTCCAATTTGTATCCCTTTGATATCCTGATCTTGTCTTATTGCTCTAGCTAGAACTTCAAGAACAATATTGAAGAGATATGGAGAGAGTGGACATCCTTGTCTTGTTCCTGATTTTAGAGGAAATGCTTTGAGTTTCTCTCCATTTAGTTTGATGTTGGCTATTGGTTTGGTGTATATCGCATTTATCATGTTTAGATATGTTCCTGTTATTCCTGTTCTCTCCAAGATCTTTGTCATGAAGGGATGTTGGATTTTGTCAAAGGCCTTTTCAGCATCTAGTGAGATGATCATGTGGTTTTTCTTTTTCAGTTTGTTTATATGGTGGATTACATTGATGGTTTTTCGTATATTGAACCATCCTTGCATCCCTGGGATGAAGCCCACTTGATCGTGGTGGATGATTTTTCTGATATGTTCTTGGATTCGATTAGCCAATATTTTATTGAGTATTTTAGCATCAATGTTCATGAGAGATATTGGTCTGTAGTTCTCTTTCTTATTCTTATCTTTGTGTGGCTTGGGTATCAAAGTGATTGTAGCCTCATAGAAGGAGTTTGGCAATATCCCATCTGCTTCTATTGTGCGGAACAGTTTGAGGAGTATTGGTATCAGCTCTTGTTTGAATTTCTGGTAGAATTCTGCAGTGAAGCCATCTGGTCCTGGGCTTTTTTTGGTTGGGAGGCTTTTGATGACTGCTTCTATTTCATTAGGGGTTATGGGTCGATTTAAATTGTTTATCTGATCTTGATTTAATTTTGGTAAGTGATATTTATCCAGGAAACTGTCCATTTCCATTAGATTTTCGAATTTTGTGGAGTACAGATTTTCAAAGTATGACCTAAAGATTCTCTGGATTTCCACAGTGTCCGTTGTTATATCCCCCTTTTCGTTTCTGATTTTGTTAATTAGTGTGCTCTCTCTCTGCCTTTTGGTTAGTTTGGCTAGAGGTTTGTCTATCTTGTTGATCTTCTCAAAGAACCAACTCTTTGTTTCATTGATTCTTTGTAATGTTTTCCTAGTTTCTACTTTATTGATTTCAGCTCTCAGGTTGATTATTTCCTGGCGTCTACTCCTCCTTGGTGAGTTTGCTTCTTTTTGCTCTAGTGTTTTCAGTTGTTCTGTCAGTTCTCTAATGTGACTTTTTTCTAGTTTCTTCATGTGGGCACTTAGTGCTATGAACTTCCCTCTTAGGACTGCTTTCAGAGTGTCCCATAAGTTTGGGTATGTTGTGTCTGCATTTTCATTAGAATCTAGGAAGTCTTTAATTTGTTTTTTTATTTCTTCCTCAACCCAGGAATGGTGCAATTGGGTGTTATTCATTTTCCAAAAGTTTGCAGGTTTCCTGCCATTTGTATTGTTGCTGAATTCTAGCTTTAATGCATGGTGGTCTGATAAGATACAGGGGGTTATTTCAATTCTTTTGTAATTGTGGAGGTTTGCTTTGTTGCCTACTATGTGGTCAATTTTGGAGAAGGTGCCATGTGGTGCTGAGAAGAAGGTATATTCTTTTGAGTTTGGATGGAATGCTCTATAGATATCCGTTAACCCCAGTTGGGCCATGACTTCTTTCAGATCCTCTGTTTCTTTGTTAAGTTTTTGTCTGGTGGTCCTGTCTAGTGGTGTAAGGGGGGTGTTGAAGTCTCCTACTATAAGTGTGTGTGGTTTTATGTGTGGTTTGAGCTTTAGTAATGTTTCTTTCACAAATGTGGGTGCCTTCGTATTTGGAGCATAGATGTTCAGGATTGAGATTTCATCTTGATGGACTTTTCCTGTGATGAGTATGAAATGCCCTTCTTCATCTCTTTTGATTGATTTTAGTTTAAAGTCCATTTTGTTAGATATTAGGATTGCTACACCTGCTTGTTTCTTGAGGCCATTTGATTGGAAAATCTTTTCCCATCCTTTTACTCTGAGGTATCGCCTGTCTTTGAAGTTGAGGTGTGTTTCTTGTAAACAGCAGAAAGATGGATTCTGTCTTCGTATCCATTCTGTTAGCCTATATCTTTTTACGGGTAAGTTAAGGCCATTGACATTTAGGGATATTAATGTCCATTGTTCGTTGGTTCTTGTTTGGTTTGGATTTATTGTTGGTGGTGTCATTGTGTGTGGATTTTGCTCTCCTGCTTCTTTTTGTGTTTGGCAATATTAGATTATCTATTGCCTGTGTTTTTGTGCATGTAGTTATGTTCCTTGGGTTGGAGTTTTCCTTCCAGAACCTTCTGTAGTGCTGGATTTGTGGATATGTATTGTTTAAATCTGTTTTTGTCATGGAAAATCTTGTTTTCTCCATCTATAGTGATTGAAAGTTTTGCTGGGTACAGTAGTCTGGGTTGACATCCATGCTCCCTTAGTGCTTGTAGTGTATCTATCCAAGACCTTCTGGCTTTCATAGTTTCCATTGAGAAGTCGGGTGTGATTCTGATTGGTTTGCCTTTATATGTTACTTGGCCTTTTTCCTTTGCAGCTCTTAATATTTTTTCTTTATTCTGTAGATTTGGAGTTTTGATTATTATGTGTCGGGGGGACTTCTTTTTGTGGTCCAGTCTGTTTGGTGTCCTATAAGCTTCTTGTACTTTCATAGGCATATCTTTCTGTAGGTTGGGGAAGTTTTCTTCTATGATTTTATTGAATATGTTTTCTGTACCTTTGAGCAGTGTTTCTTCACCTTCTTCTACACCTATTATTCTTAGGTTTGGTCTTTTCACGGTGTCCCATATTTCCTGTATATTTTGTGTTAGGGATTTGTTGGACTTGAGGTTTTCTTTGGTTGATGAATGTATATCCTCTAGCGAGTCTTCAATAGCTGAGATTCTCTCTTCTGTCTCTTGAATTCTATTAGTTATACTCACATCTTTAGATCCTGATCGTTTATCCAACCTTTCCATTTCCAGCATCGCTTCATTCTGTGTTTTCTTTAATGTGTCTAATTCAGCTTTCATGTTTTGAACTGTTTCAAGAGCTTCCTTCACTTGTTTGGTTGTTTTATCTTGGGTTTCTTTAGCTTCTTTAAGAGATTTGTTTATTTCTTGAATATTTTGGTTTGTCTTTTCCTCCATATCGTGTAATTTTTTGCTTACTTTTTCTTCTATTTCTTTAAGGGATTTTCTTGTTTCCTCTTTGAAGGTCTCTATCATCTTGCTCAGATAATTTTTGAGGTCCATCTCTTCTTCATGCACTGTGTTGGGCTTTTCAGATCTTGCTGGAGTGGAGTCCCTAGATTCTGGTGGTGTCATATTGGTCTTTCTGTTGTTGAGCGGGTTCTTATTCTGTCTTCTTCCCATATCTTTTTCCAGTGAGTGCAGGTAGGATCTCTCTATCTCCTCTTGTTACTCTGTAGTGTGTGTGGGCCAGGAATTCAATGTCCGAAGCTCTGGATGGTTTTGCCTCTCCTCGTAGCCTCCTCACTCTGATGGCGTTAGGCCTCTGGTCTGCGATGAGTCCACGGAAAGGGAAGGAAGAGTGTCCTGAACCAAGCCAGATTCAGGAAGCTCCACCCTGCCTGGGCGTGTTTGTTTCAAGCAGGGACGAGCCTGGAGGGATCTGGGTGAATGGCGCTTAGGACAAGAATTGGGTAAAAGCAGGGGGTGGCTCACCTGGTCTGCGATGAGTCCACAGAAAGGGAAGGAAGAGTGTCCTGAACCAAGCCAGATTCAGGAAGCTCCACCCTGCCTGGGCGTGTCTGTTTCAAGCAGGGATGAGCCTGGAGGGATCTGGGTGGATGGCGCTTAGGACAAGAATTGGGTAACAGCAGGGGGTGGCTCACCTGGTCTGCGATGAGTCCACGGAAAGGGAAGGAAGAGTGTCCTGAACCAAGCCAGATTCAGGAAGCTCCACCCTGCCTGGGCGTGTCTGTTTCAAGCAGGGACGAGCCTGGAGGGATCTGGGTGGATCGCGCTTAGGACAAGAATTGGGTAAAAGCAGGGGGTGGCTCACCTGGTCTGCGATGAGTCCACAGAAAGGCGAGGAAAAATTTTTAAGTAGGGACTTAAGGCACACAATTGAGGATTACAAAAATTAAAAACACAATAATATATCACCAAGTGTCCTTATAAAACATATACAGTGTTGGCAAGAATTTAGACCTATTTAAACTGTCACACACTGGTGGTGGGAGTATAAATTGAAACAAACATATTGCAAAGTAACTGGCAGCAGCTACAAATGCTAAACATATGCTAATCATATGACCCTATGTGCACAAAAGACAGTGAGCATATGTTCAACAAAAGATACAAAAACATAATGTACACAGCAGCACTTTCAAATAGCCAGAAACTTGGATTTAACAAAATGTACATCAACAATAGAATTAAAATTAACTACATTTTAGAATTATGTAGTATATTCACATTTAGTTATACTTTCAGTTACACTATACAAATGGAATAGACACCACTCTGTACATTATTTAATTCTCTTCAACATAATCCCAAGTGAAAGAAGCCAGACACAAAAGAATAAAGTAATGATTCCATTTGTCTAAACTCCCTGATCACTTCTTGACCTAAGTATTTACATGAGTTTATCAATTGTGAGAAAATTATTACAGTTTTTTTTTACTTATAAAATGTATTTTGTTATATGTGTACTTTAGAGTCTATATAAACATTTTTTAATATGCCATATGGACAGTGTCCGTATTCTTAGCTGAATATTATGACATTGCTTTGTTATAGAACATTACTATTCAGAATAACTGAAGAGAGAGAGTCGGTGTGTGTCTTGGTTGGGTTTCTATTGCTGTGAGTAGACACCATGGCCATGGAAACTCTTATGAAGAAAACATTTAATTGAGGGGCCTTCCAGTTCAGACATTCAATCCATCAAGGTGGGAAGCATGGCAACATGCAGGCAGATGTGGGGCTGGAGCTGAGAGTCCTACATCTTCACTCAGAGGCAACAGGAAGTCAACTGACTTTCACAATGAAGTTTGAGAAAAAGACCTCAAAGCCCACCCCACAGTGACACACTTCCAGCAGAAGGTGTGGCCCAGATTAAAGGTGTGCCCTTCAGCCTCAAGGACTGGATTAAAGACATGAGTCATCCAGCCTCCTCCAACAAGACCACACTTCCTCCAACAAGACCACACCTCCTAATGGTGCCACTTGAGCTTATGGGAGTCAAATACATTGAAACTACCACAGAGAGAGAGAAAGACAGAGACAGAAGGGAGGGAGGGAGGGGGAGGGAGGGAGGGAGGGAGGGAGGGAGAGGGAAGCTGGTCATAGCACTTGCTTATGCACATCCAGGAACTTTGGCTGTGAGTCGATTCTTTCTAGTCCACAGGATCCAAAACTTTAGCCATTGTCCACCTTCTGTCAACATATCTGCATGTTATTGATCACCTCAGTCTTCATTAGGATTTCTATTGCTGTGAAGAGTCACCATGACCAAGGGGAAACTCTTATAAAGGAAAAACATTTATTGGATGTGGCTTATAGTTTCAGAGGTTTAGTCCATTATCATCATGACAGGACATGGCAGCATGCAGACAGACATGGTTCTGGAGAGTTCTGCATCTTGATCAGCAGGCAACAGGAAGTGAACTGTGTGTCACACTGGGCATAGCTTAAGCAAAGGAGACCTCAAAGCCTGCCCCCACAGTGACACACTTCCTCCAACAAGATCGCACCTACTCCAACAAAGCCTTATTGAAGAACGTTCATATTATTTTCTATAATGGTTCTACTAATTTACCAACAACAGTGTTCAAGGGTTCCCTTTCTTCTGCATTCTTGTCAGCATTTATTATCTTTAGTCTTTTTAAATAAAAGCAGTTTGTGCATGTGTATGTGTGTCTGTGTATGTATGCATGTGCACAGGCACACATGTGTGCCTGTGCACACTTGTGCATGCATCAGCTCCCTCTTACCACATATATGGAGGTCAGAAGACAACTCTTTGGAATCAGCTCCCTCCTTCTACTTTTACAGGGGTTCAAGGAATTGAATGCAAGTTATCAGGCTTACCAAGGCAAGAGCTTTAATCCACTGAGCCATCCTACTATCATCCATAATATCCATACTTACTGGTTGAGGTGATCTTACACTGTGTTTTTGATTTTCATTTCTAGCAATTGGCTATTTTAATGTGTTTGGTCATTTCTGCATCTTCTTTTGAGTGAGAGATTTATTTAGTTCTACTGCCCAATTTTAAACCAAGCCATGTGTGATTTGTTTGCTTGAGGTTGTTTAGAGTTGTTGATATAGTCTGGATATTAACCCCCAGCCTGGAACATGGTTTGAAGATACTTTTCCCATTTTTAGGTTGATTCTTCTGCCAGTTGTTTCCTTGTCTAAATAGAGTTGTTTAGTCTTATAGAATCCCATTTCCTTACTTTTCTTTTGTTTCCAGTGTTTTTGAGATCTTGTCGCAAAATTTCCTTACCCCTTCCAATGCCTTGCAGCAATTCCCTTATTTTCTTCTTAAGAACATGTAGTTCCAAGTCTCACATTTAAATGTGTAATCCATTTTAACTTGTTTTGTACTTGGTAAGAGATGGGAATTCTGTTTTCCTTTCTGTTTTGTAATATACAGTTTCATCAGAACACTGTATTTAATAAACTGTCCTTTCTCTACTGATCCTCTTAAAAATGAAAAAAATCCCATTCACAGTGGTCAAAAAAATAAATATATGGTCCAGGTGCCTTTGTCAAGACTCATCTGACTATATGTATTGACTTCTGTGTTCTGTATTCCACTTTATTGGTCTGTATGTGAGATTTTACTGCATGCTGCTTTAGTTATTAGCTTGGCACTAAACTTTGAAATCAAAATTTACCATGGTCCAACCTTGCTCAGAATCACTTTGACTATTATAGCTCTTTTATGGTTCCATATTAATTTTAGAATTTTCTACATTCTGGAAAGAAAGTCATTGGTACTTTGACTGCATGTAACAAGAGGTTCTATACTGGCTGGTCCAGTGGTCCTTGAACCCCAAATAAACACACAGATGCTATATTAGTTATTAAATGTTGGCCAATGACTAGGGCTTCTTACTGACTAGCTCTGTCTTAATTACTAACTCATTTCTATTAGTCTAAGTATTTTCACGTGGTCTTACCTTACTGGAGAAGGGTCTGGTGCATCCTATCTTCTTTTTCTGTGTACTTTTGCCTGTCTGGAATTCACTCTGTACATCAGGCTGGCCTTGAAATCAGAGAGATCTGCCTGCCTCTGCCTCCTGAGTGCTGGGATTAAAGGTGTGTGCCACCATTGCCAGGCCACTCTATTTCTTTTTTTTTTTCTTTTTTTAACCAGTTTATCCTTTTTTATTTTCTCTCCCAAGCCTACATATATTTTTAAACACACTGTAAACCCTTTAGAGGTTTTTCTTCATCTGAATCAGTCTTTACTGTAAATCTTTACCTTTTTCTGGCCACAAGTCTTTTAACTGCCAAACAGCATGGTTAAAAGAGCCATGGCCTTTTTTTGCCACTTATGCTGAGTCAGGAAACCTCCCTTAAAGGAGCCTCGAGCTACTTCTTGTCTCAAACAGAGTCCACCCAAGAAAATGCTGCTACCAAGAATCTGTGCTAGACTTTGTTCTTTTGTTTTTAAAAATCCCTTTTTGAACTTTTATGTGTTTTACGTGGAATATCTCGCCCCTTGTGCTGGTGCCATTTTGTAATGAGAGGTCTGGCCCGACTGGTACAAAGGCCCTGGAGCCCCAAATAAACACAAAGATGCTATATTAGTTATTAAACTGTTGGCCAATGATTAGGGCTTCTTATTGGCTAGCACAGATTGCTTTGGGTAACAATACTCATTCTAACAATATCAATACTTGAGATTATGAAATGGGGTCTATTCTTATATTTCATAACCTCTGCAATTTCTTTCATCTGTATTTTATAGCTTTCACTAAGGGGATTATGGTGGTTTAAATGAAAATGGCCGCCATAGGCTCACAGAGAATGGCAATATTAGGAGGTATGGCCTTGTTGGAGTATGTGTGGTCTTGTTGGAGGAAGTGTGTCATTAGGATGGGCTTTGAGGTTTCTGAAACTCAACTTGGCCCAGTGACTCACTCTTCCTTCCTGCTGCCTGAGCATCCAGATGTAGAAATCTCAGCTACTTCTCCAGCACCATGTCTGCTGCAATCTGCCATGCTTCCTGCCATGGTGATAATGGACTAAACTTCTGAATTTTAAGCCAGCGCCAATTAAATGTTTTCCTTTATAAGAATTGTGGTGATCAGTTTCCAGCAGCCTTCCTCTGCCCTGCATGGGGACCTTACACCAGCAAGAACTGAACATCACAAGTCAGATGAAGCAGAAGAGAATTACCTTAAAAATATCTTCATGAAACTGATATAGGGCATCAAAGAGGATATGAAAAAAATCCCTTAAAGAAATGGAAGAAAAACAATACTAGAAATCAACAAATCTCTTAAGAAAAGCCAAGAAAATACAATCAAACAGCTGAAGGAAACAATTCAGACAGTTCAAGACCTGAAAACTGAAAAAGAGACAATAAAGAAAACACAAACTGAGAGAATTCTGGAAATAGAAAAGCTTAGTAAACCATCAGGAACTACAGATGCAAGCATAACCAACAGAATACAAGAGATGGAAGAAAGAATCTCAGGAGTTGAAGACACACTAGGAGAAATAGGCTCATCAACCAAAGAAACTTTAAATCCAACAAATCCCTAACACAAAACATACAGGAAATATGGGAAACTGTGAAAATACCAAACCTAAGAATAATAGGTATAGAAGAAGGTGAAGAAACCCAACTCAAAGGTGCAGAAAACATACTCAACAAAATCATAGAAGAAATCTTTCCCAACCTACAGAAAGACATGTCAATGAAAGTATAGGAAGCCTACAAATAGAGTGGACTACAAAAAAAGTCTCCTCACCACATAATAATCAAAACCCCAACATACAGAATAAAGAAAGAATATTAACAGCAGCAAAGGGAAAAGGTCAAGTAACATATAAAGGCAAATCTATAAGAATTACACCTGATTTTTCATGGAAACTCTGGATGCCAGCCCAGACTACTATACTAAGCAAAGCTTTCAATCAATTTAGATGGAGAAAAAAGATGTTTCATGAAAAAAACAGATTTAAACAATACATATCCACCAATCCAGCTCTACAGAAACTTCTGGAAGAAAAACTGCAACCCACGGAAGTTAACTACAACCAGAAAAATGTGGGCAATAGATAATCCCACTTTACCAACAGCCAAAAGAAAAATGGGTGGAAATCTACACACAATTCCACCACCAAATCCAAAACAAACAAGAATTAGCAATCAATGATCAAAAATATCCCTCAATATTAATGGTCTTAACTTACCTATTAAAAGACACAGGAAGCACAATGGAAAAGAAGACAGAATCCATCCTTCTGCTGCATACAAGAAACACACCTCAAATTCAAAGACAGATTGTAGCTCAGAGTAAAGGGTTGGGAAAAGATTTTCCAGTCAAATGGACCCAAAAAACAAGCAGGGTAGCAATCTTAATATCTCACAAATTAGACTTTAACCTAAAATCAATCAAAAGAGATGAAGGAGGGCATTTCATATTCATCACAGGAGAAATCCATCAAGATCTGAAGTCTCAATGTTGAACATCTATGCCCCAAATACAAAGGCATCCACATTCGTAGAAGGAACACTACCAAAACTCAAATCACACATAAAACCCCACACACTTATAGTGGGAGACTAAAACACCTCACTCTCACCACTAGACAGAAACACCAAACAGAAACTCAACAAAGAAACAAAGTAACTAATAGGAGTTACAGCAAAATTGGGTGTAAGAGACATCTATAGAATGTTCGATCCAAATGCTAAATAATATAACTTTTTTTCAGAACCACGTGGAACCTTCTCTAAAATCGACCACATACTTGCCAATGTAGCAAATCTCAACAGGTATAAAAAATTAAAATAACCCCCTGTTTCTTATCAGACCACCATGCTTTAAAGTTAGAATTCAATAATAATACAAATTGAAGAAAACCTACAAACTCATGGAAATTGAATAATGCTCAGTTGCACCATTCCTGAGTCCAGGAGGATATAAAAAAATTTAAACTTTCCTAGAATTCAGTGAGAATGAGGACAACACATACCAAAATTATGGACACTTTGAAAGCAGTGCTGAGAGGAAAGTTCAGAGCACTAAGTGCCCACATGAAGAAACTGGAGAATACTCACAAGAGAGAATTGACAGAGCAACTGAAAGCTCTAGAACACAAAGAAGCCAATTCTCCCTGGAGGAGTAGACACCAGAATATAATAAAATTGAGGGCTGAAATCAATAACGTAAAAACTAGGAAAACAATAAAAAGAATTAATATAACAAAGAGTTGGTTCTTTGAGAAATACAACAAAATACACAAACTTTTATCCAAACTTACCAAATGGCAGAAACAGAATAGGCAAATTAATAAAATCAGAAATCAAAAAAGGGGAACTGTGAGGAGCCGCACTCACATTCGCCATTACAAGATGGTGCTGACTTCCACTGCCGGATCAAGTAAACAACATTGGTGCACATGTGCCCAGTGTTTTTCCACTTGCCTAGCCTTGCCTCTTCCATGGCGTCATATAGGGTGATGAGTCATCCACCTATCCCAGCTGTACATGCACTGCTCGGAGCTTATGAGACTTTATAAGGGGACGGGATTCTTGGCTCGGGGTCTCCCTAATCAGAAGCTGATCATCTGTCTCTCAAGATGCATTAAAGCTTTACTGCAGAAGGATCCGAGTGTCCTGTGTCATTCTTGCTGGCGAGACGATCGCGCGAGACAGGGAACATAACAAAAGACACTGAGGAAATCCAGAAAATCATCAGGTCATATTTTGAAAACCTATATTGCTCAAAATTTGAAAATCTAAATGAAATGGACAATTTTCTGGACAGATATCACTTACCAAAATTGAATAGAGAACAGATAAGCAATTTTAATAGACCTATAACCCCTAATGATATAGAAGTAGTCATCAAAAGTCTCCCAACCAAAAAAAGCCCAGGACAAGATGGCCAGATGGCTTCACTGCAGCATTCTACCAGAAATTCAAGAATAGCTAATAACAATATCCACAAAGTATTCCACACAATAGAAGCAGAAGGATCATTGCCAAACTCCTTTTACAAGGCTTCAATAACCTTGGTACTCAAGCCACAAAAAAAAAAAAAAAAAATGCAATTAAGATAAAGAACTACAGACCAATATCCCTCAAGAGCATTGATGCAAAAATACTCAATAAAATACTGGCAAATATCCTTCCTGTTCTGCTGACCTGATCCATAACGAGGTGAGTGACCCTCTGCTCTTAACCAACTCCCGTCCAAAGTCCCATTCATCCCCATCTCTCTTGGCCTATGCCTGCTTGGGGTAGATACGCCCAGGCAGGGATGAGCTCCCTGAGTCTGGAAACACCCCACTCTTCCTTCCCGTTCTGCCAACCTGACCCCTATGGAGGCCTAACTATTTCAGAGAGAGGAGACTACCAGGAGAGGCAAGACCATCCAGAGCTGTAGACATTGAATCCCTGGCCCACACACAGCACTGAGTCACAAGAGGAGATAAAGAGACCCCACCAGCACCCACTGGAAGAAGATACGGGAAGAAGACAGAATAAGAACCGACTCAACAACAGAAAGACCAATACGGCACCACCAGAATCTAGGGACTCCACACCAGCAAGACATAAAAAGCCCAACATAGAGCATGAAGAAGAGATGCACCTCAAAAATTATCTCGGCAAGATGATAGAGGCATTTAAAGAGGAAACAAGAAAATCCCGTAAGAAATAGAAGAAAAAGCAAGCAAAAAATTACACAAAATATAGGAAAAGACAAACCAAAAAATTCAAGAAATAAACAAATATCTTAAAGAATCTAAAGAAACCCAAGAAATAAACAACCAAACAAGTGAAGGAAACTCTTGAAACAGTTCAAAGAATGAAGAAAGCTGAAATAGACACAACAAAGAAAACACAGAATGAGGTGATGCTGGAAATAGAAAGGCTGGATAAACGATCAGGAACTAAAGATGTGAGTATAACTAATAGAATTGAAGAGATGAAAGAGAGAATCTCAGTCATTGAAGACTCGCTAGAGGATATACATTCATCCAACAAAGAAAACCTGAAGTCCAACAAATCCTTAACACAAAATATCCAGGAAATATGGGACACCATAAAAAGGACAAACCTAAGAAGAATAGGTATAGAAGAAAGTGAAGAAACACTGCTCAAAGGTACAGAAAACATATTCAACAAAATCATAGAAGAAAACTTTCCCAAACTACAAAGGGTATGCCTATGAAAGTACAAGAAGCTTACAGAACACCAATCAGACTGAACCACAAAAAGAAGTCTCCCCGACACATAATAATAAAAACAACAAATCTACAGAATAAAGAGAAAATATTAAAAGCAGCAAAGAAAAAAAGCCAAGTAACATATAAAGGCAAAACAATCAGAATCACAACTGACTTCTCAATGGAAACTCTGAAAGCCAGAAGGTCTTAGATAGATACCCTACAAGCACTAAGGGAGCATGGATGTCAACCCAGACTGCTGTACCCAGCAAAACATTCAATCACTACAGATGGAGAAAACAAGATATTCCATGACAAAACAGATTTAAACAAGACATATCCACAAATCCAGCACTACAGAATGTTCTGGAAGGAAAACTCCAAACCAACCTACATAACTACACTCACAAAAACACAGGCAAATAGATAATCTAATTTGACCAAACACAAAAAGAAACAGGAGGGGGAAATCCACACACAATGACACCACCAACAATGAATCCAAAACAAGTAAGAACCAAAAAACAATGGACATTAGTATCCCTAAATGTCAATGGTCTTAACTAACCCATAAAAAGATATAGGCTAACAAAATGGATACGAAGACAGAATCCATCCCTTGCTGTTTACAAGAAAAACACCTCAACTTCAAAGACAGGTATTACCTCAGAGTAAAAGGATGGGAAAAGATTTTCCAATCAAATGGACGCAAGAAAAAAGCAGGTGTAGCAATCCTAATATCCAACAAATTAGACTTCAAACTAAAATCAATCAAAAGAGACGAAGAAGGGCATTTCATACTCATCACAGGAAAAGTACATTAAGATGAACTCTCAATCCTGAACATCTATGCCCCTAATACGAAAGCACCCACATTTGTAAAAGAAACATTACTAAAGCTCAAACCACACATAAAACCACACACAATTACAGTAGGAGACTTCAACACTCGCTTTATACCACTAGACAGGACTTCCAGACAGAAACTTAACAAAGAAACAAAGGATCTCGCAGAAGTTATGACCCAACTGGGTTTAACAGATATCTATAGAACATTCCATTCAAACACAAAAGAATATGCCTTCTTCTCAGCGCCACATGGAACCTTCTCTAAAATTGACAGCATAGTTGGCAGCAAACCAAACCTCCACAGTTACAAAAGAATTGAAATAACCCCCTGTATCTTATCAGATCACCATGCATTAAAGCTAGAATTCAACAGCAATACGAATTGCAGAAAACCTACATATTCGTGGAAATTGAACAACACCCAATTGCACCATTCCTGGGTTGAGGAAGAAATAAGAAAAGAAATTAAAGACTTCCTAGAATTTAATGAGAATATACACACAACATACCCAAACTTATGGGACACACTGAAAGCAGTGCTAAGAGAAAAGTTCATAGCACTAAGTGCCCACATGAAGAAACTGGAGAAAAGTCACATTAGAGAATTGACAGAACAACTGAAAGCTTTAGAGCAAAAAAAGTAAACTTTGTACTGCTTCTTTTAGCTCTAAAGCAAACTCACCAAAGAGGAGCAGACGCCAGGAAATAATCAACCTGAGGGCTGAAATCAATAAAGTAGAAACTAGGAAAACAGTACAAGAATCAATGAAACAAAGAGTTGGTTCTTTGAGAAGATCAACAAGATAGACAAACCTCTAGCCAAATTAACCAAAAGGCAGAGAGAGAGCATGCTAATTAACAAAATCAGAAACAAAAAGGGGAATATAACAACGGACACTGAGGAAATCCAGAGAATCTTCAGGTCATACTTTGAAAACCTGTACTCCACAAAATTCAAAAATCTAAAGGAAATGGACAGTTTTCTGAATAGATATCACTTACCAAAATTAAACCAAGATCAAATAAACAGTTTAAATCGACCTATAACCCCTAAAGAAATAGAAGTAGTAATCAAAAGCCTCCCAAACAAAAAAAGCCGAGGGCCAGATGGCTTCACTGCAGAATTCTACCAGAAATTCAAACAAGAGCTAATTCCAGTACTTCTCAAACTGTTCTGCACAATAGAAGCAAATGGGATGTTGCCAAACTCTTTCTACGAGCCTACAATCACTTTGATACCCAAGCCACACAAAGATATGACTAAGAAAGAGAACTACAGACCAATATCCCTCATGAACATTGATGCTAAAATACTCAATAAAATATTGGCAAACCGAATCTAAGAACATATCAGAAAAATCATCCACCATGAGGCTTCATCCCAGGGATGCAGGATGGTTCAACATACAAAAATCCATCAATGTAATCCACCATATAAACAAACTGAGAAAGAAAACCACATGATCATCTTACTAGACACTGAAAAAGACTTTGACAAAATCCATCATCGCTTCATGATAAAGATCTTGGAGAGAACAGGAATAACAGGAACATATCTAAACATGATAAATGCAATATACACCAAACCAATAGCCAACATCAACCTAAATGGAGAGAAACTCAAAATGTTTCCTCTAAAATCAGGAAAAGACAAGGCTGTCCACTCTCTCCATATCTCTTCAATATTATACTTGAAGTTCTAGCTAGAGCAATAAATCAAGAAAAGGGGATAAAAAGGGATCAAATTGGAAAGGAAGAAGTCAAACTTTCACTATTTGCAGATGACTTGATAGTCTACATCAGTGACCTGAAAAACTCCACCAGGGAACTCCTACAGCTGACAAACACCTTCAGTAAGGTAGCAGGATACAAAATAAACACAAAAAAATCAGTGGCCCTACTATATACAGATGATTAAATCCAATGAGAAAGAAATCAGGGAAACACAAGCAACATAAAATATCTTGGGGTAACACTAACCAAAAAAGTAAAAGACCCGTACAATAAGAACTTTGAGACTTTAAAGAAAGAAATTAAAGAAGATACCAGAAAATGGAAAGATCCCCCATGCTCTTGGATAGGTAGAATCAACATAGTAAAAGTGGCAATCCTGCCAAAAGCAATCTACAGATTCAACGCAAACCCCATCAAAATCCCAACACAGTTTTTCACAGAAATTGAAAGAACAATACTCAACTTTATATGGAAAAACAAAAAAACCCAGGATAGCCAAAACAGCTATTCACAATAAAGGATCTTCTGGAGGCATCGCCATCCCAGACTTCAAGCTCTACTATAGAGCCATAGTTCTGAAAACAGCTTGGTATTGGCACAAAAATAGACAGATAGACCAATGGAATCAAAATTGAAAACCCTGATATTAACCCACACACCTATGAAAACCTGATTTTGACAAACAATCCAAATTTATACGATGGAACAAAGAGAACATCTTCAACAAATGGTGCTGGCATAACTGGTTGCAGACATGTAGAAGACTGCAGTTAGACCCAAGCCTATTGCCCTGCACAGAACTTAAGTCAAAATGGATCAAAGATCTAAATATAAATCCAGCTACACTGAGCCTATTAGTAGACAAAGTGGGAAATACCCTTGAATTAATCAGCACAGGAGACCGCTTCCTGAGCATAACACCAGTAGCACAGACACTGAGATCAACAATTGATAAATGGGACCTCCTGAAACTGAGAAGCTTCTGTAAAGCAAAGGAGACAGTCAGCAAGACAAAATGGCAGCCCACAGACTGGGAAAAGATATTCACCAACCCCACATCTGACAGAGGGCTGATCTCCAAAATATACAAAGAACTCAAGAAGCTAGTCCCCCAAACACCAAACAACCCAATTAAAAAGTGGGGTACAGAACTAAATAGACAATTCTCAAGAGAGGAATCTAAAATGGCTGAAAGACACATAAGAAACTGTTCAACATCCTTAGCCATCAGGGAAATGCAAATCAAAACAACTCTGAGATACCATCTTACTCCTGTCAGAATGGCTAAAATCAAAAACACCAATGACAGTTTATGCTGGAGAGGATGTGGAGAAAAGGGAACACTTCTCCACTGCTGGTGGGAGTGCCAACTTGTACAGCCACTTTGGAAATCAGTGTGGGGACTCCTCAAAAAAAAGGGAATCAGTCTACCACAAGATCCAGCAATTCCACTCTTAGGCATATACCCAAAAGAAGCACATTCATACAAGGACATGTTCGATGTTCATAGCAGCACTATTTATAATAGCCCGAAACTGGAATCATCCTAGATGCCCCTCAACCGAAGAATGGATAGAGAAAATGCAGTACATTTACACTCCTCAGTGGAAAAAAAACAATGGAATCTTCAAATTTGCAGGAAAATGGATGAATCTAGAACAAACCATTCTGAGTGAGGTAACCCAATCGCAAAAAGGCAAACATGATATGTACTCATTCATATGCGGATTTTAGACATAGAGTAAGGATTACCAGACTACAATCCACACTGCCAAAGAAGCTAATAAACAAGGAGGTCCCTAAGAGAGACATACATGGTCCCCTGGAGAAGGGGAGAGGTTCAAGATCTGCTGAGCAAATTGGGAGCACGGGAAGAGCGGGGAGGGAGCTAGGAGAATGAAAAGGGAAGAGCAAGAGGGATGTCGAGGATAAGAGGGAGCAGAAAGTATGAGTCAGGGGAAGAATAGATGATAACAAGAATGGAGATATCATAATAGAGGGAGACATTTTTGGTTTACAGAGAAATTAGGCACTAGGGAAACATCTGGAGATCTACAAAGATGACACCAGCTAACTATCTCAGCAACGGAAGAGAGGCTACCTTAAATGCCCTCCCCTGATTATGAGATTGATGAATGACTTATATGCCTTCATCCAGCAGCTGGTGGAAGTAGAAGCAGATACCCATAACTAATCACCAATCTGAACTGGAACCCAGATGCAGAGAAAGACCAGTGAAGAGCACAGAGGTCCAGACCAGGCTGGTGAAACGCACAGATACAGCTGACCCGAACATCCGGGAACTCTTGCTCCCTATTCTGATAGCTGGAATACCAGCATGGGACTGATCCAGACCCCAGGAACATGGGTTTCTGTGAGGAAACCTCATAAATCTCTGGGACCTCCTGTAGAAGCCCAGTATTTATCCCTAGCATAGGTGTGGACTTTGGGAGCCTATTCCATATAGAGGAATACTCCCTGAGCCAAGACACATGGGGTGGGCCTAGGCCCTATCCCAAAGGATACGAAAGACTCTGATGACACCCTATGGAAGGCCTCACCATCCAGGGGGAGCAGAAAAGATATGTGACAGATAAGGTTTTAGTTGGGGGCAATAGGGGAGGATGGGTGGGAGAAGGGAACTGGGATTGTCATGTAAAACAATTCTGTTTCTAATTCAAATAAAAAAAGTTGGAAAAAATAAAAACCAAAACATAAAAAAGAAAAAAAGAAAAGTCAGAAAAACCTAGCATTTTATTTTTAAATACCAGTAATGAAACTTATAAAAAATGGTACAAAAAAAGAAGTAATTATAACTAACACATATAGCTTAAAAGGGATAATATGACTTCTATCCTTGAAGATCAGTACCTGACCCTAGCTGTTCTGCCTACATTGAAAGTCCACATGTTTCACGAAGAGTAGATCTGACCACTAAGCTCAGAAATTACTCTCATTACTAGAGGAACTTAGAAGAGAATAATAATAATAAAATAATTAATAAAAATAATAATCTTCAGGCAACTGTGACTCCACAGTCATATATCTGGACATTGGAAGATGTTTAAGTAATGAGAATGTGAAAAATACCTTGAATGGGTACTATTCTGAATGTGGACCTTTCGGATTATTACTGTCTTCAAAATAAACTGTATTTGGGGGACTGTGCCAGAATGCTTAGATGTCCCACTTGGGTTGTTAAATACTGTGTGAGAGGCCACTGACTCAGACGAAGCTCTTATGCCAAGCCTAACAAACTAAACCCCTACAGAGTAGCTGAGTTTTAGTGAATGGCAGGGAGCCAGTTGAGCTAGAGCCAATTAACCGGGATTTACACCACACTTCGTTCCTTTCAAGTATTGTCAGATCATGTAATTGGTGTCTCCCTTTAAGCCTCTATTGGTTCTGAGGACCATGATTTTATGTATTAGTTATATGATCAAGACAACTTTTAGAAGGAATTCTTGAGAGGTTGTTGTTTCCAAAGGATGAGAATTCATCATCTCACTATCATATTGGGGAGCACCATGGCAGTAGGCAGGCAGGCATGTTGCCAGAGCAGTAGCTGAAAGTACACTGGTGTAACACAAATAATAAAAACCCAGAAACAGATACTGGGGTTCAAGCTGAAGATCAGAAAAGCAAAGCAGCCAAGTCACTAGCTCTTACCTCTACCTCTGACTGAAATGGCAATCCTGTCTCCATAAATCCTCACAAGGAAATGCCTCCCTGTTTGGAAACCAAATCTCACACAAGACCCTTTGCTTCTTCCTTTCATATCTCCCTAGTGCTGGGTTTAAAGGTGTAAGCTCTGTTATTCTTTTAGACTGATTCATTCTTGTGCAGCACTGGGTGGCCTTGAAGTCACAGAGATTCATCTGCCTGTCTCCTGAGAACTGGGATTAAAGGTGTGGGTCACTACAGCCTGGCTTCCATGGCTAGCTAGTACAGCTGCCAGAATTAAAGGTGTGTGCCACCACTGTCTGGATCTATGACTGTGGCTACCTTTGCATTTTGATCCCCAGTGGCTTTGTTGGATCATAAACAATATATCACCCTACACTGGGGATGGTGAGAGGATTTTGACATAGGCTTACCCTATGACACACCTCCTCCAACCTTCAGATATTTCCCAAACAGGCGCACCAACTGGGAACAAAAGATTCAAACATATGAGCCTATAGGATACAACCATACTCATTCAAATCGACACTCAGGATTCAGTGGACCTTTCGGATTTTTGTTTGTTTGTTTTGCTTTGGATTGTTATTTCTCAGGCAAATTATACTGATTTTTTTTCTTTTGACAAGGCATATAGGTAGTATAATGGCTGGAAGTAGAGGTGGAAGATGAGGAAAGCCCTGGTTGGTTTTAGGCATCTAAAAGAAGCCTAGGGGGAAAGAAGTGCATACCTGGTGTGACATTGGAACCTTGATACAGAAAACACAACAACTCAAGTGTAAGCAAACCCTCCTTGGACCACATTAGCATAGCTGAAGCCTCTTAAATTAAAACTCAAATTTGAGCTCCAGGGAGAACCAATGGGAGAGTGAGCTGAATACACGTGTGTGCAATGACATATATGTATGTATGACCCACTTTTTGATATTAAGAGACCATTTGTTTCTATAAATTGTGTCAGAAATATATTTTCCTAAATATTTTTCACTTAGAACTATTTACTGAAGATTTAGAAGGGAAATAAAAGTACATATGAGATGTATTCAGTAATTTGGCTCAGAACGGTAGCTGGCCATATGGGGCTCATTAATAAGAATAAGAAGATTCTTATGTCCTTGACTTTTGTATGTGTTTGAAATATTTACTGAAAAGGAGATATTTTTCACTTATATTTGTTAATTTTTGAAGCTAGTAACAGAAAGAAAAAGTAAAAAAACTAAGGCCAGTCTGCAAGGATACAAAACTCTACTACAGAGTTATTTTAATAAAAACCACATGGTTCTGGCATTTCAAAAAGACATATTGGTCAGTGGAATCAAATCAAAGACCCAGACACAAATCCACACACCTATGGACACCTGATTTCTGATAAAGAAACCAGAAATATACACTGGAAGTGTATCTTCAACAAATTGTGCTTATCAAACTGGATGTAGGCATGTATAAGAATGCAAATAGATCCCTATCTAACACTCTGCACAAAACCCAAGTCCAAGTTGTTCAAAGACCTCAACTTAAAACCAGACACACTGAACCTGACAGAAGAAAAAGTGGGGAATAGACTTGAACACATTGGCACAGGAGACAACTCTCTGAAGATAACATTGATAATGCAGGTTCTATCAATTAATAAGTGGGACCTCATGAAACTTAAAAGCTTTTGTAAGGCAAAAGACACCATCAATAAGACAAAGCAGCAGACTACAGGATGGGAAAAGATTTTTTTTTTACCAATTCTATATCCAATACAGGATATTCAAGGAATTCAAGAAATTAAATATCAAAAACACACATAATTCAATTTTAAAATGGAGTACAGATCTAAACAGAGAGTTCTCAATAGAGGACTCTCAAATGGCCAATGAACACATAGAGAAATGTTCAACATCATTTAGCCATCAGGAAAATGTAAATCAAAACTACCTTATAATTCCATCACACATCTGTCAGAATTACTAAGATCAACAACAAAGTGACAGACAGCTCATGCTGGTGAGGATTTAAAGCAAGGGGAACACTCCTCCATTGCTTGTGGAAGCACAAATTTGTAAGCTACTACAGAAATCAGTAGGGCAATTCCTCAGAACGTTGAGAATCTGTCTACCTCTATAGCTATCCAAAGGATGTTCCTACCACAAGGACACTTGCTCAGCTGTTCATTGTGGCTTTATTCACAATAGCCAGAAACTGGAATCAATCTAGATGGCCCTCAACAAAAGAATGGATAAAGAAAATGTGGTGTATTTACACAATGGAGTATTACTCATCGCTTAAAAAAAAATAAGAAATGACATCATGAGATTTGGAGGCAAATGGATGGAACTAGGAAAAGTTATCTTAAGCTACATAACTCAGATCCAGAAAGACAAATATAACACATATTCACTTATAAGTAGGATGTTAGCTGTTAAGTAAATGATAATCAAGCTACAGCCCACAGACCCAGAGAGACTGGATAAAGAGGAAGGCTCTAGGGGGGGATGCATGGATCTCCCTGGAAGGGGAAATAGAATAGATTTTGCACATAGACTAGAGGTCAGTGGGAATAGGAACAGGAGAGATAAAGTTTTGGGGGAGTGTGTGGGGTGAGACAGCTGGAATTGGGGATACTTGGACATCTATGTGGAAGCCTAAAGCAGTGGAAACTTCCTGTAATCTATAAGAGTGATCCTAGCGAGGCTCCCTATTAATGGAGGATACTGAGTGTGAACTGACCATCTCTTATAGCCAGGCAAGGCTCCCAGTGGCAGGACCAGTTGCATTCAGTTGAGTTATTGGCTAATGATGTCCTGTGGAGATCCCTAAACAACTAAGGCTGAGGCTAGGGCAGAGGATCACTTTCTGAAACCTGACAGTGAGGCCCCATTGTTGAGCACAACATCCACACAATCCACTGAACATAGAGAGGTTGAGCTGGTGTCTGCATGGAGCCTTCACCACTATGTTCTAATCTCTTTGGCATAAGTAGGCACCCACAGGCTATAGAAAGAGAAACCTAGACACCAACCCAGCCATCAAACTTTGACCTACAATCTGTCCTGCCTGTAAGATGTACTGGGGCAATGGTGGTGAAGAACGTTTTCGAGTGGCCAACCAATGACTGCTTTAATTTGAGGCCCATATCACAAGAAGGAGCCTATGCCCTATACTGCCTGGATGACCAGGAACAGGAGACTGGATAGCCTGGAGACCTGGGGTAGAACCTAACAAGCCTAGCCAAAAAAATCAATGAAATGATTCCTAATGATATTCTGCTATACTCATAGATTTGTGCCTTGTCCAGTCATCGTCAGAAAAGCCTCCTCTGGTAAAGGTTGGGAGTGGGCTCATAGACCATCAGCCAGACATTATGAAGAAAAATAGTCTAAATTGAATGTATCCATCACGTCCCTCCCTCGGAGATCAGAGAGCCCTACAGGAAAGGAAGAAGAAAAACTGTAGGAGTCAGAGGCCTTGGAGGACACCAGGAGAATATGCCCCAGCAAATCTACTAAACAGGGTTCATATGGGTTTACAGAAACTGAAGCATCAAGCACAGGGCTTGTGTGGGTATGTACCAGGCCCTCTGTGTATGTGTTATGGCTGTTAGTTTGGTGTTTTTGTGGAACTCCTAACAGTGAGAGTGGGTGTATCTCTGATTCTTTTGGGACTCTGCCCTCAGGACTTTTTGCCTACTCTTGGGACTCTTTTCCTATTTGGTTGCCTTGTCCAGCCTCAATATTGTATCTTATTTTGTCCTGTTTGGCTGTTGTCTCCCAGAGGCCTGCTCTTTTGTGGATTAGAAACAGGAGGAGTGGATCTGGGAGAGGGAAAATATGGGCCAGGGGATTGGAGAAGTGAAGGGGGGGGACTATGGTTGGGATGTACTGTATGAGAGACAAATCTACTTCCAATAATAATAAAGAAATAAACAAATAAGTAAGTAAATTTTTAGATAAATAATGGGGAAAAACATACAATAAAACTACCAAAATCCTAAGAACCAGAGCCAAGGAAGACAAGGCAAATTACAAACACAAATCGGGTGCACCAGTTTGTTCTATGGGCCTCTGGAAGTGAGTTTTACATGAGAAAGTGAACCCTATGGAGAACACCTAAGGATCAGTCACCATGTTGCAGGGGATTTGGTAAGCCAGGACATAATTTAGGGATAAGGTCAAAGACAAGTAAGGCACATACATATATATAGCATATAAACATATATATATGAACAAACATATTAAAGAAGAGGGGCTTTTATTTCTTCCTTAAGGTTGCAGCCCTCAGTCATCCCTGCATTCTTCTGTTGACTGCTTTCCCTAGCCTTCATCAGCTCCTCATGGTGGTCCAGGGCCTGCATTTCCAGACAGCAGGTATGAAAGGAGAGATCCAAGAGTGAGCACACAGAAGGCCTAGGATCACTCAGGAAGAGTGCTAAGGGAGTCACACCTGACACTTATGTACATCCTTTCATGCCAAAACAAAAGCTACCATCTCTGAGGAACACAGGGAAGGAAAGCAGTGTCCCACCAGCCTAAGAGACATGTATGACTTATCCAGAGATCTTTCCTGCTTGATAAAATAGCTATCTGTTGGGAGCCATAAGTTAAGGGGCCATTCAGAGCAGTGGAAAACTACAGGACCTTGAAGGACTTGCCACCTGGCAACTGCTGCCACTAGCTGTTCCATTCCTAGAAGAGGTAAGTAGCTCCGAGGACAAGACATAGGAGGTTTTCAGGCAACAGGCATTTTTTAGATAGCCGCTTATAACACCAGGTGCACTAACTCCCTGTTCCCTCCTCAGTTCCTTCTCCATGCGGCCCGCGGTCCATCCCAGGAGCCCCACCGCCAGTGGCCTTGCTCCCTTCTCCCTCCTTACTCCCTCCCTCTACACTCCCTCCTTGCCACATCCCTATATAAGTTTTATTATTCCCTCAATAAAGTGAGACCTTGACAACAGAATCTTGCTTGGTCTCCTTTCTTTCTCTTGCCCATGATTTCAGGCAGTACCTCTTCAGACCCTGGAATAACTGGACCTGCTGGATGGATGGGTCAGCTATCGTCTTGGTGACTAAAACACCTGTCACAAACAACTCAAGGAAAGGTTTATTTCAGCTGAGTTTCAGAATTGTCAGATAGTCATGGAGGGAAGGGTATGGTGGTTTGGATCAATCCACAGCCTGGTGACTAGAAAGCAGAAAAAGCTACAGGAAAGAGCTGGATCAAGATGCAACACCTAAGTACACACCTCCAGTAACCAACTTCCTCTGACTTCTCTACCTCTCATATGAATCCATGGAGAAATGCATCCATGCATTAGGTCAGAACTATGAGGATCTAAGTGTCCCTAGAAATCCATCCTGACATTCCCAGGTGTCTGCCATACTTTTCCTCTGGGCACATCTTAATTCGATCAAGCTGGTCACCAAAATCAAATATGAGCATCACACAGCCTAAGCAGAATATGTCACCATTGTTTTTGTCCTGAGAAGCAAGAGTTTATTGTTGTTTTGTTTTCTTGCAGAAAGAACTCTAAGATTAAGGAGAATATGGATTAGCTTGCTTATAATAAACAGGTACTTTTACTATATCATCTGGTTATCAGACTCAGAGTTCATGGAAATCTTGTAACTTAGCATATGGGGCCAGAGGATGTGGACAGTAGTTAAGAATATTTGTTAATGCACTGATCAATGTGCCAACCCTATTTCCCTTATCCTTCCCCCCTTTCTGTGTCCCTCTCTCTAATTATAGGTTTAAAAGAACAGGTTATGCAAAAAATGTGTAACACAATTAATAAAACCCAGAGACAGATACTGGTTTTAAGCTGAGGGTCAGATAAGCAAAGCAGCCAAGCCACTAGTTCTTACCAATACCTCAGACTGAAAGGGTGATCCAACTAGCTCCACAGTCCTAAAACTGTGATCCTAGACTGCTACTTATCCTCAATGTGGCTGGAGAATAAACCTTCATATGATGCCCTTTGCTTTTTCCTTTTATACCTCCCTAGTGCTGGGATTGAAGGTGTGTGATCCCAAATGTTGAGATCCCCTTTGTGTGAGCTGTTTCTCTTTAGTATTAGATCAATTTCTTGGAGCTTAGTACGGCCTTGAACTAACAGAGATCCATCTGCTTGTCTCTTGAGTCCTGGAATTAAAGGTGTGTGCCACCACCGCCTGGCTTTATGTCTAGCTAGTATGGTTTCTGGGATTAAAGGTGTGTATCACCATTGCCTGGCTCTATAACTTGTGGCTAACTTTGCTTTCTGTAGCCTCAGGCAAGTTTTAATAAATCATAAATAATATATCACCACAATTCTCCTTTTTGTCTAACACAAAAAGAAGACTACAACTAACATAAGAAAAACTGCATACAATAAGTATATACAATATATACAGGAAATAAGTACATCAACAATGTCTAGTCCACTTGCATTTGACAAATTCAGAGACAATACTCCATTTATATATTCTATCTTTGTGAGTCCAAAGTCTTGTACCTAATTTACTTTCTATTCTAATTTGCATTATCAAATTATCTTTTTATGTCTCTCAACCTTATATACTTTACATTTCTTTAGTGAGTTTCCTTTCTGAGTCTGGTAAACAAGGAAAATTATAACTATGCTATCTAGTCTTCAAATCCCTCAGAAACCAGAGAAGGAATTAATATTAATTGAGTAAACAGGAAATGTGAGCAAGTGACTTCAAAAAAATGTGAGAAATGAAAAACAGCTGGCTGCCAGGACAGTCACTCAAGGTTCCTCTGCAATGTTGGGACCTCCATCTTAGGTCTATAGGCCTAGCATGTCTGACAGACTTTTCTGTGAAGCAACATTTTTGAATGAATGTCTTATCTCAGCAAGGTCTGAAGTCACTCTTTTTGGTGTCCTGCCAGAACTGAAACAAAGGCCTAATGCATCAGAATGCATAGCTGTAAGAAAGTCTCTAAATTACTAACCTTGCTTTTTGGCTTCTGTACTTCCACTCCTAAGCTAATGAGATTCATGGGGGGAGGAGAGTTAGAAGAAAGAGAAGGAGAGAAGGGGAGGGGAGAGGAGGACAGGAGGGACCAGGAAGTTCAGGTCAGGGGAGTCTAGTCTCCTCCAATGGAGAGCAAGAAAGGGATACCATCATAGAGGAAGCCATTGCAGTTTTAAAGAGAATCTGGCACTAGGGAAATGCCAGAGATCTGCAAGGTCAACCCCAACTAACAATCTAAGCAATAGTCCAGAGGCTACCTTAAATGCCCTTCTTTGATAATGAGATTGATGACTACTTTATATGCCATCCTAGAGCCTTCATCCAGTAGCTGATGGAAACAGATGCAGACACTTACAGCTAAATACTGAGCTGAACTCTGGAATCCAGTTGCAGAGAGGAAGGAGTGATGAGCAAAGGGGTCAAGACCAGGCTGTAGAAACTCACAGAAACAGCTGACCTAAACAAGGGGTTGCTCATGGACCCCAGACTGATAGCTGGGAAACCAGCATAGGACTGTTCCAGACCCCCTGAAGAAGGAAGTCAGTTTGGAGGTCTTGACAATCTATGGGGCCACTGGTAGTGGATCAGTATTTACCCCTAGTACACAAATAAACTTTGGGAGCCCTCTCCTCATAGAGGGTTACTCTCTCAGCCTAGACACACTGGGTAGGGTCTAGTCCCTGCTCCAAATGATATGACAGACTTTGAAGATCCCTCCAAGAAGGCCTCACTCTCCCTGGGGAGCAGAAAGGGGTTGGAATGGGGGGGGTCGGTGGGGGCCAGGGGAGGAGGGAATTGAGAGGGAACTGAGATTGACATGTAAAAGAAGCTTCTTTCTAATTTAAATTAAAAAAGAAAACCATGAATATTTTAAAAAATGCAATACTTACATCACACTAACACTTTAATTACAGCTGATCATCAAAGGAAATCATGCAGGAAGTCAAATAGATAAGGTGGGAACTTGGAATAGGAGAGCGCATAGAGGAGTGCTGCTTACTGGCTTGCTTCTTATGGCTTATTCAGCATGCTTTTATAGAACCCTAGACCATCAGACTATGTGTGACCCCATCCACAATGGGCTGGATGCCCTCTCATCAATCACTAATTTGTAAAATGTCCTACAGGCTTGTCTACAACCTGATCTTATGGAAGTGTCTCAATTGATGTTCCCTCCTCTCAGATGACTCCAATTTGTATCAAGTTGACATAAAAACTAGTAAACACAGACACTTTATACCCATAAAACCTTTACTATCCTTTTTTAGTACACAGTTATTTGCCCACGACTTAATTATCCTGAGTGATCTCGAGTCTCTAGAGTTTATCAAAACTCTACCAAGTCTTGTGCAATAGCACATTGTCTTTTCCTTAGTCCTTCCATCCTTCCTATGGTGCAACCTAGCAATGGCCAAGTTACCTAAAGGAAGATGTTAAAATGGGGCAACCCTTCCACAGGCTGTTCAGAACAAAGGCATGGTCTCGAAGAGTCCACAAAGGAGATACAGAGAGAACTCTTTACATTTCCCTTTCCACCTATCAATTTCCCAATGCCAGACTGAACAGATATGGCAGCTGTCCAGGATACAGGCCTGTGGGGTGAGTGTCCTGGGATCTTCCAAGTTACGACCATGGTTCCTCCTGCTCACTGGCTCCTTGCAAACAGTCGGAATCCACTCTTTCTCTTCCCCAACATCAACTTCTTGGCAGACCGAATAGATGTGGGAGCTGTCCAGGACACAGGCCAGTGGGATGAATCTCCTGGGATCTTCTACCAAGTTATGACCAAGGTTCCTCCTGCTCACAGGCTCCTTACAAACAGTTGGAGTCCACTCTTTCTCTTCCTTGGCATCAACTTCTTGGCAGACCAAATAGATGTGGGAGCTGTCCAGGACACAGGCCAGTGTGGAGAATCTCCTGGGATCTTCTACCAAATTATGACCATCGTTCCTCCTGCTCACGGGCTCCTTACAAACATCTGGAGTCCACTCTTTCTCTTCCCTGGCATCAACTTCTTGGCAGACAGAAGAGAAGTGGGAGCTGTCCAGGACACTGGCTAAAGGGATGAATCTTGGGGGATCTTCCACCAAACTGTGACCAGGCTTCTCCCAGCACACATGCCTTAAATCATCAGAGAGTACCAAGGAGGAGTCACCAGTGTCAGCTTCCAGAGCCGCAGCCTCTGCACACAACCTCAGGAGTCCAGTGATCTGCCCCATTTGTTGCTTCAGGAGGGAGCCATGCTGCTTAATAAGAATGATCAGCTCTCTAATAACCCATTCATGCACAACTGGTCTCTTGTTTTCTTCTCGACACATGGGACAGGTCAATATCAAATCTTCCTTTCTTGCCATCCAATTCTCAGCGCAGTCAAAGCAGAATACGTGTGCACAGGAGAGATAAATAGGTCTAGAGTAAAAGTCCAAGCAAATCGGACAGACTGCCTCCACTTCTAAACTGCCATACAGGGCCCACATTTCAGGTAAAACAACCATCTTTTCAGTTTCTGGAAGCAACTGGTAGTGTTGGGGTCTGACCATCTGTGCTTCTCAAGCTCTTGGTTGAAGTAAGTTTAGGCACTGAAGCCTGGGCCTTTTATATTGCCTGAGACAGGCTCCACCAACAATGAGTCATAAGCTCCACCCACTTTGGGAATCAAGGGCTTCCTCTCCCAGTTGTGCTGCCTAAATATAATCAGCCAGTGGTGACCCACACCTTTAACCCCAGTACTCAGGAGGCAGAGGTGGGTGGATCTCTGTGAGTTCAAAGCCAGCTTGGCCTTCAAAGTGAGTTCTATAACAGCCAGAGCTACACAGAGAAACCCTGTCTCAAGAAACAAAAGTACAACAACAAACAAAAATAAGGTCTTTGTGAATTATATGTCATACGATGTATAATTAGCATATTAGAAATTAAAATTGAAAAAAGAAGGAAAAAAGACAGGCGTGGTGGCACACACCCTTAATCACAGCACTGGGGAGGCAGAAACAAGCAGATCCCTGAGAGTTCAAGTCTAGTCTGGTCTACAGAGTGAGTTCAGGATAGCCAGGGAAACATCAGAAGGGAAGGAGGGAGGGAGGGAGAAAGGGAGAGAGGGAAGATGAAAGAAAGAAGGAAGGAAATTAAAATTGTTGCCTTTTTAATGACAGGGTCTCACTATGTAACCCAAGCTAGTCTCCAACTCATGAAAGCCCTGTCTCACAAAGGACTATAGTTAAGTGTGTACCACCTTGCCAGAAAAACTGAGGGGAAATTAAATTTGGTTAAATCGGTTTAACAAAACCATTACAAGTTAATATAACATAGTCTTTTTTAAAAAGACAAAGAAAAAAGAAACTTGTGCTCTAAAATAATCAGCAATTGTTGAGAACGTCAGATAATTTTGCAAACTACATTCTTACTAGAAGACAGCTGGATTCTCACATCCGTTTCTATTCAATCTGATTTTATTTGTTCCTTTGATTGATGTAAGAAAAATCTTACTTTCACAAATATTTGGTTAAGAAAAATGGAGTAAGAGGGGCTTGCAGATCCCCTAAAAGGGACTTTGGGATCCCCAGGACCCTCTTCTACTAATTGAGAACCACTGTTCTGCAACACCCTGAGGAAGTCTGGCTCAAAAGGGTTCTTGGCAGCAAAACCCCCAGGGATGAACCTGACCATCTGCATGGCTCAGGCCAGTTACAGATTCAGATGATCCAGCAAATACAAAACACTTCTCCTCAGCCAGGCGTTGGTGGTACACACCTTTAATCCCAGCACTCCGGAGGCAGAAGCAGGTGGATCTCTGTGAGTTCAAGGCCAGCCTAGTCCATGGTGGATGATGCCATCCCTGGGCTAGTGATTCCCAGGTTCTATAAGAAAGTAGGCTGAACAAGCCATGGGGGGGGGAGCCAGTAAGTAGCACTCCTCCATGGCCTCTGCATCAGCTCTTGCCTCCAGGTTCCTTTCATGTTTGACTTCCTGCCCTAGCTTCCTTCAGTGATGGACTACGATGTGCAAGTGTGAGCCCAATAAGCCCTGTCTTGGCCAACTTGCTTTTTGGTAATGGTTTTCATTGCAACAATAGAAAACCTAACTAGGTCAGACTGTCACCTAGAAATGTAAGTGAAATAAACCCTTTCCTCCACAAGTTACTTTTGGTCAAGGTGTTTTGCCACAGCAATAGAAGCTGAGACAACTGATGAATTTATTATTTATCTTATTTTGAATTAAATTTTGCTTGTACATTCAGCAACTTTTTAGCTGACCCCTTCATAGTTAGTTAACAATACTCTATGTGATAATGCAATCTCAAGCCACATTTTCTGTGAATAATAATCACCTCTAACATGGGCCCCCATAAAGTGCCAATGGCATTAGGCCACTATCAAACGAATGAGTTATACTTTGCCTCCCTAAGTGAGCCACCACCATTTCAATGAGTGGTGCCAGACCCTAAGGGGAGCCAATGAGGTTCATTGTGATTAGAAGTAGATCCTTGAGGTAGGATGGCACACCTTTAATCCAGATCTTGAGGTAGGATAACACACCTTTAATCCATATAGTTAATCCAAATATAATCTAGGTCACACCTTCTGCGGGAAACCTTTAAAAGGATATGGAAGAAGGAAGCTTTCTCACTCTGTCTGCTTGCTCTTGCCTTACTAGCAAGTGTTGTTGAATATTATTTTAAGATGGTTACTATTTTTATGCTGTGGAACATTTGTTTTAATGATGCAAAGATATGTTGCATTCTTTTATGTTGTATTTGTTTAACTCTGTGAATCTGTGTTACTTTGCCTGTCTAGAATACCTGATTGATCTAACAAAGAGCTGAACAGACAATATTAAGCAGGAGAAAGGATAGGCAGGACTGGCAGACAGAGAGAATAAGTGGGAGGAGAAATCTGGGGAAAAAAAAGAGGAGTGAAAAGAGAATATCAGGGGACAGTACCCAGCTACATAGCCAGCCATGTAGTAAGAAGTAAAGAAATGAATATAGAGTAGAGAAAGATAAAAGCCCAAAGGCAAAAGGTAGATGAGATAATTTAAGAAAAGCTGGCTAGAAATAAGCCAAGCTAAGGCAGAGCAATTATAAGTAATAATAAGCCTCTGTGTGATTTATTTGGGAGCTGTGTGGCAGGCCCCCAGAATACTAAAAAGCAACAGGGTTAAAAACCACCAACCACAAGCAAGTCCACTTTTTCAGTGGCATTAGAGCCTACTTCTTTGGGATTTTAGCATATAATGAAGGCCAGGTGAGACATCCAGCATTATGGAAAGAGCTACTGGATTCTCGGACTTCCTGTTTATAGCCAGCCATTGTTGGTTTATCTGTATCACAACCTGTAAGCCGTTCTAAAAAACTCCCTTTATATACATACATACATACATACATACATACATACATACATGAGAGAGAGAGAGAGAGAGAGAGAGAGAGAGAGAGAGAGAGAGAGAGAGATTCATTTTGTAAGTTCTGTTACTGTGGAGAACCCTGATAATACAATCTCCTTCAG
The DNA here is from genome assembly GCF_003668045.3 of Cricetulus griseus. Taxonomy (NCBI): domain Eukaryota; kingdom Metazoa; phylum Chordata; class Mammalia; order Rodentia; family Cricetidae; genus Cricetulus; species Cricetulus griseus. Next base: position 261,399,456 of record NC_048595.1, read on the forward strand.
TTGCCTTATTGCTTTAGATAAAACTTGAAGTACTTTATTGAATAACTATGGGGATATGGAGAGAGAGAGAGAGAGAGAGAGAGAGAGAGAGAGAGAGAGAGAACAATGTAGATGGAAGTTTCTGTCCTGCCAAGTCCCGAAGCCCTTTAATCCCAAATAAACGCACAGAGGCTTATATACTGTTTGGCTATTGCTTCAGCTTATTATTAACAAACTCTAACAACTTAAATTAGCTCATAATTCTTATCTATGTTTAGCCACGTGGTTTGGTAACTTTTCTCAGTAAGGCATTCTCATCCTTCTTCCTCTGCATCTGGCTGGCAACTATGTCCCTTCATTTTCTCTTCCCAGAATTCTCCTAGTCTGGTAGCTCCGCCTATACTTCCTATCTGGCTATTGGGCAATCGGTGTTTTATTAAACCAATAAAGTGGCAAATCTTTACAGTGTACAAGAGCATTATTCCACATCAGGACAACATTGTCTTGTTCCTGATTTTAGTGTAAATGCTTTGACTTTCTCCCCATTTAGGTTTATGTTGGCTGTGGATGTGCTATAAATTGCCTTTATTATGTTGAAGTATCCCATTATGTCCCTAGTCTCCCCAGAACTTTTATCATGAGGGGATCTTGGATTTTGTAAAGGATTTTCTGCCTCAAATGAGATGATGATGTGATTTTAGCTTTTCAGTCTGTGTATAGGGTAGATCAGTTCATATATGTTGAGCCATTCCTCCAACTCTGGAATAAAGCCTACTTAGTCATGGGGGATTATAATGATATATTATTTATGATTTATTAAAGCTTGCCTGAAGACTCAGAAACCAAAGTCAGCTTTAGTCCCAGCAGCCAGAAGCAAGGAAGTAGTGGTATACACCTTTAATCCCACAACTCAGGATTAAGAGGTAGACGGATCTCTGTGGGTCCAAGGCCACCCAGATCTACACAAGATTGATTCAGTCCTGAAGAGAAACAGCTCACACAAAAATAATTTCAGCACCCGGAACCACACACCTTTAATCCCAGCATTAGGGAGTTATAAAAGACAGGAACAAGGTCTCAGTATTAGGCATTCATTCTCCAGCCACACTGAGGATAGAGGCATACATTCTCCAGTGATGTTGAGAATAGGAACATGCCAGCCTTTTTAGAGGTAACAGCTGTCTGGTAGTTTGGCTGCTTACTTCTCTGATCTTCAGGTTGAACCCCAATATCTGTCTCTGGGTCATTTACTTATTCTTGTTAAAGTGAATAATCTTTTTCATATCTTCTTGGATTCAATTTGCAACTATTTTATTGAAAAATTTTACATCTGTATTCATAAGGCAGATTGATCTACAAATTTCTTTTTTGTTGTGTCTTTATCTGGTTTTGGTACCAGGATAGTAGGCCTCATAAAAAAAATTAAGAACCAGGACATGTTGTTTCTGTTTCTATCTATTTTCCACAATAATTTGAGGAGTATTTGTTAATTCTCCTTTGAAAGTCTGGTAGAATTCTGCTCTGACTCTGTCGGGAGTCGAGAACTGATTCCATTAGAGAATTTCTTGGTGTCCAAACCTCCAGAGTTCCGGTCTGTATTATATCCCAGATACTAGCTGATTTGCTGTTGAATGGCATAGCCTCAGTGGAGAATGTCCCCTAGTTTTGAGTCTCTACAGAACTAAGCATTTGAATAGGCCTGCACCAGGGCCGAGACCTAGGTCTACAGAGGAGTGAGGACAGAAGGGGAGGAGGTATCTGTGGAAAGGTTTACAGGGGTGGAGAATGTGGAGAGGGATCTGCTGAGAGTGCCAAGGGAGATGGAAAAGGAAAGGTATCAGGGTCAGGGAAGAATGGGTAGAAACCAGCCAGGAAGATGCTAAATCAAGGAGAGACTCCAGTTTTGCAGCATGGAACTGAGAGCTCTCTAAAAATGACAAGATGTCTGTGTCTGGTCTTTATTGCTATTGGGTTGCTAGGAATTTCCAAATCCACACTCCCCAACTCAGGCCGGATCCCATGGTTTCTGTGGTTTGGGACCGAGACATGCTGGGCCATGACATGACTCCATCAGTCCCTGGGCATTTTTTTGGTTAGGAGACTGTTAATTACTGTTTCTATTTCAGTGAGGTTGTGGGTCTGTTTAAATTGCCTGCTGCCACTTTAAGGTCCCAAGTAACACACAGAGACTTATATTAGGTACAAATGCTACTTGGCCAATGGCTAGGATTTCTCGTCTGCTGGTCAGTCTTAATTATCAACCATAAAGACTTATCTTATCGGATGCCAGCTGCTGGCATCTTCTCTTGCTGGGATCACATGGCAGCTCCAGAGCAGAGAGTAGGAGGAAGAGAAAAAAGGAACGACTTCCTTCTTGCCCTTGCTTACATATGAGTCAGCCTGCTATGACTTATTGATACAGAATGGTGTCAGTGAGTGGAATCACCCCATGCCCCGAGGTTCCCAGAGGAAGCAGAAAGCTGCCACCACAGCCAGCCCTGTGGAGCTGCTGCAAGGCATCTGAGCAGCTTCAGTGATCTTGGGGGTTGGGCTTGGCACTCCCGAGATGGCCTGCAGCCCTGGAGAGTTCTAGGGTTAGGATTCTGCACTCTCACTGCATCGAGCCGACTTCCTGTGACTAGTCAAGAGGCGACAGAACCAAGGTGGTAGTGTAAACTTCACAAAAGCTTAAAAAGGGATTTTAGCAGCAAAGGAACAAAGACAAGCACGACTTCTTGGTAGCAGCATGTTCTCTGGTGGTCTCTGTTTGCTAGAGACAAGCAGAGACTTGAGCAGTTTCCTTAGGAGAGGTTTCCTGACTCAGCCTAAGTGGAAAAAAACGAAAAGCTTCTTTTTGAGAGGACCGGCTAGCTCAGTCGGTAGAGCATTTCATGCCCCACACAGCTGGCAGTGGCAATGACCACATCTCTATGCTGGCAGCTCACTACTTGATGGTAGCATAGACTAAGGCAGTGAGCACAGCTCTAAGAGCTGATGGTAAACATACCTCTGCCATCTTGAAAAGACAGTGCCTAAGAAAGCTGCTACTTTAATTTTGGCAGTATTGTTTAAGAGTTCAAAGACTGCATGGCCAAAAAAGAAAAAGGTAAAGATTTACAATAAAGACAGATTCAGATGAAGAAAAACCTCTAAAGGTTTAAGCTGTGTTTAAAAGAAAGAAGGAAATAGAGTATCTGGGAGTGGTGGCACTCACCTTAAATCCCAGCACTCCAGAAGCAGATTTCCACAGAGAAACCCAGTCTTAAGAAAAAAGAAACAAAAGGAAATAAAAATAGAATAATAGAAAAGCCACATAAAGATGGAAAATACACAGAGAATCTGGATACTATATGCTATATTGTTATCTTTAAATTGTTTGATTGGCAGGGAAAGAGCTACAGCTGCTACAATACATTTGATTATCAATGCTGCTAAATTAATCCAACTTATACATTTTAAAAATGTTTTCACTTCAAAATTAAGTCTATGGACAGTCTACTTGGGAAAAAATTTCTGCTTGTGTTTCCACAGAAAATGGAAAGCTGTGGATTCCTTCCAGACTAATATGGTTTGATCAAGCTAGACTCCCTGAAGCAGTGGCCCAATTGATCCTACATCCAAAACAGCGGAGATGATGCAGCCATAGATGACTATGGCCAGATTTCTGTGTTTTATCATTATCCCCATGGTATGGACATCACCCCCAACCAGCAGGAAGCAGTTTGGAATGAGCAATACCCAAATTCCCAAATATTGTTTATAAATGTTTGTTTTTCACTTAAATGGGGTTGGTTATAAATGGTAATGATCACAGTTGATCTCTTTTTAAAGGATATAAAGGAGAATAGAATATGAAGATGAATACTTTACATTGGTATGGATTTTCATTTATTGATACAAATTTAAGGTCAATTTTATGACATGCATAATTAAATACAAATTATATAGTCACCTATTAGGTTAGTTAGGTTTTCTAGACATACAGAGATATATTTGAGATGGATAGATATTCTTCAAACCTTTCAAAGATCTACAGAATATATGGCATTTAAATGGTTTAGGGTTTTTCTTGAAGTGAGACACAACTGCTCCTGGCACACCAATTATGTCAGAAAGGAGGATGGGCATCGGAAGAAACTCATTATGGAGTTTGCCTTCAACATGGCAAGATGAGCCATTTGGGCAAGAAACTGCTCTTTCCTGGGCTGTTGTTTTTGTATAAACTGGACATGCAGGACCCACAAGAAAGTGACTGCTGAACTTACAAAACAAGATGAACAGTCCTGAAGGGTTCCCAATTCACTGAGAAGTCTGCCAGACACACTGTGGCCTATGGGCTGAAGATGGATGCCCCAACGTTACAGAGGAACTTTGGGTGACTGTCCAGGTAGCAAGATGTCTCTGTCAATTCTAGAGTTTATATATTATCCTTCTATGGACTTTGATGGACTTGAAGACAGAATAGTTATGGTTATAGTTTTCTTCAGTCATTATAAAAGGTAAGTTACTTAGACAGATAAGTAAAAAGATAAGTTTATTTAGACAGAAAAGAGGAGATGATAGGGGAAGTCCTTCTGTGTATGATTATCTTCTTATTGGTTGTTGAATAAAGTACTGTTGGCCAATGAAGAAGCAAGTTATATGGGACTAGGAGACAAGGAGGATTCTGGGAAATGTAGTAAAGAAGTCTTGTGATACAGGCAGGAAGTGACATAGCAGGCCAAGAAGGAAGTCGTTCCTTTTTCCTCCTGCTCTCTGCTCTGGAGCTGCTATGTGATCCAGAAAGAGAAGACGCCAGCAGCTGGCATCCGATAAGTCTTTATAGTTGATAATTAAGACTGAACTAGCAGATGAGAAATCCTAGCCACTGGCCAAGCAGCATTTGTACCTAATATATGTCTCTGTATGTTACTTGGGATTCTTAAAGTGGCAGCAGGCAGAACTTGGGCGGTCTGGCAGAAAGTATCCAGTGGCAGCAGGGCTTGTGTGACTTGGAGTAAAGACTTTTCATTACAAAGTTTGAACCTCAATATCAGTCTCTGGGTCTTTTATTAATTCATGTTACACTTACTGATTTTCTCAAAGAAATAACTCTCTATTTTATTGACTCTTTGTGTTGTCCTTATTGTCATTGTTTCTGTTTGGTTGGTTTTGCCCCCAAGTTTGATTATTTCTTCTTTATACTACTACTTCTTGTTGTTCCAGATTTCCCTGGTATGCTATTAAAGTGCTAAGATGGCATATCTCCAATTTTTTGTAAGTACCCAGTGATATGAACTTGTGTTTTAGAACTGCCTTCAATGGGGGCCCATAGATTTGGGTATGTTGTATTTTCATTTTCATCCAATTATAATAGATTTTTTAATTCCCTTCTTTGTTTATGTCTTGATCTACTTTTTATTCAGGCCATTATTTCAACTTCCTTGTCTGTGTTAAGATTTGCCTTGTGTCCTGATATGTGGTCAATATTGGAGAAAGTTCCAGGGGCTCTAAAAAGTTATATTCTTTTGTATTTGATGAAATGGTTTGTAAATACCTACTAGAATCATTTGGTTTATTATCTCAGCTAGCTTCAACATTTCTGTTTATTTTTTTTTTCTGAATGGGCTACCTATTGGTGAGAGTGGGGTATTTGAAGTCACCCACCATTATTGTGTGAGAGTCACTATGCGATTTTAGCTTTAGAAATATTTCTTTTATGAACTGGGTGTTCTTGTATTTGGTGCATAGATGTTTGGAATCGTACTATCCTCTAAGGGAAATTCTCCTTTGAGTATGAAGTGTCCCTCCCTATCTCTTCTGATTAGTTTTGATTTGAAGTTGGCTACACCCGTTTGCTACTTGAGTCCATTTTCTTGGAATACCTTTTTCCAACCTTGATGCTAAGGTGGTCTCTTGTATGCAGAAGAAGGATGGATCCTGTTTTCAAATCCAGTCTGTTAGTATGTCTTTATATTGGAGAATTGAGACCATTGATGTTGAGAATTACCAATAAGCAATGTATTTTTCTTTTCTATTTAAATTAAAAACAAGCTTCTTGTACATGTCAATCTCAATTCCCTCTCCTTCCCCTCCTCCCACCGACCCCCTATCCCATCCCTTTTCTGTTCCCCAGGGAGGGTGAGGTCTTCTATGAAGGATCTTCAAAGTCTGTCATATCATTTGGAGCAGGGCCTAGACCTCCCCTATGTGTCTAGGCTGAGAGAGTATCCCTCTATGTGGAGCGCCCCAAAGTCCATTCATGAATTAGGGATAAATATTGTCCACTACCAGAGGCCCCATAGATTGCCCAGGTCTCCTAACTGGCATCCATGTTCAGGGAGTCTGAAACAGTCCTATGCTGGTTTCCCAGCTATCAGTCTGGGGTACATGAGCTACCCCTTGTTCAGGTCAGCTGTTTCTGTGGGTTTCACCAGACTGGTCTTGACCTCTTTACTCATCACTCCTCCCTCTCTGCAACTGGATTCCAGGAGTTCAGCTCAGTGTTTGTTGTGGATGTCTGCTTCTGCTTCCATCAACTACTGGATGAAGGCTCTAGGATGGCATATAAGGTAGTAGTCATCAATCTCATTATTGGAGAAGGTCATTTAAGGTAGCCTCTAGACTATTGCTTAGATGGTTAGTTGGGGTCAACCTTGTAGATCTCTGGACATTTCCCTAGTGCCAGATTTCTCTTTAAACCTATACTGGCTCCCTCTATTATGGTATCTCTTTTCTTGCTCTCCTCTATTCTTCCCCTGACTAGATCTTCCTGTTCCCTCATGTCCTCCTCTCCCCTCCTCTTCTCCCCTTCTCATTCTTCTAACTCCCTCTCCCCTTCCCCCAGCTCCCAATTAGCTCAGGAGATCTTGTCCCTTTCCGATTCCCAATGAACAATGTTTATTGATTTCTTAATTTTGTTGTTACAGTGTGCTGCCCTGCTCCCATTGGTGGTTAAACTCTTAAAACTGGTTTCCTTCTAGTACCTTCTGTAGGCCTGGGTATGGAGATAGATACTGCTTAAATTCAGTTTTATTATGGAATGTTTTTCTTTATCCATCTGCTGTAATTGATAATAATAAGAAAGAAAAAAAACTGCAATCAAATGAGCATCCAAGTGAAGCTTCAAAAATCAACAGCAAAAGAACAAAGCTGAAAACAAAAACAAACCAACAAAAAAAATAAAATAAACCAGAAGGCTGATGCACAAATCCAAGTAGGTGATGATGTCCACAGGGTAACAGCAGAAGAAACTGAAAAAACAAAGGTTTCCCAAGATACTTAGAAGCTACACTTAACAGACCCTAGCAATTATATAGAAAAAGGAAAATGGATCAAAAATGAATAAGCAGCTGGAGAGTTGGCTGGGTTAAAAGCACTCGATGCACTTGCCAAGGACCAGGGTTCAATTCCCTGCACCCACGCAGCAGCTCACAACCACTGTAACTCCAGTCCAGTAAGACTCAGTGCCCTTGTCTGACCTCCTTGGTGCACATACGTACTTGTAGGTCAAGCACTCATACACATAAAATAATAAGATAAGCTGGGTCTGGTAGCACATGCCTTTAGTGCCAGTACTAAAGAGACTGGAGGATATCAATGAGTTCAAGTCCAGCCTGGTCTATGTAGTGAGCACCAGGAAAGCCAGGACTACATAGAGACCCTGACTCAAAATAATAATAATAGCTATTATATTATAATATAAAAACTATAATTATAGTATTAAAATAAAAGCAATAATAATCCATTTAAAAATTTTATAAGGATGAATATAGGATTTCTGAGATAAACACAGAGATACAATCATGGAAATTGATTTCCACAAAGGTGTCGGTGAGCTTAAATGCCTCTGCAGCTCTGAGGCTTCACTAGTTCCAAAGGTCAGGAGAGGAATCTGGGATGTGGATGAACTTGGAGGTGATTAGCATATAAATAGTTAATACCTGAGAGCCAGGGATTGAGGTCGCCCTTATAGCAGTGCCAAGTGAGAAAGAGAGTTTAGACAGAACCTCAAGAGACAGCAGCATCTGAAGGAACCCGGAAGCAATCAGAAAGCCCACGCGTGCAAAGAAAGCTCTCGGCAGCCAGCTGCGCCATTTGGAGTTGTGAAGGCGCTAGTGTGCTGGAGCAATCCTGATAACGCTCCGTGGGTTAGCCTAACTAGGCCAGGCTTGGATACCAGCACAGTGAGTCCGGCCAGGAAAAGCTAAAGCGGGACTTCCAGGAGCCTGGGGAATTGGACGGAGATCTAAACTCTAAACGGACAAAGACGACTGGAAAAATAAATGTGATGTGGCAAGTGGAAAGGGACCGGCGGGCCACACACACTGCAAACAGGGGTCAGCGCAGAGCAGAGCCCTGAATCAGAGGGCTGGAGGGAAGGTGTGAGGGCCCCTGTGTCTATTGAGATTATTGGATCTGTGTTATTAATCACTACATACAATCCCCAGGCAACATCTCTCCTTTTCCTTAGTAACTCTTACTTTGGGAACATTAACTTTTTATAAATATCTGCTGCCTCCCTGAGTCGGGCCTCCTTGACTAATATTTAGTAATGAGCACTGTGTTAGAAATGACTTCATTGCTTTGTCTAAACAGACCTAATTAATCTTACACAATATTATCCCAGGTCCCTGTCTCTACTGAGAAAAAAAAAAAAGCTTTATGTTAAGGCTACTAAAAAAATTATTAAATGTTAGATTAAGTAATAGGTTAAAAAAATGTCATTTATATTCTAAGTTGGTCTACCCACGATGCTTAAAAGAAAAAGAAAAAGGAAAAAAAAATCAAACTACAAAGCCCAAAGCCCGGATATGTAGAGAACTTTGTTGTAAAATGTCCAGAACGCTTTTCCATTGATTTCCCAGAGTGACACTGTTTTAATTAAATTAATAAACTCTGATGCTCGGAGAGGACAGTGTGTTCTGTGACTATGAATGCATACGGAGCATTAAAGAGGGGTTTTAAAATTTTTCTTCAGGGTTCGATTATATGAGCTTAACGTTCTTTGTTGTCACAGTCGATCAGAAAGCTTCAATTTACTGATTCGGTTAAATGTGGAAAAGGTGTTTCCTAAGACAACCTCTTCTGGGCTGGAAAAGCCAGCACGAATGTCCAAAGATCCAATGCCTTCCCAGTCAACTGCCTCTCAGGACTAAACCCCTGGAATCTGTGTGGCATTGCGCCATCTACTGTGCGGCTGCAGAACTGCAGCTCCTGACTTCATTATTCGTGAGGCTGGGTCCTTTGGGTGAGAACGCCAATGAGTTTGCTTGGGAGAGGTTTTATGGGTACTATAAAAAGATGCAAATTAGAGATTCCTGCGGATGCATTTAGAGCCATAGGATGAAGACTTGAACAATTAAATTAGACAAGAAGTTTCCTTGCTGTGGGGAAATCAGTTTGTAAAATTGGTGATTACTTTCTTGGCATCATAGAGAACAGACAAACATTCTGGAGATTGTTTTCTTTTTAATCAAATCCCAAAGCATACAATTCTAATTAAGATTACTGAATTATATATGTGTATAAGAAAGAAAAATATTCATGTAGGTCTGTTTTATTTATAAAAGAATGTGTGCATGACTGTCTTCTGCTACAGTCAGGCATGAATTATTTAAAGGCAAGCATGACATTCAGCTCAGTCTCTCCTCCTTTAATGTTGGTACCTAACCTCCAGCCAATCCTCTACAATAATAATGTCACAGAAGAGGAGAGATGCGTGATTCTGAACCATCACAGGGAGCTTATTACCTGAGTTTGAAAACAGTCCTTGAAGGTCAGCACGGAAGAGATTTTGGAGGGACACATGACGTGTTTCTTGCCAAATTACCAATACTCCCATGGATCCTGGTGGTTCTCAAGATAATAGCTGTTTGCAAGCTGTTTCTTGTGTACAGAGGCGCAAGCACGTACTACTGCATGGCGAAGAGCTGGGCTGAGAAACTCTATTCATTAAGAGCTTGAAATGTCACAACTCTGGACACATTCGATCCTAATGTGGAACGGTCTTGAAAAACAATTATTCTGGAGAGAACAGTAATTTAAGATAATCCCTTGAACAGATGAGAGGAATTCAGTTCCTGAAAAAGAGAAACAGCTGAGAAGAAACAGGAGTCCCAGGAGTTCAGGAGAAGAGGAAGGAACCTCACTGTTTTTTTTCCCCTCACTCTTGGGCCACACCTCATTCTGAAACTCCAAAGGTTGGGGGGACTCAGTTATGACTTTCTACAAGTTAATGATGTCAGTGGAGAAGGTTGAGTAGCCAGTTCTACTTCAAAGCTTCTGCAAGAATGACTTATACTTGGTTTAGGGACAGGAGTTGTTTTTATTTTGGTTTTTGAGACAGGGTTTCACTTTGTAGCCCTGGCTCGACTGGAACATGCTATGTAGACCAGGCTAGCTTCAAACTCACAGAGGTCCACCTTCCTCTGCTCTTTGAAGGTTGGGGTTAAGGGTGTTGGTCACCATGCATGCTCAGCTCAAGAATGACTCACTCTTAAGCCTTCAGATCTGCAGGTGCTTAGGGAAGGAGGAACACTGCCCAGCTTCTGGGCTCACCTCCTGCTGTCCTTCACTTCCTCTTAAGGCCTTTCAGAACAGCTAGGCTCCATCTGTGATGGAGGATGCTCCAGACCTTGAACCAGACTGCTACAGCCCCCAGTGCATGGACAGGACCATGCCTGGCATTGCCAAAAAGAAGAAGCAACCAATTGTTTATGAAAGTGAAGAATAAAGCAGAATTAACCACCGTCTAAGCACTGCTTTGTGTCCGTCCGTCAGTGGTTTAGGTTTGCATGCTCCATTCAGGGTTTCATATCCTCCCAGATATGTGTAAGCTCTGTCATGACTGTCTCCCCAGCAAAAGACTAAGGTAAGATAGATGGGTTTGTAAGAGTCAAGTCTTACTCATCTTCTGCAAGGATGCAAGGAACACAAGACCAAGTAAAATATAAGCTGTGTCCCCTATTTTAAACTTCCTGCCAGTGTCATACTCATAGAAGTTCACCCAGAAACCAAGCTTCCTCCTGCTTTTCCTTCCTCTCAAGAGCTCATCTCAAACATCCATCAACACCCCCCACCTGCTGGACCATTATCACCCTCAGCTTCCACAGCAGCTGCCTAATAGGTGTGGCTTCATGCTTCCTGTCTACTTGTGGCCCTTGATTAGTCAAAGTCATCACTTCCTGGCCCTTAGTTGAATTCATCAGTGGATTTGTCAATGTTTCTAAATTAAACACCAAAATGTGACTTCTTCAGAAAGTTTTCCCCCAGCTCAAAGCTGGAACTCTCCTTTAATAAACATCCCCTGCCACCCTAGTCCTCCCTTTGGAATACTCGTCAATATGTAATTATCCTTACCATTGTGGCTTTATCTCACCAAATAATAAAATGACTTGATGTGATTGTCAATTTACAATCTGTTTCTCAGACTATGAGTTCCATGAGGGTGAGATCGGTTTCTGCTCATTGTTAAATCTTGGCCACCTCACCAGGGCTATTGCTCTAATGTGACCTTTGCAATCACCTGTAAGAGCTCAGAAGGACTTTATGTCTGAGTCATTGCTCTGCTGTTGTGCTTCTAAAACACTTAATTTTCAAGGCTCCATCTTTTTGTTCCAAACTAGGACTTGCAAATTATGTATCCTATTTTGTAGCTAGCCTAGTTCTTGACCCCTGGAAGGTAGTCAATAAATAGATCTTCTATGATGAATTATACACCAATTAACACATGAGTGACTATGTGGTCAATCTTTAAAAGACACAACTTCACATGCAACAATAATGCTTTCCAAGCATAGCTGTCTCTTGCTAACTTGCATTTGAGAATCTCATAACACAGTTTAAACTTTGTATTAGCAAATGGAAGAACCCTTAAACTTTCTTAAAAAGATAGCAAAGCCAACTTCACTGAGGCACACAGATCTGGTATTGTTTTCACTAAGACTAGGAAGGTTGAGAGAATGGCAGCCTAAGCACGTACTGAACATCACTCAGTGGTGGCAAAGTCTAAAGTCAGATCTCTCTTATCATTTAATTTTCCACTTTAAGCTCATTAACAGCCAGCAGACACATTTTATCACAAAATTCCTTGATGAGGTCGATGTCAGATATTTCTTTTGTTAACTGCTTAAGTTCAGTATTCATGCTAAGAGTTTAGTTTTCTGGAATCTCTCATTAGCTGTGTGACCCAGGGCAATGTATTTAACCTCGCAGACTCAGTTTCCCCATCTGTGAAGTGGGAGAAAGAGGTTACAGGGCTGTGTGGATTGGCTACCAGGATGTGTGTTGTTTAATGGCTTTGATCTGCTATCACATTTAAACTGGGTATGTTCTAGGATAGCACAAGTCCTAGTCAGGGGAATTAGAGAGAAAACTACAACACTGGGCCAGGAATTGAGTAAGTACCAATTAGAAGTACAGAGGCTGCTTGTTTGTTTGTTTGTTTGTTTGTTGTTTTTCAAGACATGGTTCTTCTATATTGCTTTGGAGGTTGTCCTGGAACTCACTCTGTAGACCAAGCTGGCTTCAAACTCACAGATATCCTCCTGCCTGCAACTCCCAAGTGCTGGGATTATAGGTGTACACCAACACTACCCAGCAGAGGCTAATTTTAAGGTCAGGGTAGCAGAGATGAAGATATTTTTTCGTGTTTTGTTTTGGTTTGGTTTTGGTTTTTGCTTTTAGTTTTTGTGTGTTTGTTTTTGTTTGTTTGTTTTGCTTCACTACAAAAGAAAAGCAGTGGTAAGTGTAGATAATGAACTGTCTTTTCACTGCCTTAACCAAAATGATTGAACCTCTGTGTCCACAACCCCTGAAGAGACACGGGGTTTCAGTGATATCCATTCACTGTCTACCTATCTATCATCCATTTGGTGCAATGGTGATTTCCAAGGTTGTACATATACCACTGGGTTCAATGGATGCTAAAATAAAAAGTTCAGTGTGTGACTGACAACTCAACTAACCACAACGCAGTACCTAGTTACCTAGTTACCCCATACAGGAAGAATTAGGGTGATGATCTGAAAAAGGAGGAAGCATCTCTAATCATGCTACATTAATGGGTAAGGAAACCCCACTCTCTTTCCTTACAACTCTCTGATGGAAGAGTCCACGCTCTGATGTAGGAGTAATTTGCACACATGTCTTCTGGTTGTTGGATTGTATTCACCAGACAAGCCCAAGAGGTCATTCTGTATTCCTTCACCCCTACACTACAAGTGCAAAATAGAAATTTCTACAAAATTCCACTTGGTACTTTTAAAGAAAGAAACCCCAACATCTGATTGTAACTCACATTCAAAAACTCCCTAAGGTGAGTATGCCCACTACCCTAGGCTATTTGACCCACTAAAATACTATGACTCACACATAACCATGAATGTTTTCTTTCAAATTTATGAATCAAGACTTCAGTGAAAGAACATTTTATGAATAGCCTCGCTATTATCACAGTTCATGACATTTTACAATGCAATTATTGTGGGACATATCATACTGTAATTGAGACCCTGGAAATGGAAACGAGAGCTAATAGGAGGAACAAAGTTATTATAAAAATCCGAGAGACATTTTACTTGAAAATTAAATTAAAATTATAATGAAGTGGATGTAGAAATTGATTGAAAATGTAATTGAGAGAAGAATTTGGAGTTTCTGTAAGGGACATCTCTAGGAAGGTCAGTTCTGACACTCCTCTTTAGACAGGAAGGGTCCTCCCTCTGTGAACCAAAGCTTAAAAGATGAATCTCCAGAATGTGTCAGAGTAGCAACTGATGCTGAAAGCAGGCAGTGAACTCATGAACGTGTCTGGACTTGAACAAGCAACAGAGATTTTTTTCCAGTGTGAACACCAGATCAGCCAGAGAGTCTGTTTCGGTCTGGCATTGGGTTCCCCTGCCTGTGTGTGTGTGTGTGTGTGTGTGTGTGTGAGAGAGAGAGAGAGAGAGAGAGAGAGAGAGAGAGATGTTTATGTACATATACAGGGATGGATCAGGGGTGTGGCTCAATGGTAGAGCCTTTGCTGGGTGTGTCTAAGGACCTAGGTTCAATCTCATCTCGGGCACTTAAAAACACCAGCTAGATGCTCAAGAGATTTTTGTCCCTGAATGCTTTGGTACATAGCTCCTAAGAACAGAGGCATTTCCTTCATAGCCATGTTGACATAACCCAAACTGGAGCAGCAAAGGCATGTGCCACCACACCCTGCAAATGAAAATAAGCCAGTACACTCCACAGGGGTGTCATGTCTTTCTCCTTTTAAATCCAGGCTTATGTAGCTACAAAGAGAAAAGATGTACATCCTATCTGCCCTTCAGTGTTGCTACAATTTCTCATTCAGAGCACCAATCACTCCTGGTTTTTCTCTTGTTTTTCAGAACACCACCATTGTGATAAAATTTTGTCGGTTGACTTGTGTAATTCTGCTCTCTCTAAGCTCCACTTGCCTGGTTGTAGCATCATGATTAAGTTCAGTTCAAACTTGGCCTGCATTTTAAAAACTGGATCACTGTGGCATTTATTGCTCATTTATATCTTTGGATCCTAGACAATTCCTTAAAAGATTTTTTAAAAAGAGTGCATCCTTTAAGATATTAAAAACTATATCCAAGAAAGGGGGTAAGGACTCGTTGATTTGTTTTGATTCTTTAGATCAAATTCAGATGGGGAATTCACAGGGCATGTGTGAAGTTAGAAATCTCCAAGCCTTTGAAATGACTCGGCCAGCTTTTGGAGATTTTCTCAAAAACTCCCTTTTCTCCCTATACAGAGAGATTTTTGAACTTAGAATTTAAAAAGTGATTGTTCGTTATCCAAATCCTTTTAAGAGAAAAATAAAAAGGGTGGGCAGCGCTCTAAAGGAAGAGCCCTTCCTTGCTGGGATGAGAGACAAAATTGATGACTTTCCCACTGATTCCTTGGCCAGCTTGGCCCCCTCCCTCTCACCCCGTCTCCAGAGATTAAAACATGCCTGAATTGGAGCAGGCGTTTCCTTCCTCCCTGCATGCCAGTTCTCAGAGGAAAACATCCACTTAGCTCTTTGATTCTCGTAGCCCAGAGACAGCAATGAAAGGCCTGATGCTTCCTGGAGTATAAGGATTTCATTTGGGGGCTGCAGGGCAGGAAGGAGAGTTTGAAGGGTATGTGCACCAAGCGTGGGTGTGAGAATGGTGTTTTCCCCAGGGCCTTTATTTGGTCTGGAGCCCAGGGAAAAGCATTCAGCCACCTCAAATTGCAGCACTCCTGATTGCCCATTTTCACTGTGGCTCTGGTGGAATGTCCTGTAAACCAGTGCCTTTTTTCCATTTCATCCCCACAAGAGGAGTAAGTGATGTACCGCTCTTTGGCTGTGCATGGTGTCACTTGCCTCTAATCCTAACATGAGGGACTTGGAGGCCAGAGAGTTATGACTTCAAGGCCAATATAGACAACATAATAAGATTTTGTCTCTAAAACAGAAAGAAAGGAAGAAAAAATAAAGGAATGTATGAAGGGACAAAGAGAGAGAGGGAGAGAGAAAGAAAGGAAGGAAGGAAGGAAGGAAGGAAGGAAGGAAGGAAGGAAAGAAAAGAAAAGAAAAGAAAAGAAAAGAAAAGAAAAGAAAAGAAAAAGAAAGGCTTCAGCAAACTAAAATGAGAACCATCTTCCCACAGAAGCTAAGAGTTGGGAGTACACATTGAAATTATCACATATTGCCAGACCCAAAAATGCCTGATCTTTAGTCATAAATCGAACTTGCAAATTCAGAGAGAATGAGGCTATCTTGGTGGACATGAAATCTGCCCAGATATGTAAAGTTCAACAGGGAAGCCCAACTTGATCCAGTTTTATCAGGAAACATTTTCCTTTTGCTGTTTATCTTCAGGTTGCGAAGGAATGAAGAATACAAATAAATAAGGCTGGGCTCCTTGCAACATGAAATCACTGCCACTGTTTCTCCGTAGGGACATATGAGGTGAAAGCATAAAGTAGATTTAACAAACCGTGATGGCCAGCTGTCTTAGTTGGCCTGTGGCCAAAAAGTTGTCCCGAGCGGGGATGGAGGGTGCTAAACCAAGAACACCTGGAACACCTGGGACATCTGGTCATCCTAAGAGCACCTGGATGTTCACAGCACCTAAAACTAGGGAGCCATTTGCCGAGTTCAATAGTCATAACCTTAGGAGTATCTTGGAATTAGTGGAGTGCAACATTTATTGGAATTACCTCACAGAAAGTCCTACCCAAACAAATGTCCATAGGTGTCGAAGATGATGCAGGGCTCTTGCTTACTGGTCTCCCGGAAGATCTGCGTTCAGCTCACAGCTCCCATGTCAGTTAGCACAACTGCCTGGAAATCTCCTGGGAATTCAACAAGGTTCCCTGGCCTCTGGGGTCTCTCTTTGTCTCTCTGTCTCTCTCTGTCTCTCTGTCTTTCTGTCTCTCTGTCTCTCTGTCTCATACACACACAGAGAGAGAAAGAGTAAAAATAAACCACAAAAAAATACGTGAAAAAAAAATGAATGTCCAGGAACACAGATGACTTAAAATTGAAAACTATGGACTTGAACTGTTGGGAAAAGACTAATTAATACTCATGGCCTTTTTCAGTAGTCATTTTATGATATCTGCTTCTGAGAAAATAAAAATAAAGGATGTGTTCCCTCCTGAATATTTTTTTCTTTTTAACTTAAAGCAGTATCATTCCAAGGTCTATGAGTCAGTAAAGTCAGAATGACCACAGAGAAACCAGTTGACATAAAAAGAAATTTCCCACTCAATCCTGCCTTCAACAAACTCTTCAGAGGAGAGAGGTGCACAAATTGGTGGGAAGAATCAGGACACACTATTAGAGATGACACAGTAATACACCATGTTTCTGGGAAGAGGGACTGGTCAACTTCACCAGGTGCAACACACAGACCAGGGAGATACAGGCAAAAAAAAAAGTTCAATTGTCTCTTAGGCTATTTTTGGTGTGTTAGTGAAGACACTTAGAGAATGGGGGGGTGGGGAGAAGACAAAAGCCAGGTACTTATTTGAGGAGAGAAAGCAGAGTTAGAGATGTAGCCCACTCCTTTGACCATTTTGAACTCTTAGAAATGGAAAACTCGATGGATTGAGAAGGAAATGTCATCAATAGAGGTTCCCTTGATTAAAATTCTACAGGAACCCAAATGAGATGTCCAAATTCAAAGCATCCTGGCAGTAAGAAACTTAGGCCAGTGGCCTATATGACTGACTAGATCAAAGAACAGCCATGTTCTCAGACATGTCAGGACAGGCGATCATGGGGACCTATGTGGATATGAGCAGAGATGAGAAAGTAGCTCCTGAGGGTAGAGGGTTTAGCTGGAACCTATTTGTCCTCAGTAAACAAACAGCGGGGGCATCTGCTAAGACCGAAGAGCACACTGAGGAGGACTCTGGATGATGGTGAATGTGTAAAAATCCTTGAGGGAATTTGAGGGCTCAAAAGTGTCAAACAAGTCCAAACATTGACAAGCAGTCCAAGAACTCATCTGAGGCTAGAGGCCAATTGCTTCAAGTTTCCGGGTGTGCCAGGTTTATGCACACACTGCAGTAAAAGGAGGGACCAGGATTCCAGCTTGCTGTGCAAAAGCAATGGCAGAATGTAGCAATCAAGTTCAGACTGATTGACTGTATAAGTCATCAAGTCAGAACTACACCGAGCTTCTTGTACCGATTTTTGATCAAGTCCCTTCTTCCTGTTCCACATTTTCCATTGTTCCCATTTTAAGCCTAACACTGCCAAGAGTTAAATCACATGCCCAGGATATTTCCTAGAGAGTTCAAATACTTCGCAGTGTGAGAGCTTGACCTATAAACACTGCTCCTGGTGTGCAAGGAAATGAGCGTCTAAATCAGAACCTTGCAGCAAAACATCAGAAACCAAGAAATGTACACTAACTGCTACACTTCCCACCGAGAAAATGCAGGGGGACGCTTCGAATTCAAAACAGTGTTTGTGCTGTGGCTTCACAAGGAATTTCCTCCATTACAATCAAGAGTGTGGCCACTTTTGACAACTCCAACAAAGTGAAGGCTTTCCTGGCCAGCGGCAGGAATGTACTTCATTAGCTAAAATAAAAGAATCCTAGAGTTGGAAGATGTAGGATCACACCAGTCCCCTTTCTGATTGCCAGAGAAGAAAATGCGAAGCAAAGGAGGAAGAGCACTCTGTAGGAAGGCACGGGATGAGAACTAATTCTGCTCTTCCATCTTGCTGTCTCTCCCTCAAAAGTGATGTCTTTTTGGTTTTCCTTCTTAAAATTTGTCTATGTGAATCCTACCTCTAACCATTTAAAAGTAAGAATGTTTAAGTATCTTCAAAGCCACCCAGAGAGATTTAGGGAAGCATCTGAAGCTACTGAGGTAAGTAGGAGGTTGTGATTTTTGAAATTTTTATTCAACTGGAGACAGGGTTCTTACAAATAGGAAGCCTTTCATAGACTCTTGTTATCACAAAGTGGAAACAGTAATATTATTTTACAAGGTTCCCACAAAAGAGGTACTTGTAACTTCTTAGCACAATATGAATATGAGTATCAAAACAACAACTATTACCATTGATAAAGGTTTGCTCATATTTTCTGTAATAAAAGAGAAATCAAACAATGAATACTTCTTATTCTTCAAAGGACTTCACAGAAGGATGGCAAGATGGCTCAGGGACAGTGGTACTTGCCTAACCTAGTGACCTTTGATGGATCCTGGAACCTGTGGTAGCTAGTCTTATGTCAACTTGACCCACAAATCAGAGTTAACAGAAAGGAGGAAAACTTAATTCAGAAAATATTTCCGTAAGATCCAGCTATAAGAATTAATTGTATTAATTAGTGATTGATCAGGGAGGACCTAGCCCATTGTGGGTGATACTCACCTCTGGGCTGGTGGTCCTGGGTTCTATTAGAAAGCAGGCTGAGCAAGCCATAGGGAGCAAGCCAGTAAGCAACACCCTCATGTCCTCTGTATCAGCTCCTGCCTCCAGGTTCCTGCCCTGTTTGAGTTCCTGTCCTGACTTCCTTTGATGATGAACAGCAATGTGAAAGTATAAGCCAAATATCCCTCTCCTCTCCAACCTGCTTTTTGCTCATGGTGTTTCATTGCAGCAGCAGAAACCCTAAGACAGAACCCATCTAAAAGTAGGAAAGAACAAACTCCACAAAGTTGTCTTCTGATCTCTACAATACCTCTACATGGATGTCATGGTGTGCAAATCCTTATAGACATTATGCACATAATAATTAGTTAAAAAGAAGAACCTCAAGGGACTGAAAATTGAAGCTATGTCAGCATTGGAAACTTTATTCTGAGCACAAATTCTGTACATTAAAACCTAAGGGAATCAAGACTGACATGTCTAAATGCCAAGATAAATTTTTCCCATCAGATGTCGATGGCATTCCCTAACTTTTCTGCTTCTCCTCTCCCAGTCTGCACAACTTAGACCTTGAGTCCATAGTTGCTTCTTTCATAGTACCTGACATCCTTGATTTTTGTCCCCTACGTTGTGAATACCTCAAGGGCAAAACTCATTCCTTCTGGAGTAGTCCTGAGTATTAGACATGTGCCATGCATTTGCTTCAAGATAAGGAAATAAAACCAGATCTCTCCCTTTCCTGGTTGGGAGTTTTTTTATTATTGTTATTTTCTTGTTATTATTGTTATCGTTATGTATATGTGGAGGAAGAAGGTTATAGGCACATTTGTGCCATGGTGCACATGTGGGGGGTCAAAGGAGCACTTTTGAGAGTTGGCTTTCTTCTTCTGCTGTGGGGTCTGGGGATCAAGGTCCAGCTATCATGTTCATGGAGTAAGTGTTTTTAGCCCTTGAGCTGCTGTGTAACCAATGCCCTTGCTGTAACCAGTTAATTCTTCAGAATATTCATTTTAAACCCTTTACTAGCTAAAAGGCACTTCCCCTGATAGATTCAAGTATCTTCATTTGCATTGCAGGGAATGAAAGCAACGGTTGCTATTGTCCAGTTATCACTGGATCCAGAGCTAGAACTAAGCACAGATTCAAATGAGAGAGGACAGGAATTTTAGGAGGCATCTCTTAGAATCAGACAGGAGATCACAATCTCAGCAAAAGCAAGTTAGGATGGCAAAAGCCCAAACAAAGGGTGAGGGGTAACTAAAGCCTCCCAACACAGGTTCCCATCGAGTTCCTCATGAAAATGAAAGACTCGGGCTTGCAGAGAATGTCCAGTACTGCCCGGTGCATGCCAGCTCCTCCACACAAATTAAAGCTTGCAAAAAAGCCTATGCACTGGATCAGTCAGTAGCTGCGCTCACTTCTAGCAGCTCACAGGTCAGCTCTGCCCCAGGGTGAGGAGACTGTTCTTTATCATTGGTACCAGAAGCATCTGTTTATAGCTGTCTCATTTTTAATTTGGAGGCTGCATGTGAGCCCTGGATCCCCATTTGTGTCTTTGTTTGACTTGCTATGAAAACAAAACTACTATGAGCCCTGAAGGGCCCCTTTCCATTATCTGCTCCACCTGACACTCTTTTGGATAGTTCCCTATTCTCACTATATAGCCTTGGCTGTTCTAGGACTTACTATGTAGGACTGGCCTCAAACTCACAGAGATTTGTCTGTCTCTGCCTCCCAAGGGTTGGAATGAGAAGCGTGAGTCATTTCAGATCTTCACCTTTGCCTCCACTTCTACAAATTCAATCCTCCAGTCTCACCCCTGACTCTGTAGCAGACCATCTGCTGAGGCCTCCCCTCCTCTCTCCCTGACCCCCAACCACCAATGAGTCAGGATGTTCTGCACCAACCTTCCTCCCTAACCATCCTGTTTTCCCAGACCCGCCTCCAGCAAGCCCCACACACACACAAAATTCAAGTCTCAAAGAAAGCTGGCAGGCAGGCTAGCTTCAGCTCTTCACTCTCCTTCCTCTCCTCCATATCCAATTCCCCAGTCTCATCCCCTGCTCTCCAGCAGACTGCCTGTTGTGGCCTCTCCTTATTTTCTGCCCTCATTCCTATAGGACTAAACAGATCCTGGAGGAACACTCTGCTTTCCACCCTCCTGTGGCCCTTCTCAACCACCCTCTTAGCCTATCTCTGTCTCTAAGTGTCAACCCCCCAATATATAGAAACACATTTTACCTGGAATACCCAGTGGACACACCTATCAGGATACCAGAAGCATTCCCTACTATCTACCAAGCAACAATCAGCCGTCACACACTGCTAGGAACCACAGAGGGCAACAGAACCAATAAACAAAACATCCAACAAAGACAAGATCAGATATCATCACCTAGAATTATAATCTTCCTAAACCCTGCCACCTAGACCCCAGCATAAAAAGACAATCAACAACATCCAGGACAGTATGTCTCCACTAGTGGCCAGCAACCCTACCACAGCAGGCTGTGAGTATTGCAACATAACTAAAGCACAAGACAAAGCCCTTAAAATAGCCTTTATGGATATGACAGAGGTCCTTAAAGAGGACATGAATAAACTCCTTAAAGAAATCTATAAAAACACAAGAGTGGAAGGAAAAGAGTAGAACTGTTCAAGACCTAAAAGTAGAAAGAGATTCAATAAAGAAAACCCAAATTGAGGAAAAACTGGAAATGACAAATTTAGGAACTCAATCAGGAACTTCACAGGCAAGCCTCACCAACTGAATAAAGAAATGAAGTAAAGAATATCAGGCACTGAAAATGTTAAATCTAAGTGGGGAAAACGGGCAGAAAACATCTAGGAAATCTGGAACACTATGAAAAGATCAAATCTAAGAAGAAACCCAGGTCAATGGCACACAAAGTATTTTCAACAAAACATAGAAGAGAATTTCCCTAATCTAAATAACAAGATGCCCATCAAGGCAGAAGAAGCATACAGAACACCAAGGAGCCTGGACAAGAAACAAACTGCCCTCAGCCTATACAAAGCAAAGACAGAATATTAAAACTTTCAAGGGAAAAAGACCAAGTACCGTACAATGGCAGACCTACTAAAATAAAATAACCTGATTTCTCAATGGAGAGACTCCCTTGGAGAAAACTAAATTTTCATTTGTAAGTGTCTATCAGTGGGAGATAACTTCTAGGTTAAACATGGAAGCTTATGTCCACTTCTCCTTTGAACTTCTCCAGCACCCCATTTGGTGTAGACCTGTGTACGTTGCCTAAGTCTCTGTGGGCTCAAATGTGTAACAATCGTGTTAATTTAGGGGGTAGGTGGGAACAAACTCTATTTGCTTGGTATCCTCTGACCTCTCTGCTTCACCTCTTCCTCAGAGTTCCATGAGCCCTTGGAAGAGGGATTTGATGGAGATGTCCCATTTAAGGCTGAGTATTCCAAGATTTCTTGTTCTCTGCATAAGTCTGTCTGTGGATCTTGGTTATTATATGCTGCAGGAGGCTTCTCTGATGATGGCTGAGCAAGGCACTGATCTATGCATATACCAGAATATCATTAGGAGTCATTGTATTGGTTTTTTAATTTAAATTAGAAGCAAGCTTGTTTTACATGTCAATCCCAGTTCCCTCTCTCCCCCTCTTGACCCCCCCAATGACTCCCTATCTCATCCCTTTTCTGTTCCCCAGGGAGGGTGAAGCCTTCCATGGGGGACTTTTCAAATTCTGTCATATCATTTGGAGCAGGGCCTAGGCCCTCTCCCATGTATCTAGACTAAGAGAGTATCACTCTATGTAGGGTGGTCTCCTAAAGTCCATTCATGTACTATGGATAAATACAGATCCTCTACCAGAGGCCCCATAGATTGCCCAAACCTCCAAACTGACATCTGCATTCAGAGAGTCTGGAACAGTCCTATGCTGGTTTTCCAGCTATCAGTCTGAGGTACATGAGCTACCCCTTGGTCAGGTCAGCTGTTTCTGTGGGTCTCTCCAGCCTGGTCTTGACCCCTTTGCTCATCACTCCTCTCTGCAACTGGGTTCCAAGAGCTCAGTTCAGTGTTTAGCTGTGGATGTCTGCTTCTGCTTCCATAAGCTACTGGATGAAGGCTCTAGGTTGGCATACAAGGTAGTCATCAATCTCATTATTGGAGAAGGGCATTTAAGGTAGCCTCTAGACTATTGCTTAGATGGTTAGTTGGGGTCAACCTTGTAGATATCTGGACATTTCCCTAGTGCCAGATTTCTTTTTAAACCTATACTGGCTCCCTCTATTATGGTGTCTCTTTTCTTGTTCTCCTCTATTCTTCCCCTGACTCAATCATCCTGCTCCCTCATGTCCTCCTCTCCCTTCCTCTTCTCCCCTTCTCTTTCTCCTAACCCCCATGCTCCCAATTTGCTCAGGAGATCTTGTCCTTTTCCCCTTCTCTGGGAGACCATGTATGTCTCTCTTAGGGTTCTCCTTGTTTCCTAGCTTCCCTGGAGGTGTGGATTGTAGGCTGGTAACCATTTGCTCTATGTCTAAAATCCATATACAAGTGAGTACATACCATGTTTGTCTTTTTGTGACTGGGTTACCTCACTCAGGATGGTTTCTTGTAGATCCATCCATTTGCATTTGAATTTCAAGATTCAATTGTTTGGTTTTTTTTCTGCTGAGTAGTACTCCATTGTGTAAATGTACCACATTTTCTCTATCCATTCTTCAGTTGAGGGGCATCTAGGCTGCTTCCAGGTTCTGGATATTACAAATAATGCTTCTATGAACATGGTTGAACAGATGTCCTTGTTGTATGAATGTACATCTTTCGGGTATATGCCTAAGAGTGGAATTGCTGGATCTTGTGGTAGACTGATTCCCATTTTCCTGAGGAACAACCATACTGATTTCCAAAGTGGCTGTACAAGTTGGCACTCCCACCAGCAGTGGAGGAGTGTTCCCCCTTCTCCACATCCTCTCCAGCATAAACTGTCATTGGTGTTTTTGATTTTAGCCATTCTGACAGGAGCAAAATGGTATCTCAGAGTTGTTTTGATTTTCATTTCCCTGATGGCTAAGGATGATGAGCACTTTCCTATGTGTCTTTCAGCCATTTTAGATTCCTCTATTCAGAATTCTCTATTTAGTTCTGTACCCCACCTTTTAAATGGATTAGTTGGTGTTTTGGTGGATAGCTTCTTGAGTTCTTTGTATATTTTGGAAATCAGCCCTCTGTCAGATGTGGGGTTGGTGAATATCATTTCTTATTCTGTGGGCTGCCGTTTTGTCTTGTTGACTGTGTCCTTTGCCTTACAGAAGCTTCTCAGTTTCAGGAGGTCCCATTTATTAATTGTCAATTTTAGTGTCTGTGCTACTGATGTTACATTCAGGAAGTGGTCTCCTATTCCAATTCATTCGAGGGTACCTCCTACTTTCTCTTCTAAGAGGTTCAGTGTGGCTGGATTTATGTTGAGGTCTTTCATCTATTTAGACTTAAGTTTTGTGCATGGCAATAGAAATGGATCTATCTTCAGTCTTCTACATGCCAGCACCATTTGTTGAAGATGCTTTCTTTTTTCCATTGTATAATTTTAGCTTCTTTTTCAAAAATCATGTGTGTGAGTTAATATCAGGGTTTTCAATTCGATACCATTGGTCTACCTGCCCTTTTTTGTCCCAATATCAAGCTGTTTTCAGGACTATAGCTCTATAATAGAGCTTGAAGTCAAGAATGGTGATGCCTCCAGAATATCCTTTATTGTACAGGGTTGTTTTGGCTATTCTGGGTTTTTTGTTTTTCCATATAAAGTTGAGAATTGTTTTTTCAAAGTCTGTGAAGAATTGTGCTAGGATTTTGATGGGGATTGCATTCGATCTGTAGATTGCTTTTGGCAAGATTGCCATTTTTACTATGTTGATCCTACCTATCCAAGAGCATGGGAGATCTTTCCATTTTCTGGTATCTCCTTTAATTCCTTTCTTTAAAGACTCAAAATTCTTGTTATACAGGTCTTTCACTTTTTTGGTTAGTGTTACCCCAAGGTATTTTACGTTGTTTGTGGCAATTGTAAAGGGTGATGCTTCTCTGATTTCTTTCTCCACCAATGTGTCATCCGTATGTAGTAGAGCTACTGATTTTTTTTTAGTTAATCTTGTATCCTGCCACTTTGCTGAAGGTATTTTATCAGCTGTTAGAGTTCCCTAGTATTTTTTTTAAGAGCAGTAGTACTTGGTTTCACTCTAGGTCCCTGATTTATCTAGTATCAGTTTCTTGGGTTACCCAAACAATGTCAGGTATAGGTTCCATGTCATAGAATAGACTTAAGTCAAATCAGATATTGGTTGGTTACTCACACAAGCTTTGTGCCACCATCTTCCTAGCATATTTTGCAGTCAGGAGACCATTGTAGATCAAAGGGTTTAGCTGCGTTGGTGTTTTCATTCTTCTTTGATAACATGCAGAGTTCCTACCTGCACCAAACATGCTAGCAACTAAGGGTGAAAGCTGTAGAGAGGCACCTATTTGACTTCTCTGTATTCAACAAGTTTTGTCAGTGTTGTCGGTTTGTGGAGAACAACTTACAGTCTTGGCAACAGCCTGGGTTGTTTGGGGGTTCCTATGGGATCCATTTGGCCAACAACCCAATTAGATATAGTCCAATCACAGTAGTGGAAGCTTCATTTGGTAACAAGAAATGGCTAGTTGAGGCTCTGCTACCTCCACTATTTGACAATTTCATTTAGATTCTCTTCATAAATATGTATATATTTTATGAAGGTTCTACTGTATTAGGTTTTCGTATTACCCCTCAAAAGGCTTTTAATATTAGTTGTCTCTCCCCATATTCCATTCCTCATTCTCCTCTTCCTCCCCAACCCCACTAGATCTTTCCATACCTGTTACATACCCCCAACCATTCATATCTATTCTATTTGCTTTTCCTTGTAAGACCTATATGTACCTCCCTAGTTCCTTGCTCTATGACTAGCTTCTGTGGTTCTACAGATAGTAACTTGGTTGTCATTGCCTTAGCAGAGAATATCCACATACAAAGAAAAACATAAAATACTTTTCATTCTGAATCTGGGTTACTTCAAAGAGAATAGTTTCTTCTAGTTACATCCATTTGCCTATGAATTTAAAGATCTCATTTTTTCAAAGACTGAATAATATTCTATTGTGTAAATGTACCACATTTCCTTTATCCATGCTTCTGTTGAGGGACATCTAGGTTGTTTGCAGTTTCTGGCTATTATGAATAGACCAGCAATGAACATGGTTGAACAAGTGTCTCTGTGGTAGGATGAAGTGTCCTTTGGCAATATGCCAAAACTAGTATAGCTGGATTGTGAGGTAGATTAATTCCCAACTTCTTCAGGAACTGCCATGCTGATTTCCATACTGGCTTACAAGTTTACAGTCCCACTAGCAGTGGATAAGTGTTCCCTTACTTCACATCCTCACCAGCATGAGCTGTCACTTGGTTTTAGCCATTCTAATGGGTATAAGATGAAATCTCGAAGTCTCTGATGACTAAGGATGTTTGTCTTAGGATTACTATTGCTGTAATGAAACATCATAACCACTCACAGTTCCATATAACAGTTTTTCATCAAAAGCAGTGAGGGCAGGAACTCACACAGGGCAGGGACCTGGAGACAGGAGTTGATGCAGAAACCATGGAGCAAGCATGCTTGCTCAGCTAGCTTTCTTATATAACTCAAGATCACTGGCCCAGGGATTGCACCACCCACAATTGGCTGGGTCCTCCCCCATCAATCACCAATTAAGAAAATGCCCAACATGCCAGCTTACAACTCAGTCTTATGGAGACATTTTCTTATTTGAGGTTTTCTCCTCTTAGATAACTTTAGCTTGTGTCAAGTTGACACAAAACTATCCAGCCCAATGTCAAACAGTTCTTTAAATGCTTCTCAGCCATTTAAGTTTCATCTTTTGAGAATTTCCTGTTTAGTTATAATCCCCATTTTTAATTGCATTATTTGCTTTCTTGACATCTAGTTTTTTCAGTTCTTTCTATATTTTGGATATTAGCCTTCTATCGAATGTATAGTTGGTAAAACTATTTGGCTGCCAGTTTGTCTGATTGATGGTGCCCTTAGTCATAGAGAAAATTTTCAGTTTCATGAGGTAGGTTCCTTTTATTAATTGTTGATCTTGGTGCCTGCACTAACAGTATTGTGTTTAGAAAGTCTTTTCCTGTGCCAGTGAGTTCAAGTTCTGACTTTCTCTTCTGTCGGGTTCAGTGTATTTGGTTTTCTGTTGAGGTTTTTCATCCAATTGGAACTGAGTTATGTTTAGGGTGATAAGTTTAAATCTATTTCCAATATTCTATCTGCAGCCACTCAGTTTTGACCAGTGACATTTGTTGAAAATACTGTCTTCTATTCCAGTGTATATACCTGGCTTCTTTATCAAAAACCAGGTGTTCACAGGTGTTTGGATTTATGTCTGGGTCTTCAATTAGATTCCATCGATTGTTGTGTCTGTTTTTGTGCCAATACCAGGCTGTTGTATTGCTATAGCTCTGTGGTATAACTTGAAATTGGGGATAGTGCTATTTCCCTCGGTTCTGTTGTTATTGATCTCTTGGTTTAATCCAAGGTAATCAGATGCAGTGTTATTTCAATTTTCTTCTATCAGTTGAGACATGCTTTGTATCTGAGTATGTGGTCAATTTTGTAGAAAGTTCCATGAGGTACTGAGAAGAACATTTATTGTGTTCAGTAAATATCAATTAGGCTCATTTGTTTTATAACTTCAGTAAGCCCCAGCATTTGTCTGTCTAGTTTTTGTCTAGATTATCTGTCTGTGAGGGAGGTCTGGTATTTAAGACTCCTGTTGTCAATGTGTACATATCAATATGTGATTCAAGCTGTAGTAGTGTTTCCTTTATGGGTGCCATTGTGCTCATTGCATAAGTGTTAAGAATTGTAATACCTGTCTTTTTGTACTTTGAGCCTATATTATGGCTCCCAGTTTAGTGTTTTTAATGAAATTCCTGAGTGTGTAAATGAGTGGATCTCTGCTTCTACATCTGTTTCATTGTCTTTTCTTGGGTTCTTTTCCTTTTGTTTGTATTAGTTTGTAATTCTGATGTATTAGTTTTTTGTTTTATCTTATTATATTATACTATGTTATATTCCTTTAGAATCTTTTTGTTTGTTTTGTTTTATTTTTCAAGATAGGGTTTCTGTGTAGTCATGGTTGTCCTGGAACTCATTCTGCAGAAGGGGCTGGACTCAAACTCAAAGATCCACCTGCCACTGCCTCCCCAATTCTGGGATTAAAAGCATGTATAACCTACTGGCCACCATCCAGCTAAAATCTTGCTTTTTAATAAAATACAGGAAGGGAATGGATCCAGAAGGAAGGGGAGGTTGAAAGGAACTGGGAGGAGTAGAGGGAGGGAAAACCATAATCAGGATTTATTATATGTAATGGCTAGTCTTGGTTGTCAAGTTGGCTGCATCTGGAATTAACTAAATCCCAAGCAGTTTGGCGAACCTGTGATGAGTTTTTCTTGATTGGATCATTTGGTGTGGGAAGACACACCCTAAATCTGGGCCATACCTTCTGGTAGAAGCCTACATGAAGGACATGGAAGAGAATATTTGTAGGATATTCACAATGTAGCTCCATTTGAAATTTTTAGCTCTAAAATATTTTCTAGGCTTAATGTCCCAAAAGACACATTTGAATATTGGGGATGGGAGAGGAGAACTAACTACTCCTGGGAAGATCTGTAACACTGAAGTGAAGATGCAAATGTACACTATTGATATAAAACAATGCTCAGATGGTAACTAACTCTGCCTTATTTTTCACCTTCCTAAATAACCCATCACTCATTCTTTCAACAAGACCTAGCAGAACTGTGTTTGTGTTTCCTTCTTTCTTGTTTTTATTGGATGATGGATGGCAGGTATATTTTATTTGTGACATGACTTGATATAAACTTGCATTTGCAAGCTAATGCTACCTTCATCTAAGTGTTGCTAAGCACTGAGCCCAAAGTCTCGCTCACACATGCTAAGCAAGCATTCCTCCACTGAGCTATATCTTCAGCCCCCCTGTCTGAGATAGGAACTGAAAAAGCTGCCCAAACTGGCCTTGAATTTGCAATTCTCCACCTTCAGCTTCCCAAGTAGCTGGAATACATTTGGAATAAGCTTGGCTGTTGCTCAAGATCCAATATTAGAGTGCATATATTTTACTATGTTCTTGAAAAAAAAAAAGAAACCATGTTTCCAACTGACATTACACACCAAACATGGTAAAAATAGCCTATTATTTCAGTATGAAGAACTCCAGGCAATTCAAGCAGACATTTAAATGGAATCTGTTTGTCTTAGTTAGGGCTTTATTGCTGTGAAGAGGCACCATGACCACAGCAACTCTTATAAAGAAAAACATTTCATTGAGGCTGGCTTACAGTTCAGTAGTTTAATCCATTGTCATCATGGCAGGAAGCATGGTGGCACACAGGCAGGCAGGGTGCTGGAGGGGTAGCTGAGACTTCTTTGGATGGATCAATAGGCAGTAGAAAGAGACAGTGAGCCACTAGGCGTGGCTTGAGCTTTTGAAACCTCAAAACCTACCCCCCAGTGACACACTTCCTCCAATAATGACACCCGATATGGGCCTAGGGGAGCATTTTTATTCAAACCACCACACTGTTCCAAAAAAGAAAGTTTCTTGAACTTCTAAACTTCAGAAAATGGAGCCTGAGCATGCTAGTTTTTTGTTTGTTTGTTTGTTTTGTTTTGTTTTTTGTCAACTTGACACAAACTAGAGTCATTTTAGAAAAGGGAACCTCAATTGAGAAAATGTCCTGGCCAGACTAGCCTGTGGACAAGTCTGTCAGGCATTTTCTTGACTGATAATTGGTGTGAGATTACCCAGCTCACTATGGGCCATGCCACCCATGGGTGATGGTCCTAGGTGCTATAAAAGTCAGCTGAACAGCACCCATCCATGGCCTCTGTGTCAGCTCCTGCATCCAGGTTCCTGCCCTGTTTGAGTTCCTGCACTGACTTCCCTCAGTAATGGACCATTATGTAGAACTATAAGCTGAAATGAACCCTTTCCTCCAGGAGTTTCTATTGGTCATCATGTTGTACCACAGCAATAGAAACACTGCGACAGGAACTAAGTGCCACAGACTGTCACTGGTTGACAATGAGGTTATATAGAAGCTTCTCAATTTGTAATTACTTTCTGATACATCAGTGAGTTGAAACAAGCCCAAGGGAAAAAATGCATTTAATACACCTGACCTACCTAATACCTCAGTTTACCAATTGAATCAACTCTAGAGTACTGCCATTTCCACTCAAAATCATGTGGCTGCCTGGTAGCTGTAAAAACCTCGGGCTGCCCATCACCATGAAATGACATTGCACTGCCTACCACTAATCTGGTAAAAGACTGAAATGTAGAATTCAAAGTAAGATTTCTACTGGACACATATCACTTTTCTGCTATGACAGAGTTAAAAATCATAACTTTAATTCTCAAAAGTTAGGAACCATTTGCATTATAAGCACATTTGGTTATTTTCCCTTCTGTGATTTGTATGTTCAAACTTTACTATTTTTAAAGAATAGTTTCATTCATTCTTTGAGAATTTCGTGCATGTATACAATGTATCTTGATCATATTTGCCCTCAACTTCTCCCTCCCACTCCCCTGGGACCTTCCCCAACATATCCCCATCTGACCTACATGTACTCTTTCTTTTTTTAATTAATTCCCTGAGGTTAGCTAGAGATGTGAGTGTGTGTGTGTGTGTGTGTGTGTGTGTGTGTGTGTGTGTGTGTGTGTGTGTGTGTGATCCACAGCAGCATGTAGAGCCTACCAGCAGAAAAATGAAGAAAAATGACTCCCTGTTCCCAGTAGCCAGCAGCTGCCAGTGGCTCCTCTGCTAGGAATGGGGTCTCATAAGTCTCTCTCCCACCAATGCCAGGACACTGTCTTAATCTTCTATGGGTCTTGTGCAGATAACCACAGCTTCAGTGAGTTCATGAGTAAAGTGTCCATATCATGCCTAGGAGACAGCATTGTTGCAGATTGTTCTTCCCTCCAGCCTGGTCCCACAGTCATGTCAGCCCCAAATACACAGACGCTATATTAACTATTTAACTTTTGGCCAGTGACTAGGGCTTCTTATTGGCTAGCTCTGCCTTAATTATTAACCCATAACTACTAATCTATGTATTTCTATGTGGTCTTGGCTTACCGGAGAATGCCGGACCTGCCACTCCTTTGCCTGCAACATCACAACTCTTCTAGCAGGCTCTCCTACCTACCTTTTCCAGACTTCTCCTCCTCTCCTAGCCTCACCTATCTTCCTGCCTCATTGGTCATTGGCCCAACAGTGTTTTATTCATCAACCAATAAGAGAAACATATGCAAAAGGACATCCCCATCACAACATCTCACAGCACTCAGTCTCCATGTAAGAGTCTCCTCTGACTCTTACATTCATTCTGCCCCTACTTCCCCAATGTTCCCTGAGCCTTGTGATCTGGGCAAGGTGGGGGTTGGTATAGATGTCATATTCACTTATTCTCCACACTTTGACCAGCTATGGGATTCTGCATTGACTGCTGCCCATTGCAAAAAAGAAGTTTCTCTGACCAAAGCTGAGAACAGTATTAACATCATACATGAATAAATATAAACATGTAGAAGAAAGTTTGATAGCTTATCAATTTAAAAACAACAAAACAACAGTAAGGTCTATATCTCCCAAATCATGGGCTTTTGAGAAGGTTTACAGTGCCCAGGCATGAACTCCCTCTGTAGATGCCTCACATACAATCAGAAAGTATGTTGGTTACCCCTATAACAGCTGTGTCAATATTGTACTAATGGGCACATCTTGCCTAGCAGGTTAGTATTATGGCATGCAGGGTCCACTGCAGGGGAGACTACTGGTGACTTTTCTCCCTTAGCAGTGTGTAAGGCACTTCTGGGACTGGAAAGGCTAGCCAGAAAGCAGATAAGAGGCTTTTCGGTCCATTCAACAGTGAGTTCTCTGTGTCCTGCAAAATGACTTTTCTTCTGAAATGCAGTCTCACCATCTAGATATGGTGGGCAGCTAGGAGCAATGACAATAGCTTGTGTTGTGAGGGGCCTCCTGGGGCTTGCTCATGTTTTTCTTTGGTGTTCTTTCTAATATCTGTTAAAGTTTTTAATATTAGGAATAACAATATAGTTGCCAAATACATAGCAAATATTTTCCAATTTTTCAGAAATAAAACATAGTCAAATCTTTCATTTGTGATTCCCTTCATTGAAGCATCCCTCTTTCTTGAAACTTTGTAACTGTACTACTAGCATTTAATGCAACTAAGAGTTCTAAAAATATGAGGACAAAGCATTCAATTAATCTATTAGAATTCCTTTGTTCACATTTGAGAAGAAATATCTATCTATACGTGGTAGTTTGAATGCAATTGTCCCCCTTAAGTCCAAAGGGAGTGGAACTATTAGGAGGTATGGCCTTTTTAAGTAGGTGTGGCCTTGTTGGAGGAAGTGTGTCATTGTAGGGGTGGGCATTGAGGTCTCCTTTTCTCAATGTTCATACAGTGTCATCCAGTCTACTTCCTGTTGCCTGGGCTCTCAGCTACTTCTCCATCACCATGTCTGCCTGCATACCACCATGTCCTACCACAATGATAATGGACTGAACCTCTGAATTATAAGCTGCCACCTCTTTATAAGAGTTGCAATAGTCATGGTGTCTCTTCACAGCAATAGAAAACCTAACTAAGATAGACCCCAAATTGGAAGAGAATAAACTGGAGATAAAGGCTAACTCTATTATCTTCATAAAATGGGAGCCACCAAAGTCTCGTTGTGAAGGATAAAGAGCTGAACTGGGGTCCTGACTTCAGCTTTGTACTCTGGCTGATCTGAAGTGGTGGAAATGATAGTGATCTCTTTGGTGATTCACTTTGTCCTCAGAAAGGAATGCCAGACCCTTGTGTGATATAGAAATAGAAATAGAAATAGAAATAGAAATAGAAATAGAAATAGAAAGGTATCATTATCTCCATGTTACAGAAGAGAGAAATGAATTACCTCTGGTTCACCACAGTATGAAATATACTGTTCTCTTATCAACAGAAACATACAGTCTTGTGAGTGAGGCAAGATGTAGTGAAGGAGCAATCAAGTGTACTCAAGGGAATACATACCAATTAAATACAAATCAAGTCAGTACAAATTAAATACAACAAAACACAATGTGTGGTACTATTGACAATGAATACTGAACATGTAACTGTCAGAGTTAAATAGATTATTAGAGAAATTGGATGTAGACATTAGTATTTAAATTGGAGTCATATTCATGTAAGGAGAGAGAAAGAACACATACCAGATAGGGAGAGTATTGAGAAAGCTTTGCCATAGAACTATCAACTAGGTATGGGAAGAAGAGAAGGCATGGAGGAAACAGTCCTGGTAGGAATAAGCAATGTTAATATTTGTAGCAATTAGTCTACAGAGTTCAAGCCAGAGTTTGAAGGGCCTAGATGAATTTATGGGTCATGGGAGAAGGGGTGGGAATGTGATTAAAGAAATTATCTTTAGGAAGACTGGAGTGATGAGAACACATGAAGCATCTAGTAGGGCTAGAAACAGAGTTAAACACTGACACATTCATCAATCTGTGTCGAGTCAGATGGGCTGAAAAGGCAGGAGATAGAAGAAGTGAATTCAGAGATGATTAAGAGATTGTTCTCCAAGGGTGAGCCCGGGAACGTGGGGATACTCTCACTCCAGAGAAGGAGGCTAAGATGTTAACTTAGGGATGAAAATGACAGAAGGAGTTCGGCGGAGAGCTCCAACATGCCAAGGCCCAGTGGCAGTTCTGCAGCCATCCACCTGCTCAGGTAGGCCAGGGGCTGTTTCCAGTTCCATTCGTCGTCACTGCTTAGAGTCATCTGACACCAGTGATCTGTGCACCGGATCCGAGTTCAGCAGAGAGCTCCGACACGCCGAGGCCCAGTGGCCATCTGCCGGCCCAGCCTAGCGGGATCCAACACACCCGAGCACTGACAAAGCCCTGGTAATAGTGACACCTCCACCCAAGAGAAGAGGACAGACATCAGAGTATTGGATCCGTTTGCATCTACCAGAAGAGAACCTTGATCTCATACACACCAGAAGAGTAAGAAATGCTGCTACACCCACCAGAAGAAAGGATGAGAAGAGAGCAAGGTAAAAGCACATTCAACAACACAAAACTCAATATGACACCACCGGAGACTAGGAACCATACACCAGCAAGACCTGAACTTCACAATGCTGATGAGCCAGAAGAGAATGACCTTAAAAACATCTTCAAGAAAATGATAGATGACCTCAAAGAGGACCTGAGAAAAATCCCTTAAAGAAATAGAAGAAAAAACAAACCAAAAAATATAATATATCAAAAAAATCTCTCAAAGAAACAGTTCAAGACCTAAAAACTGAAATACAGACAATAAAGAAAGCACAATCTGAGGGAATGCTGGAAATAAAAAAGCTGGATAAATGATTAGGAACTACAGATGTAAGCATAACCAGCAGAATACAAGAGATGGAAGAGAGAATCTCAGGAGTTTAAAACACACTAGCAGAAATAGATTCATCAACCAAAGAAAATCTTAAGTCCAACAAATCCTTAACACAAAATATCCAGGATATATGGGATACTGTGAAAAGACCAAACCTAAGAATAATAGCCATAGAAGAAGGTGAAGAAATCCAACTCAAAGACACAAAAAACATATTCAACAAAATCATACAAGAAAACTTTCCCAACCTT
Organism: Cricetulus griseus; assembly: GCF_003668045.3. Lineage (NCBI taxonomy): Eukaryota > Metazoa > Chordata > Mammalia > Rodentia > Cricetidae > Cricetulus > Cricetulus griseus. The sequence goes on from NC_048595.1 coordinate 261,434,130, forward strand.
AAGAAAGACACGCCATTGAAAATACAAGAAGCCTACAGAACACCAAATAGACTGACCAAAAAAAAGGTCTCCTTGCCACATAATAATCAAAACACCAAACACACATAACAAAGAGAAAATATTAAGAGCAGCAAAGGAAAAAGGTCAAGTAACCTATAAGGGCAAACCTATCAGAATCACAACTGACTTTTCAATGGAAACTCTGAAAGCCAGAAGGTCCTGGATAGATATTCTATCTACACTAAGAGACCATGGATGCCAGCCCAGAATACTATACCCAGCAAAGCTTTCAATCAATATAGATGAAGAAAACAAGATATTCCATGACAAAACCAGATTCAAACAATACATATCCACCAATCCAGCCCTACAGAAAGTTCTGGAAGGAAAACTACAACCCACGGAAATTAACTACAACCAGAAAAATATAGGCAATAGATTACCTCACTTTACCAACAGCCTAAAAAAAAAAAAAAAAAGGATAGAATCCCACAAATAATTTTGCCACCATCACTAAATCAAAAACAAACAAGAATGAACAATCAATGGTCATTAATATCCATCAACATTAATGGTCTTAACTCCCCTATAAAATGACACAGATTAGCAAAATGGATAAGAAGACAGAATCCTTCCTTCTGCTGCATACAAGAAACACACCTCAACTTCAAAGACAGACGGTACCTAAGAATTAAAGGTTGGGAAAAGATTTTCCAATCAAATGGACACAAGAAACAAGTGGGGGTAGCAATCCTAATATCCAACAAATTGGACTTTAAACTAAAATCAATCAAAAGAGATGAAGAAGGTCACTTCCTACTCATCACAGGAGAAATCCATCAGGATGAAATCTCAATTCTGAACATTTATGCCCCCAATAAAAAGGCATCCACGTTCGTAAAAGAAACATTACTAAAACTCAAATCACACATAAAACCACACACACTTATAGAGGGAGACTTCAATGCACCCCCCACCACCACCACCACTGGACAGGAACATCAGACAGAAACTTGACAAAGAAACAAAAGAAATAATAGAAGTTATGGGGCAATTGGACTTAACATATCTATAGAACATTCCATACAAATAAAAAACAATTTACCTTCTTCTCAGCGCCACATGGAAACTTCTCTAAAATTGACCACATACTTGGCAACATAGCAAACCTCAACAAGTACAAAAAAATTAAAATAACCCCCTGTGTCTTATCAGACCACCATGCTTTAAAATTAGAATTCAACAACAACACGAACTACAGAAAACCTACAAACTCATGGAAATGAAGTAACACCCAATTGCACAATTCATGGGTCCAGGAAGAAATAAAAAAAGAAATTAAAGACTTCCTAAAATTCAATGAGAATACGGACACAACATACCCAAACCTGTGGGATACTTTGAAAGCAGTGCTAATAGGAAAGTCCATAGCGCTAAATGCCCGTATGAAGAAACAGGAGAATAAATCACACTAGAGAATTAACAGCACAACTGAAAGCTTTAGGAAAAAAGAAGCCAATACACCTTGGAGGAGCAGACGCCAGGAAATAATCAAATTGAGGGCTGAAATCAATAAAATGGAAACTAGGAGAACAATACAAAGAATCAATATAACAAAGAGTTGGTTCTTCAAGAAAATCAACAAGATAGAAAAACCATTATCTAAACTTACCAAACAACAAAGAGTGAACATGCAAATTAATAAAATCAGGAATGAAAAGGGGGACATAACAACAGACACAGAGGAAATCCAGAGAATCATCAGGTCATACTTCGAAAACCTGTATTCCTCAAAATTCAAAAATCTAAAGGAAATGGACAATTTTCTGGACAGATTTCACTTACCAAAATTAAATCAGGAACAGATAAGCAACTTATATAGACCTATAACCCCTAATGAAATTAAAGCAGTCATCAGAAGTCTCCCAACCAAAAAAAAAGCCCAGAGCCAGATGGCTTCAGTGCAGAATTCTACCAGAAATTCAAAGTACAGCTAATACCGATTCTCCTGAAAGTATTCTACACAATAGAAGCAGAAAGGTCATTACCAAACTCTTTTTATGAGGTTTCAATAACCTTGATGCCTAAACTACACAAGGACACAACTAAGAAAGAGAACTACAGACCAATGAACATTGATGCAATAAATTCTCAATAAAAAACTAGCAAATCGAATCCAAGAACACATCAGAGAAATCATCTATCACGATCATGTAGCCTTCATCCCAGGTATGCAAGGATGGTTCAACATTCGAAAATCCATCAATGTAATCCACCATTTAAACAGACTGAGAAGAAAAAAAAACCACATGATCATCTCACTAGATGCCAAAAAAGCCTTTGACAAAATCCAACACCCCTTCATGATAAAGGTCTTGGAGAAATCAGGGATAACAGGGACATACCTCAACATAATAAAAGCAATATACAGAAAGCCGACAGCCAACATCAAATTAAATGGAGAGAAACTCAATGCAATTCCTCTAAAATCAGGAACAAGACAAGGCTGTCCACTCTCTCCATACCTCTTCAATATTGTCCTTGAAGTTCTAGCTAGAGCAATAAGACAACAAAAGGGGATCAAGGGAATACAAATAGGAAAGGAAGAAGTCAAACTCTCACTATTTGCAGATGATATGATAGTCTACATAAGTGACCTGGAAAACTCTACCAGGGAACTCCCACAGCTGATAAACACCTCCAGCAAAGTGGCAGGATACAAAAAAATTAACTCAAAAAAAATCTGTAGCCCTACTATATACAGATGACATATTGGTGGAGAAAGAAATCAAAGAAACATCACCCTTTACAATTGCCACAAACAACATAAAATACCTTAGGGTAACACTAACCAAAAAAGTGAAAGACCTGTACCATAAGAATTTTGAGTCTCTAAAGAAAGAAATTAAAGAAGATACCAGAAAATGGAAAGATCTCCCATGCTGTTGGATAGGTAGGATCAACATAGTAAAAATGGCAATCTTGCCAAAAGCAATCTAAAGATTCAATGCAATCCCCATCAAAATTCCAACACAATTCTTCACTGACCTTGAAAGAACAATCCTCAACTTTATATTGAGAAACAAAAGACCCAGGATAGCCAAAACAACCCTGTACAATAGAGGAACTTCTGGAGGCATCACCATCCCTGACTTCAAGCTCTATTACAGAGCTATAATCCTGAAAACAGCTTGGTATTGGCACAAAAAATAGACAAGTAGACCAATGCAATATAGTTGAAAACCCTGATATTAATGCACACACCTATGAACACCTGATTTTTGACAAACAATCCAAATATATACACTGGAACAAAGAGAACATCTTTAACAAATGGTACTGGCATAACTGGATGCAAACATGTAGAAGACTACAGATAGACCCAAGCCTTTCTCCCTGCACAAAACTTAAGTCAAAATGGATCAAAGACCTCAACATAAACCCAGCCACACTGAACCTATTAGATGATAAAGTGGGAAATACTCTTGAATTAATCAGTACAGGAGACCGCTTCCTGAACATAACACCATTAGCACAGACACTGAGATCAACAATTAATAAATGGGACCTCCTGAAACTGAGAAGCTTCTGTAAGGCAAAGGAGACAGTCAGCAAGACAAAACGACAGCCCACAGACTGGGATAAGATCTTCACCAACCCAACATCTGACAGAGGGCTGATCTCCAAAATATACAAAGAACCTAAAAAGCTATTCTCCAAAACATCAAACAATCCAATTAAAAAGTGGGGTACAAAACTAAATAGACAATTCTCAATAGAGGAATCTAAAATGGCTGAAAGACACATAAGAAAGTGTTCAACATCCTTAGCCATCAGGGAAATGCAAATCAAAACAACTCTGAGATACCATCTTACTCCTGTCAGAATGGCTAAAATCAAAAACACTAATGACAATTTATGCTGGAGAGGATGTGGAGAAAGAGGAACACTCCTTCACTGCTGGTGGGAGTGCCAACTTGTACAACCACTTTGGAAATCAGTATGGCGACTCAAGAAAATGGGAATCAGTCTACCACAAGATCCAGCAATTCCACTCCTAGGCATATACCCAAAAGAAGCACATTCATACAACTAAGACATCTGTTCAGCGATGTTCATAGCAGCACTATTTGTAATAGCCAGAAACTGGAAGCAGCCTAGATGCCCTTCAGCTGAAGAATGGATAGAAAAAAAATGTGGTACATTTACACAATGGAGTACTACTCAGCAGAAAAAAACAATGGAATCTTGAAATTTGCAGAAAAATGCATGGAACTCAAAGAAACCTTTCTGAGCGAGGTAACCCTATCACAAAAAGACAAACATGATATGTACTCACTCATATAAGGATTTTAAACATAGAGTAAGGGATTACCAGCCTACAATCCACACTGCCAGAGAAACTAGTAAACAAGGAGGACCCTAAAAGAGACAAACCTTGTCCCCTGGAGAAGGGGAAAGGGTCACGATCCCCTGAGCAAATTGAGAGCATGGGAAGGTGGCAGAGGGAGTTATGAGAATGAGAAGGGAAGAAGAGGAAGGGTGCAGAGGTCATGAGGGAGCAGAAAGGTTGAGTCAGGTATAGATTAGAAGAAAGGATATTCGTTGGTAGGGTTTTAGTTGGGGGGGTGTTAGGGGAGGAGGGGAGGGAGAAGGGAACTGGGATTGTCATGTAATGCAATCGTGTTTGTAACTCAAATTTTAAAAAAAGAAACAAAAAAATGAAAATGACTGTGCAACTACTGGAGAGCAGAGAGGAAGCTAGCTGAAATACATGTGTTTCCACGTGCTGAGTCACACACTCATTCCTGTACAAGACCCAATAAACACTGTTCTCTATGCAACCTCAATACCCCACAGATGAATCATCTTTAAAAAAAATATATCATTTTTAAACCTGGTGGCTAGGTTTAAAAGCTGATTGTGAGAACAGATGAATCCTTCATTGTGACAAATGTAGACATTAAAAACCCAGAAGTCTGAGGCATCAGATTCTAGCATTCACAGTCAGTAAGTGGATTGGAGAATCTAACAAAGGCGATTATAGAGCGCTCTGAAAACTGCACAGTTGCCTTCTAAAGCACCAGGCGTAGAACCTCCCATTTGCCGTCAAGGGTGAGAATGGCAAAATTAATGGAGAAAGCAGAGTTATTCTGCCAAGGAGACCCATTTGAAAGTGAAATAGAGGTCAAAACCCCACTCTAACGTGGAAATTGAGAAAGCGCCAGATGTTCCAGTGCTGTGATACAATTCCAAAAGGGCAGAACTGAAGGATTATTAACCATGCCAGCTGGCATCGAAGAATTTATGTTTTCTTTGTTATGTGAAATGTACAGCCATAACAGAAAACATTAAAAACCTGAGCAGGTTCAAAGAACGTGTTGTAAAACAACATAAATCAAATCCAAGGGCGATGACTACAACTAACAGCAGAGGGCGCCCTTCAACGCCTGGCAAATTCTCAAGGCAGACAAACTCCAAATGGAAGGGCCTTTTATTTCCTGGAAACTTCTGGTTACAATTAAAAAAAAAAAAAAAAAATGTCCGTTCACAGAAATAGCACAATTGTCTGTTTTTTATAAGTGAGTTACAAAAACAATATTTAGATCTTCGGGTCTTAAATCTTTCTTTCTTTAATTTTTTTCCCCCACTGTGCTTTTTGCTTATAAAGAAACTTTATGTGGCACTCCTGGTGTCATAATTCAGGATAATGTAGCTATCAAATGCCGACGGGAGAGTGACCTTCACAATCTCTACAGTACTTCAGACTACCCTCCTGATAGCGCAAATGGCCATTCTATAAAACTGCTTCTTAAAAAAAAAAAACTCTTTTGCCTGATAGCACCTGGATGGAAATGTACAAACTGTAAACACAAGAGGCTAAATTCTATAACAAGGAATCTTTAACAATTCAAGGCCTGGGAAGATACACATCTGGCCAAACACCAAGATGTTTGGATATCTAACCAAAGTCTCATTTGTATTTTTTAAAGATATTTGTAAGAGCATTTTGGATCATTTGGAAACAGAATACACCGATTTCATATAACAATCCCAACCAGCTATTTTAACTGATGGAAAATGGGGGTGGGGAGTACAAGCAAGCTTTGCGTTAAAATGTTGTCATTGCATCTACACACTGCCTTTGGAGAAAACGGTGATTTTTCCAGCATTTAAGACATCTGAATATAGAGTGTTATTTAGATGCACATTCCTGGTCTTTGGATTGGAAGCATATTGTTAGCTATACTGACAGAAAACTTTAACCCAGGAGGCAAATCTAGCCTGCTGCTTATTTTTGTATAAACTACAAGCTAGGAATGGTTTTACTTTTAAAATGGTTTTTAAAAAAAAATCAAAAGAGATGTAATGTTTCATGACATAAAAATTACATGAAACTGTGTGCTCATTGACCATGAAGGTTTGTATTTCATCAAAAAGCCATGGAAATTTGTTTGCTTTTTGTTATGTAAACATTTGCCTGATAACCTCAATTTTGCTTTGAGTCTCATGAAGCCTAAAATATTTTATTTACTCTCTCTTCTGTACAGAAAAAGCTTGCCAAATTCTGAACTATGTCCTTTTTAATGCTCCTTGAGGTCTTGTTAATAAAACATGCTGCCCCTTTAGCACTAGAAGCAAACATTGTGCAAACCTGGTTCCCCAAGATAATTAGTATTTGGAATTGCCTGAGTAACATCAAAAACCACTGCTGCTGGGATCCTAGGCCCAGAATGTGACTTCCTGGCCTGTGGTATAACCCCATCCTTAAAGTTTCTGGCGATCCCAGATGATCTGAATGTGGAGTCTGGGGGCTCTTCCTTTAGTGCTTTGGCAAATGCAGTGCCTGCCCCCAGCTTTATCCAGGCCCTCGAAGCTCCCTGCTGCTCCTTTAGGTAACTCAAATGATTCCTCCCATTGCCCCAAATTCTTGCCAAGTTCTTCAGCCCCGCCACTCCAGCTTCCTTCTAGCAGCTAGTGCCCTCCTCAACAATTCAACTGAGAAAGTCCAAGCCTGCCCAATCCAAAGCCTGCTTCTTTTGCTTTCCGAATGCAATCTCCTTCTTGTCTGTTTTCTTCTCTCCAGCATCATAGTGATTGAAAAGAAGTCTTAAATCTAGCAGGCTTTCTTCTCAGTCTCCACGCCTCTTCCAGTGAGAGGTGTGGCCTGGAACAGATTGCTTTAATCACTCTGCTCATCTGCGCCTTCAATCATAAAGTCTGGTTTAAAATGCCTAGCTCTTAGAGGTTTCGAAGATTACATGGGCTTTTCCTGTAACTTAATCTATGGTGCTCGGATTAGCATCACCTGGACTCTTGTTAGGTATTCGGAGTCTCAGGGCCCATCTAGGCCTCGGTATGAGCATCTACATAGTACTGGCCTCCCTCTGGTGGTGGTTTGTGTGTGCATTACAAAGAAAGCAGAGAGCTGGAAGCTTTGAGACACCAGGCTGGCTCTTATTGCACTTGATCCCCAGGCTCCCCTGAGGCTGGCTTTTATGTGCAAAGTGGCTTGCTTACACTTTTTAAATCTTTCCCCTATCTATAGAATAGTTTGAAACAAAGGATGCTGTGGCAGGATTGGAGGTGATTAAGACCCAAGTCACTGTCATGCAACTGACAAAAGCTGCCGTCTGACAGTCATGACCCTAGAGGTACACAGCTAGTGAACTAAAAGATCTCTTCTGATGCTAACACACACACACACACACACACACACACACACACACACACACACTCGTGCAGCTGGTTTCAGAGCCTATAGCCTGCCAGAGGCAGAGGGGGCCTCAGCCAGGTGTCCTTAGACACTGAGTGGCAAGAATGAGGAGTTACGATTAGATGAGATCCTGGACTAGGGTGTGACCAATGGGAATGAAAAACAACATGGAGTCCAGAAAATGGCAACATGGTAGGGGGCGCCATGTGACAGTAATGCAGGAAGTTGCCCTGGGTTTGTTGAAGATTTCTGGGAGGAGATTCGATTTGACACAAATTGAAGGGTTTATAAAGTTTAAGTGTCAGGTGAAATACCAAATACAAGCTAGGCTGCATGAACCTCAGCATCCAGATCTGAAATTCTTCAGAGTCTGGAACCTTCTGGGTGTTGAAATTATGCCACAAGTGAATAGGGCCACATCAGAACACATGTGACCAAATGCAATAAAGCTGCAGGCATGATGAAAGGGGGACTTCACTTCAGAAACACAGCTCCATCTGAAGCAAGAGGTCTTCATCGGGAGCCCATGGGCACCTACAGTTAGGTTCCTGTGCCTTCAGAAGGGCCAAGCTAGAGATCATCTTAACTAAATGTTTGTTTTTAAGTAAGGAAAGGCCTTCTAGGCCTTAGAGAGAACATTCCATGGTTGGCTGAGGTATTTGATTCACATCCATGGAACTAAGCAAGGTCATCCACAGACAAGTGCCAAAGGGAGGACACGGAGTATTTACTTAAACCTCCAAGTACTGAATGTTCATGCCACCGTGTTTTACAGAACCCTTCAAGTTTTGCCTTTAAAAGGGCTCTCTTCTAGGAGAGCTGGTGGAGGGCTGAGGCCATGAGGTCCATAAAGGCTTCTTGGTCAAAGATGCTTCAGAGAAACTTGAGCATCCCTTAGTAGACAAGTAGATGTTTACTGAACACCTGTCCAGTGCTGCTGCAAGGCTGGACATCCTTACTCAATAAGTGAGCCTAGAACCGAGTTCTTTCCTTTTTGTCTAGAGGGAAAGGGGAGAGAGGTGGTGATGAGGCCAAACCTCTCCATCTTGCCCTTCCCTTCCTGGTTTTACACCCTGAGCTATGCTACCTCGGTCCAAGGTCACCATAGCTTCCCAGATAAGGACTCTGTTTCCTTTCTTGATGCACTTCATTTTGACTGGGTACCACCAGGGAAATCCTTGCTTGCTTCACCTGAGTTATTAGTCCAGATGTTCAAAGGAGAAGGGAAGGAGGAAAGAAAAAGGATAGGGTCAATGTTAGCCCCCGGGCATGTATTTTTAATTCTTGGCTTCTTGAAGTGGAATTAACATGCCATTCTCCAGATCTACAAGATCCCAGAGAAATGTCCGAGCATAACGTTGGAGAGCCGTTAACGAGCCATCTTGTTGAAGTCCAGTGGTGCACTCCTTCATTTTTATGTCTACACCACTCCTCTTGAGAAGAAGTAATTAGTAAATATTTGATGGACTAAACGAAGAGATAAATAAATAACAGAAAGCAACCTGAGTGTTTTAGCTCCTGCCTGTGGGAACTAAGGATCCGTGACACCCAGTAGAAGGAAACAAAGGCCAGGAGAAGAGGCCTCAGACACAAAAGGAGCAGCTTAGCCAAAAGCAAGCTGTGTCCAAGGGGGAGCCTGGAGCTCTGGAACCTTTAGAGCATGCAGTAGAAACAGCAGAGGCTGCTACACTGGAGCATCATTTTTTATAACACTGGTGAACAGAAATTTAGCCAGCTGCCTTAGAAGAAGAAAAGCTAGGGGGTGTTTTCCAAGGAACTAAGCAGTAGATTCCCTTATATAAAGTAGACATTTGTGGGTTCTGTTTGTTTGTTTTTTAAATTCAGGAAATAAGAAAGAAAAGACAACAGTGAAGAAATAGAACAGGATGCAAGGGAAGAGAGAAAAATGGAGAGAGATAAGCAAAGAGAAAGGAAAGGAGAAGGGAGGGCAGGGGAAGGAGAGGGAGAGAGAAAGAGTGTGTGGGAGCCTGCCCTTACTTTGTAGCTAACTGGAAACTAACCTCGTGAAGTAAGGCGCATACCTCCACTTGAAAGATGGCATTATGCACACAGGCCAGTGTTATGGAGGAGACATCAATTTTCTGCTAATGCCACTGAGAAAAGATGAAGAGCTTCAATGACTATGGGCAGCTTAGTGATGACCAAGAGCTTAGAGACTTGTGCCAAGTTTGTTTCAGAAATGGGAAAAGAATGAAGTGCAACAGCAAGATTTACCCTCCTCCTTGGTCCACAGCCGAAACCGGCTTCAGTGTGAAAGATGAATCAAGTGTTTTGTTTTCCAGTCTGTGCTTCCCTGCTCCAGGACAACTGATATTTAGGAGAAAATGGGCTGAATATAACCCAACAAATGTGTGTTGTTATGGTGTTCATGCTTTACTTTAAAATATTTTGGCTAGGGAGATGGCTTGGTGGGTAAGGTGCCTGCCGCACAAGCATGGGAACCTGAGTTCAGATCCCCAGCAATCATATAAAGAAGCCAGGAAGACAATGCCTGTCTTCAACCCCAGCACTTGGAAGGTGGAAATTGGCAGATCCCAGGAGGAGCTCACAGGCCAGCCAACCAAGTCAAATTGATGAGCTTCAGGTTGAGAGAGATCCTGTCTCAAAAACAAGGTGGAGAGTGATCAAGAAAGATACCAGACATCTGCCTCTGACCTCCATATGCACACACAAACATACACACAATATACTGGAATGCATGCTCATGTGCACGCGTGCGTGCACACACACACAAATACACACACACACACACACACACACAGAGAGAGAGAGAGAGAGAGAGAGAGAGAGAGAGAGAGAAGGGAATATGTATATACAATACATGCATCAAAACAAATGTTTTAGCATAAATAGAGTATATTAGTGTAAGTTGACAGGACCTTGTTATTGTCTATCATCCTAAGTGGAATTTCACATATTATAAGTGGTTGGTCAGGTAGCCAGTTGGTTCAGAAAACCTGCACCCCCAAGGCTGCACACACTTCCATTATAACCCACATGAGTGGTGGGAAATTAGGCTAAGGAATAGTGAATTCAGTCACTCGCTGATTAAATTAATGTGACAGTAGGTATACAGGTGTGTTGGGAAACACTGTTAGTCCTACAAAACGAATCTAGGAAGGCCTGTTCCTTATGCCTTATGCTATAACCTAGTAAAAGATTGGCAGTTTCTGATTTTAATATCAACTCTGGAGAAATCCGTGTGTCTTCCCCCAGCAAACTTAGAGCATCTGTACAAGAATGGTGTGATACTATTCCTGGGGAGATAAGAAGAAACCTCTACCGTACAGATGTTGCCTGGGGTGGCTTGGATGAAAATGACCCCCACAGACTCACAGGGAGTGGCATTAGTGGAGGTGTGGCTTGTTGGAGGAAGTGTGTCACTAGGGGTGGGCTTTAAGGTTTCAGAAGCTCAAGCCAGAAGCAGTCTCACTCCTGCTGCCAGATGATCCAGATAGGAAACTCTCAGCTCCTTCTCCAGCACCATGTCTGTCTTCATGCCAACATGCTTCCTGCCATGGCGATAATGAACTAAACCTCTGAACTGTAAGCCAGGCCCAATTAAATGTTTTCCTTTATAAGAGTTGCTGTGCGCTGGGCAGTAGTAGAGCATGCCTTTAACCCCAGAGCTCCAGGAGGCAGAAACAAGTGGATCTCTGAGTTTGAGGCCAGCCTGGTTTACAGAGTGAACCAATGAAACCCTGACTCTAAACAAACAAACAAAAAGAGTTACAGTGGTCATGGAGTCTCTTCACAGCAATAGAACACTGACTAAGACACCGCCACAGTCCAACTTGGTAAGCCAAGGAGTTTTGTTGGGGTTTCTTAAGGTATAGGCGAGGGGTTACTTACAGGAGCAGAAAAAGACAACTGTACCACCAAAGCCTATCCCAATGTGAATGGGATCCTGGATCATACTGCACAGCCTGCAGGCATCTCAACAGGTTAGACAGTGTCTTTTCCAGGTGCCTTGGTTGGTCTAAACATCTTTCAGACAGCTGGGCTTTACTCCTTTGGGGATGACTCAACAGTCTTTTCTGTGTACATACCCTCAGAAAGGAGGGGCCTAGTGAATCTCATCAGTTTCAGGAACTTCCTGGAGCTATTTTGAGTTATTTACTTCCCTACAAGATACAATGTCCCAATTTGGGAGGAACCTGTTGCACAGTAGGAGCTGAAGCACAGGAAGATAGAGATCTAGAGGTTGTAGATGTAGCTGGGGGCAGGGATGCTTGCCTGGCTTGTGCTTTGCTCTGGATCCAAAGAGGTTAAGGACTGGACTATAGCTGGTTGTTTTGTTTTGTTTTTCCCTACTCTTTACTCTTTTGGGGGCCCATCACCCAGCTCCCTAATAAATCACACAGAGGCTTATTCTTTTAATTGCCCTTGGCTTCTTTCTAGCCAGCTTTTCTTAACTTAAATTACCCCATTTACCCTTTGTCTCTGGCCTTTTATCTTTCTCTATTTCTATATACCTTTCTTTACCTTTTACTCTGTGGCTGGCTGTACAGCTGGGTAGTTGGCCCCTGGCGTCCTTCTTTCCTCCTTTTCTTGCTCCTTGCTCCTCCTTTACCCAGATTTCTCCTCCCATTTATTCTCTCTGTCTGCCAGCCCCGCCTATCCTTTCTCTGCCCAGCTATTGACCCTTCAGTTCTTTATTAGACCAGTCAGGTGTTTTAGACAGCAAAGTAACACAACTTCACAGAGTTAAACAAATGCAACACAAAAGAATGCAAAACATTTTTGCATCCATTAAAACAAATGTTCCACAGCATAAACAAATATAACACATCTTAAAATAATATTCCACAACACTGGACTTTTCACTATCACAAACACTGGTGAACTCTAGATGACCCTGTGACCATGTCCTCCCAGGCCAGATGGGGAGCACTCTCGCTGGCAGTCTCACAGAGAGACTGGTACAAAAAGGACAATTCCATGATGGGTACAAACGCATACAAAGGGTTTGCTACAGTTGGTGCAAAAACTCCTTGGGCTATATGAGCATACTGTTCAGCTCACTTTATGAATGGCTGACAGGCATCCCTCTGTGCTGCATCCCCTGGTGTTGCAACATTAATACTAACAAAATGGTCTCTCTCCAATACTCCAACTCTTGTTGGAGTAAACAAAACTGAGATAGTGACAAGAGAGAGAAGCAGCTGCCACCAGCAGCAGAGTCGTGGTGGAAGTCTTGGTGGTGACAGTGAATCTGCCACCTAATCCTGAGGAAGCAGTGGAAGGGCAGGCCACTTTGATAGACCCAGAAGAGGTGGAGCTGAGGAGAACAGTAGGCTAGCCACTCTAGAAGCTGGGGAACCAAGAGGGATCTGGTCCCGAGCCTAGGGAACTGCCCAGCCCTGGTGAGTAGCAGGAGGGGGTCAAGGGAATCCTGGGCAGCCACAACAAGTGTCTGAAGCAGAGCTGAACCGTCTTTAGGTCAAGTTGCAAAAGCAACAAAGGATCAGCTGCATGGCTGGCATCCCCGGGAGAGGCAGAGCCACTACAAGGGAAAGAACAGGGCTTGATGGTGGCAATAAAGGCCTTCTGAGCAGCAATAGCCATGAAAGTGGTGATAGGAGACTGTCACACTGCCAGTCAAGCTGACAGGATTGAGGCATCTCGATGCACTAGAACTATAACACTAAGGGTCCCCGTACCTAAGGCCTGCACAGGAGCTGTAACACTAGAGGGCTCCACCGGCGCACACCTGGTAGTCTGCTGCTGGCTGCTATTCTCAAGCATCCAGAGAACTAAAACTGCCAAAGACAAGCACTTGTTGAAAAGCTCCTGCTTGCCTGCCCTTGGGATCTAAGAGAAGCTAACTTTTACCCACGTCAAACTGGTGCTCCTATTACCTACCAAAAATAAGTTAAGAACCATGCCTTTTGGAAATGTCCTGGGTCAGTTCACCACACAGAAATAAACAGGTTGAATGGGTGAGATTGCTGCTATCTTTTTGTTTTGTTTCCCAGTGGTGAAAGAGTATCTCAAAAAAGAAGTCCCTTAGTCACTAGTACCTTGAGTGTGAACACTGACATTTCTACAACCTTCTGTTAACTTTGGCTTGATTTTTGCGATCTCTGAAATAGGCTATCATGCAATTCTGGCAAGTGGACTCCCAAACATAAAGCTGGTTTCAACACCACTTCGGAATTGTATGCCCACTATATCTATGTACCAGTGTGTCTAGCACATTAATGTGGAAGATGGGTATGTTGAGGAGGAGTGCATCTGTTACTTTTCTGTTGCTGTAGTAAAACACCACAACCAAGCAACTCGCAGCAGGCACCAGGCATAGTAGCTGGAACAGGAAACTGAGGGCTCACATCCTTTGCCAAAAGCACAAAGCAAAGAAAAAGCAAACGGAAATAGGGAAAGTCCTTCCGTTTTCTCAGCCTGTATCCAGCGGCCGAGTTCTAGAAGGTCACATAGTGCCACCAAGTGTTCATATTCCAAGACTATGAAGAACATTTCTCATTCAACACACCAGGAAGAGTTGTGGGGGGATTTTTGTTGTTGTTGTTTTTTATGTTTTATTTTATTTTAGATAAGGAGCATTTCGCTAAAGTAGACACTGACTTTCAGAAATATAAACTTGAAATCAATAAGTCAACATCAAGCTATGTCAAATACAGGCTCTCAGTACAGTCTCCATTCAGTGCTATTTTCAGCAATGCATCATCACTTTGAGAGCGAAAGAACCTTGACAAAATGTATTTGAGCTGATGTTTTAGAAGGTTGGACAATGGTAACTCGGCTCATCACACATACTATGTAGCCTCAAACTGTACCAAAAGTTTCATAGTTTCATTTCTTCTTCTTCCTTTTTCTCCTTCTTCTCCTTTTTCTCCTTCTTCTCCTTCTTCTTCTTCTTCTTCTTCTTCTTCTTCTTCTTCTTCTTCTTCTTCTTCTTCTTCTTCTTCTTCTTCTTCTGCATTGCTGTGTCTCCTAGCAGATGAGTTAACTAAGAACAACAGTTCCTGTGTCCATCCCTACAAGATATGAAAGGAAAAAGAAATTGAAAATAATGAGTCAGCATATCATTTTAAAATCTACGAAAGCTAAGTGGGATGTGTGTATAAGATTAAATAGTGCTAAAAGGAAAATCAAGACAGCAGTAACCTCATTCTTTCAACTGTCTTTCATATAATCACCACAGCATTTTGCATCTTACACACATACTGCTCTCCTTTGCTTATGACATTTACAAAGCCATTTATTGGTTTCCAGCAAGAATTGGGAACCGTCTTGCTAGTGTATCATGACAAAGCTGGTTTCAGTGATCCTAGGAACTGGGGCAAAGTTCACAAGTGGGAATAATCCCTATATCATGGAAATTGAAGATTCTAGATGATTTTTAGTCTACTAACATGATCAAGTTTACACATAAACCAGAATGAGTCTAGATCATCTATAACTGGGCCCCCAGCTGGGGAGTGCAAGTAGCCAATCACGGGACAGCATGACCCATAATACCTCAGGAGTCAAAGAGGTGCCTGATAGGAGATGACCTCATATGAGCTCACTCCAAATAACCTCGAAGTGGGAAGGCAAGAGAAGTGCCTATTTACCAAGAAAGCTCAAAGCCATCAAAGCCCAAGGAGAACTTCCTATCTCCCAGTCCAGGGGCATATTGGTAAGCCATCTCTGGGGGCATTGTGAACACTGATCTGTAGCACTGGCTGGTATCTGTGGTACAAATGGACCCACCCTGAGCGAGTTCAAGCTACCAACAGGTTATTAAGCAGCTCAGGGTGGTACTTAGCAGTTGACTCCCAGAAGCTATAACTCAACACATCACCATAACTTCTACTTCCTCCAACTTCCTCCACCCTGAAGAATCAGTTCTCCAGGGAGACAACAGAAACCTGCCCTTTGAGAACAGGTCTGCAAAGAGATGGAAAGTGGGACAATACTTGGCATATAATGGCTCTTGGAGTATCAATTAAAACCTTGGACTTGACAGAGAGTGGAGCCTCCATTCTTTTTACTTAAAGACTTATCTTATTTTCAGTTGTGTGTGTGTGTGTGTGTGTGTGTGTATGAGAAAGAGGGGGGTGTATTTGGGCATGTGTATGCCACATGTATATAGGTGCCCATGGAAGCCTAAAGGGTACCGTATCCACCAGAGCTGGAGTTACAGACAACTGTAAGCCATGGGTGCAGAGAAACAAACTCAAGGCTTCTGCAACAACAGTTGTGCCCTTAATTGCTGGGCCATTTCTCCATCCCTGCTTTTTAATTATAATACAGAACTTTCACACTAGGATGATTTAAAGGATGTAAAATCTTCCCAGATTTTCACACGCATACATAAATATAAGGTGGTAACAAATCAATCATCTCAGTTAGATCAGCAATTAAGAATCAGAAGCTGCAGAGCTATTATTTCACGGTGGTTGACTTTTTAAAACCTACTTTTAATATTCCCTTCCTATCATGTGCTTGGATTATTATTATTATTATTATTATTATTATTATTATGCCTTTATAAGGGAGGCCTTCATATATTCAAAGTTCTGAAAACAACGTGAACATTCAACTTATTGGCTGGATGAAGTCACTTTCCTAACATGTCTCTGTGGGGCCCCCACATTAGGCAGCTTCTTCATGAAGGTGTGCATGAAGGTGTGCCACTGTGAGGACTCTCAGGAGAGAGCCAGGAGGGAAACATCAATTTTTAAAAGCAGAGGTAACAGTGGCTTCGCTGACCTAAATGGACCCGACAGCTAAATGGGAAGAGATGAGGGAGCTGAACACGAATTTTGCTTCAGAACACTCACAGGGTAGAGCAGAAAGAAACTTAATCCTTGTGTGGAGTTAGACCACTGGAGTCAAGATGGGACTGTCCATCTCATCTCCACTGAGGCGCTCCCTGTGGAGGCCTCTGAGGACAGTCTGTGCTCTTTCTGTGATTTCTCTCCTTCTCAGACCATCCTCCAGGGATTGAGGCCTTGAAACATCTCTCCATATATGCTGAGTTCTGGAGAGTCATCTAGTTGTAAACTCAGCAGCTCACAACACATCACCCAATGATGTTCTTGTGGCCACACTAAAATGGCGATTCTCAAGCTGAAGCCTGGACTCCAACAAGTCTGCTCAATGGAAGCTCCGGCAAGTAAACAAAGCTTGATAGACACACCACATCTGCTCAGGTGAAATGAAGCTCCAGCAAGAAAACATGTCATCCTAGGCAGAGTTCAAATGCAAGGAGATGCAGGCATATCTCTGTCATCACAGGAATTCTGGATTATCCTGTCCTCTTAGCTGATGACCTTCATTCTCACTTCACTGAGAAAACAGAAGCAATTACAAGAAAAGTTCACAGGCTTCTACCAAAGCACACATCCTTATTCCCTTTCAAACATGACCTTCCAATCCCCGATGAGCCTCTCCCTTTGTGTGGCAGAAGCCCCTCTAGTTCTCTGCTCTAGCTGTGACAACCTCCATTTGTCTGTTCAAACGCCCTTCATTTGTTCAACCTTAAGTTAGAAAAACAAAGCCCACACTCTTGCTTGGTGCTGTGTTTCCTTCCAACTCATCCCCTTGCCTTCTTCCCTTTGCAGCAAACCTACCTAGTGTTTATTCCCACCCATTCGGTCTTGAGTTCCTCAGTCAGCAACTTTGCTTCCAGCACTCAGAACTCTACTGAACTGTCCTGGACAAAATTATCAATGGTTTCTGTTATCAAAGCCCATATGCAGCTCTCCTTGATTGTGTTCCTTGATCTGTCAGCCCTGTATGTGGTCAGGCTGTTCAGTGGCTCCTCCTGAATTTTGTTCCATCCTGCCCTTGTATTCTGGCTCATCCTTCCTACCCGTGGATCACTCTCAGTCTTTGTGACCTGGTTCCATCCTGTCCTTGCCCTCTGATTCTTCCTTCCTACCCTTGTCTTTGGGGTCTGGTTATCCACTTCTCCCTGATGACCTCGTGTAGGAGGTCCCCAAGGCTCAGACCTTGGATTCTTCCTTTCTTTAATTACCCCCACATTTTTGGTAATCTCATCAAGGCCCTTGCCTTTGTATGCTGGTGGCTTCATAATGTATATCTCCAGGATAGACGTCTCCCAAATCCCAGGTTCATAGGGACAACTGCCTCCTCCATGTGATTGTCTCACCCCTCAAACTTAGCAGATCTCAAACTGATCAGCCCTTCCACTGGGAGTTCATCCACACACAACCTTCTCCCTCTCAGCTGAGAACAACCCCATTCTGAGATGCTCAAGCTAAAACCTCGGAATCAATCTCACTCTTTCTCTCAACCATTTCACAAACAATTATGACAATACATAGTTATCACTTTTAGTTATGATATATCATAACGCTGATAAGTTTTTACAATGTCCCTAAAAATATGGTCCTAATCTCTGTCCTCTGTCCTGTCCCCTGATTTTGTTTTTGAGACAGGATTTCTCACTATGTAGACCTTGTGGGCCTTGTGGGCCTCATAGAAACCCACCTCTGCCTCTGCCTCAAGAGTTCTGGAATTAAAGATGTACGCCACCACATTTGGCTGTCTGTCACTTGAATTCCTGCAGTAATAACCTACTGGTCTTTTGGCATCCAGGGCTTTCCCCTAGTATTTGTTGTAATCTACCCTTAAAAGGAATCCATATGAAACACAAGGTCTATTGTTTCTGTTTAAAATTCTGTAGGACCGTTGCCTCAGGGGAGACATTGCAAAATCTCCTAGCTGAGGGAAACTCAGAGAGAAGCATGTTCCCATCTCAAGTGTCAGGGTCACCTCCTTCCTATACTATAACCTCAACATAAGCACTCCCGAGAGTTTTGAATTCAATTTACTGCTTCAAGGGGCCATACCGCTTCTTTAAATTGAAGGCAATACATGGGGATTTTCTTGTCTTTGATTTTCTTCATGGTTTGAAATTGATATCCTTATGAAACCAAAAGTTTCTTGAACAAACACTTTAATTTCTCTAATTGCATATAAATGGTAATCCTTTCTGTTCTTGCTGACATGCACTCTTGTTGCACATTTAGAAGATGATATGCTGTGTATGTTTTTCCTCTCTTGAACACTTTCGGATTTTGGTTCTATTTAGAAAACAAATTTCATATAATACATTTTGACCATGCTCCTTCCTCTCCCCCAGCTCCTCCCAGATTCCCTTCTCTACCTCCCTACCTACCCAACTTCACATTGAGATGTTACCCGAGGTCGAATGTATGCAGACATCATTTGCATATGTTCCCATGAGTATAGAAAGCAAACTAGTTTTCAAGCCAGTTCATGTGTTCATTTTTGTTCATCAAATTCCCTCAGGCCTTTCAGATTTTGTGCTGACTTGTCAGTACTGACAAGGGCAATTGAAAGCGTATGCTTGTGGATCTGAACAAAATTAAACAAAACAAAGACACCTGCAAGTGTCCCGATCACACCCAGAAAGCTGCAGTATGCACACGTCTCTCACCACCTTGGTTTCTCCCCTAGCTTACTTTCAGCCTGTCTCCAAGCCCAGGGCTTGCTTGGTTCCTAATGGAAGCCTTTCACTGCTGCCAAAAAGGCATTTGCTCTGTTTTCCTCCCTTGAAATGCTCTGCCTCTTAGCTAACTCCTTCCCTTCTTGGCATCTTCACTCAAACCTCACCCCACAATGAAGGCTACTCTTCCCCTGTTTACATCAACCATCTCCCACCCCAGCTGGCAGGTTCTCCCTCCTTTCCCCACCTCTCTTCCTGCTTTCTACTCCATTTTTATCCCTCACTTGGACATGATGTGCAGTTCTTTGTAGTATTAACTCAATTAGAGACAAATGTTTGTCATTTTTCTTCACCAGTGTAATCCAAAATCCTAGAAGTACTTTTGCCTGACCCATAGCTAGTGTCTTGTGAACACTGATAAGTAAGTGGCTTTCCCTGGGATGGATGCTTCAGTTTGAGTCATCTTTTCAGGGAGTGTTCACTGTCTTCTAAGACTTTAAAGTTCTGTACTAGAAAGATATAAACAAGCTCTCACTAGCAATAGTTACAAGATCAGGCCACAGTGCATCCATGTTTTAGTTATTTAAAATGCAATTTAAGTCATATAAAATGCACTATCATGTCTCAAAAATTTCCTATGTCAGTGTTTCCTAATGCTTTTTTTTTTATTTCCCACCCTCTCTGTGAACCTCCAAGAATATATACATACATATGTTTTCCTCCCATTTCAGGGATTCCAAGGAGGCCCTGGCACCCCTGTCTGAATTGCTGGGAGTTTACAGAGCTCAGTTATCAGCTTCAAGCACACATATATTCACAGACATATACACACATGGTCTACTTCACAACTTCTACAGACAGTACATTTTACAAAACCTTTCTCTTTCATCTGATCAAACAGTTGGGGTACCTGTTCCTGTTTTACCATTTATAGCAATCACTTCAGAGTGTTTTAGCCTCACAAGAAGCTTACAAATATAGGACAACCATATGTTAATCCTCTGGATATGCTTTATGTTTAATTTTCACTTCAGGCAAATGGAAGGCAAAATGGAGATGTGGAAATAATTCCCTGGTCCAAGTGTCAGATGACAGAGGAGCCTGCCAAGAAAAGGGGCCTTAGGAGAAACCAACTCCACTAGCACCTTGAGCTTGAGCTCTCCCGCTCAGAGCTAGGCTCAGGGTGGCCCTGTCCATTCTAGAGAACAAACATTTCTTGGTGACCATGGATGTGGCTCAACAAGATGCCCTGGTGCCAGGACGATGATGCTGGGGTGTGCAAATGTGACTAGAGTGGTACATCATCCATGGAGGGTGCATTAAATGGTATCTTTGGAGCATTTGTGGAACTCACTTCTGGAACCATCTCAGCAAAGAAAAGAAAATGTACCCTGGAAAGCTGTTGACAGGTCTCCCAACTCACCTGGACCTGAAACATGTGGTGTCCAGCAGTCTGGAGTCTGTCCCTCAGCTGAGTGGGGGCAAGCTTCAGATGCTTCTCTCTAACTATAAGGGAGCTTGCTTAGAAGCTACTGAAAACCTTTGACAGGGGTCATGACACCTCAGCACGGGCCACAGGGGATGCCCATAGTTGGGATCACTCTTGATGACATTGGAGATGTTGTCTCTAACATGTCCAGTTCTCTAGAGAAGTTTTCAGGGAAGCCTTGAGTGTGGAGGCCCTAACAGCATCACAGTAGGCTGGTATTTTGTCCAGCACCTTGGGGAAAGAAGAGTAAGATTCAAAAGTCACCCCAGAAGCTTACAAGAACCTGGGATGAAGGAATCAGCCAACACGCATTATCTATCAAATGAAGCCAGACCATGAGGTCAAGTTTATCCATTGTCTAGACTCCAAAGTCAGAAGCTTCACCCAGCTTATCTCAGATAACAGGATGCCTTTAAAGACATGTGGTGAATCAGCTGTTGAGACAAACCTGACCTCCTTTTTCTCATCTCTTTCTCACCAGGAAAATATCATTGCATTGGCAATTCAACACCCATGCTCTGAATCTCACAGGCCAGTCTAGCTAATAAGGGTAGTAGCTTCACAGGTAAATTAGGAAGTTTGAAACTAGCACTGCCTTTTCCAGAGCCTCCCTGCCCTCCCTAGGTTGGCTCAACAAGCTCATCCCATATGAGGGACTTGAAGCATCTTCTCAAATGTGAATGCGTGGCCACTCAGCTTTCTCCTTACTGAGTGAGCCCATACCCTGGTTCTGGAACTCCCCCTTGTAAACCCATTTTCTCAAGTTCATCTCAATAGTCTCCAGGGATTAAAAATAACCCAGATGACCATGAGAAGACAAATGGACGAGCAAAAATGTTTCAGATATGATGACATATCATTTGGACCTAACTAGCAATGAAATACAGACCTGCACTACAACATGGATGAGGTTTAAAATATTGAGATGATTTAAATAAGCCAGACACTGTGGGGAGCACATGAAGTTCTGAATGAATGTGTATTGCTGACATAATCACTGTCATGTTGAGGACTCCAATTCCTCAGACCATGGGAACAGCAAGGTTTTTCTCTGACCTGAGTAGGAAGGCTATGAGAGTATACAGACAGTGTTGGGCACAGGTTCCACGCTGACTGAAGCCTGAGTCTGCCCCACACAGAGATTTCCCACCACAATCAGGAAAACCAGTCTCCTTTTAATTGTATACAATGAATCTGCCTTCTTAATTCAGATACATAAAATATACACTCTGAGTTTCCAGGCCCCTGGTGCATCCATCAGAGCTCACAGTCCACATAAGGACAGCTTTTCTGTACATGTGTCTGTGAGTCTATACTTTCTTCATTCTCTCATCACCCCAGTCAGGTAAAGTCCAAAGCTGTGCATATTGAAGCAATACACAAAAAAAACAAATATTGTATTATTCTATTTTTTGAAATATGCAGATAGGCAATTTCAGGCAGACAGATAGTAGATGAGAGGTTCTTTAAGACAGGGGAAAATAGCAAACGAAGAGTAACAATACAGAGTTTCTATTAAAAGTGATTTTAAAAAAAGGTTGGGCAAACTTTGGAAATCAGTATGGGGATTCCTCAGGAAAATGGGAATCAGTCTACCACAAGATCCAGAAATTCCACTATTAGGCATACACCCAAAAGAAGCACATTCCTACAACAAGGACATCTATTCAACTATGTTCATAGCAGCACTATTTGTAATAGCCAGAACGTGGGAGCAACCTAGATACCCCTCAACTGAAAAATAAAGAAAATGTGGTACATTTACACAATGGAATACTACTCAGCGGGAAAAAAATGGAATCTTGAAATTCCCAGGCAAATGGATGGAACTAGAAGAAACCATTCTGATCCAGGTAACACAGTCACAAAAAGACAAACATGATATGTACTCCCACATATAGATTTTGGACGTAAAGCAAAGGATTACCAGCCTACAATCCATACCACCAGAGAAGCTAGGAAACAAGGAGGACTCTAAGAGAGACATACATGGTCCCCTGGAGAAGGGGAAAGGCACAAGATCTCCTGAACAAATTAGGAGCATGGGGAAGGGGAGATGGAGCTATGAAAATGAGAAGGGGAGAAGAGGAGGGATGGGGAGGACATGAGGAAACAGGAAGGTTGTGTTGGGGGAAGAATAGAGGAGAACAAGATAAGAGATATCATAATAGAGGGAGCCATTATAGGTTTAAAGAGAAATCAGGCTCTAGGGAAATGTCCAGAGATCTACAAGGATGACACCAACTAACAATCTAAGCAACAAAGGAGAGGCTACCTTAAATGCCCTCCCCTGATAATGAGATTGATGACTGACTTATATGCCATCCTATAGCCTTCATCCAGCAGCTGATTGAAGTAGAAGCAGACACCCACAGCTAATCACTGAACTGAACTGGAATCCAGTTGCAGAGAAGGAGGAGTGATGAGCAAAGGAGTCAAGACCAGGCTGGTGAAACCCACAGAAACAGCTGACCTGAACAAGGGGGAGCTTTTGGTCCCCAGACTGATAGCTGGGCAACCAGCATGGAACCCATGAACGGGGGTGTCAGTGAGGAGACCTTGGAAATCTATGGGGCTCTTTGTAGTAGATTAGTACTTACATCCCTAGCATAGGAATGGACTTTGGAAGCCCAAACCACATAGAGGGATACTCTCTGAGCCAAGACACAAGGGGTGGGCCTAGGCCCTATCCCAAAGGATATGACAGACTCTGAAGATCCCCTATGGAGGGCCTCACCCTGCTCCCTGGGGAGCAGAAAGGGTATGTGATAGGTTGGGTGTTAGTTGGGGGGGGGGCATGAGAGGAGAGGAGGGAGAGGGAACTGGGATGACATGTAAAACAATCTTGTTTCTAATTTAAATAAAAAGTGAGGGGAAAGTCCTTTAAAAAGATTGGGCAAACAGGCAATAGCTACACAGTATTATGAATGTAATTGGTGCCAATAAATCGTATACTTAAAATGGCCAGGATATACTTATGCCACAATAAAATTCTCCTCAAAAATAAAATATCTAAGTATCATTCAATTCTTTGCATGAAAAGCTATTCAGAAATATCACTTAGATTCCTTACACCCAGGTTTATTCAAGTCTTATTGTGTAGCAGATTCTTAATTATAATTGTAAGAGACAACTCCGCCAGCCTATGGTCTTCGAGTGACTGGCTCATGTGAAAATCTTACAAGTCTGTATAGGAACCATGCTGTGGGTTAGTTGTAGAGTACTTACAAATCTGTATAGGAATTATGGCTGTGGGTTACTTCGTAGAGTGCTTACAAGTCTGTATGGGAACCATGGCTGTGGGTTAGTTGGTAGTGTGCTTGCCAAACCCTAGGTGAAATCCTCAGCATTGCAGAAATGAAGCATGTTGTTGCACTCCTATAATCCAAGATCTGTAGAGATGAAGGCAGAAAGATCAAAAGCCCAAAGTCATCCTCAGCTACATGGTGAGTTTGAGGCTAGCCTAGGCTACATGAGACTTTGCCAAAAACAAACAAACAAAAAAGTTTATAAAGTTTACACAGGGAAAATGCCACAGGCAGGCTCTATTTTTCACACAAACAAGTGACTTTTCAACACCTGAAGTATAGTGGTGACCTGTGGCATCTGGCAGTGGTGCAGCTTCCCTGGCTCAAGGGCAGACCTGTTGAACCAGTCTCCTTGATAATTACCAGAAGTATGGATTTCAAGAACCTTCCTATCTTAGTCACTGGTCTATTGCTGTGAAGAGACACCATAGTCAAGGCAACATTTTTTAATAGTTTCCTCAAATTTATCACTCTTGGGTTTTATTTTTTCTCCATTTTTTAATTTAAATTAGAAACAAGATTGTTTTACATGTCAATCCCAGTTCCCTCTCCCTCCCCTCCTCTCATGCCCCCCCAACTAATACCCTACCTATCCCATACCCTTTCTGCTCCCCAGGGAGGGTGAGGCCTTCCATAGGGGTCTTCATAGTCTGTCATATCCTTTGGGATAGGGCCTAGGCTCACCCCCATGTGTCTAGGCTCAAAGAGTATCCTCTATGTGGAGTGGGCTCCCAAAGTCCATTTCTAAGCTAGGGATAACTTAGAAATAACTTAGGGATCTACTACAAGAGGCCTCATAGATATCTGAGGTCTCCTCACTGACACCCATGTTCATGGGGTCTGGATCAGTTCCATGCTGGTTTCCCAACTATCAGTCTGGGGACCAAGAGCTCCCCCTTGTTCAAGTCAGCTGTTTCTGTGGGTTTCACCAGCCTGGTCTTGACCCCTTTGCTCATCAGTCCTCCTTCTCTGCAACTGGATTCCAGTTCAGTTCAGTGTTTAGCTGTGGGTGTCTTCTTCTACTTCAATCAGCTGCTGGATGAAGGCTCCAGGATGGCATATAAATTAGTCATTAATCTCATTATCAGGGGTAGGCACTTAAAGTGGTCTCTCCTCTGTTGCTTAGATTGTTAGTTGGTGTCATCCTTGTAGATCTCTGGACATTTCCCTAGAGCCTGATTTCTCTTTAAACCTATAATGGCTCCCTCTATTATGATATCTCTTATCTTGCTCTCTTCTATTCTTCCCCCAACTCAACCTTCCTGCTCCCTCATGTCCTCCTCACCCCTCCTCTTCTCCCCTTCTCATTCTCCAAGCTCCCTCTCCCCTCCTACCATGCTCCAAATTTTCAGGGCAACTCTTATAAAAGAAAGCATTTAATTGTATTTACTCCATTATCGTTATGGCAGGCGGGCATGGTGCTGGAGCAGTGTCTTGAGAGGCTGAAAGGGTGGGAGGAGGGGGGAGCGCTTGGTGTGGATTTTTGTGTCCTCAAAGCCCACCCTCAGTGGTACACTTCCTCCAACGAGGTCACACCCACTCCATCAAGGTCACACCTCCTAAACCTCTCAAACTGTTCCACTAACAGGGGACCAAGCATTCAAACATGTGAGCCTATGGAGGCCATTCTTATTCAAACCACCACATGTTTCCTAAGGGATATTGCAAGACAGGTTCAAAAACACTACATAAGCTGTGGTAAGCCATGCTTTAGGTTTATATTTTTAGTTTTTATTTGGAAACAACATTTAATTTACAAGAATGTTACTAAGATAACACAGTTTCCAACCCCCTCCCCCAGCTTCTCCTGATCTGGGAAACAAGCATGCTCAGAATGGGATTAGCATCAGCTCATTACTGCTGAGAAAACTGGAGACTCTGCCACGTTTTCTACCAATGGCTTTTATCATCTGGGATCCAATCAGGGTTTCATTACATTTATTCACTGCGTGTTCTTGGTCTTCTCCAATCTGTAAAAGTTTCTTAATCCTTCTTGGCTTTTCAGGGCTTTGTACATTCAAAGAATACTGACTAAGTATTTATAGTTCATCACTCAATTTTTTACTTATGGTTGAAGAGCTCCGGTGTTTTCAGATGGAATGGATGTCTACAGTAATAACATTTAACAGTGGCCTTACAGAACACCAGTCAAAGGATGGGCATTAGAAACAAGGGAATGATTTAACTGTTCCCTGAATCAGGCTTGAGGCACTGCAGATCTTCCAGGTGGAGCTGTTTAACAATCAATTGCAAGTTTTTCCCAGTACTCAGATAAGAAGATCAAGCTGCACAAATTGTGCAAAAACTGTTGACACTCCCTCCAACAGGGTATACGAAATCACTCCAAGTGATTTGCAAGCTGAGGAAAGGAACAGAAAACACAGTTGAAAATTAGATGACAAGTAAGATTGGACTGGAGGAAGTGAA
The DNA here is from genome assembly GCF_003668045.3 of Cricetulus griseus. Classification (NCBI taxonomy): domain Eukaryota; kingdom Metazoa; phylum Chordata; class Mammalia; order Rodentia; family Cricetidae; genus Cricetulus; species Cricetulus griseus. The sequence goes on from NC_048595.1 coordinate 261,460,538, forward strand.
GCCAATAAAGGAGATGGAGGAGAGAGGGGAACAGCCTAAGAACGAAGAGGCAACCAGATGTCAGTGGTGTCTAGAAAGGAGAAAGGAATGATCAACATGTCAGCACTGCAGTCATAGATGAGGACAAGCCCAAGGACCAGAAGGAAGGGTTGAGGACACTTGGAGACATAGGGCACCTGCGTTTCAATAATGTGGAAGTCAGCGTGCCCCAGACACATAACATGGTGTCCTAAGGAAACATTAGAATAGAACAGAGGTACTTCTTTCTCTTTTTCCTTCTTTTTATGTTTTCTTTTTCTCTTTCAGCCTGGCAGGCAAACAGGTTGGAGACAGAAGACTGGGACAGCCAAGTCTCTTGCTTTATACATTATAGTCTAAAGTAGAAGAGATGCTATTGCCTAAAGCAAGCATTTCTTAGTGTGAGCTAGGCGAAGGTAGAGTTGAGAAATTGTTGAGACCCTCACAGTGTACACATAGGGACCTAGAGGAACTGATGTAGAAGTCTGTTTTCATAAACTCTTCAATGTGTAGGAGAGCTATTGTCACATTCAGTTAAAGGTGGGATTACTTAAACCACAGTAACCCAGCTTTGTGTTTTTTACCCATGATACAGTTTTTGAAGTCACAATGCTCAGGTTGTCTGAAAACAACAATTCGATGTGTTTCCTGACATTTCAGACGCACGGCAATGTTGCTTGGGGATGGAACTCCACCGTAAGCACCAAAAGAACAATCTACATTTTATTCGTCACATGGGAGCAAGCATTTAGACGCGTCTGAACAAACAACTCTGACTTATTTATTTAAGCTACATTTTTATAGAACAATGTACTGAAAACATAAACAACACTAGGCTGAAATGTGGGCTGTTTATTTATTGAATAGCTCATAAAATAATAATATGACTCATGAAAGTTTGCTATTCTCTTCGGGAATGCAGCCTGGGATTTCTTCTGATGTACACAAAACATACAGTCATCATAAGTAATACCAAAGGAAATGATTAAATTTAACTTTTTAAATAATTAAGAGCACTTGTTTAAATCGAATGGCAGCTGACTGTAGTTGGAAAATTGACTTCATAACTACCATACCCTGCTATAGTAACGCTGTATCCTACATGTTTTCAGTAAAGGATCCTCTGTGACAAGCAGTAAGAAGTGTCCCAGCTGAGTTATCGTGTGGCAAATCATCCTTTCCCTCTCCGGATTTTGTTCAGAGTACATTTCACAGACACTTTCATTCCGATCTCCTACATTAAACACACACAAATCTAGTGTCATTACTGGGCAACAGGGAAATGAAATTTCTACAAAAGAAAGTAATTTAGTAGCATGCTAAATAAAAAGAACCTACCATCCCAACAGACGAGGTAAAACAGAACCCTTCAATTTATAGCAGCATTGAAGGCAGAAATCCTAGAATTTTGCTGCCTGGGTTCAAATCCAGCCCTTGACCCTTACTAGTTGAAGCCTTGAGTTACTTAGCCTTAGTAAGCCCTTCCTTAAAAATACCCTAATAATAGTTCTTACTGCAGAGTTGTGAGCACTGAATACTAGTGACTACAAGAAAAATGCTTCCTATATATACACTCAAATAAAAAGCTTTCGTTGTGCACACACATTCAGGGGCTTTTGTTTCTTATAAATAGGAATGCTCCAGTCAAAGATGGTATAGAATCTATACTATAGATGGAGCTACTGCTCAGCAAGTCGCTTGACCAAGGACAGAACCAATTTGGGAGGCCATTTTTAAGAACACAGAATTACCGTTAAGTCTGCAACACAGTCCTTCCTTTCTAGAACTCTTTGTATGAGGAAAGAAACCAGAAACCGAAGTCACCAGAGCCCTTCAAGCTCTCCCAGCATTTTACAGCTCTGGTAGTGTGACTTGAAAGCTCTCAGTACCCCTGAGGTAAGACAGAACTAATGTAAGAATGTTCTGTGAGACTAACTACAGCCTAATCCCGACCCCATGGGGACGGTTCTTGGATCCCCTTCAACTCAGCGATGAGAGACTCACAGGATCTCATAGTTGGAAGGACCAACCCGAGGCTTTTACTGTTAGAGCATGTTTTACGTGCAGACCAGAGGCCGTGTGCTCCAGAAGGAGCTGGCGGATTTGTGAGGCTGCCAAAGAGCCAGCTGCCTGCAGCTCCAACTTGCTGAGAGCCAGCCTTCTCAGACAGGGCTGCCAGGACTCAGTCATCGTGCCTGTAAGACGCTTGCCTGTGACTCAATCCAAAAGAACAGAACTGAGGGGGAAAAGCAGGGATCTACAAGCAAAGAAAGCAGAAGCAGGGTGTTGTCTATCCTCTTGAACCACAATAAGACTGTCCTACTTGAGTTCCTCTGAAACGGAAACACCAGCTGGAGACTCCACTGTCAGGAAGTGAATGGAACCTTCGCCAAGTCTTTGGGGAACAGGAACAATGAAGGCAAAACACCAAGGAGACATTTTCTTTTCTTTCTTTCTCTTTTCCTTTCTTTTATTCTTTTTAAAGATTTTCTCATAAACCAACCAAGACCCCCGCAGTTCACTTAGTTTATCTTCACTAAGCAAATTTTATGTACTAATAGAATTTCCTTTTCTTTGAAGACAACCAGAAGTGGCTTGGCTGGGGAGGGGGCTGAGTATTAGAATTATCTTTGTAGCTCATCTGGAAAACCCCTTCATTTAGTGGAAGGCAGCATAGCAAACACAGGGTGTATTGAGCCTGGCTATATATCTTTCTGGGTGGACCCTGATCAAAAAGCAAACCTTTCCCAACTTCCCCTGTGTGCAAGACTGGGAGAAACATAACACCTACCTCTCTGGAAGACTGAAAAGACTGAAGACAAGACAAGTTCCTGCCACATATCCTACTACATTGCCAGCACCTGCTGAGCTACTAGTTAACTACACAACTACAAGTATGTCATTATTTCCAGTAGACATCACTTGATGGTACCCTCTTGACCCAACACACCAGGCACTTAACAGATCAAGGGAAAGATGTCCCAATGTCCCCTGGACAGTAGCAACTTCTTTTCTTCTCTTTCTTTATTGTTGATTTATTTCTCTAATAAGAAATAACTTTTTAACTATGAAAAGTCACTAACTGAAGGCATCCAACTTGAATATTTCTATAAAATGCTCGTTATTACTAAAATTGCTTTGGATAAAGCTCTGCCTAAGAACACAATGTTTGAGAACTTGTCTTTGACATCTTGTTAAAGCAACAGTGTGTGTTTATGTCTCAGCCTTCTGGAAATCTGCTCTCAGAAGGAAATGGGGACTTGTTGCAAAAATCAAAAGTATGATCTTTGGCCCTGGGGAAGCTTATAATTTAATAGAGTAATTGGCTGGACACAGAGCCACATAATAAATATGGCAGAAGCACATAAGCAAACATTTATATCTAGCTGCAAACAGCTGCATAGGTTTACACAGGTGCTACATAGCATCGGGGAGAAAAAAAGTTAGAGAGCAGGGCTTTTTACAGCACTTGGCAACTAGAATACAGAGCAATATAAGTTTAGAAAATGCTTCCTCGGCACTGAACAATGGTGAGGCATGGGAAGCTCAAAGATCAGTGAAGCAAAAGAAACTCCAATTTATAGAAAAAGCAGATGTAACAGATTAGAAAGGGGTAAAATTGAGTTGTGGCTGAAAATAGCGATTGAATATGTCCATTGTGTCAAGACTTTGGCTTTGTGTGAATCATCTCATCTAACTCTCTGAGGCTTGGGGAAATTAATGTCTTGACTGAAATTTATGTCTGAGTGTCAGCAAGTTATCTATTCTGAGATTGAAATCTAGTTTGGCCTGGCTCCAAACCTATCAGTATTCACTGAGAAACAGCCAGGGGGATTCACAAATGCTTATCTAACCCATTAAGCTACAAAGGAAAACTGCAACAGTTCCAAAACTTGAAGAAGCCTCGAGGTAGGGATGGGGCAGACTGCCCACAGAGTGTGGAGAAGTCAGCTGGAGAAGACCAATGGATCACTCCACCTCCTCAAAAGCATAGTTGACAAACTCTCCCTTCATGACTCAGTAAGCTGCTTTGATGTAACCACTTTCATTCCCCAACACCACAGTATGGAAATACCACCCAGGAGAAGGCGAGACATCCTATCTATGCATGGAGGTAACCAGGGAGGGTGCTAGTTAGTCATCTACCCAGTGACACTGCCAATAGGTAACTGAACAGGGAAAATATCTGCTCCCTGGTAATGCTTTACCACGCACTGAGTTCCTGCAGATCATGCCCTCTTAATGTGACCACCGAACAGCAGAGTTTGGGGACAGGAGAGCCTACCTGAACTTGAATCCCATTGACTCTGGGAACTTGGATAAGCTTTGTAAATATTCTAGGTATCCTTTATAATATATGCATACCGGGTCTGTATTAGTTTTATGGAGGAAAATCAACAGGAATTAATACACAAGAAACACACAGAGTTTGGAACATTGAAAGTGCCCGGATTGATTCAGTTTTGCTACTGAAGACATCATAGAACAAGTAAAACACTTTTCAAGCTCTTGAAAGCAGTCAGAGGCATCTTTTGTCCTTCTCCACATAGCTATCTCAGTCAATACTGTCATCCTCATGTTAAACGAAAATCTGCCACTAACATCATTGGGTGAGACAAGTACATTTTTCATTTTTATTTATTATTTGTATTAGAAAGAAAATTATTTTACATGTCAATCCCAGGTCCCTCTCCCTCCCCTCCTTCCCTGCCCCTCCAACTAACGCCCTACCCATCCCATACCCTTTCTGCTCCCCAGGGAGGGTGAGGCCTTCCATAGGGGGTCTTCAAAGTCTGTCTTATTCTTTGGGATAGGGCCTAGGCCAACCCCCTTGTGTCTAAGCTCAGGGAGTATCCCTCCATGTGGGATGGGCTCCTAAAGTCCATATCTATGGAAGTGATAAGTACTGATCCACTGCAAGAGGCCCCATAGATTTCCAAGGTCTCCTCACTGACACCCACATTCAGGGGATCTGGATCAGTCCCATGCTGGTTTCCCAGCTATCAGTCTGGGGACCAAGAGCTCCCCCTTGTTCAGGTCAGCCTTGTATGGACCCCTTTGCTCATCAGTCCTCCTCTGCATCTGGATTTCAGTTCAGTTCAAGGGTTAGCTGTGTCTGCTTCTACTTCCACCAGCTGCTGGATGAAGGCTATACAATGGCATATGAATTAGTCATCAATCTCATTATCAGGGGAGGGCATTTAAGGTAGCCTCTCCTCTGTTGCTTAGATTGTTAGTTGGTGTCATCTTTGTAGCTCTTCAGACATTTCCCTAGTGCCTGACTTCTCTTTGAACTTATAATGTCTCCCTCTATTATGGTATCTCTTATCTTGCCCTCTTCTGTTCTTCCCCCAACTCAACCTCCCTGTCCCATCATGTCTTCTTCACCCCTCCTCTTCTTCCCTTCTTATTCTCCTAGTTCCCTCTCCCTTTCCCCCATGCTCCCAATTTTCTCAGGAAATCTTGTCCCTTTCCCCTTCTCCAGGGGACCATGTATGTCTTTCTTAGGGTCCTCCTTGTTTACCAACCTCTCCGGCAGCCTGGACATCAGGCTGGCAATCCTTTACTCTATGTCTAAAATCCACATATGAGTGAGTGCATACAATGCCTGTCTTTTTGTGACTGGGTTACCTTGCTCAGAATGGTTTCTTCTAGTTCCATCCATTTGCCTTCGAATTTCAAGATTCCATTGCCTTTTTTTCCCCGCTGAGTAGTACTTCATTGTGTAAATGTACCACATTTTCTCTATCCATTCTTTAGTTGAGGGGCATCTAGATTGCTTCAAGTTTCTGGCTATTACAAATAATGCTGCTATGAACATAGTTGAACAGATGTCCTTGTTGTATGAATGTGCTTCTTTGGGGTAAATACCTAAGAGTGGAATTTCTGGATCTTGTGGTAGACTGATTCCCATTTTCCTGTATGGAAATCAGACATACAGATTTCCAAAGTGGCTGTACCCATTGGCACTCCCACCAGCAGTGGAAGAGTGTGCCCCTTTCTCCACAACCTCTCCAGCATATACTGTCATTGGTGTTTTTGATTTTAGCCATTCTGACATGAGTAAGATGGTATCTCAGAATTGTTTTGATTTGCATTTCCCTGATGGCTAAGGATGTTGAACACTTTCTTATGTGTCTTTCAGCCATTTTAGATTCCTCTATTGAGAATTGTCTATTTAGTTCTATACCCCACTTTTTAATTGGATTATTTGGTGTTTTAGAGACTAGCTTCTTGAGTTCTTTGTAAATTTTGGGGATCAGCCCTCTGTCGGATGTGGGCTGTCATTTTGTCTTGTTGACTGTGTCCTTTGCCTTACAGAAGCTTCTCAGTTTCAGGAGGTCCCATTTATTAATTGTGGGTCTCAGTGTCTGTGCTACTACCGTTATGTTCAGGAAGCGGTCTCCTGTACCAATTCATTCAAGGATATTTCCTACTTTCTCTTCTAATAAGTTCAGTGTGGCTGGGTTTATGTTGAGGTCTTTGATCCATTTGGACTTAAGTTTTGTGCATGGCAATAGACATGGATCTATCTGCAGTCTTCTGCATGCCAGCATCCAGTTATGCCAACACCATTTGTTGAACATGCTTTCTTTATTCCACTGTATATCTTTGGCTTCTTTGTCAAAAATCAGGCGTTAATAGCTGTGTGGGTTAATATCAGGGTTTTCAATTCTATTCCATTGGTCTACCTGTCTATTTTTTTGCCAGTGCCAAGCTGTTTTCAGGACTATAGCTCTTGAAATCATAACAGAGCTTGAAATCAGGGATGGTGATGCCTCCAGAAGTTCTTTTATTGTTCAGGGTTGTTTTGGCTATCCTGGGGCTTTTGTTTTTTCCATATAGAATTGAGAATTGTTTTTTTCAACTTCTGTGAAGAATTGTGCTGGGATTTTGATGGTGAATGAATTGAATCTGTAGATTTCTTTTGGCAAGATTGTCATTTTTACTATGTTGATCCTACCTATCCAAGAACATGGGAGATCCTTCCATTTTCTGGTATCTTCTTTAATTTCTTTCTTTAAAGACTCAAAATTCTTATAATACAGATCTTTCACTTTTTGGTTGGCATTACCCCAAGGCATTTTATGTTGTTTTTGGAAATTGTAAAGGGTGATGTTTCTCTGATTTCTTTCTCAGCACATCCATATATAGTAGGGCTACTGATTTTTTTGAGTTAACCTTGTATCCTGCCACTATGCTGAAGGTGTATATCAGCTGTAGGATTTCCCTGGTAGAGGTTTTTGGTTCACTTATGTAGACTATCATATCATCTGCAAACAGTGGAAGCTTGGCTTCTTCCTTTCCAATTTGTATCCCCTTGATCTCCTTTTGTTTTCATATTGCTCTAGCTAGAACTTCAAGGACAATATTGAAGAGATATGGAGAGAGTGGACAGCCTTGTCTTGATCCTGATTTTAGAGGAATAGCTTTGAGTTTCTCTCCATTTAATTTGATGTTGGCTGTTGGCTTACTGTATATTGCTTTTATTATGTTCAGGTATGTTCCTGTTATTCCTGATCTTTCCAGGACCTTTAACATGAAGGGATGATGGATTTTGTCAAAGGCTTTTTCAGCGTCTAGTGAGATGATCATGTGGTTTTTCTTCTTCAGTTGGTTTATATGGTGGATTACAGTGACAGATTTTCGAATGTTGAACCAACCCTGCATCCCTGGGATGAAGACTACTTGATCATGGTGGATGATTTTTCTGATTCAGTTGATTCTGTTTGGCAGTATTTTATTGAGTATTTTTGCATCTATGTTCATGAGGGATATTGGTCTGTAGTTCTTTTTCTTAGTTGTGTCTTTGTGTGGCTTGGGTACCAAGGTAATTGTAGCCTCATAAAAAGAGTTTGACAATGAATCTACTGCTTCTATTGTGTGGAACAATTTGAGGAGTATTGGTATTAGCTCTTCTTTGAATTTCTGGTAGAATTCTGCAGTGAAGCCATCTGGCCCTGGGCTTTTTTTGGTTGGGAGACTTTTGATGACTGTTTCTATTTCCTTAGAGGTTATAGGTCTGTTTAAGTTGTTTATCTGTTCTTGATTCAATTTTGGTAAGTGAAATCTGTCCAGAAAATTGTCATTTCCTTTAGATTTTGGAATTTTGTGGAGTACAGGTTTTCAAAATATGACCTGAAGATTCTCTGGATTTCCTCAGTGTCCATTGTTATGTCCCACTTTTCATTTCTGATTTTGTTAATTTGCATGTTCTCTCTATGCCTTTTGTTTAGTTTGGATAAAGGTTTGTCTATCTTGTTGATTTTCTTGAAGAACCAACTCTTTGTTACATTGATTCTTTGAATTGTTTTCTTTGTTTCGACTTTATTGATTTCTGCCCTCAGTTTGATTATTTCCTGGCATTTACTCCTCTGGGGTTAATTTGCTTCTATTTGTTCTAGAGCTTTCAGTTGTGATGTCAACTCTCTGGTGTGACTATTCTCTAGTTTCTTCATGTGAGCACTTAGAGCTATGAACTTTCCTCTTAGTACTGCTGTCAAAGTGTCTCATAAGTTTGGGTATGTTGTGCCTTCATCATTGAAATGTAGGAAGTCTTTAATTTCTTTCTTTATTTCTTCCTTGACCCAGGAATGGTGCAATTGCATGTTGTTCAATTTCCATGAGTTGGTAGGTTTTATGCAATTTGTGTTGTTTTTGAATTCTAACTTTAAAGCATGGTGGTCTGATAAGACACAGGGGATTATTCCAATTTTTTTGTACCGGTTGAGGTTTGCTATGTTGCCAAGTATGTGGTCAATTTTAGAGAAGGTTCCATGTGATGCTGAAAAGAAGGTATATTCTTTTGTGTTTGGATGGAAAGTTCTATAGATTCCTGTTAATCCCAATTGGATCATAACTTCTGTTAGTTCCTTTGTCTCTTTGTTAAGTTTCTGTCTCATGGTCCTGTCCAGTGGTGGAGAGTGGGGTGTCTCCCAATATAACTGTGTGAGGTCTTATTTGTGATTTGAGTTTTAATAATATTTCTTTTACGAAAGTTTGTGCCTTTGTATTTGGGGCATAGGTGTTTAGAATTGAGACTTCTTCCTGATGGATTTTTCCTGTGATGAATATGAAATGACCTTGTTAGATACTAGGATAGCTACCCCAGCTCGTTCTTGGGTCCATTTGATTGGAATATCTTATCCCAACCCTTTACTCTGAGGTAATGTCTGTCTTTGAATCCGAAGTGTGTTTCTTGTATGCAGCAGAAGGATGGATTCTGACTTCGTATCCAATCTGTTAGCCTGTGTCTTTTATAGGTGAGTTAAGACCATTAATATTGAGGGAAATTAAGGTCCACTGAGTGTTTATGCTTCTTTGTTTTTGATTTGTTGTTGTAGTGGTATTGTATGTGGATTTACCCAGCTTTTTCTTTTGGGTTTTTTTAAAGTGGGATTATCTATTGCCTATGTTTTTGTGAGTGTAATTAATTTCCTTAGGTTGGAGTTTTCCTTCCAGTACTTTCTGTAGGGCTGGATTAGTGGTTACATATTGTTTAAATCTGGCTTTGTCGTGGAATATCTTTTTATCTCCATTTATAGTGATTGAAATCTTTGCTGGGTATAGTACTCTGGGCTGGCATCCATGTTCTCTCAGCGTTGGTAGAATATCTATCCCGGTCCTTCTGGCTTTCAGAGTTTCCATGGAGAAGTCCTGTGCAATTCTGATTGGTTTGACTTTATATATTACTTGGCCCTTTTCCTTTGCTGCTGTTAATATTCTTTCTTTATTCTGTACATTTGGTGTTTTAATTATTATGTGACGAGGGGGTTTTCTTTTGTGGTCCACTCTATTTGGAATTCTGTGGGCTTCTTGTACTTTCATTGGCATGTCTTTCTTTAGGTTGGGAAAGTTTTCTTCTATGATTTTGTTGAATATGTTTTCTGCACCTATGAGTTAGGTTTCTTCACCTTCTTCTATACCTGTTATCCTTAGGTTTGGTCTTTTCACGGTATCCCATATTTCCTGGATATTTCATGTTAAAGATTTGTTGGACTTAAGATTTTCTTTGCTTTATGAATTTATTCCCTCTAGTTTATCTTCAGCGTCTGAGATTCTGTCTTCCATCTCTTGTATTCTGTTGGTTATGCTTGCATCTATGGTTCCTGATTGTTTACTCAGCTTTTCCACTTCCAGAATTCCCTCAGTTTGTGTTTTCTTTATTGTCTCTATTTAGTTTTCAGGTTTCCTTCAGCTGTTTAATTGTATTTTCTTGGTTTTTCTTGATTTCTTGCATCTTTTGTTTCATCTTCCATTTCTCTGAAGGATTTTCTGATTTCCTCTCTTAGGGTCTCTATCATCTGCATGAAGTTGTTTTTAAGGTTGCTCTCTTCTGCTTCTTCTGTGTTGGGATGTTCATGTCTTGCTGGTGTAGAGTCCCTAGACTCTGGTGGTGTCATACTGGTTTTCCTGTTACTGGATGTGTTCTTATATTGTTGTCTTCACATCTCTTCTTCCAGTGGGTACATGCAGGTCTGAGGTACTTGATCTCCAGGTGGGCGAGAGCAGGACTAGCACAGAGATGTCAGCAGACTCTTGGTTGCTTGGTCCTCAGGGACTGAGTCGACCTGCCTGCAGACCCCTGGGCAGGAGTTCCCAGAGTGGGCAGGCGGAAGGAAGTTGGGCCCAATGCAGGGGCCAAAGCAGCTCACCTCTGCACTCTGTGGGCGGGAATAGCCAAGCGATCTCAGCAGAGTCCAGGTCTCTGGGTCTTCAGGGACAGATTCAGTCTGCCTGCAGACCCTGGAGTAGGATTTCCCAGAGTCGACAAGTACATTTTTCTATGTGTGGTACCACCTATCTGTGTGAGATGAACTTCCTAAGCCACACAAACTCCAGTAACCAAATCATTATTCCTGCAATGGGCGACCACTCTCTGATCTGAGTACTCACTGTATCCTACATGTATTCAGTTTCTGCTCAAGGTTTGTGTTTCTCTCGGGCTTTCTGTGAGGCTATCTCAGATACACTCAGGCCAGGGTTTGCAGTGTTGCTTAATGACACTCACGTTGCCAGAAGTTTTGTTTGGGTGCTGCTCTGTCAAAATGATGTGGAGTGGGGTGATGAGTACAGTCGGTTGCAGCTGTTCATCATTACAAGATAAGCCTGAGAAGCCATCCAATTAACCTTAGTGTGTAATAAAGCCAATCAGCAAATGAAAACAAGAATTTCTCACTCACAGAAATGATGTTTAGCTTGTAATTGCTGCCTGGGAATGTCGAACCAAGAAGAAAACATTAGGGAAATTGCTCTCCTCTCCACAAATTGATGTTTGATGATTATTTTTTGAAAAGTTGAGACTATCATTTAATAGTATTTTATCCTAACCTGAAGATAAGCTTAGATATATATCATGATGTAATACGAAAGCTTAAAACATGGGAATTATGAAATACATTATTTTTTCCCTAGTCTTGTGGCTTAAATTATAGATAGCAAGAATTAATTTGGAAAATCTATTTTCTTTGCAAACAGTTTTAATAATTCCAGAGAAAGAAACCAGCATTAAAAAATACAGCATTCAAGTAATTGAGAAATCTGTTACAGATCACCATTAAATGATTAAAGCTAGTTAAATGGTACTGTTTTCACATAATAATGTATATGTGTGTCATTGTGCTAGGCTGGGTGGACAATACAAGAATAAGAATGAGAGAACTCATTTTGTTCATTTTTGCATGAATTCAGCAACTAAACTGAATTGGTACATTGTCACTACATTAAAATTTCCAATCTAGCTACGAATCTCAATGACTATCAATGATACTCATGAATATCAATATAAAGTTGTAAATTTCATTGTAAAATAATTATAAACACACAGATGTTGCAAAAATGCCCATTTTCCATGTTGTCATTTTTATACTTTATACTCAATATCAAAACCAGGAAATTGATGCTGGTACATTACTGTGTTAGTCGGGGCTTTCTAGAGTAGCAGAACTTATAGAATGTATATATGTGGAGAGGGAGAGAGAGAGAGAGAGAGAGAGAGAGAGAGAGAGAGATTGACAGGTAGATGCATACATACATAAATACATACATAGATGGTACTCCATACTAATCCAACAATGGCAGGCTATGAATGGAAGGTTCAAGAATCCAGAAGTTGCTCAGTCCACAAGGCTGGATGTCTCAGCTGGTCTTCAGTGTGCATCAGAATCTCAGAGAAGTAGGCTCTAATGCCAGTGAAGGAATGGACTTGCTCGATTGAGCAAGCAGGTGAAGAGCTAAAGCTTCCTTCTTCCATGTCCTTATATAGGCTTCCAGCAGAAGGTGGGGCCCAGATTAAATCTGGTTAAAGGTGTGTCTTCTTACCTCAAAGCTCCAGATTAGTACATCTTCCCTCTTCAAAATAAACAGAAATTCCTCATAGGTGTGTCCTCCATTTTGGGGTTTTAGTTCATTCCAGATATAGTGAAGCTGACAACCAAGAATAACCATCACAATTACTGATAACACGCTATATACTTTATTCCATTTTCAGGAATTTTTCCTGTCACTTGGTTCTGAGGAGGATGTTAATATGTGATGGATCTAAATGAATGGATTTAGATGGCTGTCCATGGTTCTGTGTGCTTTAGTCATCTGTATAGATCTTTGAAATCACTCCACAATATAAATGCAAATTATTCTGTCAGGATAAAGGAACTGCCTAAGACTACCCTTTTGTAGACCCCTCCCCCTTCCTGGTAATCATTAATTTATTCTTTTTCTTTTTTAGGTTCTTTTTTCAAGGTTATAAAAATAGAACCAAAATATGTTACCTTTTGATACTGGCCACATTGCTTTTGCGATTCATCCAGACTGTTGTGTGTGACAAAACTGACTCAGTTGTTATTGGTGATCATCATTTCAAGATGAAAGGATGTTGAGTTGTCCCCAATTTTTGGCTTAGAATTAAAGCTGTTATGAACATTCAGGTACAAGTTTTCTGTCAACCTAAATTTTCATTTTTCTGGGACAAATGCCCAGGAGTGCAATGATGTCATGACTAATTTTGAGAGAAAAATCATCATACGTTCTCACCAGCAATGTATGGAAAATTCAGTTTCTCTATGTTCTCTCTAGTATTTAATGTGGCCACTCATTTTTTTTCTAACCATCTGAAAGGTGGGGAGTGATATCTGAATCTGATAGAAAACTGAAATTTCTGAAAGTCCTTTGCCTGCTTCCCACCTAGGGCCACGTTGGTGTCTGAGGGCCACTCTGCTGCTGTTGCGGCCACGATGATCTGGGTGGCCTGTGCTGCCACCTGGGGCCATTGTGACATCCTGACCTAGGCTGCTACTGAGGACTATGTCTGGGTCTGTGGTCCTACTGCAGCTGGGATCTGTGTTGGGGTCCGTGGCCCATGTAGCCACTATGGTCCACACCGAGGCCGCTACAACCAGTTGCCCTATTGGAGTCTGGGGGCCATGCTGCACCCATGCACAGATCTTCGTGGTCTGTGCTGCCACCCAGGGCCATGGTGTCATCTGGGCCCAGGCTGTTGCCAAGGGCCATGTCTGGGTCCGTGGTCTTGCTGCAGCCAGGATCTGTGCTGATGTCTGAGGTTTCTGTTACCATTAAAGGCCATAAATGCCCAAAGTCTGGGGCCATGTTACTGTCTGAGGGTCACGTTGCCACTGGGACCATGCCAATCTGAGTGGCCTGCACTGCCATCTGGGACAATGGTGACATCCAGACATGTGTTGAAGTCCAAGGCCCATGTTGTCACCGAAGATCACATGGAAGCCCAAGGTTGGGGCCACAACCTATGGACTTGTTGGTGTCCAGGGACCATGCTGCCATTGGAGCCATCCTGATCTGAGTAGCCAGTGCTTCTACCTTGAGCCAGGATGTCATCCGGGCCTGAGCAGCTGCCAAGGACCATGTCTGGATCCATGGTCCAGATGCAGCTGGGATCTGTGTTGATGTCTGTAGCCTGTGTCACCTTAGAGGGCCATAGGAACCACGTGTGATGAAATCAGAGGATCATGCTGAGCCAGCCACCCTTCACTGGCCCTGGGAAAGCTGGTCCTAACTCTCGCTTGACACTGCACAAGAAAGCTGACCCTGCGCTAAGGGAGAGAGTGAAGGCGGGTTTAAAGGAGTCCACAAAACCCAGATGAAAGATTATTTATTAGAGGAACACTGATACAATTTCAGTAAATAACCATCCTGCTCCTGAAGATACAGTCTCTCTCCTTCTGGATGCTCCAACCAGAGAGAGAGAGAGAGAGAGAGAGAGAGAGAGAGAGAGAGAGCCCCTCCTCTTCCTTATAAGGGGTCATATCAGCAACCTGAAGCCACGCCCCTAGGATTCGGCCACCACTACAAATCCACTGGAGGAATAAGATGCTATTATAAGAGAGGAATCCACCCCTCACCACATGCAAGAAAGAACTGACCCTGATGGCAAGGTCACAAGGGAGCAGGCTCTGCCCTCTTGCTGATGAAACATTGTTTATGGTCTAATACATAGTTTGCCTGGAGATCAGAATGCAAAGCTAGCCACAGCCACAGAGACCAGGCAATGGTCATACACATCCTTTAATCCCAGCAGCCATAGAAGCAGGGTGGTGGTGGCACAAGTCTTTAATCCCAGCACTGGGAAGACAAAAGCAGATGGATCTCTGTGAGTTCAAGGCTACCCAGGGCTACATGAGAATCAGTCTAAAACAGAAACAGAGCTTACACCTTTAATCCCAGCCCTAGAGAGGTATATAAGATAGGAGCAGGGTCTCAGAGCTGGCAATTAGTCTGCAGCCACAGGAATTCATTCTCCAGCCACACTGAGGATTCATGGAGACAGAATCACCCTTTCAGTATGACGTAGAGATAAAAGCTAGTGGCTGGCAGCTTTGTTACTCTGATCTTCAGCTTGAACCTCAAAGTCTGATTCTGGGATTTTATTGCTTGTGTTACACCCAAGGCAATTGTCTCCAGTGGCCCAGACTGGCCAGTTCAGCTACCATCAAGACCCACAGCCAGGCCTTTAGGTGGCCCACCCTAACACCGACCCCATCAAGGACATGCTCAAGCTCATGAAGGGATTGGTCCTGTGGAACAATACCCACAGGATCTCTGTGATATCCCAGAGAGTTTCAGTGAGAATCCAGTAATGATGGTATGCCAGAACCCAAATAAGCATTTACTAGTAAAGTTGATTCAACAACAGGGTATACTACAAGACACACTGCTCCCAATGCTATGAGGGCAAATGAAGAGGTGTTGGAGAGGCAGGAAAGATGGAGAAAAGCAAAAAGGTTTTTTTGGTTCGTTTGTTTTTGTTTTGTTTTATTCTTGTTTTTACTTTTTATTTGCTTGCTATGTTTTGTTTTGATTATTTTATTTTGAGGACACTGCCAGATTGAGGGGAGGATATGGGGGCACTGGGAGGTGAGTGGAATTGGGGTGCATGATGTAAAATTCCCAAAGAATCAATAAGGAAATTGTGTTAAAAAATGACAGATGGCTTGTTTTAAAAAACACTGTAGAAAATTTAGTATGTCTATAACTGGAAGAAAAAAGACAAGAGTTTGGCTATATGATAAAGGAATATCAGTAAACAAGATCAGTGACTGTGAATGTGGTACATTTTCCTTAAGCAAACAGGAAATCCTAATTGCAGCTTGAAAGGGCTTCTGAAAACTCTTAGAAAAGTTTTCACCCATTAAACTCTATCAGCATCATTTTTTCACCATTTCTGACCCTCAACGTTAGGGTCAAGAGATATGCTTCAGGCACTTACTTAAGACTGGCTTTTATGGACTCAGTACTTTCTGTTAATCCAAGTGCTCTCTGGTGGAAGAAATTGTTCAGTTCCCTAACTGACAAATAGTTCTCTTGCAAACTCAAGTCAGCTGTGCTGCTGAATATCTCCTTTGGATGCTATCCTGCTGCTTCAGTCCCTCCCTGGGAGGCTCCCTCCAGAGTGTGGCGGGCAGAAGGCTTGGCAGGGATTAAAGCATAACGTCCAAATTGAAGCACTGGCTGTGACTGCTATAGTATTTCATGGGAACAAGAAGATGAAATCTTTAGTCTAACTGCTGAAATAGCAAGAAAACTAAAGAAGCAAAGAAAATCAGTTAACATTAAATTTTCCAAAATTCACTGAAAAGAAAGCACAAGCCTCATTTCACAGCGGGGTTTCGCTGTTGGAGAACAATTTGGAGTTCACTTAGGGACGTTTCAGTTATAGTTATGCTTTGGCTAAATTTATGAACTGAAGATAATATCCTGAAAAAGAGACATTCGAATGGCCCCTGCCAATGCTACATTTTATATATATTGTCTTACAAAACTCTTCAGGATCATAATTATTTTAAAAAAGTATTATCCTGGGTGTCACTGGAGGACTTTCTCCCTCCCCTGGGGTATCAAGAGCTACCAAAACTGAGGTACCCAACCCTGAGAACAAAGTCAGAGCAGGAGACCCCAACCAGCTGCTACCAAGCTGGCTCAGAGCTAGGACAGCCGGCCAAGCAGTAACTAAGAACCTTCCGAGCATGAGGTCACAGAGGAGCCACCAGGCGGATGTGATGGTCCACATGGCTATTTCAAGGGACCACAGAAAGCATCTGAAATCGGGACTATTCATGGACTTTCACTCTAGAATACACCAACAGGGATGAAGATGAGACTAAAGTAATAATAATCACTGAAAGCAAAATAGAAATGGCTAAAAAAAAAATGTAGTTCCATTGATTATCTTTTTTCAGGACTGGAGTGATGGCTCAGAGGTTAAGAGCATTGGCTGCTCTTCCAGAGGTCATGAGTTCAATTCCCAGCAACCACATGGTGGTTCACAACCACCTGTAATGAGATCTGGTGCCTTCTTCTGGTGTGCAGACATACATGGAGGCATAATAAATAAAATCTTTAAAAAAAATTTTAAAAATTCACAGAGATTATCTTTTTTTCCAGTATTAGCCATTTGAAAGTTCTTTGAAGATTCCATGCTCTTGAATCGATGAGAACATGGAGGGAGGCCCTCGGGCTAGCTTCTCCCTCTTTACCTTTGCCAGTTTGTGAACAGAGACAAAACAAAACTTGCATGTTCAGAATTGAGGTTATGTGTGTATATGTATGTGGGTATGTGTGTGTGTGTGTGTGTGTATCTGTGTGTGTGTGTGTGTGTGTGTGTGTGTGTGTGTGTGTGTGTGTGTGTGTGTGTGTGCCTGTATGTGTTTGTGTGCTGGAGGTAGCCATAGCTGGAACCAACAATTTTGTCTCTCACTGCGTCTTTAGTATCTTGAGGCAGCATTGTGCTCCATTCATTACAGGGTGACCCTGGAACAGAGGCTCCTCTCATGTCAGTATAACTGGCCCTTGATGTAAGAACACACAAAGTCCTCCAAATGCTACTAACACAGGAAGGAAATGCTCTTCCCCAGATACTGTATCTCTTCTCAAATTACCTCAAAACTTAATGTGGGCAGGCAGTGAAACCTGAAATTTCCAGCTGTTTTCCCTTCCTACCTCTCACCCCCTGTCCCTTGGTCTTTGTCCTGAGATCTAAAAAGTGGTTTGATTTTCTCCCTTACCATCTATATCCAAGAAAGACTACCGATTGTGATTTGAAGAATTAACATTCTATTATGGAAACATTTTATGATTTCTCATTTTTTGAGAGTATCTCACTATGTAGACACTCAGGAGCTCATTATGTAGATCAGGAGCTCAGAATGTAGACCAGACTGGTCTTGAACTCAAAGTGATACACTTGCATATGACTGGGATTAAAAGCTGCAGCTGTGAAAACACTTCATTTATTAAAAGATGACAACATATGTGGACGAATATATTCATTCTCTAGGTTGCAATGCTATATTTAGGGCCCAGAAGGGGTTTGGATATGGTCCCTTATGCTGTTTTTCAAATTTCATATGGCCAGGGTGAAGGCAAAGCTTGCCACTTTCCTTTTTTGCACATTTTTTGAGGACTAGAGAACATTTTCTTGATCCTTCGATTTAACATGACTTTGAAAATCACCTCCAAATTCCAAGCGAGATCTTGATATTGTATAAAACCCTACAGATGTCTAAGAAGACATCTGTTATCATAGCTAACTAACAAGGATTCCTTCTAGAGCACAGCAAGGCCCAATTTCAGGGTCTGCCTTGGCAAAGGTGAGAAAAGTGGTCCATCCTCAGAAACAGGACAAAGGGATCTTTAAGCATCCTGCCTGCTTGAGTTCACCAGCAGACATAATGAGCCGGGTCGTATTTTCTAAGTCCCTGCTCTGCCTCTCCCTTTCTGGCCTCCTCCCAGCACCAGCTCCTCTGTTACACAAGAACGAAGCCACAGGATGGTGAAAGGAAATGATTTCATCTGGGTGGAGAAGGCAAAAGCTGGAACTTTAGTCCCCCCATTTGCAAGTCGAATGTGCTGCCTAAGAAAAACAGCTGGCTCTCCAGGATGAGCCTCTTGCTCCATCAGCCTCCCCCAGGGATGGGACACACAGGGTGGGATAAGGGAAGGCATGCCTTCAGACCAGCTTCTTGGTCACATGTCCTAATCACCTCCATCTTGGAGTCCTTCCCTTTATGTTTCAGCAGTCACATTTCTCCTCAGAGGAGGAGAGCACTGCCCTGGCTCTCCTAACTTCTCTCTCACACACAGGCAAGCGAGAAAAGGCAACTGACCTTTCTTCCTGTGGGTTATATTTAAGTCTGCTGCTTAGATTCTTACACAATTGTGTTAACCCTGAACACCAACCTACAACTACATTTAAAAAAAATAAAGACACTATCCAAAACCAGAAAAGCAGTTATCCTCAAAGGGGAAAACATGTCGAAAGGCATGTGCTAATGAAACCTACTCATTACACCATCCTTTACATCCTGCCTGCTGCACAGATGAGGTCTTCAAAGGACAGTAACATGGATTACATTCAGAGTCATGATCACTCAGAGCATGCACGCTGATGTATGTCAAACATGTAGGGAGGAATGGAATCAACCTCTATGTGGGTCTCCTTCTTCCTGGGGGATCATTGGCCACCTGTCCACAATGGGGGAGAGAACAGACGTGGGGAACAGGGCTCACAAGGCTGTGGATTTGATGGAGACAGCCCTCTGGTAGATGACTTCAGTGAGACAATTCAACTTTATTCCAGAGTATAGGGACTATATAGGATTGGGAAGCCTGGAGACAAAGCCTAATTTGTATTAAGTGGCACTCTCCTATATAGCTGGATTAGCGGAAGCACAGCCCTATCAAACTGGCTAGGGCATTAACCTAATTATTATGTGGGCAACAGGGGAAGAGCTTTTTCAGGCAACTATGTCAAGGATCATCCTTGAGATAAGTCAGACATCCACCAGATAAGGTTATGTAGGGAGCAGGAAGCTCTGCTGGTGGGGAGGGAGTCCTCCATGTTACCAAGCTTGGAGAAAGCTACTAGGCCATGGTAGACTGCAACCTCTAAGCAGAAGGGCCTCCCAACACCTCTAAGCTCAGCAAGACAGGCTTCTGGGGAGCCCAGAAATGGGACTAGCCATGAATTTAATACTTTGTACCACTATGTCCTTCCTTCCTAGTCTCTCCACCAAGGCATCTTTGTCTCCCTTGTTTTTAAAAGCAGCATAATGACCTTGTGCATATGCCCTGTTGCGATGGCGCAGGAGTTTCTCCTCAGAATACACCCAGGAGAAAGAATAGCTAGCTTATAGGCAGGAGAACATTAACTCTGCAGTGGAATATCAAATGTTCTCAGGCAAGAGTGACTCCTAGAAGAGTTATTGCCTTCTCCAAAGACCAGCACCGGCTGTTATAGTCCCTGTGAGGGAAGCATGGGATGAGCCTGTGCTACAGATCATTCCAGACTCAGTCAGTGTGGGAAGAATGGAGTCAAAATTAGCATTCATTAGAACTGTGTCAGAATAGCTCTGTGTTTTATGATATACATATTTTATGGGTATGTTAGTTGTTCAGTAAAATGGCTCCCATAGACTACAGGCTCAGCTGTCCTCAATAAACCTTTTTACTGCTGTATGATCTCCAAGTTAACAAGTTTTTCCAAGGATTGGTTTGGAAAATCCTTGAAGTAGGGGGTTAACATGAGAGAAAATACCATATGCAGCAAAATTCTGGTATCTGTAGTAGGCACTCAGGCATATTAAGTTTTTTAAAGTTATTCCTCCTGGACTATTGTAACCATGTGAAAGGCAAGGAGAGGAGCTTTGGGAGGCAGTCCAAAGAGGCTCTCTTCCAAGGAAACGTCATGAAATCCGTAACACGGCTTTTAAGGCTCAAAGGCTTCCTTTGCTTACTTCATTTTAGATGTTGTTTTTTGGGGGGGCAAGGGGTAAAACAGTTTGTTTACTCAATAGTCAAGTTTTAGACTATAAAAATAATTCTGTGAAATTTAGACCAGAATTCAGGTTCTGTTCCAACTCTGCTATCAGATTGCTAAACGGTTGAACAACAAACAGAATAACCTGAGTATCTCTCAGTTTATACAACTACAAAGAAACAGTCACTTTCTTAAATGTGGAGACTTGGTATGACCATGTACCTTAATCTTATTCTAGAAGGCTTTATACATCATACATGCCCTAATCAATAATCTAAGCATGTTGACCCATGCTCAGAAATCTCCAGAAAAGTGTTCCAAGTTTCTAAACTTTTCATTAGACAAAGAGATGAAGTGCTGAGCTTCTTTAACAAGCATTTTTATGATGCAAAACATTGTGGCAGATCCTATAAACATACATACTGCTGAAGAAAAAAATTCCAAAACTTTAGATACCTAGAAATCATCTAAATTTTGCTTAGACTATCATCTAAAGCAGTATTGAAGCAGGTCCTACAAAGGGAAAGTCAGGGAAAGCATAGTATTTATTCTTCTAACAATCTTGAAATAAAACTTGCCAAACTGACAATGGCAAATTCATAAGATATATGACAAACATGGCCAAAACCCTATCTACTTCCTTCAAGATGGAGTAGACAATGAAGTTGGATGTGGCTGTACCAGTTCAAGTCTAACTTTAGCTACATAGCAAGACCTTTGTCTCCAAGGTTAGAGGTGGGGGTGCCTATTTTTTGAGTCCAGGTAGTCATGAATCTTGCAACTGGCTTCAATCAGTGTTGGCATTAACATTCTTTACAATACAGATGCTGAGCTTGCCTGAATACATTGAAGCTTGCACTCTTTTGTTGGGACCTGTCATATCAAATGAGGAAGTCCAGGCTAAACTTCTGCAAAATGGTAGCCCTTCTGAAAGAGACCAAGAGCTCCAGTGGATGGCCCCTTTACCTCCATAAGCTGGCCCACTAGCACCCTTAGATGACTTCACATGTGAAGACATACAAATTCAAATTACCACCCAGAACAATCTAGCCCTAATTGCTGACTCCAGAATTATGAACTAAATAAATAATAGTTGCTAAGTACCACAATTTGGGTGGTTCATTTTTCCATCATGGACAACTGGTGCATTCATTTTCCATCCTTCATGAATGACAGAGTACAAATTAGTTCAGTGGGTTCAGAGGACAATGACCTAATCACCTCTAAATTTTAATTAATCCATACTATGTAAGCCATCACTGTGTACAAACTTTAATTGGCTTGTTGCTAATAATTGGCTTGCATTTAACTCTCCAGGCCTGTTTGTGGGAAAACCTCCATTTCTATTCTCCATACCAGTGTGAGAGTTTCCAGTTCCTTGGATTCTAGTGGATACATTTTAAATTGTTTTCTTTTTCGATTTACTCACATGTTCTTTGCCTGAATGTATGTCTGTGTACTGTGTGTATGCTGGCTGCCAGCAGAGGTCAGAAGAGGGCATCAGATGCCTGGAACTGGAGTTATAAATGGTTGTGAGCTGCCATTGGGTGCTGGGAATAAAAGAATCCAGGTCTTCTGCAAGAGCAGCCAAGTGAACTTAACTGATGAACCATCTCTCCTGCTCCTTACTGACATTTTTGTCTTTCTTAGGCAGTTATTTCTTATAAACAAGGCATGTAAAGTCACTACTAAAAATGTGTCTCTGGCAATAAACAAATTTTGTGGTTACACAAAATTTGCCTCTTTTTTATTTTTATAGAAAAGAAACATGAAAAATTCTGCTTTTCATACATTTGATCTTATTACAGTCTGCAAATATTCTTTGACGTGAAAAGAAATATAAAATAAGGATGTAATTGCTGTGAAAATAGAAAATGCTGTAATTTTAGAGCTACATCCTGGCTAAAACTGGAAAGAAAGTTTAATGCCTGTACTTATCTGTGTTTCTTTTTAGAGAACCCAAATGTGTTGGTATGCTCCAGTAATGTCAAGATGTGATTTTTCCACTCATCAATAGAGGAAAGAGTACTGTTCTTTAACACCTAGCACTGAAAAGACAACTTCCCCAAACCCATGCAGGGTGAAGTCTCAGACCAAGTCAGATGGCCAAGCATCACGTAAAAGAATTTTGAGTTAGGGGCGTTTTGAGTAAGCAGAAAATTGTTTACACCCACATTTTAAAGCTTCGATGGCTGTGGCTCTTCTCACACTGGTTATGCAATCTGCCTGCAATAAACTACACAGGTGCTTACTTTATGGTTAGGAAGGGACAGTGCCAAGCAAGATGTCCACTCTGCTTGCCAAGCATGGTTCTCTCATTACTCACTTCTGAAGAAAGTCAATAAAAATGTTACATGAAAATGCTTTTATTATAGAGTGGTGTCTTTCCTGAGTATGCATTTGCCAAAATATATTTCACTGCTTCCTAGGAGTGGGTTTCTTGTATAAAGAAAAGCATTCTTTAGCTTAGTAAATGCAGAACTGCTTAAGAACATTCTGATTTCAAGACCCATGATGCAAATCTCAGAGAAGTACTGTAGTTTCCTTTTAAACTTTAGTTGTTTAACCCACTGTTCATCAAGATGCCACATGGCTCTAACAGATACCATTAAGTTGGCAAGGAACAGAAAATGTGGTCCAAAGGGGGTGGGGACAAGTAAGATATGTGCTGACATTTTGGACAAGGACAACTGAAAGAGTGTGATTCTGTTGCCAAGAAAGGATGATGTCAAGGCAGGGAGCTGATGAGTTCCATTCTGACCATATAAAGGTAATTTTGCAAGCATGGATGCCTAGCAATTGGAAATTCAGGTATGGAGTTTGTTATAGTAGTCCTGCCTAGAGATGCTTGCAGGTCACAAAAGCCAAGGCCATGGGCTGGTTCATGAAGGAAACAATGAGAAGACAGGAAAGAATAACAAAGTCAGAGTTTCTTCCTGTATTTAGAGAGCCCTCAGAAAGTTGGGAGGAGAGCAAGAGAAGTATGCTTGGTACAAGTCAAAGGAAGACTCAGGAAAAGAAAATGACACACAGGTTAACTAGACAAAGGCTTTAGATAGGGTTGTTGAGTATTGCTGTTGGGAAGCCTGAATCTTCTAGTAAACATGGTGCTCTTAAGATAAGGACCCCGGGGAAGGGTTTACAGCCTGAGAGAGTTCAAGGAAGTAAGGGAAGGTACTCTAGCTTAGTAAATTGGTGCTGAAGAGAATGTCAAATGTAGGCTGGTAACTTAATAGGCAAATGGAGGAAATATTCATACCATTGGGACACAAGAGGGTGGGATAAGCCACCTGGAGACCAAGAGGATGATAAGAGATGCAAGGAAAAGGAGAAGCTGGTGAAGTTCCAGGGAGGAAGAAGGGATGGCTGCCAGGGATCTGTTTGCTACTGGTAACATACATTAGTTACTATGCTCTCTCAGACACTAGTGTAAGAATAGCTTACAAACTTTCAAGTAATCACACCCTTCGTCTGGGCAGTTTCAAAAAAAATCATAGATGTGTACAGCAATATCGACTATAAGATTTGTTGTACTGCAAAAACAAAAAGCGGAAGAAAGCTTGAATGCCCTTCACCAAATGAGTGGTTAAATAAATTATGCTGGACCCCTTCAACAGAGTGCCACACAGGTTTTAGAAATGATTAGAAAACCACTTGGGCACTGAAACAGGACAGAACTCGAAATATATTTGTGTTACAAATTATAAATGATACAGTTTGGATACAGAATCCACCCACCCTTCTGTTGAAGGTTTGATTCCCAGCCTGTGGCACTCTTAGGAGGCAGTAGACACCTTATGAGGGGTGACCTAATGAAAGTAACTTAGGTCATTGTGGCATGCACCCCTCAGTGCTCTACTTTGCCACAGCAATGCTTTACCCCAAACAATAGGCCAGCCAACCATGGACTCAAACCTCTGAAACCAAGAGACAAAATAGTCAGGCCTTCCCTATCTGAACAGTGACAGAAAGCCAATCAACACAGTAAGTCCTACTGGGGAAGGAAATATGCATATTTACCTTATTTTCTTATATCCTGATTCAGCCTGCAGGACACTTACCAATGCAGGAACCTTGTGGGGGGCAAAAGAGGGACAGGAGACACGAAGAATGAGAGCAAGTTGGAAAGTGCTGATCAAGCTCTAATTTTATTAAACAAAGGGCAGGGTTTTTATAGCAATGGGAGGGAGGTCCTTCCCAGGGTGGGGGTGGCGGTAAAGGAATGCTCAGCCAGGCAGGAACTGCTGCAAGGTGATGTGCTATTTCCAGACTGCAGGCCTAACCACAGGTGGTCACTTGAGAAACAGCTCTAAGAAGAGGAAGCAGAAATTTAAGCTTGGGGTTATCACTCAGGCTCATTACCTGTTAATTAGGTTGGCTCCTGGCAATACCCTAGCTCAAGCATAGGGATTGAGCAATAGATATTAAGTGCTCAACAAATACATATCAGATGAAATATCATGTTGAAATTTAAAATCAAGACTGGGCATGATGATACACACCTTTAATTCCAGCACTCAGTAGGCAGAGGCAGGCATGTCTCTGTGAGTTTCGGGCCAGACTGGTCTACACAATGAGCTCCTGAACATCCAGGACTACATAGAAAGACTGTCTCCAAGTAAAAGAAACCTTTGAAATAAATGGTAGTACTTGACTTGTGTTTATTATATACATACATACAAACTTCTTTATATATTTATACTATGTATATTCATTATTTATTCATAAAGAATACTCAGCATATTAAAGCATGTATTTTAAGATAGTAGAATTGGATGGGAAATGAAATAAGAGAAGTACTTTTTATTTTGATAGTTCTATATTATTACTTTAAACAAATATGAATTTCTTCTATAATTTCATTATGTCAGTAAAAGATACAAAAATAACCATGGATAAAAGAGGAATACAGTCACATGAGTTAGTCATGGAAATGGTCATGCCCCCTCTCCCTGATGCCAATGCTCTATGAATGATACAGACAAAAGGGGAAAGCAAGCTTATGTCTAAAGAAAGCAAGAGTCAGTATTGCCTCCATCAACAGATGGAAGAGTAAAGGAAATGTGATAAATACAGACACACACACACACACACACAGTAGATTAAGTTAGCTATAAAGAAGAATGGAACTATTGCAGGATAAGTAGTTAGCAATGAAGATCCTCATGTCTGAGGGTTTGAATGAGAATGCCCTCTATTGGCACTTTGTTTGGGAATGATTAGGAGGTATGGCCCAATGGAGTAGGTGGGTACTTTTTGGAAAAGGCATATTGCTGAGGGTGAGCTAAGAGGCCCAGTCTCTCCCCCTCTCTCTCTTTACCTGCTGATGTGCATCAGTGTGTAAAACTCTTAGGTACTTCACCAGTACCATGCCTACCCAATTGACACCACACTCCCTGCCATAATGATAATGGACTAACCCTCTGAAACTGCAAGCAAGTATGATAGCTAAAGAAGCTCCATTTTATGCCAGACATCCATCGGGGTACCCACCAGCCATTTGTCTCTGACTCAAGTCCCTGGAAGATAAATTCCGTTACTGTGACTCAGTGACCCCCACCCAAAAATGTGCAGCTGTAACTATCTACTTTTATAATATGACTAACTGGGTTTTTTAATTTTTTTCTTCAATTGCTTATACAGATACAAAGAGATTGTTTTGAGTTACCTTAAACCAGTTAACTTGGCAGAACAGACTAGTTTTTGATGTGGAACATGTATTCCTCTCATTGGTTAATAAAAAGCTGACTAGCCCATAGTTGGGGAAGAAGAGATTGGGCAGGGAAGCCAGAGTAGGAGGATGCTGGAAAGAAGAAGGGTAGAGTCTGAGGAGTCTTGAACAAGACTCAGAGGAAGGGAGGAAGAAAATAAACATGCCATTCTGAAGTAAGGTACCGAGCCATGTGGTAGAACATAGATAAAAATATGGGTCAATTTAAGATGTATGAGCTAGTTAGTAGCAAGCCTAAGCTATTAGCCAAGCATTTAATTGATAATAAGTCTCTGTGTGGTTATTTGGTAGCCAACTGGTGGGATAGAGCTATCCTGATGAAAAACGCTGCCTACAAGTTTTTACTTGCTTGCATAGATACTGAAGGTCTGCTTGTTGCTTCCCCCTTAAAAATTCTTTCCTAAACTGTCTCATGCCAATCTCAAATCTGGCTCAGTGATTGTTCAACCTGCTAGCAGCTAATCAATAAATCTTTTCATTATAATTAGATTGTGTCTATGGTCTTTCCCCCAGGGATCACAAACTCTGTAATCTTTGGGAGGCCCCAGACTCAGGACCTCCAGGGGTCTGGAAAAGGTCCCAGAGGGAGAAAGTCTAAGATGGAGTTTGCAGGCCCCAGAAAGCACAAACTATAAGACTGCCACAAATTAATGGTTGCTAGTAGGGGATAGGCCCTAGAGGGAGCAAATCCAAAGTGGACTTAATGGGCCCCAGGGATCCCAGACTGCAACAGTCTCAAATTTGAAAATTGAAAGCAAAATAAACGTAATAATTATTGGCCAATGTGCTTGACATGATCTATGAGTTGTTCTGTTCTGTTTTGGAGTCTAGACATTTGTGGAGACAAAAGGCGAGATCTGATGAGTCATGGACCCACCCAGTCTCTGGGGCAGAGGGGATGCCCTACTATCCTGGTTTTGGTGTATGAATGAAGGTGGCCACCATATGTCTGAGTTTGTCTCCCCCCAGCATTGTGTTGTTGAACTATCTTTTCCCATTGCTCTCTGTTGATTGTTGGATTTGTGCTTTCAAACTTTGTGGCAGAGATGAGAATGGAATCGAGCACAACCAAATTGCCCCTGAGCTACATTCCACATTTTCAGAACTTTTGAGAGACAAACTGCTTAGGGCTACCTCTACACTAGCTCCACCCTGGAGCTTGCTCTGTCTCAGTCCCCCTTCACCATCTCACTGAAACCTGCTATTTAAGTCCCACAGATACATCAGGCATTTCTCTATGCCCTCCTATTTGCAATCCTTCTCCCTCACTCTGCTTCTGAAGGATGTCTTTCTCCTACTTGTTCTATTTCCAAGCTGGCTCCTGTCTCTGAAAATGGAGCTCTGGCTGTGAGCACTCCCCCAATGCTGGGCTGAGGTGATGTGGGTGCCCTGAGATGCAACCCTGGTGGGCAATAAGGCCCCTGTTCCACAGTCTGCTGCTTACTGCACTGCTGTAGCAGGCTTGCACCCAGAATTTCTTATCTCTAAGACTTCTTTGTGTTACTCTGTGAGTACCCCAGACTGTGTTACTCTTTGAGTACTCTGCTTACTCTCGTCTCTCCTTCTGATCACTGGGTTTGGCTTTGCAGAGATCAGGTATCTTTTGGATACAGATAATATTTTTATTTAAAATCTGACTCTGGAGTTGGGGTATGAGCTACCTCTTCTGACCCAAGCATGGTTGTTTAAAAATTTCCTCCAAAGGACCCTAAGAGAGACATACATGGTCCCCCAGAGAAAGTGAAAGGGACAAAATCTCCTGAGCCAATTGGGAGCATGGGGGAGGGGAGAGGGAGTTAGAAGAAAGAGAAGGGGAGAAGAGTAGGAGAGAGGAGGACATGAGAGAGCAGGAAGATTGAGTGGGGGAGAAAGAATAGAGGCAAGCAAGAAAAGAGATACCATAATAGAGGGAGCCATTATAGGTTTAAAGAGAAATCTGGAACTAGGGAAATGTCCAGAGATCTACAAGGATGACCCCCAACTAAGAATCTAAGCAATAGTGGAGAGGTTACCTTAAATGCCCTTCCCCTATTATAAGATTGATGACTAACTTATATGCCATCCTAGAGCCTTCATCCAGTAGTTGATGGAAGCAGAAGCAGACATCCACAGCTAAACACTGAGCACTTGGAACCCAGTTGTAGAGAGGGAGGAATGATGAAGAAAGGGGTCAAGACCAGGCTGGAGAAACCCACAGAAACAGCTGACCTCAACAAGGGATAGCTCATGGACCCCAGACTGATAGCTGGGAAACCAGCATAGGACTGACCCAGACCCACTGAACGTTGGGAGGCCTGAACAATCTCTGGGGCCTCTGGTAGTGGATCAATATTTATCCCTAGTATACAAATGGACTTTGGGAGCCCATTCTATGTAGAGGGATACTCTTTCAGCCTAGACACATGGGGGAGGGCCTAGGTCCTGCTCCAAATGATATGACAGACCTTGAAGATCCCCATGGAAGGCCTCACCCTCTCTGGGGAACACAAAGGGGGTGGGATAGGGGATTGGTGGGAGCATGGGAGGAGGAGGGGAGGGAGTGGGAACTAGGATTGACGTGTAAAACAAGATTGTTTCTAATTTAAATAATAAATAAATAAGTCGAAGAAACTTAAAAAAAATCCTCCAAAAATCTGTCCTATATCAGAAGACCATCTGACCTAAATAGTTAAAATATAAACTTTCTGTACCTCAAGATTTATTAGCATATCAGTTATGTTTAAAAATCTATAAAACAACAATCCACAAAGAAAGCAAAAACAACATGATGCCAACATTTTCTGAGTTCCTGTAGAAGTCTGATTTTTATAGGTTTCTGTTTAATGGACTCTAGGGTAGATACTTTTATAATTCTGCAACTTAATGACTATAAAGAAAAAATACTTATTAAGCTTTTCAGGTTGTCTGGCTCCATATGCAGACACACTTTATTTATAAAATAAAACCCTCTGTCTAAAACCTCTCAGTAATAATTCCAAATATGCCTGCTTAAAATAATCTGATCTGCAGTGGTAAGAAACAATGACATCCTAAAATTTGCAGGCAAATGGACAAAACTAGAAAAAAAAAATCCTGAGCGAGGTAAGCCAGAACCAGAAAGACAAATACAGTATGTGCTCACTCATAAATAGATACCAGACATAAAGCAAAAGATACCCAATCTACAATCCACAACCCCAGAGAAGCTTGAACCCTCTTCCAGAAACAAATGGAAGCAGATACAGAAATCCACAACTAACCAATGGGCCAAGCTCCTGAAGTACAATCAAAGTGAGGGAGGAACGATAATATGAACAAAGGAGTCAAGGCCATAATGGGGAAACCCATAGAATCAGCTGACCTGAGCTAGTGAGAGATCACTCAAGTCTAACAAATGGGGAACCTACATAGACTGAATTACACTCCCTTAATATAGGTGATAATGGCGTGACTGGGACAATATATGAACCCACTAGCAGTGGGTCCAAGATCTAACACTAATGCACAAACTGACTTAATGGAGCACATACTATGTGGAGAGATACCTTTCTCAGCCTAGACACAGGGGTGTGGGAGTAGAAAGGTGCCTTGGTCCTGCCTCAACGAGATGATGGGACAGACCTAGTAGACTTCTCTGAGGAGCAGATGGGAGGTGGAGAGGGAAATGGGGGGAGCAGAAGGACAGAAGGGAGGGGAACTTGGATTGGAATGTAAAAACTAAATTTTAAAAAGTTAAAAAATAATATGAGCTGGACTTGTTTAAAAAAAATTGATATTCCTTCTGAAGGGACCAGCCCCCCATTTCGGCAGCCATGACAGTAACATGTGCTAGCCATGACCTTGTCTTAGTCACTAGAGGTCAGATGCTTGCCTCGTGACAAGGAACCAATCAGAAGTTAGCTGGTGGCGCTATGCTTTACGACCCTGGGTGTACTTTATGGACAAGCGCACAGCAATGACGCACAGAGCATAGCAACCACCCTGGGAGGGCCTATGGGTCATAACAAGCAGTCGGCCAATCAACACAGGGCAAGCCCTCCAAGCCTGGAGGCACACCAATCCTGAGCCTGTGCGTACCCCTAGACACTCCCCTTACGCTGCCCTACAAGAACTCTCGGGAGCCCTAGGAGCTGTCTTTTGTAGCCAACCACCATGGTGGGTGGACAAAAGACCCGAGCTAACATGGGGTTAGCTCGTTAAATTACAATAAAGCCTCATGCACTTTGCAGCAAGCTCTCGAATCCGCCTGGTGATTGGGGTGACCGTGGTCATGGCCTGGGACCCCGGATACCTGAGTTTTCCGGGGGTCTAACACTTCAAAAAACAAGATAGGCAAGTTCATTGGATCACCTAAGCATCAACTCACTACTCCCAGGCAATTATATGTAATTAGGCCCTAAGTGCATTTCTGAAAAAACTAGGGTATACAAGAAAAAAAGAAGAAAAAGGTCAGGGTCCACTGTTACGGATAAATCTTTCTGCCAAAAGCTGCCTGAGCCCTACAGCCACGTGGGCGCTTTCCGCCAGCTGCCTGAGTTCTGCCAGCTGAGTAAGGGTCCCAAATAATACACAGAGAGTTCTATTAAGTACAAATGCTGCTTGGCCAATGACTAGGATTCTCATCTGTTAGCTCAGTCTTAATTATCATAAATGTATATATTTTATAAGACTTATCTTTCCAGATGCCTTCCAGCCTCTGCCCCAAAAAGAAGCCTAGGGAAACTGTCTAAGTAAGTCTCTAACATTTTAATTGATATAGAGGTTATTTAGATTTTACTTCCTGCTCAAATTTAGCCTTCTCAGGTCTCTGAAGATGGATGCCTAACTGTGGCAATAATTGCTCTCAGTAATCAACCCCCTATGTCTCATTATAAATAATTAGATTGAAGAAAATTTGTAAAAGGTATGATGGTCTGGGAAAATGATTTAGGTTGCAAGTTGTAAGGGTCTGCAAATATAAAAACTTAAATAAGTTATGATGGTCTAAAGAAGCAATTTAAAACACACAAAAGTCTGAGGATATGGAGTCTTAAATAAGTTATGAGGGTCTGAAAAATGACTTAAGGTATATAAAAGCAAGTTATAAAAATCTAAAAGAATGATTCAAGATACCTATAAAACAATTTAAAATGTTTCAGATTTCTTTCCCTCTTGTGATCTCATTGTCAGAGTTTTGACATTAATAGATGGAGTTAAGATTTTCCTATAAACTCTTTAACTTTACCTTCTGTTTCTGGTCTAAACTTTATCCAGATGATTTCCAATCAACTAAAGACTGCAAATTACTCCAACCACACCAGCCTCAGACTGTCCTTCAAAACTTAGAAGTCCTGAACTTGCTGAAAGCTGATATAACCAGACGCTTCTGACAAAATTTCCTACCAGCTTGAGCCCCAGCTTCAGACCAGCATTCAAACTGCTCCAAAGCCACCTGCACTTCGCTAGCCCCAGATAATCCAACAGAACATGGACAGCAAACCAGATGTGCCCTGCCCCCTCCAGGCCTTTGTCCAGCCTTCCTGGACCTGACAACAGCATCCTATATCATCTGAGAAGCAGTTACAGAAGAGACTGCATCACCCCTTATCATTGACAAAAGGCTAGAGTATTAGGTCCAAAGGAAACTTGTTCTTCTCTACCAAAGGAACCATTTTCCTATCACTGCCAAAAGGGGCAAATGACTATCTATGGTGCCTACTGACATACCAAAGTTCATGCTGGCCTCCAGAACTCCTTCAGTATTACAAATACCTGTTAAAATCAGAATTACAAAGAGGGGTACTCAAGATCAGGGCTGGGATCTGGTTGAAAGGTTTATTTCATAGTTACTAAATTTTACCTGTTGTAAGCAAGTGTTTATTTTCTCTGTCTTGCTGATTTATGCATCCTAATGCTCACTTGTAAATATAAATGTCAAACACTATAGATACCAGAATCCCTAAAATTAAATTCCCCAACTCATTCTCCTAGAGCCAGTGGGGAATATATACTGGACTAAAATCCCCTCCTTCTGTTACTCCTGGATGTTACCATAGGCCAAGTATCATAAACTGGCTCTCTCTCTCTCTCTCTCTCTCTCTCTCTCTCTCTCTCTCTCTCTCTCTCTCTGTGTGTGTGTGTGTGTGTGTGTGTGTGTGTGTGTCTGTCTGTCTGTCTGTCTGTCTGTCTGTCTGTCTGTCTGTCTGTCTGTCTGTGTCTGTGTGTGTCTAGCCCTACATAAATGTGAGTGAATGATTTGATTCGTGATTGATATAATCTTGAGCAAGTGGGGAATGTGATAGCTAAAGAAGCTCCATTTTATGCTAGGCATCCATCTTGGTATCTACCAGCCATTTCTCTCTGAAAAGTAAGTTCCTAGTTACTCTGACTCAGTGGTCTCCACCCAAAAATGTACAGCCATGGCTATCTACTTGTTACGATATGACTAATTGCTTTCCTGCTTCTGTAACTCATTTACACAGATACCCAAAGATTGTTTTGAATTGCCTTAGCCACTAAACATGGCAGAACAGGACAGTTTTTATTTGCTTGCATAGATACTAAAAGTCTTCTTGTGGTTTTCCCCTTTAAAAATTCTTCTCTCAACCCCTTCTCATGGCAATCTCAAATTTGGCTTGGTGATTGTTCACCCTGTCAAGCAGCAAAATATTAAATCTTTTAATTACAATTGGGTTAAATCTATGGTCTTTTCCTAGGGATCACAAATACAATAGCACAAACCCTTAAATAAATGTCTTCATTTATAAATTGTCTTAGTTATGGTGTCCCTTCACAATGGAACATTAACTAACCATGTTAATCAAAATAAGTCAGAGTCAAGGAGGCAAATATCAGTGTACCACAGCTTCTCTCAGATGTAGAATCTACATTTATATGAGTATTGAAGAAAACTATGTGGGGGGAGGCATGAGAAGACAAAAACCACATGTTCTATTTCATATTCAGATGTAAATATGCATATATATGGACACACATGAATAAACACATCATATACATGATATGAAAGCAGAGAGAACTATTAGAGAGAAGTAAGCACACAGTGGGAGGGCAAAGGGGGAGTAGGAAGGGTATCAGGGTGAACATGAACAAAATACAATGAAATACATGTACAAAAACATCATAAGCCAGACCTTAATGGTGCACAACTTTAATCCCAGCACTTGAGAGGCAGAGGGAGGTGGATCTCTGTGAGCTCAAGACAAGCCTGGTCTACAAGAGCTAGTTCCAGGTCAGGCTCCAAAGCTACATGAAGAAACCCTGTCTCGAAAAAACAAAAACAAAAAAATCATAAAGAAATTTGTTTTTAAAACATTTCTGCTGGTTTTCAGAGTCCCTCGGTTGGACTCTGACCTACCACTTTGAATATATTTGGCATGAAGGCAGTTGATGATTATGGCTAATGTCCTGGAAGCCATTTCTGGAACAGACGTTTGAGCACTTCAGCAGCCTCCTTCCAGGAGCTTTCCGGGCATGCACATGGTATCCTGCCTTCTTCTATGAGCCAGCTGGCTTTTCTGAGGGTGTTGCTGACATCCAGCCATGATGGAATGGAATGGACCAAGCAGAAGATCGAATCATGGCAGATTGTACTGTCCACTATTACAAGAAAAGATCAGAAGCAACTGTCTGAGTTACCTTAAACGGTGAGGGTGGTGAGATGGAAGGAAAACTCGGTTATGATTCCAGTGTGATTGCTCCGTGTTTCAGTGTGCCTGGCTTGAATGGTTTTGAAAATTCTTTTGATGATGTATCCTCATGATTATGTCCCATGTAGATCAGAGTTGACTTGTGTCCTACTTTGGCCAGCCATATGTGATACTCAAAGCTACTTAACAGTCAGGGATTCATAATTTCTTTACAGGAAAAAAAATACTGTGAAAGACCTAGTCTAAGTAGTAGATTACATAAAATATGAGCTGCCACAGAGCTCACAGCTTAAACTACAGAAATACTGTTCCTTCCTGTGCTTCAGGATGCTACATACAAGCAATTCCTCCTATACACCACCACTACACTTGTGATTACTCTTGGCTATGGCCATGGGAGACTTCGTATACATTTTATTCAAATGCACCTTTTAGCTTCTTAACATTCCTGATAATTGTTCAGGATTTTCACAAATAGCAAGAATAAGTTGACTCAGAGCTGATTAAGGGAAGCTGAATGACAGAAATGAACTTCAGCTGCACTAAAATATTGTAACTAGATGTCTTTTTGAAGAGCCCCACAGGTGACCTTTAGCTGAGAGCAGCCACCCTGCCCTGGCAGTAGTCATGACTTCCTGCAACAGTGTCCCGTGTGCTTTGTCTGTTCTTTATCCATCTCTGGCATTACAAGACTGCATGGCCTGTTGTCCTAGGAAGCAGGCACCACAGAGCCAGAGAAAGGCTGTAAAACAGAGTGGTGAACTGGGGACAGGAGACATTTGCAAATACTTTTCCTTTTGTGGTCTCACACAGCATTACTTCTCTTCTGGCCCGCAGCTCTGACTCTGGCAGACTTTGAAGTTATAATTCATAATTCCAAATTTGATTTGTTGGACAAACTGCTCACAGGCTTTCCTTGGGCACCTAAAAAATGACCAGACTCTCAGTTTAGTTACTCCAGTGGGGAAGGCGAGGGGTTAGTCCTTCATGTGTTGCTTTCTGAACCATCTGCTCCTAGCATGGCCATAACAGTGTGTCTGGGGTTCAGTTCTTTCCTAGAACACTGGAGCCTGGATGCTGCAAGGGGCTTCAGGCTCATCTTGTTCCACTTCTCATTTTGTAAAAGACAAAAGTGAAGACCAGGTTATTTAAGAGACTAGCTAAGGGCTGTGCCAATGGAGAAGCAGTCTTGAGATGCAAACCCCAGGCCTTGAGTCCCTGGTCCCTGTGGTGTATCCCAGGCCCTTCATGGAGCAGTAATCATCTCTTACATTAACCTGACACAGGAAATCATTTTGAATCTTTTCAAGAGGCTACACCACAGGTTTAAGTACAGAAGTGTCCCAAACCTGTTTCTAGTAGTTGTCTAGAAGACATGATTTCTTAAAAGTCTTTGGTGCATAGCATAGTCACTCAAAGTGTCACTTCCCTTTAAGAATGAACCATGGTTGGTGAAACCCACAGAAACAGCTGACCTGAACAAGGGGGAGCATATGGACCCCAGACTGATGTCTAGGAGGCCAGCACGGGACTGATCCAGACCCCTGAACATGGATATATCAATGAGGAGGCCTCTGTACTCTATAGGGCTGCTGGTAGTGGATCAGTATTTTTCTCTGGTGTAAGAAAGGACTTTGAGAGCCCATCCCACGTGAAGGTATGCTCTCTCAGCCTGGACACAAGGGGGAGGGCCTAGGCTCTGCCCAGGATGATATGATAGACTTTGGGGAACCCTCATGGAGGGCCTTACCCTCCCTAGGGAGCAGAGGGGGGATGAGGCGGGGGTGGGGGGGCCCCGGGCTGGTGGAGAGTTAGGGGGGAGGGAGAGGGGGAAGGGATTGACATGTGAAGCAAGCTTGTTTCTAATTTGAACTAATAAAAATTAAAAAAATAAACCAAGAAATAAACAAAAGAATACACAGTGATGTATTCGCTGTAGAAAAGATGCAGCAGCTTTTCTTAAAAACAAACAAACAAATAAATAAATAAATAAATAAATAAAAGAATGAGCCATGGCAAACTTAGTCCTGAAGCTCTCCATTCACAAGCAGAGAAGCCAAGCAAGCAGTCCCCTTTCCTCGGGGTCACTTAGAGGTGAAGCACTTCTCTCCCATGTCATCACTGGCCTCCTGACATTGGTATTTTTGTTTTCTAAGAGATATTAATTTCATTATGATAATAGACAGGTTCTTTAACAAATAGATTGGAATCTGGAACATTTCTCTCTCCTCACTGGTGTTGAAAAGTTAAAAATACCAAAAATTGATGATATCAGAAAAAGTGTGATAGAAACAACAGCTTGCTCTCTCTTGTTCTCTCCCCTGTCCTGACCCTCCTTCTCTCTTTCTCCCCCTCTCTCTTTTCTTCTCTCCCACTCTCTCTCTCCTTCTCTCTCTGTCTCTCTGTATGTCTCTGTCTCTCTTTCTGATTCTCCCCCTCTCTGTCTCTCTCTTTTTTCCCCTTCTCTTTATATCTCTCTCCCTCTCTCCATCTCTATGTCTCTGTCTCTGTCTCTGTCTCTGTCTCTGTCTCTCTCTCTCTCTCTCTCTCTCTCTCTCTCTCTCTCTCTCTCTCTCTCTCTCCCTCTCTCTCCTCACTCTGTAATCAGGTTGGATGGTGATGCTCACTTGAGAAACTTGTCAGGAGAATCGCTTGGGACCACAAAGGTGGCAACATCCCAAGTGCTCAGAATAATGAAAGGGTAAAGCCAATGTAGAGTGTGAAGTTCTAAGACCTTTAATGAATTAGAGTCATAATGTGAGTGGCTGGGAATTCCTGGTAAGACATTCTCCCCCAAACATGGTCTACTCTCCTAGAAAATTCCATTCACATCTAGGCACTTGTTTCTACCAATTTTAATATGTCTGAGTCTATACATGGAAATTAAAATAGAGAAAGAAGTTGGGTAGGGATAAATTTATACTAAAACCACTTTAGATAGAAAGAACAAAATAATTAAGGCAGAGTAGTTGGAGTTTAAATTATTAGATAGGGTTAAGAAATAAGATGGGCCCTATTGTTGAGTACAGTGGGCAGAGGAGAGGAGAATGGGGCAGGAGTTAGGGGACGAGAAAACACGGCCAGAATATATTGTATAAAACATTTTAAGAAGAGAAAGAATAGAGGAACTATAAATAAGGGCTCAATATTGTCTTGGGTTCCTAAAGAGAGATCATAGCAAGGTGATACCCTAATTAGAAGCCTTCATAAGAAATGTTAACGAATATTAACCATGCTAACAATGTATATCATTGCTAAGATGTAACATCTGAATATTAAAATGACTAAAAAATGAAGAATACTGCATTATGTAATAAATAACTGCCAATTTCCTTAATTATATAATCATCGTCAACCTACCTATATTCTAATTCCTCCAAAACACATTAGACATCCACAACAGTGGTAATATTAGTAATACCAGTAATAGTAATATTGCACAGCTGAAGTTTATAGATGTCCACGCTCTGTCAGGCTTTATTCTGGACATTTATATGTATGATCTTGTTTGACTCTCACAAAAATTGTATGAGACAAGTAGAATCTTTTGGAGAGTCATCCATGTAGACCTTTCAGAATCTGAAGTCTTAACAATAGATGTGGCCAATAACAACTTGTCAGGATCATTCAGCCACTGAGTAGGAAAGATAAGGACAGGAAACAGGAATTCTGACACCAAATACTGGATTTTACCATCAATATCTAATTTCTACAGCCTATTGAACTTAGAGAAAGATCAGTATTGTCTATGCTTTTATTTTGTTTTCCCTAATTCTTCTTGCAAACAGCTAGCATCCCTGCCCAGCAAACCACCTCCTCCCAGGTCTTATTCACTCACCACGGTGGTTTTCTAAATCACAGCTTTTGAATTGCTATTGCTCTTTAGTAAGTTAAGACTTTTAGGGTTATTAAGAATAGAAAAAGTAACTTAGCTGGTGGTAAATTATATTTCTTGGGCTGTGAAACTGGAATGTTCGAATTCTAAAGATAAATTGCATCTTCTTGAACTCATTTCCTTCCCTTCCCCTCTTCTTCTGTGGGGTTAGCTTCTCATGAAGTTGTTTCCTCTTTGGACTATCAACTAAGGTAAGATCCCAATTCACAGAAAATTCTACATCATGCATGATGGATATATGTTTTTTTAAACAACTCCTTTTAAATGTAAGGGACATTGTAAGAATATTAGCAAAGTACATTACAGACATGTATGTTTATGTCATAATTAAAACCCCTTACTTTGTAAAATTAATGTGCTAAATTTAAGGAATCAGCTAACAAGTACCACAGAAACAAAATCAAAGCTTACCCGTGCTAAGTGTGGTAGCATACACCTCCAATCCCAGGACACAAGAGGTAGAGACTGGGGAATCCTGAGTTCAAGGTAAGCCTACAGAATGAGAACTTTTCTCAGGGGAAAAATAATTGTCCAAAACCAAATTCTTTCTCATCTATTACCCCCCCCAAGATGTTCTTCTCATAGTCCTTCCTGTTTTAATAATGACAACTGTAGCAAGCCTGCTCATGACAAAAACATGTACATTGATCCCTCTACCCATCAGAACCCACTTACTCTCTATTCAGAATAAATTAGACTTTAGGTCACCTCTAATGCTAACATCTTAAGCCCCAGCCTCTGTGGTTTTCTAATCTGCACTATGGCAACACCATTTCCAAGTTTTCCCTGCATCCTTCCTTGCCTCCTTCTCTGCAATCTCCTCTCCAGATAGTACATGGAGTAAATCAAACCATGAGACTCCTCTGCATAAAGCCCTCCAAATACTAGACACTCAGGACAGAAAGCCAAAGTTCTTATATTATCTCATATCCATCAGTGGCCCCATGACAACCTTTCTGACTTGATTTCCAACTGTTCTTTATCTCTGTAACTTCATTTTAGCCTCTTTCACAAAAATCAAGCACACTTTTTTGTGGTTCCTAGCTTTGATCCTTTCTTTCTGGCCTATTCCTCTACATTGACTGATGCCTGGTTTTCTACCAACCAATGTTGATGAAGTCTCTGTGGCTGCTTTACAATGGCTTTGTCCCTCCTTCTCCAGCTTGACTGTTCTGTTCTTTTGCCTTTATTCTTTTATTCTTTTTCCAAAGTATATGTCATAACTTTGTTATTTAGTTGTTCTCTCTCTGTGTCTCCATCTCTTTATCTCCCCTTCCCTTCCTCCCCTCCCTTCTTCGCTTCCTTTCTTCCTCATTCCCTCTCTTCCTCCCTCCCTCTCTTCCTCTCACCTTTCTGAAGGTTCTCTAATTCTTAACTATACCATCCCAGGAGTTCCTAGTTTGTCCTGATCTTGTAGCCAAACTGACTGGCTTCAATGCCAGTCATTCTCTGTTAGGCAAATTACTGGGA
This sequence comes from Cricetulus griseus, assembly GCF_003668045.3. Taxonomy (NCBI): domain Eukaryota; kingdom Metazoa; phylum Chordata; class Mammalia; order Rodentia; family Cricetidae; genus Cricetulus; species Cricetulus griseus. Next base: position 261,499,564 of record NC_048595.1, read on the forward strand.
ACATGGATCCTGGTCTTCTCCTTTGTGAGTAACCAGATGACACAAGGAGGTGGGATGGCATGTGTTGGATGATGGAGAAAACCCTGTAAATGTTGCTCATCCTTCCTCTAGTTTTCTGGAGCTTTAGTTCAGCATGTAAGATTTACCAGCAGCTCTCCGTTTCCCATCTTTGCATCTGGAAGGAACTACTGTTGCACATGAGTCACTGACTTCAGAAACAGAGGCTCAGAGGCCTTTTAAACCAGTTAGTTGTTCTCAACCTGTGAGTCACAACCTCCACAGCGGTCATATATCTGATATCATAACACAGAAAAACACATCATAACATTCATATCCTATCATAACAGTAGCAAAATTACAGTTATGAAGTAGCAATGAAATAATTTATAGTTGGGGGTCACCACAACATAAAAAACTGTATTAAAGTGTTGCAGCTTGGCTTCCTCTTTCCTTCAGTGACATCAGTGTGTCTGTTCTCCTACAGTTCTCCACTCCTGGACCATTGTTCTTTCTCCCCACCAGTTAAGACTTAGCATGGTTGCCTTTTTCTAGGATATTCTCCATAACTTCTAACTGCACCTTAGAAAGAGCCTGTGGTAGTTTGAAAAAGGATGGTACCCATACACTCATATATTTGAATGCTTAGGGAGACGCATTAGGAGGTATGAACTTGTTGGAGGAAGTAGACTGCTGTGGTGGGTTTTGAGGTTTCAGAAGCCCAAGCTAGGCCCAGTGTCACTCTCTCTTCATGATGCCTGCCAATAAAGATGTAGAACTCTCAGCTACCTCTTCAGCACCATGTCCACCTGCACATGCCATGCTTCTCACCATGATGACAATGGACCAAACCTCTGAACTGTAAGCAAACCCCAGTCAAATGTTTTTCCTTTATAAGAGTTGCTGTGGTTATGGTGTCTCTTCACAGCAAGAGAAGCCCTAACAAAGACAGTGCATGATCAATTATTATAATCAGTAGCCCAGCTTCATTTCCACACTGGTTAATCACTTCACATTGCTTATAGAGTGTAGTTGCATTTGTTTCAGCTGGAGTTTGGCTCCTTGGAAGTTAAGATTACATTTTGACCGTTTATCCTGATTATGTAAACTTGGCCTAAAGAGGTACTCAATAAATGATGATCAAATAAGTGGAAAGAGGAATGCATGGTGAAGAATAGAGGTAATGTACACTCAAATCCAAAAGGGGCCAGGATAGAAGAAGAACTGAATTCAATATAGCATAGTGTCTACATCCTGAACAAAAGTCTGGGGGACCCCTGAGAGGAGGAACAGCCCTTTAAAGGTCTCCTCTTTCTCCTAGCTCTCTTGCTGTTGGTCCTCCTCATATAGTCAGAACTTTCATCACAGTTATCCATGAAGGAAGACCTTCATGTGTGGGAAAATGGGAGTGTTCCTAGAAAAAAAAAAGAGAAAGAGAGAGACTCATTTTTATGCTTTGCATTCCCACCACCGAATTATCAATTAAAGACTTCACAGCAGGGAGGAGCCAGCTCATACTCCTTTCTGTGACCAATATCATCATGAAGTTATTGTCACTAGTACACAGTCCCCACAACAGTCCTCCATCTAGCTATGCCAAGATTAGCACCTACAAATCCAAAATAGCAGCTGACACAACTTTCTATTTGCAGAAGGGCACATGGGACGTGTTAACAACAGGCTGGTGAGCTCGCTGGATGCTGAGGACAGGCCCCCACAGCAATGCTCTGCAGAGACAGGCAGCCTTGATCTTTATCTGCAGATAACTCCACAGGTTCTTATAAGGGAATTCCAGAACTTTCTTTTGATAAAGCCTCAAAACCACCAGGTCTGCTGCTGCCAAAACTAAAAATAGCTTAGTCTGTTCCATTACTAATGGGAAGGCAGTTGGTCTGGATGTTGGAATGTGCAGGGCTCTTGTACACTAACGATTCAGCGTACCAGGACAAGCCATTTAGCCTCTGACTCTCTCCTGATGTCCATGTTGATCGTGGGGAAGGTGGAAGCTTCCACACATCCCAGGAAACAAGGACAGGATCCTGAAGATACTTGGTGAATCCTCCTCCACATCATAGGAAAAGGAGGAAGGGAAAGTAGCCACTTACTGGATATGGTCCCTAATTTTTCTTTTAGTAGAAAAAAAAGAGCTACTAATATCCAAGCTTTTCAAGGTCTGACCCTGTGGTGAGGTAGGGGTGCCCTTTACTCTAATGCCCTCTAGCTTACTGTAAAATACTCCTCTATGCCCTCTCACTCCCTAGCAGCACTACCTAAGATCCATGGCATCCCCAGTCAACAGCTAGGACAGGGGAGGACCTGGGAATGGCCAGAAAGGGAAACAGTTGACCTCTGCCAACAGAAGGTCACCCAAGCCGTAGGATAAATAAACACGGCTGCTTTTCTTCTTTAGGAAGTATCTTTCTACCCTTTTTTAGACTTTAAGATATTGCATAATTAAATTGTCTTTACTAAGCATGGACTTTATATATGTCAGTGCATATTAATTTTTATTTACTACTAGAAGTAATTCAGTGAAAGATCATCATTATTCCCATTTTACAGGTGATAAAATGGACATTAGGAAAGATCAAGCTTTATGTTGAGCTCTTAGAACTTCTATAAACAGCCCGAAGAACTCTTAAATTTCATAGAAAAACCTATGTGTGTGTATATATATATACATATGCATGTATATGTATATATGTATCTATAAAACTTACCATTTACCAAAGGAACAATAATAGACAAGAGAAAAATTAGAAGCTTATAGTTAATGAAAAAAAAGAAGTTCATAGGTCCCAGATAAATACACCTAATTCCCACTGCTGAGCCTTGTAGGCCAGATATATCGACTGTACAGGGCAGGGAGAAGAGGTTCCAGGTTAATTAACAAGTGTATACTACCTGATAGCTAAGGAAAAGTAGGTTGAGTCCATCTGAAAGCAAGTGTGAGCCGTTTGCCCTTGATAAAGCTCTCAATATCTGAAGACAGAATGGCATGTGTATGTGTGCCTGTGTGGTATGTGATGATAGTGTTGTTATTTAAAGGTATAAATCTGGCTGGTAGAACAGGGTAACTGAGCACCATTGTTCCTCAGAGTCTGGCCACCTTCTCTCCCCACAGAAATCTCTGCAACAATCATCCAGACCAAACAGAAACTTAATTTATTAGGTTAACCAATTTCTATGGGAAAAAAAACATAACGATTGAGTTTAATGGTTCCTTGTATGATTGTTAAATTTTTAAAGAAAAACATGACAGATACAGTGGGATCTATGAGAAACCTATCTGCTCCTTCTGACATTGGCTCTTTCATTTCATACATTTATTGTTTAAAATCAAGAGCCTTAAAGTAAGGCAACCAATAACATGCTCATTGCCCAGCACACACAGAAGCCAATACTACTGCACTGGAGTTATTTTTTTATTAATTTATTTTTTACATTCCAACCCCAGTTCCCCCTCCCTCCTTTCCTCCCACTCCCTCCACTCCCCCATCCTCCCATCTGCTCCTCAGAGAGGGTGAGGCCTCCCCAGGAAGACTACTAAGACTGTCCCATCATCTAGTTGAGGCAGGACCAAGGCACCTCTCCACCTCCATGTCCCCGTGTCTAGGCTGGGCATGGTATCTCTCCATATAGAAGGGGCTCCACTCAGTCAGTTTGTGCATTTGCACTGGGGCTATTTATTTTGGTATCTTTTTTTTACTTCACCAAAAACTTTATTGACAATAGATTAATGAGTAGACGGGAGTTGCTCAGGTCTGCCTCACATATTGGCCGGTGGCACCAGGATTTAAGTGGCCCGTGCAGAAGATATAGAAGGAATGTTGGGCTAGTCCACACCTATCACACAGGTCCAGGCAGAACTCAGAAGCCATCCTAGTTTAAGACACTGCCGCTGGAGGAGTGTTTCACTTCTCATCTGTGTCCAGAGGTCAGCAGGCCCCACTCTTCTTCCCTGCTTGGGTTCCTTGGAGAATGTTGTTTCTAGCAGCTCCCAAGGTCTCTGCATCTGCATCCTGAAAACAGTCTGCAAGGTTTGGGGAACACAGAAATTACAAAATAAATACCTCCAGTGCAGTAGTATTGGCTTCTGTGTGTGCTGGGCACTGGGCATGTGCTTGATTGACATAAGGCTCTTGATTTTAAACAATAAATGTATGAAATGAAAGAGCCAATGTCAGAAGAAGAAGATAGAGTTCACATAGATCCCTCTGTATCTGTCAAGTTTTTCTTTAAAGATTTAACAATAATACAAGGAACCGTTAAATTCAATCACTGTTTTTTTTTTCCCACAGAAATTGGTTAACCTACTAAACTAGGTTTCTACTTGGTCTGGATGATTCTTGCAGAGATTTCTGTGGGGAGAGAAGGTAGGCAGACTCTGAGGAACAATGGTGCTCAGTTACCCTGTTCTACCCACCAGCTTTATACCTTTAAATAACAACACCATCATCACACACCACACAGGCACACATACACTTGTCATTCTGACTTCAGGTATTGAGAGCTTTATCAAGGGCAAACGGCTCACACTTGTTTTCAGATGGACTCAACATACTCTTCCTTAGAAAACCAGTCTGCAAGGTTTGGGGAACACAGAAATTAACATTCAATGGAATGGCTTCATTACTGATGGTTTTACCTAAGCTAAGCTGTAGTGCCATACTACTGTGTCACTGCCAAATCCACTTACCTAGACAATCATCAGCACGAAATTAAATGAGATAACTCACAAAACTGTACATAGAAAGCCTCAGAAAGTGACAAAGCCGACTTCCTCTATGCCCCAGCTCTGTCTTTATCTTATCAGTTTCAGTGTGTTACAGACCTGAACCAGAGCTGTAGGCCTAGAAGGCTTATACTCAAATTTCAATTCAGCTTCCTACCAGCTGGGTGGTCTTGGGAAATCTCCCATTCTTTTTAACAGCAAGGAAGTAACAGCCCTACTATGCAGGAATGTTTACAAATAACATATGGAAAGAGGAGAAATGGTTGTTTCCTCTATCTTGAGATACAACAACCCGCTCCCTGAAATGGGACTCATAAGAATGTCAGTTGACTTATTGCATGACTGATTCCCAACTCCTAGAAACTGGTCTGGGTACTCTGGTATGGTTATTTTAAGGCACTTTGGGGGCCTTCCAGAGATACCTAAAGCTCTGACCTGAAGCCTGCAGAAACAAAAGCACCTATCAGCTGCAGTAGGTACCAAGGGCATTCCAGAACAGCTGTGGCCCAAGTCCTATGGCAATCTTGGAAAGGTTACATGATCAGACAGATGTAGCAGGCATGAGATTACAGCCAAAGGAAGAGGTCAGGGCTATGGGTTGTGGGCTGCATATTTGACAGGCCCATACACTGCAAGCCTTGTTCTGGGTCCCTCACAAAGCACCTCTTTAGGGAAAAACAAGATGTTCTTTGTAAATAAAAGTTCATGCAATTCAATAATGAAGTCATTTTCTAGCACTGTAGTGAAAGATATTCTCTCCAGCCCTCTGGGTGAGGACCGGCAGAGGAAGAGGAGTGGCCAGTGAACCTCGATAGAAGAGAGCCACAGGCTATCTCTAGAAAAGAAGAGAACTCGTCCAGAAATGCCGCTGGTTCCTGAGGTCATCTACCTCAGGCTCCCTCCCGCCCCTGGAATCCCTTTTCCGCCCACTTTCCTGTACACTAGTGGGGGCCACATACAAATCTATATAAATATAGATCAGACATCCGGCGCCTTGGCTACGTAAATAAGAGGAAGCAATCAGGAACGCTGAATATTCATCTGAAGTCCTTGGAGGGGCTCCAAACGGCGAGGGGGAGGGGAAGCGGGCGACAAGGAAAGGCCTGACCTCAGGGTCTGAAAGCCAACTTGAAGTGGGAGGGCCTGGAAGGGGAAGGTGGAAAGGGAGTGGTGAGAATGAGTGTGGGAAGGAAGCCAGAGCCGCGCCGTCCTCGGTCCCAGCCGCCAGGGAGAGGAGGTGGCCAGGCGCGCTCGCACGGCTCACGCCAGTAGCGCTCTGCTGCCTTTTGATGGTCCCGGAGCGCTACGCTCCATCAGTCTGTAGGTCCCAGAGCCCAAGCCTCGGGAGCGGCGGGAGAGGAGAGACAAAGTGAGAGGAGAGAGTGGGTGGGAGCAAAAGGCGAGCAAGACAGGGACCACGCTGACTCTCACTCCCTATTTTTAAAAACAAAAACCAAGTTGCAACTCGGGTTCCTGGATCTAAATACTGTCCGCCCAAAGAAGATAAAACACCAGGCATCGCTGCACCTCTCGGGGGTGCCCACCAAGACCCGCAGATCCTTTGCTCCAGGAAGGGCCTGTTGAATAGCAGCGGGGAGATGGCTTGGAGCACAGCCTGGTGCTCAGCCTTGCCCCTGTGGCTTCTCTGGGGTGCTGCCTGCTCCAGCGCGGCATCCGGGGACGACAATGCTTTTCCTTTTGACATCGAGGGGAGCTCAGTGGTCGGCAGGCAAGACCCACCGGAGACCAGCGACCCCCGCGTCACACTGGGACGTCTGCCATCTGCTGCTGAGGTAAGGCTAAGGCGTCCCCTGTCCTTGCCACCCTGCTCCGCACCTGTGCTTGCTGGCTGGGCCACAATCCTCTTTCTCTCTCCCTGTCTCTTTTTTGGCAACTTAGAATTTCACCTGGACTAGGTTGGTCCCCTTAGTTGAAATAGAGAGTTTTGTTTCGTAAGTTGGATTTGGATGTGAGTTGGAAGTTGAGACGTGAAATCTGCCTCTTCCAGCTGATGGAAGTGCTAGTTTCCTTCACGGTCCACATGGGTCTCTCAGATTCACAGGAGACCGCAGCAGTGGGCAGGTGGTGGTCTTTTGGTGTGTCCCAGTAGCCAAGCCTTGTCACTTAATGTGTGTGCCCCTCACTGTTGTCCTGCTCCTCCCTGCTGTTTGAACAATGGGAACAATATTACTAAAAGACCTACCCTGTCTCCAACTAAACAAAAGGTCTTCTTCAAGTCTGGGGGAGGGGTCCTGGGGTGGGGTTGGGGTCATTGGCTGTGAAGGAAGTTGTTAGGAAAGTTTAGGACAGATACCTAAAACAGAAGTGAGCCATTCTAATCCAAAGGCAAGATTAAGTCAAGCTCCGTTCCCAAAGAGCGCTGATCAGGTTATACTATTGATCAAACGCTTATTGAAAGAGCCACTGTTTTTTAGACATTAATATACTTTTAAGTTGAGAAATTGACAGTGTAGACATTTGGAAGAGGATGAGTCTGGAGTAGGTGATTTACCAGCCCCTGAGCCTAGAGAGATAGCAGCATGTCCCAGCCGTGGGAGATGTTAAGAAGGAGGGAAATGCAGTCACCTGAGTTCATGGGAAAGGAAAGAGCAATTGACCTAACAGCACACACACATACACACACCCCAACTGTACCCATGGCTACAGCAATCATACAACTGAAATAGTGATACAGGCTGACAACAGTGCTAAAATCAGTGAACTGTTGCTCCTACTTCTATTCATTGGTAATATAGCTATAGTTACTAATTGTTGATCAAAAATAAAATGCATGATAGTCTGTCTTAAGTGAGAACTGTACTCATGCTCCCTCAAAAGGGGGGTGGTTAGGTAGGACCAGTCTCTCGTTTAGGTTCAAAATAAAAGCTCCATGAGAATGAAGGGGCCTGGCTTCTGCTCACACCCAGACACTGGGGACAGGCCAGACAAGCCCAACTCCATCAGTGAAAAGGAAGGCATTGCTTCTCTGCTCTCTTGGAACTAACCCCAGGCAACATTATCTCCACACCTGTTGCTTCCAGCGTGGAACATCCCTGAATGAAATGCTCCACACAAGGGCAGAATTGATATAAAGTATAAGACACTCAATTAAATTTGGATTACAGATAAACAATAACCAAATTTTTATCATGTCCCAACTGTACAGGATACATTTATACCCATTTTTTCATTACTCATGTCAATTTAACCCATCTAGGCATTCTGTATTTGGATATGTTAAATCTAAAGAGATAATCATATTATACATAGCTATTTTCTGTGTTTGCATCTCATAATAATTATTTGAATATTAGGATATCTCAAAGTTGATGTTGAGCTGGGCATTGGTGGTGCACGCCTTTAAACCCAGCACTCAGGAGGCAGAGGCAGGTGGATCTCTGAGTTCAAGGCCAGCCTGGTTTACAGAGCAATTTCCATGACAGCCTCCAAAGCAATACAGAGAAACCCTGTTTTGGGGGGAAAAAGTTGATGTTGAGGCTGCAAGCAATTTCTCATATATACACATGTCCAGTGCAATGACAGCAAAGCATTTAAGGTGGCAGATTTTCTGACTATGTTTAAACTGCAAGCTTTCTTAATCTACCTAAGTAATAGTTTGCCCAGATTGCAGGAAGAGAAACTTCAAGCTTAGAGAAATCATTGACACCTATTTTATACTTTCTGTGGTTACCATGGTGAAGGTAGTACAGCATCTGACATAGGTGTAAGTGATTTGCACATTCTGAGTTATTGCCATAGATGGATTAGGGTTGTTGTTTTTGTAATCCCTTATTTGATGCTATTTCTCAGAGATTTTTATGTTACTAACTTACTTAATGTTTGTTAATATTGTATCTGTGTTTTTCTATATTATTCCAATCAGAAAGAATTCCCCACAGTCAGTTAAATGTGCAATATTGTCAGGACCTATCAGGGTCAAAATACTAGTTGAGGAATTTAGGAGAGAGAAAGGTGATATTAGTCAACCCAGGGAAGATCACAGGAGGAAGGATAGCCAATTATGTTTCCAAAGGGTAGTTTCACATAAAGGCTCCAGTTTGCCTGTGGTCTCAAGATGATCCCAGTGCCCTACCAGCAGCTTTCCCATGCTCTTTATGGCTAGTAAGCAGATCTTAAACCAAATACATCCCAGAGACTTAATAACATGTCACGACTACTTTACTGGGTTGGGTCAGGAAACTGTATTTACATAAAACAGAATGTGGTCACATTATTCATAGGAGGGGTTCAAAATGTGGGTAGGAGGGTGCTCTAAAAATATTTCCACTTTATTTGAATTGGATTTATATGAATGGTTGTTCTCCAACCAACTCTCCAAAGAAAGAAGAAAAAAAAAGTAAGGCAAGCATGGGTCAGTGGGAGGAGCTTGGCAGAAGTCCCCCTAATGCTCTCCTCCATGGCTGGATGATTGTCCTAAAGCAGTGTCTATGAGCCACAGTGGTACTCAGTGTGAGCTGGCAACAAATATGATTGAAAAATTAGCAGATTGAAAGGACAAAAAAGGCTGGCAGGCCAAGAAGGAAGGTCCCACCTGTCTTTGGGAAAAGCTTCCCCATAGGATGGAAAAAATGTGGAAGAGAGGCACCCAAAGGGAACTCCACACTCCACTTAATGGTTTTCCTACCTCCTCCTTCTTGACAAGCAATTTGCTGAGTCCATTACTGCTGAGTGTAAGGTGACAGCAGTGATTTTTCAGTAGGTGAGTTTAGGCAAGAGGGAGACTGGTAGTTTCAAAAGGAACATTCTATATTCTGGCAACGTTTTAAAAGGAGAACAGAACCTATTCACTTTGTCATGTACAATGTAGCAAGTAAAAGTAAGTGAAAGTCTAAAAGTGTGTGTGTGTGTGTGTGTGTGTGTGTGTGTGTGTGTGTGTGTGTGTGTGTGTGTGTGTGTAGGGGAGGTATGTAGTTAGTTTGCACAGAGCTTGAGAGAGAAAAACTTGTTGTCTTCTACTCTTGCCTGTAGGGTGGTTGCAATTTATAGAAATGATGAAACAAAGGCAGGGAAGTCTACATGTGTGGATTTTGCTGTGAGGTAAGTGATCAGAATCTAACTAAAGTCTCCTTAACTAACACAGAAGTGCAGAGAGCATCAGAGAGAAGGCAGGAGTGGAGAGAAAATGCCCCCCACACTCCCACACTCTCCCCCACCCCCCAACAAGCATCAGAGTGTCCTTGGGGAAAGTGAGATTCTTGTCTATTGAGACACAGGCCAGGAGTCAATCAAGGTCAAGAACACTGGGCTAGAGGTAGAAACTGGATGGAGCCATGCACAGACATTGAGAAATACAGGGCAAAGAAGGAATGCTGGAAGGGCCAAGTGGGAGTGGGTGGAGGCCAGTTTCATCATTGTAACTGGTTTTGATACCTAAGTGAGAAAAATAAGAGAAATCACTTATAAAGGTGAGGAAAATTCCCTGAGAGAAGAAAATAGGACGTCACGGCCTAACCCGGGTACATTTTACTGTTAACCTCATTGTCATGCTAACTTCCCTTCAAAAACACCATTGCTTCATGGACCCATGGACTCCTCGCTCTGGACAGACTGACTTGCTTAAAGAGGCACTGTAGGAGACCAATCCTGAGGGACTTTCCCTCTGTTCTTTTCTGGGTTGACATGTAGTCCCATGCCCTGACGCACTGTTAGGCTCCTTGCCATTGAAGGGTTATAGAATGTTTACAGAAAGTCGCTGTATCTCTTTGCCAATCTGCTTTCCTTTTCCTTATCCCAACCCCTTGCTTTGAAAAAGATTACGGAGACAATAAATCTTCCAGCCACTAGCCTAGGCAGCCATCCTGGACTGCTGTCGCAGCACTGGATTAGGTCTTTGGAACCTCCACTTCTTTCACACAACAGGCAGATCTAGAGAGTTACCATGTACAGAAGAAAAAGAAGAACAATGAGTACCAAGAGCAATTTAAGAAAAGGCTTTCCCATTACCTTCAAGTGGTAAGCAATCGGGGAGAAAATAAATACACCCATCAGAATGGATAGATGTAAGAGTGACTATGAGCTAAGTACCATGGAGAAAATGAGACAGACCAGGAGGACACAATATTCTACTTGCCTAACAGCAAAGAAGACTTCATACAGCTTACTTTAGAAAGACCGGGATATCAGAGCAGTTGTAGCAAACACTCCCTAAAATGTCTCCCGTCAGAAGGGAACTGGGATTGTCATGTAATTCAATCTTGTTTGTAATTCAAATAAAAAAAATACAACTGGAAAAAAACAAAAACAAAAAACCGTCTCCTGTCACCTCCATAAGTGGGTCAGACTGTACAATTGTCATCTCATTTCACAGATGTGGAAACAGGTACAGAACCAGATGCCGGAGCCCCTAGCTGTGAAGTGGCTCAGCTGGGATAGAGTTTATAAAAGCCATTTGACTGTGCAGGAGTATCTAGAAAAGTGTATAGAACCATCCATGGGATTTATCCTATTAATTTTGTTTTGCCTTTTGTTTTTAATGAAGAAGCATAAAATGTCATTCAAAGCTCTGTTCATTGCTACTGGAAGAGTCCTGTAAGCTGCATAAACTGTTAGAACATATGGAGCCTTGGGTAGCACTCCCTCCCTGTGAGTGTTTTTAAATGTATTTCTTTTTCCTTTATTGCAGGGTTGGGGTGGCATCATGTACCTTGGCGCTTGTGTGGTGGTCAGCAGACCACTTGCAGGAGACTTCAAAGTTTATTCACACTATATGTGTGTTACACTCTGCTGCTAAAGCTTCCATTTACATCTATGTATTTATGTGTGTGTAGAATATTTGTTTGTTCATCCATTCACTGAAATAAGTGTGGTTTCTGCATGATGTACAAGTACCTGGCTTTGAGTCCCTGTTCTCAGTTCTTTTGAGTACATAGCCAATGAATTGCTGGATCATATGGCTCAAAGGTATTTCTAACATTCAGATAGTTACAGGAGCCAGGCAAAACTGATCTAAGTGGGGCCAGCTAAGGAGGAAGAACAACCGTGGGCTGTGAGTTCTGCAAGCTCTTCTGGGAGTTTGCTTGCCTGTTCCTTTAAGAGAAGACAGAATTTGGATGCTTAGCTGAAATTGATGACTTGGTTTTTAAATTTCTTCTAGGCAAGTGTATGTGAAGGCCAAGGGCAAGTTTTCTTGCTGTATCTACCATATTTGAATTTCACCTTGCATCAGAGGCAAAATGTGGGCCTGTGGCCAGACAGATGTGTGATTCAGTGCCCAGACTTTCCTCAGCATGGCTTTGAGCAAATTAATTCATCTTAGAAGGATTGTCTTTTTTACTATAAAATTAGTGGGAACATATTTTGCCTGGCAAGATTGTTGTGAAATGACACATAGATGAGTATGTCTGCAGGCCACACAAAATAGTTAGCCCCAGTCTCTCACCCTGCCCTCCTCCTGCTCCTTCCTTCCCCTGTGATTTCATCTAAACACAGGTAAAGTATGAGACTAATGTCTCCCTAAACATATTTTGTCATCTAAATAGTTAATAAGTTTGTAAGTTTGATTACTTTCAACTTTGGTCTGCAAATTTCCTAGTTGTGCAACCAAAGACTAGAGGGATTATAGAGTGTCTCTTCTCATCATTCTCTTTAATAGTTTTTAAATAGTTTTACACTGACACTACGTTATCTGAATAGTTGACGGAAATGGGTTTCTCTAAAGCTTTAGAAAAGCAACCAATAGCAAAGCAAAAAAAAAGGATGACATTTAAAAAAAAAAAAGTAGTGGGGGGAAAAAAGCTCTGAAATGACAAAATCACAAATGTCCAAATCTGGCTTGTAGTTCTTTGAAATGCATAATGCCAGAAAGAGTCTGGAGGGAGTTTGCTTGCTTTATAACAATCATATAAATACGAGGGTGGCCAGATATAATCTTAAGACATTTGAGTTAGAAACCTCTCAAATCAGATTTTTGGCACATGCTTCAAGTCCCCAAATTAGTATTTCTGAATAATTATTAATTTTCTAAAATAAGGAGGTCTGTGAGTCTATTAAGAGATAGCGAGCATAGCCAGATACTTAAATGCCCTCCTGGGTTTTACAAGAGCAGTCTTCTCCTTTCAACTGTTTTTCTCTTTTGCTCCTGGTGTGGTAAAGTTAAATTCTGGGAAACGGCTTACTAAAGGGAAGTTTAACCACAGATGTTTGTAATTCCAACTTGAGTTTCCCATCAAAGTCCTAATGAAATTCAGCTGCCAGCAGCCTGCCTCTGACTCTGCCTTTTTGTCATGAGAAACTTGGGGGGAACAACATTCCTAGGCTGAATGTAGTGGGAAGTTTTCCATATTCAAACCCAAATACTCTGCATAAAGAAAAACACATAAGAGGCTTCTTTGAAAAACCAAGAGAAAAGGAAGTGATGTGGTTTAAAAATAATAACAGTATGCAAAGTGGCCCTCTTCTTACTTCCAGAGCTGTCTTAAAGCTTGTGAAAGTTAGAGATCTTATGTTTATGTAAATGGAGAGATGTGGCTACTGTGATGGCTCCCTGCGAACTAAGTGGGGGCAACTCTAGGACATGCATTAGTGCAAATTTCATGAAAACAAGAATGGAAATCTGTGCTGTACCCCACAGCTAAAAGACCCCCTGAGCATGGTACAGAGCGTATGTGTTTAGATTTATTTTGAAGTTATTCAGTAATTTCATTGCCTTAAAGAAAATTGGAGACTCTGGGGATCTAAAATGCATTCAGTAGAGCTTACCTTGAGGACACAACAGCTACACCGAGTGTCATTGTCTGTACCAAGTACACTGCAATGTAGAAACAGAACTAAAAACTTCTATAAAAGTCATGTCATCCCAAAGGACTGCATAGCAGAGTAGCCAGAAATGAGAGAGATGATGAGTGATCCTCAGACCCTGAGTTACCAGGATTGTAGACTGATTGTAGAAGCTGCAAATGAAAAATATCAAAATGGCTGCAGGGTGGCCAAAAGAGAGAAAAATTGTTTTTTCTAAAAATGTGATACCACAGCACTAATCCCACATCTCAGTCTTTTGGTTTTTTAGCTATGTATTTATTTATTTATTTAATGTGAGGTGTGTGAGAGTTATTTATGTATTTATTTAATGTGAGTTGTGTGAGTTTTTCATTTATATGTTTGTTTATTTAATGAGAGCTTGTGTGTCCTACATGTATGCAGACTCCTATGGGGCAGAAGAGGGCCTTGGACTCCCTGCATCTGGAATTACAGACAGTTGTGAGCTGCCATGTGGGTGCTGGGAATTGAACCTGTGTTCTCTGGTTCTCTTAACCTCTGAGCCATCTCTCCAGCCTCCTCCCCCAAATCTTAATCTTAAAATGTGGCAAGCCTATTCTGTAGCTTGGTGATGTGCATGCTGGCCCTTAAGAGGGGTGGCATAGTTTGACCAGCCAAGCACACCCCCTAAGTGCTCCTCTCTTCCTGCTACTCCGCCACAAATCTTAGCAGTCTGTTTTCTGTCAGTCCCACAGGTGAGATGATAAATTCCTGATAGTTGAGGACTGAATGGAGTTGGACTGCTTGGACATGAATGTTTCATTATAGTGCATAAATAATTGCTTTATTCTATTGTCTTCTCTGGATAGTGTAGTCTGTCATGATCAATGCTAACAGACACTCAAATTTCCATCATAGAGACAAACCCTGAAGGCTTTTTTGCAGCACACAGACCCACTTTAAGGGTGAAACGTGTCGATAGCCAGACAGAGGTTATCCTTTGGATACAAACTCTGCTGTGCCATGAACCATAAAGCCTAAGAGATTATCTGATGTTCCATCTAGAAAGGAAGTTTAGAGACACAGTCCTCTGGCTTTGTAATCCAGGAATTAAGTTGGGCAGAGGGAAGCAGGGAAGCTCATGAGTGACAGCTTCAGGAACTGTGTCTTCCAACTCTGCCTCAGGTTCTCGCCAATTGCTCCAGTGGACATAGACCATAAGCATCAGATCACCTCACAGACGTTCCTTGACATCTTTGTGTAGGAAATCATTTACTTCACTATACTATTATTCATTTTAGTATTTATTGATTCTCTTTCCTTGACTTGAGCTGCCAGTGGAAGAGTCCCAAGGCACCAAGTAAAGCTGAACTATGAGCCTAGACTAACCTTGATGGTACTTCACTCCATCACTAATAAACAGATCACTTTTGGTAGATAAAAGAATGTGGGAAAGTCCCCTTATGTGTCTTCTAAAAGCAAGTCCTAACAGATTAAGGTGTACCCGGCAGAAGGAACACACATGTAGATGTCGTCCCTTAAAAACCCCAAGTTCTTAAGAGTCCAGAGAGTATGGGAAACATAGGGCCTTGACTTAGAAGAAGGAATGGGAAACACTTTAATGGAATCCTTTTCCCAGATTCCTGTCACCTTCTGTGAGTGAGGCTGAGGGGGAGCTACAAGTCAGGGCACAGGCCAAGCACAGACATGAGCCTTCTACAATAACACACCAAGGAAGTGTCTCAGACAGTGTGAGCTACAGACATCCCCATGCATATAAGGTATGTCCTCCTGAGGTCAACATACCCTATGCAAGGTTCCTAGATGCTCCCACCTCCCCTACTCAGGCCCTTTAGGTTGAAATGAAACATGCTGAGGCCACAGAAGCAGAACACATATATTCATACCTAAGTGCTAGTCGAGTATCAGCTGGCAGAGGGTTGTGAGAGGAGAACATGTTTTCCCTCAGTGGAGATGGTAGAGCAAACCAGCATCACCTCAATGCATTATAAACATCAAACAAAATCCCCACATTGTACTATCCACTGAAGAGTTGCCCACTGGGTCCTAAAGGTACTGGAAAGAGAATTTAAAGCTGGCTTTAGATTCAGCAGGACACATTTGGGAACAAGTATGTACCAGGAACTTTCTGGAAGTCAGAATTAGGTGAGGAAGCTTGCCTTGATAAAAGACCGGTTATTGCTGGTGGTGGGGAAGCCGGTTCTAAAAGACTGACCCTCAAGTGTGTGCAAAGGGGCATCTTTGTCACCTGAACACAGGTTAGCAATGCAGAGACTGGGAACCAGAAACCACCTTTTCACCACCCATTATCCTTCTTAGTATCCTGAAATACAGGAAACACTGAAGTCTAAAATGCAGCCAGGTCTGAATTTGGGATGGGCTGGGGGAGGGGAGACCTACTATGAATCTAGAAAGGGAAAACTTTTTTATGTAATGAGGAGGAAGAGACCAGAAATATTAAATAAAATCATTGCTGAGTGACACTCACAGGTCAGGTAGGAATTTACTTGTGAAGTCTGCTGGAATAGAGTGTCACTTTGACTCTTTAAGGAATGGTACAGCTGTGACATTTTTCTTCATAGCAAGGACATCATCCTGATTCAGGACATGGAATTCATCTCCATGGAAAGAAGAGTATAGTTTACATCCTGAATTAGAAAGATAATGTCACAAGATGTATAAGAACTTATTCCCTACACTGAAAATTGTCTTCCAGCAGAGGTTTTCCAACAGGTTTGATGACAGCAAGGAAGCACCATTTATTTGAGTTCCCAGATGTCTCCTATATCAGACAGACAGTCCCATTCTCTCTACAGCCTCCAGGTCTCCTTGACACCACTTCAGCCTAGAGGGAACATGTTATTACGACCTTAAGGGACAGCTGTGTCTCACCCTGGGGGTGGGCGTAGGGGGCAGCTCACTCTCTGAGTTCTAAGATCTTTTTAGCTTTAATTGCAAACACTTGATTAGCACTCTGGGCCCTGACACTGTTCTGAGCACTTTATGTATCTCCTTGATTTATTCCTTATTTCTCCTGACAACGTTGGGGAAGGATTTCCTATTAGCACCATCTAACAGACAGGAAATGGAATCACACAGCTGCTGAGTGGTTGACTCAAGGTCATAGCTGAGAATTCTACTTCCAAACTCTTAATTTTCTCATTATAATGTCTTCTAATAGCTGTCTCTAAATCTTAAACTCAGCTAGCAAAGGTCCCCAGTACCATCCAGAAATAAGAGCGATCAGTCTATAAAGAGCATTTAAATTAGTAGGATGTTTAGACTTTGACCTTTGTAAAGTTACACAGTTAGGGAACAAACTATCTTGATTAGAAATGATGGAAAAGTCTTGTCTTGGCTATGAGAGGAGTAACTGATAACATAATTTCAAACATGTACATACTTGGCTGAGCATTCATATTCTCAGTGCAGTCTTGAGTAGACCCCTGGTCAAGCCTGCTTCAAAATGATGAGGAAACAACCTGAGCTGTCTCAGGGAAAATTATTGGCAGGTCAGTTGAAGGGAAATTGAGCTGAAGCCTTAAAACCATCTACTTCCTCACAGTTTCCCCTGCAAATGACGGTGGAAAAAGAAAGGCAGTTCTCAACAAACACAATTCAACTCAGAGTAAAGAGAAACAGCCTAGCTCCTTTCCTAGACCACCAAGTACTGTAGAAAACAAGATGTCTGAGAGGGGAGCAAAGAGCAAGAGATCAGTGTGGAAAGACATTACCGGAGACACTTCTGGTTCCGTCTGCCACAGATCCAGACTGTCCCTCTGGGATCAACACAGTGGCTGGGGAAGAAGTCATCAGTGACATCCATTGTGACTTAGAGGAGGACATCTTTGAGCCCTGTGAGCCTCAGACCATTCATGCCCAGCGATCTCTTTACCAGAGATCACCTCTTGTGTTCATCTGCTAAGATGGCCATAACAAGATACCCCAGATGGAATGGCTTAAACAACAGAAGTAGACTTTTTTCAATGTTACGGAGGCTAAAGTGCTTCCAAATAGCTATGAGGGTTGTAGGGTGAGGCCACCATTCACACATTTCCTGAAACATTCCTTCTGTGTCTTTAGAGGGATCTACCAGTCATGTCACATGAAGGTCCTGCACATGTGACCCCATTTAAGCTTTACCATCTCCCTATGGACCTCGTCTCCTGGTACAGTCAGACTGTGACACTGAGAGTCAACATCTCAATTTTGAGGGGTATGATTCAGCCCACAGTATCTGCTAAGAAAAGTATTAAGCAGTATTTAATGAGATAATAATTGCAAAAGAGAACTGCTGATAAAATAGCATCATAAAAGTGTACTATTTTGGATTGGTTGGATGTTTTTATAGATAATGGTACAATTAACTTCAATTTTACTTTTTGAAATGAAAGAAATAGTGTTTCAGTCCTGAGTTATCTTGTATTCCTTAGGCATTTAGGGACACTTGCTTCCAATAGCTTTGGTAACATCATGCTCTCATTCAACATAAAGTAATTTGTTTAGTTCACCGCAAGAAATCTGGCTACTTTCAGGCAATGGTAATGCACACCTTTAATCCCAGCACTCAGGAGGCAGAGACAGGTGGATCTCTGTGAGTTCGAGACCAGCCTGCTCTACAAGAGTTAGTTATGTATCCTACAAATAAAACACAATAAAATAAAAACACAGAGATATAAAACATGCACACTAATATTGTAAATAATGAAATTGTTATGTTATAAAAGCTTGGAGAGTTTAGAAAGAATGTTTCTGGTGGAAAGTGTCCCAGTCAGCTTATGAGCCATGTGGCTTTTGAATTGGACCTTTAAGGTTTGGGAAAATCCGGCTCATGATAAGACAAGGTGAGCAGAGGCAAACACGACCTAAGAAGAGTAATAGTCCCAGTTGGTTAGACGATACAAAAGGGAGTCATTGAGGGTTTCAGCACAGAAGAAAGAGAAATACAGTGACGTTTGTGCTCTCTAAACCTTAATCTGGAAAAAAAGGATGGACTGGGCATTGAGTAGCAGACAGCCCAGGATCTGAGTAACATTTTATGCACTGATGACTGCCCAGGAAAGAATAAAAGGTTCTACATTGTGTGGGGGCTGTTGTCTAAAAAGGAGAAAACAAAGCTGGGGTTATTGCCAAAGTTTTATCAAGATGGCTTGTCCCAAGTTTGGAGACCGAGAGAAGACGGCAGTACTGATGTTTGTAGAGATGTGTTTAACCATGGGGGTAGAGTGTACACAGGGACCCTTTAACGTTAGTCAATGTACAGGGACCATTTAACGTTAGTCAATGGCTCTAAGTTGAGTCACCATGAGAACACCTGTGGTTCACTTGAGTTGTACGTGAATTCCTTACAGAACTTCATTGTTTTATGGTTGCTGTTCTAATAGGGCTTCTCTGTTTGAGCATGTTTGCAAACTACTGTACAGGGGCCTGGGAAGCTGACATTGTAAATCGTGACAAATCTCCAAAGTGTCATTGAAATCCGTCTTCCTGGCAGATCCCAGCAGGACACATGCCTGTCTCCAGCCAGCACTAGCGTCTGGCTGTGCAGAATTTCCGATGTGCTGAGCACCTCCACACATGAGCTGAAGTCTCTAACAATTGGTGCCCTCCAGGGAGATATTTTTATGCTTCCTCTTCCCTGTCAGATGATATTTTTGGCCTTTTCTAGGAAATTCCACTTTTGTCTCAGTCACTACCTGGGAGTGCTGAGGAAAACAATAGAGGAATTTCGAAGAGAGGGTGGGGTGGTGATGGGAAGATGTGTTAGCCATTGTCTTTTGATCTTCCTAGCAACTCCAGGATCTTTGCTAGGTTTTTCTTTTTCTAAACTACTATCCTATTACAAGAGTCAGCATTTTACTTAAATGTGAGCTGCATTTCATGTGTTGTACAAAGGCCAATCTCTAAAAGCCATATAATTCCACTCAGAACAACAAAAAGTTTTAAAAAATGCCCAACATTTTGTCTTTAGTTTCTCACTTGTTTAAAAAAACTGATCTCTACATGTCTCTGTGTCATCAGGTTTGTTGCAGTCCTTTTGAAATTTTGCTTCATGACATATATTCAGAACACCTAGGGATAGCTAATCATCTAATGAATTAGGGAAGCTTCTGTGTCTCTTGCAGAGTTCAGCTTTTTAAAAGCTATCAACACTGTTTTGTGGGACTCCTCACAGTGGGAGTAGAGGTGTCTCTGACTCTTTCGCCTGTCCTTGGGACCCTTTTCTTCCTACTGTGTTGCCTCACCCAGACTTGATATGAGGGTTTGTGCCTAGTCTTGTATCTTGTTATGTTGTGTTCAGGTGATATCCCTGGGAGGCCTGCTCTTTTCCGAAGGGAAATGGAGGAGGAGTGGATCTGGAGGAGAGGGGAGGTAGGAGGGAGGGGATTGGGAGGAGGGAAACTGGGGTTGGGATGTATTTATTGTATGAGCCAATTTTTTAAAAAAGTTATTGATGTTGAAAAATGTTATTCACAACTTCCAAGTAAAGGAATTTCCAATGACAACTAACTCTGTTGAACAGGTCAATACTTAACAAAGCTTCATTGTTTATAATGTGTTTTCCTAAATATTTCCATCTTTAGTCTTCACAACCGTCTTACATGCCAAGCCAGTTGTTGCTAATCTATTTATGAAACATGAGGATATCTACCAGGTAACCCAACAGCAGGAAGTTTCACAGCAGTTCAGACAGTGAGGAACCATTGTTCTGCTAATATTGTTGAAGAGGAAGATGTTGGTGCCAAAATTTGAGTCACTTTTCCAAGGTCCCCCAGACAGTTTTTGGTATTGGAACTACAGCCAAGTTCCTTGTTTTAGAGGCAACCGTCTCCCCTCCTACATCATGGGCTTGTTTGTTTTGAGACGCCAGGCATTACACCCAGAACCTTGCGCTTGCTAAGTAAGTGCTCTACTACTGAGCTGGCCCTCCAGGTTGTATCATATTAAAGCAAATCCAAGGTTACCTTCTTGGTAAGTCTTCTGCAGCTATTTATGGCTTGAAACACATTTAATTACTAAAACTTTAGAAGTTTGGGTGCTGGAGAGATGCCCCCGTGGGTAAGAGCACTTGCTACATAAGCATGAGGGGGCCTGAGTGGAATTTCTTGAGCTCCCATAAAAAGTCAGGCCTATTGCATGTGTCACAACTGTAATCCTAGCACTATGGGGGTTGAGGCAGGGGGATCACGGGGGCTTGCTGGATGACAATTAGTTCCAGGTCCCATGAGTGACCCCATTTCAGGGAATATGGTGAAGAATGACAAAGTAAGACATGTGATGTTGAAGGGACCAGCTTCCCTTTCGGCAGCCATAACAGCCGAATACGTGCTTGCCATAAACTTGCCTTGGTCACTTAGAGGTCAGATGCCTGCCTTGTGACAAGGAACCAATCAGAAGTTAGTCACTAGAAAGTCAGATGCCTGCCTTGTGACAAGGAATCCATCAGAAGTTAGTCACTAGAAAGTCAGATGCCTGTCTCGTGACAAGGAACCAATAGGAAGTTAGCTGGTGGCGCTATGCTTTACGACCCTGGGTGTCCTTTACGGACAAGCGCAAAGCATAGCAACCACCCTGGGAGGGCCTATGGGCCATAACAACCAGTTGACCAATCAACACAGGGCAAACCCTCCAAGCCTGGAGGCACACCAATCCTGAGCCTGTGCATACCCCTAGACACTCCCCTTACGCTGCCCTATAAAGATCTGTACGCAGCGGCTTCCAACTGTCTTTGCTAGCCATCCGCCATGGTGGGTGGGTCAAAGACCCGAGCTAACATGGGGTTAGCTCGTTAAACTACAATAAAGCCTCATGCAATTTGCATCAAGCTTTCGCCTCCATTCTGTGATTGGGGTGGCCGAGGTTCTGGGCTAAGATTCTGGAAGCCTCAGCTTTCCAAGGGTCTTACAATGTCCTCCTCTCACCCATGCACATACATGCACAGGTGCACACGTGCGTAGACATCACTCATACATAGATCACACTCATACACATTAGGAGTTCTCTTGGCTTTGATTCATTCTGTTTGTCTTAATTTGGAATTTAATTTACAGTACTATCATTCATCCCCTTTCTTTCATTTTAGCCATTTTAGTCATGGTTTCATACAGCTGTCAGTCGTCTAAACTTCACTCTCCGTGGCTAAAGTTTTCTCATGGTCACATAAAAAGAAAAGACAAATCCTTGATCTTAAAAAGAAAGACAGAAGTAGTTCAAAAGTGAACAACCCTATTGTTGCAAAACGCCTGAAGAAAGAGACTTACACACTCCCATCATGTCTGGGATTCCCCTTCCAGGGCCTCCATCAGGTTTCTACAGGATTTTAGGAACTCCCGTATTATGTTGCAAAATAATGGAAACGTAAGAAATTAATGAAGAAAATCAATGTGTGATAGCTCCAAAGTGCTCTGCTCATCTTATACCCCTCTATGACCCTCCCAGCCTGCTTCATAACAAATGCACCATCTCCTCCTTTATCTGTAGAGCTTTTGCACTGTTGGTTTTAAAACTATGTCTTCTTCATACTCTAACAGCTAGGACATTGAATATCCATTTTTCCTGAGGGAATTTGACAACAAAACTGTTGGGCTTTATGGTACAATCCAGATTTGACTTACAAGCATCTGCTTAGAGGTGTCTTGAACATAATAGAAGGCAGAATGAAGAGGATTACAGAAGGTTAAGGCAGCCCTGTGTGATCAGCAAAATAATAAGACATTAGAGGGGCAGGATAGTTCTAGCCTGCTGCCTGCTACCCAGTTCACTTTCAATATGGCAGACACTGCCATGCCTGCTTCGTCGTAGTCTGTGAAATGAGAAAATGCCTCAGTACAGCAGGTGTCATGGTGATATAAATGTGGTAGGGATGCTGTAACAGGCTTTATGGAGGAAGGCTAATGCACTCTCTAAGTTGTTTAAAACCTCCAGGTTCTAACTAAAGGACTGGGCTTTTCCTAATCCTAATTGTTATCTCAGCAGAGAGAACACATTTTTTGTGTGTGTGCCTGTTTTCTTAGTCATACAATATATCAAGTTTTCATTGGAAGTAACCTTTTTTTCTGCTCTTTTTGTCTGATCCTCCATTCCAACTGTAAGGCATTGTATCCTCAAGTTAGTTTATTTAAAATAGCTGAGCTTTTGTTTGATTACAATTTTTCTGTTTTAATCTTCTTGCATAAGATCATATTCATAGGGAAAATGCATTTTTCCTTCCTCAAGGGCAAAAATAAGCAGAGATTTCCTTTGAGCTTGGTTCAACCATCAAAGAAGTTCATAAATTTCAAGAAAGGAAGAAAAAAATTAAAACACTATAGTCCAAACTTTAGATTAGACATGCTCTGTGTAAGCTCCTTGGAGACTGGATGTGTGAGCTCCTTGGAGACTGGATGTATGAGCCTCTGAGAGATTGGATGTGTGAGCCCCTTGCAGACTGGATTACCCACAGCAGAGGACTGAGAACCAAGGGCATCAAGGTCTTCATTTCTTCACAAGCTCTCAGTGAGCTAACCCAGTCTTACAGTACTCAGCCATAAGACCAAGTATCTTCTCCATTTCTTCCTCAACCCAGTTTGGATAGAATGAAAGCAGATAGAAATAAACAATAGTCTCTTTTAATAGTTAAATGGCATTGTCTCTATTTAGAAGTTATTACTTGAAATTTGTTGTCATAGAAGTTATTACTTTAACTTATTGTCACTCTCAAAATCCCTCTTGAGCCATCTATCAGTAACTTGTGTGATCCTAGTGTCCACAAAGAATTAACAAAGCTTCCAGATCTGCCCAACACTTATTCTGGGGATGAGAGGAGTCTTCAGCATTGTCCACAACATAGGAAGAAAGACGTGTGAGCATATTGTAAGCCAGAAAATTGCTCAGGAGTTCACACGAGTTTAATCGCTGGTATTCACTTAAGCTTTCTAGAAGATTCCAACAAGTAAAAGGAGCAAATCCATGCAGTATCTTTACTGAGGTAGAGTACCAGAAGTGAAAAATGTGGATGTCAGTGGACCACAGACAGAATCTTATCCTAAAGCCTGTCTCCCTTACAGGGACAATTAACACTCTGTCCTGTCATTTCCAGGCCTTTGGCTTCTGTTCTCTCCTTCCAGAAAAGCCTGTACAAATATCTTCCCTTAGACTTATTCTGGACTCCCTCACTTCCCTGTTAAAATCAATCCCCACCTCTTCCTCCATGTGGCAGGATTTCTCTGTACCTCTCGATGGTAAGAATCCTATGGCTCTGAGCACAGTAGTGTTTTGTAGTGAGTGGCATGGCTTAGACCCCTCGAGAACATGTACAGGGTGCGACAGTTTACAAGTCATCTTCTGGCTCGCCAAATGGCCTCTGCAAGTCCCTTTAGTGTAGGGGGTGCTCAGCTCACTTGTTTATGCATTCCTCGATTATTTGTTGAATGTCTGCTTTGTGCCAAGCCCAAGTAAAGCCTTAAGTAAACAGTGGCACGTGAAGCAGAAACACCAAGTGAATAGATGGCCATACCAAACACCAGAAGCCTAAACGGAACCGAGTCTCTGTTTAGGGTGCATGCATGTTCCGATATAATTCTGATAGAGACATCAACATTCAGCCCCACACCAATAGTGGACCACAATGTGGCTTCCCTGAACTGCCCATCCCAGGAGCTCCATACTTCTGGCAAGAGAGAATGCCTTTTAAGTTGAAAGTTTTGTCTTTCCCACTGTATATGGAAAAATTGACTATGCACTTTCACGGAGAAGGTCCAACCAAGAGATGTTTATATTGGAACAAGCCCCATCTCTAAATCTGGGCTTGTTACTGAATGGTATTTTGTTTCCTTGGATCAGGGAAGGGGTCTGGAAACATCTGTAACTAAAGTATTGTTTTAAAATCAGCATGATTTTCCCCTCAGAGAACAGATAACAAAATTGCTTTAAAGCACACACTCAGCCATCACCATTCACTTCCCCTCTGGACTGTGAGTTATTTCATTGTCATTGAAAAGGCCGTACAAGTGTGAGATTGGCAGCACTTTGGGCATTGCCATCCCCTTCAGACTCTTTCTTTTTACTTCACTTTGTAAACTTGACCTTCACCTTTATGAACATCCTACCAGAGAATAACTGTCCAGATCACAGTGGTTATTTGGGAGCAAAATTTCAAAGCTACAGATGACAGTTTATAAAATGCTTCTAAAACTAGTCCCCACAGTCGTTTCTAAACAACAGTTCCAGACTATGTCACTTACATGTGTGAGCTTGAAATAAAAAATTTTCACTAAATGTCATCCTAAAATAATCTCAAAATGAAATCTTCAAAGAAATCAAAAAGGGAAAAAATTGCATGAAATATAATGAGAAAATAGAAGCACTGTACTAATTGACTTTGTTTTGTTTTGATTCTTGATTTCTTTGTTTGTTTGGTTTGTCTAGACAGAGTTTCTCTGTGTAGACCTGGCTATCCTGGAACTCACTCTCTAGACCATCCCGGCCTCTAGCTCACAGAGATCCGGCTGCCTCTGCTTTCAGAGTGCTGGGATTAAAGGTGTTCTACCGCCGCCGCCACCACCACCACCACCACCACCACCGCCCAGCTTGTACTAATTATATCCTAAAAATAATAAAAATAGTTTATGAACAGTTCAGGAGGTAGTTCAAATTTTATGAGTAAACAGCATATGTTCAGAGAGTTCTCGTTTTGTTTTTCATTTGCACCCCAAATTAAAGAAGTAATGTTTGGGGTGGTAATGCACTACTCTCCCTTTCTTGGTGCAGTTGGTGCTTGGTGTGTTTACTTCTTTATGAGCTGTTTGAAAATGGTCTGTCATCACTCTGTAATCATTGGATGCTGGTCTGAAGACCCATTCCAATCTTCTGAGACTTCACTGGTGTTTGACTCATCGCAGACCTGTAAAATATTCGTTAAACAAATCCACTGCTAACATTTTACAAATGAGAAAGTGAGATAGAATCTCACAGTTACATGTTTCATATGGTTACATGTCTCATAAAAATGCACCAAAGGTAGAATAGGCATGCAGCTTACAATTCCACATTTGGAACCCATCACGAGATTTCCATGAGGTTTACCCATTCTCGGTGTCGAAGGACAAAGGCATGCATTTCAAGGCTCACTCACTTTCAATGAGAGTATTCTATTAGTATAATTTATGGACCATATTTTTCCTGTGACTGCATCCAGATATATGTCAAGTTGCCATATATCCTGCATGACCAGACATCTGCTTCTGGTTCATGAGAGGAAACACCTGCACATACTCTGGTGTCCATTACACAAAGGGCATCCTTTCCCAGGGCCTATTGTCAGATCTTCCAAATGGAACAAGGGAGGTGTCGGATACACAGCTGGATGTCATGCAATCAACTTCCCACAAGAGATATGTTCTCTAATGAGGAATCACCATTATTGACTTAACAGGCACTTTCTAGCTGCACATATAAAAACAATTTAAACTAAAACACCACATATAAATGATAATATTTAAATTAAGAATAGTTGCTGCAAGCTAGACCAGATAACTTCAGAGGGCTGGTGGGCCATGTTTCCTTTCTCGAGTCAGCCATACACTCATAGAGAAAATGTGAATTTGTTAATAGGGTTTGAGTCTTATCCCCCTCAAAGATGCCTAGAGAGTGGTATTCAGATTTATGGTTCAGGAGGTAGATACCGGAAGATATCTACAAGTTCAAGGCCAGCCAGGTCCACATAGTGAGTTCCAAATCATCAAGACTACAGAGTGAGACCTTGTCTCAAGTGTGTGTGTGTGTGTGTGTGTGTGTGTGTGTGTGTGTGTGTGTGATGGTGACCCTCTACTGTAAAATAAGGAATTCCTGGTACTGACATCTCTTCAGTGAGATTCTCTAAAAGTATGATAGACATGAGTAAAGTTAACTTTCCTTCCAGGTATTTCCTAGAGAAGAAGATATGGACAGCATGGGATGGTTCACTATCCAGAAAAGGTCCATTCTTTAGCTGAACCTTCAGTTTTCACCATCGGTCACCACTACCCTCCCCCAAAAAAAGGTTTCACTATGTAACATTGGCTGGCTTTGAACTCTCTAATGTAGACCATGCTGGCCTCAAACTCAAAACTCATAGAGATATGCCTACCTCTGTCTCCCAAGTGCAAGGGTTAAAGGTATGCACTATCACTCCTAGCATCATCCTTTTCTTTTCCTTCATCGTCATTATCTGGTAGTATAGCCTAGTGCAACAAGCACTAAAGATGATATTTCCTGGTTCTATGTAAACAGCCTTTGGTCCTTGCTAGCTCTGGTATTCAGTAATTCTGTAATGACAGACATAGTCAAGATGACCACGGTCATTAAGCACCTGTTCTGTGAGGGTGCTGAGACTTCAGTGACAAAGCAAATAACTCCAGTTTCTGCTCTAGAGGGTGTATGTGCTCTGAGGAAGGAGGGTGGTGAACCTGTACCTCCAAATGCCACTTCTGAGCCTTGTGTCATACAGACAAGGAGAGCTATAGCTCTCCAAGAAGCCACAGTCACAAGAGTCCAGACAGGCAGGAAGCACAAAAGGAAGAGAGGAAACTAGTGGTTATTGGCCCTCTGCCCTTATACTGGACCTGAATGCTCGAAGGTAGTTGATCCTCAGAAGCACTCTAGAAGATAATGTGCAATCACTTCTGATTGCAGAAGGGAAGCAAGGGAAGCAGAAGCTGAAAATGAAATTACCTGGTAGTTTCCCCAGTGCTGGAGCTGAAACTGAATTCCAATGATCTAGAGCATTCCACTGCTCCAGGTTATCTTAGAAAAGACATAACTGCAGAGAAGTGTGGTCACTGTAAGAAGCAGATCTCAGGACTCTGCATCCGTTTCCCTAAAAGCCAGTGGTATCCTGAATGCAAGCATGATTAGGAGAGAAATTCATTTGCACTCTAAGCAAGGATTACTAAACGCCTGTTCCATAAATGGTAGACACACGGGGACTTGAGGTGGCACACACAAGTGGACACTTGTTAAGATACCAAGGAGGTAAGTTCTGGAGAAGTGTCGTCTAAGTGTGCATATTCCTGAAGGGGCAGAGGACTTGCAGGGGTGCCAGGAGAATAAAAAGAAAAGGACAAAGCACTTGAAAGAAAAAAAATCATCACCTATGAAATTTTCTCAATTTATTCCCTTTACTATCTAGTTCAAAGTAGTTATGTTGAAAGATCTATCAAAATTGATTAGTTCAAACAGGGTCTTGTTTTAGATACAAATGCCTTTTTATTCTGATTCTACCAACTAAACAGGGGAGAAATGTCACTTTTCTCAGATTCCTGTAAGTTATGAAAGAGTACATAAAATGTAAGCCATCTTATAATAAAGTAAATCCAATCCTTCGGTGGATAGAATTCAATGTTTAAGATTGCTTCCAGTCCTTTATTGGTTATCCCAGAAATCCATCTTGAAGGAAACATTTTTATTCACACTGCATCCTACCTGTGACCCCTAATGAATTCACTTAAAATTTCTGTTGATGTTTATAATGCTTACTCTGAAAGAGAACTATTTTCTAATTCAACAAAGAACAATTTAATTTTTATTAGCTGTAAAGCTGAATGCAGGAATTTTGGAGAAGATAATATAGGTTTGCTGTGGTTGGGTGCTTTGAGTGACTTATACCCAAGAAAGGCTGAGGAACAAGGCTAAGTCAGAAGCCAGAAAACAGGAAGGACCATGGCTTCCTTAGTGGAGAAGTGTGAGAAGTTACAGGGTAAGGAATGGAAGGACCACAGGAAGCTTGGGACCACTAGACTCTGAACATCTCCGACTTTAGCACCAAGAGCTAAAGGCAGCTAATTCCCCATGCCCGTGAAACTCCCCACTGAAAAGGAATGCTGCCTGGAAAGCTTCTGCTTTGGAGGCTCCATCTTCTACCCATGAAGCATGGTCCCACCAGTGAAGAATGGGCAAATTAAGTCACAAAGAGGATGTAACTGGATCCTTTCTCTTGCCACCCCTAACTGGTTGATAGATCATGTCCATGACATCCCTCTTGAAAATTCTTTTTTCATTTCTTTTCTTTTACAGAAACCTATCTACATTCACCTGCTTTAGTCAGATGGTTTATTTCATTTTGACTGGATTGCATGTGTCCTGGGCTGGTCTCAAACTCCCTGTGTGGCTCAGGATAACCTTTAACTGGTTTTCTAGATTCTGCTTCCTCCTAAAAGTATGCATCCTAAGCAGCTATGGAGAATGAACCCAGGGCAAGCATTCTACCAGCTGAACTACATCCACAGCCCCAACCAACAGTTTAAATGTCCTTTTCCCGCTGGGCAGTAGTAGCACACACCTTTAATCCCAGCAGTCAGAATGTAGGGGGAACTCTATGAGTTTGAGGTCTACAAGTCGAGTTCCAAGACAGCCTCCAAAGCTACACAGAGAAACCCTATCTTGAAAAAACAAACAAACAAAAAAATTCCTTTTTCCTTTCATGTAAAGGAATAGTGGGGAAAAGATGATAAATCAATTTCAATTTAGAAGGCTAGAAGAACATGATCTTAAATTCTACAACCCAGCTTTGTTTATCTTAAATTATTGCGGTCTTTTTCTGATTTCCATTTAGCTGTAAGCCAGTTAGGGAGAGCTTGTATGTCTAGCCTGTGGGTCCCTCTTTGTACATTCTGTTCATCGAAGGGCAGAGCTGGTCAGAGTTCCATTACTAGCTGTCTTGGACCCTGTTGTTGGACCCCAATATTTTTCTTAGGGAAAACTGGGGAATGAGCCTTTATTACTTGAGTGTTGACTTATCTGCCAGTTGGAAAATGAGAATATTGTGGATGATTCTGAGAATCTGCAACTTTACCTCAAGTTAAGAAAAATTCAACCAGAATCTGGAGGGATGTCTCAGTAGTTAAGAGCACTTGGGACTCTTGCAGAGGACCCATGTTCAGTTCTCAGCACTTACATGATGGATCACAGCCACCTGCAACTCCAGTCCCAAAGGATACAATGCTGTCTTCTGGCCTCTGTGGGTACTGGACATACATGGAGCACATACATACAAGCAGGCAGATACTCATATGCATAAAACAAAAATAAAATAAATCTTTAAAAAAAAAAGAAAGAAAATAAGTAGGTGTTATAAAGTCCCCTAGGTTTCACTGGTAGCCTAGGGTAAATAAGTTTACCACTAGAAAGAATGAAAGACTGTTAAAATTAAATTGAATACCCACACAGCAGAACTTAGAGATTGACTAGTGGTTTTCCCGTGAAAGGATGGGGGGGGGGGGTCATCACTGCTGTGAAGTGAAAAACAAAGGAAGAGCAAATTAAGTAAGGAATTCTTATGCTCATTTATAAACCATGATAAGGTTATACAAAGTGAGTATCCAGGAAGCGAAGGAATTACACATGTTCATCTGATTCGTTGTGAGGACCACATCAGTAACTTCCTGGGAATGATGCTTGAGGAGCCTCACCAGATCTAGACATAGAAATCCAGGGCACAAGCTAAGTGATGTCTTTCGCTTCCCTTTCTCTTCTTTTTCTTTCACACATTCATGGTAATTTGTATATTCTCTTTATGGCTTAGTAAATAAAATATTGCCAATACAGAGGCCAATATTTATCCTGCCCTAATCTCACTCTCATTCTTAACCCTTAAGGAGCCTGATTTCTTCACTTCCCTACTTTTCTTGGTATGTGTACACACCTACACAAGGTATTATGTGTTTTGCATGTTATAAATGTAACATAAATAACATACTGCTTCTCCTCAGCACCTGCCTTTTCCTTCAATAGTATAAGATTTGCTCATAACTAGAAATATCTGTTCCCAGGCAGCTCATCTTTACCGATTCAGATGGATATCTTTTCCAGTTGGCATTTCCAGCATCTTTTTGCTATCTGTCAATCACTGAGATAGGTAGTGGGGACACGAAGATGAATTAGACACTTATCCCTATCCTCACAATCCAATCAGTGATCTCAGGGAATCAGGGGTGTAATTTTCAAATTGTGATATCATGTTCCATGTGCTCTAATGAGGTATCTGTAACGTGTCATGTGCGTGAGAAGTCTGAAAGACTTTGGGAAAAGTGTTCCCAAGAGATGGAGGGAAAAAGAGACACCCTTGACTTCTGTGACATGTCACATATGGGAAGTGAGGAGATGTGACTTTACTAGAGCAGAGAGAGATGTTGGGTTTCTATAATGTAGCCTTGCATGTTAAGTTCAGGAATTTTATTTATTCCTATAGCCATTAAGAGGCAGAAATGTAGTGTAATAAGACCTTTTCAAAGTTAATTCTGATATAAAGAGTAAACTAGAAGTGTGTGTGTGTGTGTGTGTGTGTGTGTGTGTGTGTGTGTGTGTGTGTTGGGGGAGACATGTAAGTACAGTAAGTCAGGAAGGAGTAGTACTAGAGATTCTGAATAATCCAAGGTATTGGAAACAAGGAAGAACTGTCTTTGTAGTATTTTAGAGGTAAATGTTAATTCTGTAGGATACAAAGGGTGGTAGGAGATGGAAACTATCTAACACATAAGGCACTAAGAGATGATTGCATGTAGAGAATTTTAAAATTCTAGTAAAACTTACTAAAATCAATTCTGATTTTTTATTTTCTATGAACATTCTAAATAATGTCAGGGACAAAATGTTCCTCCATGAAAAACCTTCCATGGTTTCCATTCTGACAACTACTGTAGCTATTGTTGACTATCAACAATTAGCACATCCCACCTGCTGGGCCTTCAATCAACGGTGTGTGTGTATTCGGTCGGCACAGACATGAGCTTGGAGAGCATCTAGTCCTCCAGTACATCCCAACACAGGCTGTGAGTTTTAGAAAGCAAATTCCTAACAGTTCCAAGGTCCTTTGGTTGCTTTCTCGCCTCCATGTGCCTGCAGTACACAGTGGGTGCTCTTTGCCATTCTGTATGCAAATTTTTCCCTCATATTTGAGGTATTAATTCTTTTGGAAGTGTTTCTAAAGACTACATTTATAAAAAAACATATTTGTGTAATTTAGCAATGTTAATCCATCACTTTTTTCTTTTTATGTTCTTTCATCTTTATCCTTAAGATACAATATAATATCATTGAGATACAGTATGAAGAGGAAGAAATATTTTAGGAAATGTTACAGTGATGATGGCATGGCACACATTAAATTCTTTGTGTCTGTGGAAGTGGAGATGGACAGGCATGACATGAACTTAGAAGCAAGAAGTGACATAAAAGAGCCAGACTGGAGATAGGTAGAGTGTCACCAGTCACCATGATGGAGGAGACTGATGTGCTTGTGGGAACTTGATATTGTCTGGTGAGGCTGTGCTGACAGAAAAGGAGACTGCATGCCCTGGGAAACGTCAACCAAGTAAAAGGGAGAGGTGTGCCCTGGAAAACGCCAACGAAGCAAGAACAGCAGAGGATGAGACTCTCTCACTCTGAAGCCCTGAAAAATAAAATGGAGAAAAAGATAGTAGAAAAACAAGAATAGTTTCCCCAAGAGCATACTGTAAGAACCTCAAGGAGACAGGTAAACAGCATTAACTATGTGAATGGGAAAAGGACTTGGGGAAGGCAAGCCTAGGATATCCCTGAACTTCGTTGTTAGTGCCTCGTTAACAGAGGAAGCTATAAGATAGGTAGAGGCAAAGATTGTAGTGATGGAAACAGAGCCAGTGTGAGTGGATTCAAGTGAGAAGACTCTCTGGGTAAGAGAGGAAGAGAAGAAAGAGAAGCAGAGCTGAGGGAAGGTATACTTGGAAGCTTAGCCCAGAGAGGCAGTGAAGGCTTACCTACCTAACTCGGGACCCAGGACCTGTGCAGACTCGGTCTCCTCTCACAATCACCACTGTGCAGAGATGGGTGGGGCCGTAATTTGGTTCTAGAGTGCCTGCCTACCCAATGGCTATGGCTAAAGTCTCCCGAGCCTGTGGCACTATTGGGAGGGGAGAGAATCTATAAGATGAGGAACCTGACAGAAAGAACTGAGGACACTGGAGAATTTCATCAGATAAGCCAGTATTTGAATCCCAAGTACCATGTCCTCTGCTCCCTTCTCCTCTCCTCTCCTTCCCAGTTTCTATAAAGTAAACAAATCATCTTCTGCCTCACACTCCTATTGAAATATCCTGTGATGCCACAGAACCAAGACCATGAGGCCAAGAACCCTAAACTGAAAGCTCTAAAACCATGAGCCCTCCATCTTTAAAAGTTACCTAAGTTACTTGGATGTTTTGTTATAGCAATGGAAAGCTGACTAACAAATAATGTAGGAGGGAGAAGGAAGGGAAGAAGGGGAGAGTGGGGAGAGGAGAATAAATTGGTCAAAAAGCCACAGATGTGTGGGTTCCAGAGCAGACACTCATCTTTCTAGTAAGTAGAAAAAAATCTTCTGGGATGGGTAGAAGGCATAAAGAGAAACCAAAACAAAGGGAGAATTTAAAAAAGAAGAGTGAGATTTCCCAGCCAGTGGCATCTAGATTATCTAATGAGAAGAAGGAAGTTTGGAGTGCATTTCTCCTTTCTATAAATCCACAGCAGCGTTTCTTCAGTGGTTGTGAACCAGAGAGAAAGAATACAAGGAAAGGAAGGCTTTCCTAGTCACTCTCGGCATGTGAGCTTCCCTTCTAATGAGCCTGAGTGAGGAACCTTGAAGCCCAGAGGGTCCACAGAACAGAACACAGAAGTAGTGTCACCAGAAGCATTGGCTGCTGCTCAACACCAAACCGGTGCAAAGTGGCTTCCCTGAGACCACTGAAGAAAAGTCTAGTCACCCATAATAATGCCACCTCCAAACTTTGTGTGAAAAGAAAAGATAATGTAGGCAGACATGGACAAGACTGCAGACCATTATATGGTAATGATTACGTTGAATGACCCAGAAAACACATGCGGCTCAGTGCTGGTATCTGTCCATAAATATTAGTTATTGCTATTCATTAAAAAGTCCTGGGTGCAGATGGTGGCAGTGTTTGTCATCTGGCAACATGGTTCCTTGTAAATGGCTAAGGAGTCATCGAAATCCCCCAAACTCATTCTCTCTATGTGATCATATAGCTGACCCTGAAAGTTGAATCTCTTCCTTTCTTGGAAATGTGTCCGCAGCAGTTGACCCTAGTAAGTTAAATAAGACTGAGTCAGTTCAGATTTAAAAAAAAAAATTGGCAGAGTCTAGGTTGTGTAATCAAGACCCAGAAGGCGAGGAGTGAAAAGAAAAATCCAGTTACACAAGGCAACATGAGCAGAATCCAGAGCAGAGGCCAGATGTTAGCAGAAGACTAATTTCAAAATTAGGGAGAGGGAGCCCTGAAGCCTCCTTTCCTTATATAAGCAGCAATCAATACTATAGATGAGCGACCTATAATATATTCTAATGTTCTAAGGAGAAAAGTTTAGGAAGTGCTCATCAGTATTAATGAGCACAGCCATTCCAAATCCAGTGCTTCCAATGGAAACTCCATCTAGCTTCTAGTTTGATACTTTCAACTTTACAAATAAAGAAGACTGTTTCAACAGAGTCTGTGTCTGCTGGTATCTGCAGTCCTGATAAATGTTTGATCCACAGGATGTGGAGACAGTTACTTGAAATCTGTGAGTGGGTCTGTGCTTTCCACCCATGAGAATACCCAATAGCAAATCAGGAATGTTGAGCAACAGACTCGTAGATATAGCATGAATGGCACATTAAGTAACTATGTATCCACTCTTAACTAATTAAAAGGTGTGGTTTAAGATCAGTCACAACACTGTGATCCACTGAGTTCCTGAGCATCTTAAACATTGTTCCCATCTTGTTAGTGACTGAGAGAGTGAGAATGCTTTATGAAGTAGACAGGGCATGGTGGTTAAGAGCCCTAAATGTCAAGCACATAGGTCTAAAAGCCACTTAGGAGAAAGCAGCACCACTGTCCATATTCAGCTTTTATCTGTTGCTAGGGCAATCAGAAGAAATGCCTTTGAGCTGAAAAAAATAATAACTCTGAAGAATGTTGAAACTGCCCTCCTAATCAAGCTATGATGAAATCACTGTCAAAATCTAAAAATTAACTTCATCTATTAAAATTCAGGGAATTTCAGTTACGAAACAAGTGCTTAGAAACACCCAAGAGAGGGTATGTGGGGAATTTGCTCCAGGTTCAAGTAAAATCAATCAATCCTCCAACTTCTCAAAGAGCAAATTACATAAGGTAGTGAACTCAGTTAATTTGGTCCAGTACCTTGCCAATGGTTTTATATGTGAAAAATAAAAACACATTAAACCCCATCTGAAAAAATAGAACCAAAAGTGGTTAGTTTCTTAATTTGGGGCTATTTCCCATTGCAGATATTTCTACATTTCTGTTTTTATAAATAACAACAAAGAACCCCATGCAATTCCTCTTTGTTTGTAAGTTTGTTCCTAGAGTCAATTCCTTGCAGCAAAATCTAAATTGATGTGTCTGAATGCACACAGTCAATTTGAATGCCCCTAGTTCTTTGAGAACAGAGCTATCCCATTCTTAAGTCTGTCCATGTCTTAAGCAGATGCAAACCAGGATTGTGAAGTACCATGGAGACTCTGGGTTACAGTTCCACCCCCCTAAGTGAGAAAGAATATGTAGTTATTGTTTATTTGGTTTTATATTTGTTGTTTGTTTCATTTATTTATATTTGTGCTGCTGCTGCTAACATCTTTCTTAAAGTGATTTTATCATTTATCTAAACAACAAAAACAAACAAACAAAACAACAACAGCAACAAAAAAAAAGTCATGTTAACACTGAAATTAGACCCAAAACACTGTTGCATGGAAACAAGAAGAAAATAGACTTTTTATATACAAAGACTTAAGACGTAAGCAGAAAGACACATAATGGGTATTCTCTTATTTGAGAAATACCAATGTGGGAAGTTGTAAAAACTCTGCATACTAGTGAGTAAATTCAGACTTCTACTTAAGTCTCTTAATTAAAGCAAAAATTGGTGCATCAAAATTCCAAGTCTAATTCAGGAAGGAAGATGAAGTCATGCTAATATTTATAAAATGTTTGTAGATCCTTGGTTACAGACACAACGCAGGTGTCATTTGCAATTATCGGTTAGGTCCCTTGAGCACAGCACAGGGACAGAGAGCCTGCACTTTGTCATGGGATTTTTGTTATAGTTCATTTGCAGCTGGAGATTCCTATCTGATTCCCTGCAGGTCATAGGTTCATCTGTTTAGAGACCTCAAGATGTGTCTGTTGCCCTCAGCTGGCCCCTTCAGGTTCTTCCCAAATCCCATCAGTTTGCCACCTTGTTTGTTTTAATGAACAGTCAGGGACCTTAGATCTCAGGAGGATGTGTTAAAGCATTTAAACTATTTACTCACCAGTCTTTTCAACAGAAATTCTCAAGACTCCAAATATTTAGGTCTATGAGGAAGTGATGCTTCTGGCCAATTAATTTGCTCTCCTGTGACCATGCTTGAGAAGCACAGTAGGGTTTCTGTGAATGCTTCAAATAAAATCTAATGATAACTCTTTCTGCCAGATGCCTGGGTTCTGCCGCCGCTTTAGAGCCACCAAATAACACACAGAGTCTTACATTAGTAACAATGCTGCTGGCCAATGACTAGGATTTCTTATTTCCTAGCTCAGTCTTAATTATCAACCATAACTACTAATCTATATATTTTATAAGGACTTATCTTAATGAGGACGCCGGCCTTATGCATCCTCTCTTCCTGGGATCACATGGCAACCTCTCCCTTTC
This sequence comes from Cricetulus griseus, assembly GCF_003668045.3. Taxonomy (NCBI): domain Eukaryota; kingdom Metazoa; phylum Chordata; class Mammalia; order Rodentia; family Cricetidae; genus Cricetulus; species Cricetulus griseus. The sequence goes on from NC_048595.1 coordinate 261,535,721, forward strand.
CTACATTTCCCAGAATCCTCCTCTCCTAGTCCCACCTAACTTGCTTCCCTATTGGCCAACAGTGCTTTATTTATCAACCAATAAGTCAAACATATACACAGAAGGACCTCACCCATAAAATCTTATTATTTAGGTGGATACTTGACATACATATAATAATTCCAAATACAAGTTTACCACACCTAAAGGATGAAGAGTGAACTGTTCTTCAAAACAAAATTGTCTTAAAATTTTTTTATGTTTATTTTATTTTGTGTGTATGAATGTTTTGCCTGTATGTGTGGATGCGCACCATGTGTGTGCCATGTGACCTTAGAGGTCAAAAGAGGGCATTGGATCCTTGGATATAAAGTTATGAGTAGTTGTAAACCACCATGTGGGTGCTGGGAATCAAACCTGGGTCCTCTTCAACAAAAACAAGTGCTCTTAATCACCTAGCCAACTCCCCAGCTCTAATGATTACAATTTTAAAGGAAACTTAAAAAGTGTTCTGAGTGATGACATTATTGTCGGAATAAGTCTACTTGTCCTCAAAGACACTTGCTCAAATGAGAGCAAAAATAGCAAAACAGTTGTACAAATGGCATTGCTTATAAAAAATTAATCTTAAATCAACATAATTCCAGTATTAAATAACTTATAATGACTTCTCAAAATAGTGATTGCAACATACATAGTCACCTCCAGTTCCTTTAAGGATAAGTGCCATGTGTAGAAATCACACCAACTTCCTCCTTCTACCTTAATTCTAATTTCTATTAATGGAAAAATTAGATAAGTATTTTACATGCATTGTGTGGTAGTTTGAATATAACTGGCCCATATAATCTCATAGGGAGTGGCATTATTAGGAGGTGTGGCTTTGCTGGAGTGTTTATAGCCTTGTTAGAGGAAGTGTATCACTGTGGAGGCAAGCTTTGAGGTTTCCTATGTACAGGATACCATTCAATGTCTATTTTGGGGGCGGGGGTTCGAGACAGGGTTTCTCTGTGTAGCTTTGGAGCCTATACTGGCACTCGCTCTGGAGACCAGGCTGGCCTCGAACTACAGAGATCCGCCTGCCTCTGCCTCCTTCAGCAAATCCTACCGACATGCGCCACCACAACCAGCCCATTCAATGTCTTAGTTCACTTCCTGCTGCCTGTAAGATGCAGAACTCCCAGCTATCCTCCAGTCCCACATCTGCATGTTTACATACCCCTCCCCTCATGATGATAATGGACTGGACCTCTGAAACTGTTAAGCGATTCACCCCAATTAAATATTTGCCTCATAAGAGTTGCCGTGGTCATGGTGTCTCTTCACAGCAAGAAAAAACCCCAAGACACATTGATTGATTTTTTTTTCACTCCAAGCCAGACCTCACACCAATGATAGAGTAAGCAAATGAAAACTATTTCTTCTTTTTTCATGGGCATGAGTGAATGGCATTGATTAATCCAATCTCAATAGAGCTAGAGAAAGCTATAATAATGAGATCACTCAATGATCATGAAATACAAAAGGGTCGGCTGTGGTGATGCAGGCCTTTAATCCCAGCACTTGGGAGGCAGAGTAATCTGATGAGTCTACATAAGGAGTTCTAGAATAGCCAGGGCAGCATTGTCTCAAGACAGCAACACACACAAATAAAGGTCTGCAAGTGATTCATTCAGTGGAGAGCAGCTGATCAAATGATATGACTGTAAAAACCATTTTAAAGGGAAATTTTACCACTCAGTTATTTTCACATATTAATCACCTAAATATTTTTAAACATTAGATTTATTTTTTAAAAGAATATTCTTTTGGGATATAAAGGAGAAATTTTACACTTTTTATTCATTTTGGCCCACTTTGTAATGCTTGTAATAATAAAGATTTGCAAACAAAATTATCCAGAAAGGAAGGCTTGCTTCAGTATGTTAAGGATGTAATAGAAGTTCAAATTTAATGGGGGAAAAAAGTCCAAAGATTATAAATCCCAAGTCTGGCATTTCTTATCTGTGTTTCTTCATTTAGCTGACTTACAAAGACCACGAAGTCCCTAACTGTAAAATGAAGATAACAGAGTTCTTCCTAGGTTTACTGTCAAATGAGAAAATTGTACATGACCTACACTTGGATTTTGTGGACATTCATGTTCAATTAGTTTAACATTCAATTTAATTAGTTATGTAATAGGGAAGAAAGATTTGCATTGGTCTGAACCCCTACCGAGTGGAATGACACTGTGAAAACCACACTTAGCAAGCATCCTCAACACTGTAATCCTGTTAGTAATGTTTCACAGCCATGGGTGAGGAAATGTACATCCTCTGCATGTTCTTTTCTTTTTTTTTTCCTTAGGACAGCTCTCAAACTGACCTCAAACTCACAGTGCAGTCAAGAATGACCCCAAACTTCTGCTCCTCCTGTTTCCACCTCCAGAGTGGGGTGGCAGGTGAACACCACCATGCCCATTTATTCGGTGTTAGGGATTCAACCCCAGGTCTCATGAATGCTGAGCAAGCATCCTCCCAAGTGAGCCACATACCCAGCCCCTCTGAATTATCTTAACGTTTACTCCCATGTATCTTTATCATTGTCTTCTGTAAGAAAATCTTCTCACATGGGAAAAGCAGTTGAATGTGGCATCTAAAATCATGCACAGGGGATGGAGGGATGGCTTGGGACTTAGGAGCACTTGTTACTCTTGCAGAGGACCCCAGTTCACTACCGAGCACCCACATGGTGCCTCACAACTATCTGAAACTCCATTTTCAGGGGATCTGACACCCTTTTTTGACTTCTGAGGGCACCAGGGACACATATTGTACACATACATACATGCAGACAAGACATTCAATACTTACTTTTTTAATTGTTAAGAACTTAAAAGCATGCAAAACACCATCTTCTAGAAAGAAAACAGGCAGACATGAATTTAATTTACAAGGAAGGTCATTACCCTTCTACAGACCTCTCCATGGCACAGTAGATGACAGTTACTACTCAGGAACAACACTGAGAAATACAGTTCTGCTTTTGTCCTTGAAAATGTTTGTGTTTTAATGTTAAATGGTATGTTCTGCCAATTCCTATATACTTTCAAGAAGACACTTAATAAAGAGATCTTGGACTTCTTGTAAACTGTGATGGAATATTTCCACGTAAAGAAATGATCTTAAACTTGACTTCCTTTGGAATAATATAACTTCTCTCAAAACACTTAATTCCATTCGAGATAATCTCTGAAACTCTGTAACACAAGGCATAAGATACCCACTTCATATGCCCAAATGATGGCATAGAATCTCCACATGCCCAGGGCTTCCACTCACCTATCTGTTACACTTACTTGGTTTTTTAAAGATGCCTTCTGTCTGTATACAGGAATTGCAGCACATAATTCTTTTGGATAGACATAGCCTATAGGAAAGGAATTCACCAGGTTTCCCTTGCTCTGTCGGCCAGAGGCCAGACACCTGCTCTGCATAACCCTATCCCTGCCTCCCATCTTTGTATCTCTCATGGTGTAATCTTAAAGACAAATCAGGCTCTGTCCCAGGTCACAGCTCAGTCTGGGGAGTAAATAAACTCTCCCCCTAACCTTGGCACAGCGTGATTTCATCGATTACACCGTCTGCTCTAGACAGTGACTGCTGGACTATTGAGAAAGACTATTTCAGCCCTAGGAGAACATGAAGGGTGGATTAGGAATGTATACCACTGAGTACCCCAAAGTCCGTATGCCTCAGTTGTGCTATCCAGCTCTATACAATGCAAATCACCACATGTTGACTGAGTAATACATGTACACAAGGCGCCATTCAAGACCTTTCGGGTCCAAAATTGAAATCTCTCTCTCTCTGTCTCTGTCTCTGTCTCTGTCTCTTTCTGTCTCTCTCTCTGTCTCTCTCTGTGTCTCTCTTTCTGTCTCTCTCTCTCTCTCTCTCTCTCTCTCTCTCTCTCTCTCTGTCTCTCTCTCTCTCTCTTCCTCTCTCCCTCTCACCCTCTTGTGTTGTTTTCAAGACAGGGTTTCTCTGTATAATAGCCCTGGCTGTACTGGAACTTGACTTATAGACCAGGCTGGCCTCAAACTCACAGAGATCTGCCCGCCTCTGACCCCCAAGTGCTGGGATTAAAAGCGGGCACCACCACCGCCCAGCCCAAAGTTGGAATCTCTGAGTAAGACTGTTTTTAATGCAGCCCTGCTATTTTTCTGTAAATCTGAAATTATTTTAAAATGCAAATGTCTTTATTAATAAAACATGAATCCTTTGGCCTTGACGTCAGAAGAGCTGAAGCTCCCCAAATGACTATAAATATGTTCAGTTACAGATCCAGGAGCTACTGTTTGGAAACTACCAGGCTTATTTATATTCAGATGTTCACTACTGTCAGCCACTCCTAGTATAACTAAGACCCTGAACATTGCAAGACGCAGCAAATTTGTAGGCCATCAAATCCATTTTCATTAGTCATGAGCAGGACTCATCTTAAACAAAGCTAGGATTCTGCTGCCGTGTGATTCTCTTCTGAGGGAGACACCAGTGTATATAGATCTGAATCTATAGCCTGGTCTCTAGCAATAGCAATTGAGATGAATTATGAACATTACAGTTAGATTCACCTGTCTATGTGCCGAACCATGGTATAGACATGTATAAAAACAAACAAGAAACTTGGGAAATCAAATGTTCTCCGTGAAGTCTTTTCAGTGGCAGTTTTAGTATCTTTCTCTTTTCTACCCTCTTGGTTTGGAGAAACCGAGGAAAGGGTTACTGTCTACTACAAACTCACAGGATAAATTCCGTGGTCCCGCTCAGCCTGTAATTTTCTCATTTGGGTCAAATTTCTTTGACTTTACGTCATGAACAAATGTCCTTATTATCTTTGGTACTTTCTTCAAGAGAACATGTTAAATTTTAGCTTTAGGGTCCAGATTGGTGGTTTTTATACAATAAGATACTTGTTTCTCTGTAGTTTTAGATTCAGATTGGTGCTTTTATACTGTAAACTATTGTGTTTCCTTTCACAGAAAACAAAGAAGAGGAAATGGATTCACATAACAGTCAGAGGGACTCAAGCCAGACATAGTAAGAACTGTCTGGTACCCATGACAGTTCACACTACAATGGGTCACTGTGGGGTGTCATGTGAAATGTTCTCTGTAAGCCTGTGGAAACAGTCTAGATTCTTATCTGTCTGGAAGTCTGCTTCCAGGCCTGTGATGCCATTTTTTTTTTCCCAGCACCATTGAGATATCCCAGAAAATCATGAATTACATCTCCATAAACCTAACCACATAGGGAATCAATCTCATAATATCTCTCCATAGGAGGCACAGATAACACAGGGGAGGGTAACTCATTATTGTGCAGGTCAACGGGTACACAATCCCACAAGCCACTTAACTTCTCTGAGGTTCATCACCCAAATGAAGAAAAGTAATATATTCTCAGAAATTATGACAATCAGAGAAGTATGTGACCAGGCTTGGACTAGTGTAAGACCTCATTAACTTCCTTCCCAGGACCTCTGCAACTCTGTGGCCTAGAAACATAGAGGGCTTTTTGTTTGTTTGTTCTGAGTGTTTCATTTTGTGTTTAATTGTATATGTATATTCGTGGTGGGGGAAGGGCACACCTGATGTGACACATAATTTGGAAGTCAGAAGACAACTTTGTAGAGTCAGTCTTTTTCTTCCACCGTTATCTGGGTTGTGAGCTCTGGGGATCCAATGCAGGTCACCAGGCTTTCAAGGAAAGCATTTTTACCCACTGAGCCATCTCTCTAGCCCCCAGCATGGAGCTCTTTAAAAGCTCAAATGCACTAAAGGCTCAACTCTATGTTACTATGGCAGAGTCAGTCACTCAAAACTACAAGTCCTTATTGTAGGGGGCATTACACAGCTTCTCACCTTGAGAAAAACCCAGCCATGGTCTCATTTGGCTTTGTATTGTTTGGATTGGAAAAATAGAAAATTCCCCCCCCCCTCTCTCTCTCTCTCTCTTTCTCTCTCTCTCTCTCTCTCTCTCTCTCTCTCATCTCTGTCTCTCTTTCCCATTAGCTGTGTGTGCCTCTCTCTCCATCACCTCTGTCTCTGTCTGTCTGTCTTTCTCTTACCTAAGATCCTCTCTCCCTTCCTCCTTACAATGATGGAAGCTTGCTAAGTGTTCACCTTGTGCAGAGTGATAGATGAAAAACTGTACAACAAAGATTGTGCAGCCACCTCTGTTGCAGAATGGCTGTACAAATGACACACATTCATGTTTTGTTAAAAAAGATTTCATTTAATAATCACCTCTTATTACTTTCCTCAGAAAATGCTGAACACAATATGTCTTTCCATAATGAAAATGCATGTCGCTGTCTCTTTCAGAGATGCAATGCTGGATTCTTTCGCTCATGGTCAGGAGAATGTTTACCCTGTGACTGCAATGGCAATTCCCAGGAGTGCTTGGATGGCTCCGGCTTCTGTCTGGTAAGTCAGGGACATGCAGGGAAAATGGCCAGCCAAGCTTTTTTCTACATTTCAGTTTTTCCTACAAAAATATATCATGTCAACGCCCTCTGATCGCAAGTGTCCCCTCAGGCTTTGCATGAATGTGCATATGTGCTCCAGGAGGGTTCTGTCTTCCCTTCCCTGGCAGCTGGCTTCCTGCTGTAGACCAGTGGTGATGGGCTGAAAATAATACACAGCGGAGGACCCCCACCCTCCAGATTCCTTCGTAATAGTATAGTCTGCCAGGTGTTTGGCTTCATCCCATTTAAACCAGAATATAACGATTGTCCCATAGCCTGTTGCAGCATGTAAAATAGTCAGGTCTATGGATCAAAATGATTTTTATAAAGAGTTGTCTAAATCAAATAGCCAGTAAAGAAGGCTTTGTCTTCTGTTCTTTATAAGTCTGCATTCAAAGCTGAAAATATAGAAAATTCTCTTCCCAAAGATGAATTCCCCAGCAGACAGCTTTTCAGATAACCAGATACTGATGGAGACGGAGAAGGCTGCTAGTGCAAGACATTGCTGCATACTTCACATTGACCACTTAGTAAAAATTACCATTGAAGTACTGGCCAGAGTGGCTCTGGTAGAAGCCATGAAGTCACTTAAAGTTTGTGTACACTCATCATGTTCCTCTTCAACAACTGTTAAGACATGAAAATTCTGTGCTACAGACTCCTACATGGAAATGGAGCCTTCCCAAACTGCAAGAGTAATTTTACTTAAACTACAACGATGCTTATCTAGATACATTCAAAATTACATAATTATCTCTACTGAACACATCATTTTTATTGTAAATGGCCTCTGAGGTAAATACCTTAAAAGTGCAATTTGCCTCATTTTACATTAAGATGCAAATTAGAAAGCATTTATCATGAACCTAGTGGTTGTCACTAAATTTTGTTATTTGGTAGTTTTTTTTTAATCATGGTATTTGTTTTCCCCTCCCCCCACACCATAGTCTTTAATAACCATTACATCCAGGATGTCCTCCACAGCCCTGGAGGCATACACAGCTGCCAGAATGTACCCCTTTTTAATGCCTTCATCTCCGGTTTCCTGTTATTTTAATCCCAGTGACACTTGGGGGGAAATCCCATGCATACACTTGAACTAACAATGTACATTGCTGATAATGTGGCCAATTAAAGGCTTTTTGTTACCTGGTTTATTAAACTGTAAGACAGAAGGGATCACTAGGCCCATCAGCTGCCACTAGACAACTGGAAAAATGGATGGGTGGAATACATTAAAGGGGAAAGTTCGCTTGCTCTGCTCATGTCCATCACGAGCGACCATGAAGCCACAGCTGTGATGATGTTTTCACAACAGGAACAGTTGCAGTTTTTGATCTAAACATGAGCTTCTGAGATGATTCATTATGACAGGATCCTTCTCCAGTTCTGGAAGTGCACCAGGACATTCGACACTCATATGTGCATCCATTGTCATTCTTCCTGCAATGACTTTGTTCCAAGACAGAAAATGTACGCAGAAAGAAATAACCATTCCTCTCATATTAATGGCAGTGACCCCATTACACTCTGTTAAGAGAGAAATGTTTTCCCGTCTAATTTAAGTAACGTGTGCTCAGTGGGAAAAATAACAAATATATACTAAATGTAATGTATGTACATACATATATACCATATGTATAATAAATGTATTTGAAACTCAAGGACAAAAGTCAACCACAACCAATTTTCCAGTTTATCATACTTACATTCTTATAAGTTTCATTTTTAAAAGGTCATAAATTGCATTTAATTAAACAACTGAAAGATCATTAGTCAAAGACAGATACACACACACACCCTAAAAACCACAGGTGATTTCTAAGGCTATTAGTTACTCTTCCACAACCTGATGGGAAGGCCCTATTGCTGCAGATACTGATAGCTTATGTCGTTGAATGTGAGTAAATTAACTGGTTCCCAACTAGAAGCTTCACTCCCACACACTAACTTTCAGAGTGCTGGGAGGTAGTTTTCTCACTATCTGGGGATAAAAGTAAGCATCAACATCACCGAGCTACAAACCCTGAGACTTACAACAGCAACTTGCCTGCAAGATTCACTGGTGCAACAGTGGTATAAATGTTATGGGAGTAACCAAACTATCTATCTGATTGGCTTTAAGGTCCATCCCATGAGCTCAAACTCATACCTGGCACTGCTAAAGTGGCGAAGAACCCAAAACTAGATGAGTAGTCATGGATCATGGGAAAATCTACTACTTTAATCCTGCTAAAGAAACATAGCAATCAAATGACTATTGATGGCATATTGCTATAGCCAAGTTTTGAGGATTTTTCAGTCTATTGCAAATAAAAAAAATCTGACATTTTGCAAATAGCCATCAGTTTGGTTCCATGTTAACCAAAGTTTGACACAAAGTGAAAAGATGACAAGGTTTAAAGAATGCTAAGCATGAATAGCTTGATGAAGTTCTCTTATGCTTTGCACATCAGTACAGAATACAGCATGAAGTGAATGCAGATACAAGATTCTCTGTACAGTTTCCATTCTTGCCCTTAAAACAACTTATTCCCCTCTTCATTCCCCACTTCACTCAATGGCAGCATCATCTGTCAGACGCCCCCCTGTCTTTATCAACTTCCATTTCTTCCCCCAACATTTATTTTGATACTAGATCTCAACAGCTCACACTGTAAGAGAGCTGTCTCTCTTCTATGACCTGCTACTACCTCAATTTAGAACCATAGCAGCCCTTCCTTACTGTTGCCTCTGTTTTCCAACCACACACCCAACTCCAAGATTCCCTCTTTTTAAGATACTCCAAAGTAAAGGTTTCTGCCTCTAAAACCACACTGAGCACACTGCTACCTAAACTGTCTCAGTGCTTTGACAGTCTGCCTAAATCTGTCTTTTATGGGAGATTTCTTGAAGGACAATGTCAAAGCCTAATTCAGGTAGCACCATCTCCACTAAGCCTTTTCATTCCTCAGTTCTATCCCTGAATACACAAGGCTATTCTTTGTTTCTTTCATGAGCCTGTGAGTTTCTCAAATACAGAAACTGGGTCTTCCTCATCTTCCTACCCATTGCAGCAGTGCCTTATCCACTGTTATCAGTTTAATCCAGGTTTGTTACCTGAATAAATGCATTGGTTCCTGAAATGATAAGAGTTGACTTCCATGCAAAAATATCTTTTAATTAATTTTCTGATTTATGAGCTACTAATGTCACTCCTTTGTTGCAGTAAGATAAATTGCCCTTTGCTAGAGACTATGGCTGGGACCTAATTCAGAGTAACTAATTAGCAGCTAATACTCTCCAGACACTTGCTTCTCTAAGTGGAGCCCAAGCACTGGCAATTACACAGGAGCTTGATTGACATGTAGACTCTCAGGGTGCAGCCCAGATGTCCTGCCTCAGAATCCACACTTTTCCCCAGTGCACTAAGAGACACATGTGCACTGAAATTCAAGGAGTGCTGATGAACATATCCCATTATTAAACCTCATGAACTTCACGAACCCTTTATACTTGTATAAATTAATGGAGATACCAACATTTTATGCAGATCCCTGCTTCTTAAACCATGGCTCTCACCCACCCACCTCTCATAATAACATTTTACTGTTGTCATGTTTGTTTCCTGTTTGGAAAATGGCAGAGTGTTGAAGGTGAAAGAGCACTTTGCAATTTCAAGGTCAAAGACTTTCAGAGCAAGAACTCTGAAGGCCATCTAGTCTGAGCTCCATTGTCCAGAGAAAGGCATCGACAGCCAAGAAGATCAAGGCACAGTTCAAAGTGAACTGGTTGGAAAATGAAGAGTTAGGGTCCTTTTCCTGTGCCTCTGGCACTATCTCTACCAGCCCTCCCCTCCCCAAATTGATACCAACACCTTCTATGGAAATTCATAATAAATTGTTTAAAGAGGCAGACTGAGAAAAGCCAGTGTTTGCACTCTGATATTTTAGTGGCTGAAAGAGATTGCATTGCTTTGCACTTGAACATTGTTACCCATGGGTACTACAAATAGGAATAAAGCCTTGAAGGGGAATCCAAAGCATCCATCAAGTGACAAAGGGACAGAACTGGGAAACAGCTCATTTTTGTGCCCTAATAGTCACTTCAGCCATTAGAGGTGGCCCATGATCTTAGAATGTTTTTTTTTCTATACAGACCTGTTTCATCTGTGTAACAAGGACTCAAACAAAGTTGCCTCTAGTTTATAAGCATCCCAAATGCCTTGTGGTTCAGGTGCATGGTAGCTGTTTACAGCTCATTGTGTTTCCAGAGAAGGACATCATCCCCAAGTTCAGGCTCAGTTTAGATGTTCATCATTTCATGTTTCCCTGTTTCCTCAATTAATTTCTCAAAATTTCCTGAGGAGTGCCTGAGCACACAACAGTTTTAAAGGCTCTGCAGGAACTATCTGCAGGAACAACACAGTCTTGCCTCCATATCAAACTTTATTTTTAAGAATTCTCACTGATTACACAGTCTAAGCCAGATTCTAATTCCTTTTCTGCTGCATAATTATACTTCATGTCCATACCTAACAGTGGGCCAAATGCTTGAGGAAGATGCAGTCATGATAGCTCATCGCCCACACAGGACTCCTCCCGTTGGACTGCTGCATTGTACTGAGGACCTACTTCTCTCATGTGAATTGTAATACAGTGCTAAATAACCCAGTGTGTTAGAGAAGAGGGGCAAAGGCTGGGAACAGATAGCTCCATGTGGACAATGAAACACAGGCAGGACTATGAGGGATGTTGAAGCCTACTACAGTCAAGGCAGAAGGAACAGCCTAGTTTATGCCATTCTTCCTATTTGTTTCCTTTTATCACAAATAGAAAATTATGCAAATTTGCCTGCCGTCTATTTTTTATGTGTCCTTAACCAAGATAATCAAACCATTAGTAAGGCCTTTATCTTCCTTCTAGTACATTTGTGCCCAACATGTTTGCTCTTCCATGCCCTTAAATCCTTATTTATGTGTTTCCACTGTCATGGTTAAGTTTCCTGGGAATATTATTTGTTTTCATTTAATGTTCATTCCACATCAGTAATCTTAAGCATCCAGAACACCTAGAGTGTGGTAGTTCTAATTATCTCTCTGAATCAAGGTGGACAGCTGGTAAGTCCCCTCTGCACACACACTCCAAATAGAGTCCCTGGCCTGCCCGTGCACACACAGACCTGCAGGATGCATCCATCCACCTTCATCGATACTTCTAGCTCTGACTATGACTAACACAGATGCTTTACATTGCTACACAACATGTATTCAGGCAGGCCTGATGCCCCTCTGTCTGAAGTGAACCAGGGTGTTACAATTGCTGTCTGTCAGAGAGTAAAGGATTACCAGCCTACAATCCACACTACCAGAGAAACTAGTAAACAAGGAGGACCCTAAAAGAGACAAACATTGTCCCCTGGAGAAGGAGAAAGGGTCACGATATCTGAGAAAATTGAGAGCATGGGAAGAAGGGGGAGGGAGCTATGAGATTGAGAAGGGAAGAAGAGGAAGGAAGCAGAGGTCATGAGGGAGCAGAAAGGTTGAGTCAGGTGTAGATTAGAAGAAAGGATATGTGATAGGTAAGTTTTTAGTTGGGGGGGGTGGTAGGGGAGGAAGGGAGGGAGAAGGGAACTGGGATTGTCATGTAATTCAATCTTGTCTCTAATTCAAATTAAAAAATGATAAAAAAAAAACCAATTGCTCTCTGTGAAATGTCTTCATTCTTCTCAATATTCCTTTTTCTTCCCACAGCACTGCCAGCGGAACACAACAGGGGAACACTGTGAGAAATGTCTGGATGGCTACATTGGAGACTCCATCAGAGGCGCACCCCGATTCTGCCAGCCATGTCCCTGTCCCTTGCCCCACCTGGCCAAGTAAGTCCTGAAGGCAGATGGCCTCTGCCTAGACTAATGACTATTCTTACTATTGTTCATTCAGTTCTACACAGAGTTACAGTTTTTGTCCACAGCCAAAGCTGGATGCTTCATGTTGAGAAAAGTGTAAGAAAGTGCTCTGGTCTACAGACACTTTGCGGGTAGGTTAAGCACTTATAGGTACAACTGTTGACAAAGTATTAGAATAGATCATGAAGTCAACGAAATAATCTTCATGTCACAAGCATAGCCAACTCATTCTTTTCTCACTTTCCCTCAACCTACACAGGCCACAGGTAACATGAACACACTCAAACTTTGTTTTCAAAAACATTGCCCCTTCTGGCTCTTACAGAATAGTCAGTTCCCTCCAGGGTGCAATCAGATATGCTTTTCAGCCAGAATTAGAACACAGACACACAGAAAGAATTCTGAGAGCTATATTGTGACTGGAGTGTAGAACTGCCAAGAATAAACATGTATCCTTTGGGCATAAATGGAAACAATGCAATTTTTAAGCACATAGGAAAGAAAAATCCAATAAACAAAAACAGTAGTACACAATGGTTGGGAACATAGCATAGCAGTAGAGCACACACCTGACATGTACAAGGCCCCGGAGTTCATCCAAAGCACTGGAAATTAAAAGTGTAGAATTAAAATAGCATGGTGGGTTTGATTTTCCAAATAGCAACCAGCTCTCCAATTCTCTAACACCAACTGGGTGCCCCACAGTCAATTCAGTTCTGAATGACAGTATGTACGGGTAGCATGGTCTCCGGGGTAATGGTTCAGTTCCATAAGACCAGCCCCATTCCAGATGCCAGCCAAAAACAGTGAATCCCCGGGCTACTCACATTTCTCACCATTTGACTACAAATTTGAGGTTTCCTCAAACACTCTTATGTTTAATCATTTGCTAGAATTATTCACAAAACTCAAAACAGCATTCTACGTATGGCTATCAGTTTATTTAAATGATACAATTCAGGAAGAGCCAAATGAAGTAACCTATAAGGAAATATATGTAAATAAATCATGTGTACAAGACATGTATAGTGTAGGAAGGAAATACAGGGGAATAGAAGGAGAAGGTTCAGAAATCCCACACAGTCTCCAAAAGCAGAACCCTGATTCTCAGTGTCTATATGTGAAGAACCCAAAGTTCCTGAGCCCCACTGTTCCAGACTTCTCGTTCAGGTTTCCTTTCAGAGACATGATGGGTCAGTGGCCACTGGACACTCAGAGGTTGTGCAAGTGGGGTAGGTGGGGGTGGAGCATTGAACGTGCTAGTCCTTTCTCCCCAGCCACAGGAATGTTTCCTCCAATGACCACTCCCACAATCAATCCACGAAAGGGTCATTAAGCCTCCTTATTAGCATACTCAGGTATGGTGAAGAGGCTTTTTATAAACCCAGAAAAAAGTCTTTTCACTTGACAGATTCCAGGGTGATAGAAGCTCTTTGCTAAAAATGGAAGGTCAGAGATTAAATGTGTTTTTAAACAGAGCCACTAAACTACCTTCCTATTTCTGTTTTGACACATAATACCCATAATACCAGTGGTCTCAAACTGGTACCTTGTTTCTATGCACTGCTCTCTGTGAGAGTAGGTTCAAATGTTGGTTCCATCCCTTGTTTCTTTTACCTGCTTTTACTTAGCGTTTTCCTTAGTAAGTAAAGTAAGGTGTAGAGATCCAAAATAGGGCCGTGAGACTGGACATAGTAACATGTGTGGACCATGTGGGTGGATGCCTTGAACACAGGAGAAAGCTGAAGTAGACACTGGCTTTATTAAATTTAGAGCACAGTAACTTTTATTCTAAAACTTGTGTTTTATTTACTCTATGCCAGGAACTGTTGTATTTATAGACAACATTTGCATAATTGATAGTAATTGTGAAGAGTAAATTAAATAAATTAGAGTCCACATACTGGCCTGAGAAGATGGCTCAGAGATGAAGTACTTGCCATGCACTTGGGAGGCCCAGGCTTTGGATTCACAGCAGCAATGTAAATGCTGGTGAGCATGAGTGGGAGCTTGCCTCTAAGCCCAGTGCTCAGATAACCGGAGCAATTCGGTTAGCTCGACCAGCTGAATCATTGAGTTCTGGGTTCAATCGAGCAACAATCCAGGAACACATCTCAAGTCAACCTCTCACCTATGCACACACAAACACACATATACACACACTGAAAAGGGCCCGAATATCGGCCCCCATACACACCGATAAAGTGAAAACAGAATATGGCAACAAGATAGCCCTTTCCTTGTCTTCCTTAATCACTTGAGGAATCAACTGGGTTCAAATCTTACAATGCGATGGCCAGCTGGCAAAGTCAAAACTTCCATAGTTTCATCTTTTAAAAAACATTAAGCTGATTTGGACCTTTCTTAGTGTTTTTTTTTTTTCATGGCTGGATAGTATTATAATGTGTGCAAGATGGACAGTTTTGAAAGGGGAGAGTGAAGAACACAAAGATTGAAAGGTCTGTTATTTTCACTCAAGAATGTCCTAATTTATGAAATTTCTGCCTCATCCAGTATAGTCTTTAAATGCTCATGAAAATTCTGTTCTCAAACATAAATCCTAACCACCTCTAATGAGACATTAACCACACTTAAGTATATATTTACCCCTGATTTCCTAATGACAAGTTTCACTGATTCACCCATATAAAGGCGTCAATACCATCATCTGCTCAGAAAAGGATTTAGAAGCTTTGAGCTTAGACAGTTTCTTTAGACGGCAACCCGAATTAGGAGAGCAGTCTTAAAAGGCTCTTTCTAATTGCATCTTCATGCTTTTGCACTTTTGCCCCATTTACATGGCAATTCTTCATTTCAATTATCTAACGTTAATGCCTTAAGATATCGTTCCCTACAAACTGAGGACCTTTGTCTACATGAAATCAGGTCAAACAGCTCTTGAGCCCTTACCACCTGCCAATATAACACTGGTATTTCTTGCCAGCACTGGGTCAAAGTAGAGCAATTTTTATGCTCCTACAGCAAATGACCCTTTCTCTTTTGAGACAGCCTATCTGGTATTCTAGATGAGCAAGAATATCTGCTTCAGGCTGTTGGCCCCTTCCAATAAAAGAAGCATAAGTCGGCCAATTGGGTAATGAGTCTCCTGCCTTCAGCTCCCAAGCAGCTTCCAAAGGCATCAAGATGCAGGACTCCCGCCCATGCTGTGTGTGCGAGGACACATCCAGGGTCCAAGTCAGAAGCAGAGGGACCTCAGGAATGCATTCCCAAGTTAGAACCATACCCACAGGGACAAAAACTCACCATGTTCTCTGTGACACAAACATGATATAATAAAACCTGCAGAAAATTAAAATGAAAGCAAAAGTATGCTACCTGTGAGTAAACTACATTCTGCCAGCATGGTAAGAGGGTCTGAGAGTCTCTGAGATGTTACAGTTTTTTCTGTAGTGTCAGTGGCTCTAATGTTGGGGAAAACTGATGTCAAAGGGGGCAGGGATGGGTTAGTTTGTGGTCACAGGACTGACAAGATTTGTCTGGATCCCCAAAAGTTCTAATCATTGATAGAGTTTTATTATTAATTTAGTCAAGGAACTATCACAAGCATTAGTGGGATATATCACAAAAAGTCAAATGCCCCACTGTCATTTTCAGCTTTCAAAAACTATATTGATACTGTATGTATGTATGTATGTATGTATGTATGTATGTATGTATGAGACAACTTCTCCAACAAGCACCTAATTTGGAATCTGAATTACATTGAAAAGTTCCATGGGTTGAATCGACAACCTAGGACTGGGTTTTCCGGTTAATGGCAGCACATCAGAAAACAAAGGAAGAGGAGGAGGAGGGGTAACTGAGTGTTTAAGAGTACTTGCTGCTCTTTCACAGGCCTAGGATTCTGTTCCTAACACCCAGAAACCCACAGCTGCCTTAACTCCAGCTCCAGAAGACTGATGCCTCTCCAGGCCTCCTCAGGCACCCTCAAGCAGGCTCACCGGCACACACGAGACACATGACCAAAGGACAAGTAAATATTATGTTTAATCAAGGGGATAATGCTTGAGACAGCTAAGCAATAAAACAGGCTTTTTGTATTTCTATTTCTCCTTAAAACTGAGGGTTTTCCCAAAGTATATTCATCTTACCACTTCTAGAGGACACCACACAAGCTAGAATGGACTGGAAAAGGCATCAGGTTTTAATTTCCACATCCACTAATAGATTCCCCTGTTTTTAAGGCATAAACAGTTACTGCTAGTGAAAACAGAACTCAACATCCATGGCTGGTGCTGCACTGACTCTGAGATTGCACCATGGAAACCAATCATGGTCCTGCCATTGTTCCCAAGGGCCATTTGCATAGAGTCCACTTGTTTATTCTGGGGCTGGCCAGACATCCTCTATGTCTACCAGCAGCTATGCTAATCACTCCAATTAAGGAAAACAGCATCTGTTTGAAACAGTAGGACATCAGATAAAGGCAGAGGACTCCAGAAACCCTGGGCAGATGTTTCCTCTTTGAGCTGTGGGCAGGCTGGATGGAACACCTTCAAAGAAAGATGATTGGGTACTTGCTCATTTTCTGAGTGCAACAGGCAAGATTTCTTTAGGTCAGCTAAAGAATAAGAACAGGCAAAATAAAGGGTGAGATTCCAAGGAAATGCAATGTCATTGGGATGTTTTTACCAAACTGCTGAGAAAATAAATCATGAATATTGCCTTTCAATGAGGGGCACACAGTGTTTTTGTACCGATTTTATAACCACCGTTGAGTAAAGCAGATATATCCCTTTGCTTTTCCTCAGTCATCATTAGGGTGAAATTGCTGACACATGCAGGAAGTGGAGAGCAGAGGTCAAACTCTACTGATTGCACAGTACAGAAGCCAAATGTAATGTAAAAGTCACATACATTACATCTACCCTTCACACAACTGGTGTGTCATTGCGAAGTTTTCCATGCCTGAAAGAGTAATACCCCATTTCTTCTGCCTCAATAAATTAGGAGAGGTATTTATTCTGCTGGAACAATATTTTTATTACATTTCTCTTTTATGTCCTAATTTTTACTCACAATAAAGAAGGGGGAGAGGTGGGGAGGAAGAAGAAGAAAAGAGGAATTTCCTTGGGACGGATTGTGTGTGTGTGTGTGTGTGTGTGTGTGTGTGTGTGTGTGTGTGTGTGCACCATGAACCTTATTTTTTTTCTTGAGGACTTGTTTTTGGCTCTTTGATCTACTTCAGCCATTCCCTTCACCCTTAGTCTCAATACTTAAAGTACACAGAGGAAAAGGCTAAGGCTTTGTGGGTTGTATCGTTTAGAACTGGCTCGTGATCTTAAAACACAGAGGTTGAGTGCAGAAAAACTGTGAAGAAACTTTTAATGTATACATGAAAAGTGGTAGAAATATGAGAGAAGTCTATGCAAGTCTAAAGTTACCAATGAATTTTCTATTTCTGGCTTTTGAGCATATATTTTACAATTGCACTTAAAAGGTAAATATTGTATACATATATTTGAATATATATGTATTACATAATCTGCTGTTAGAAATCCCTAATTCTTCAGGCAAAACTAATAAACCACCTCTATACAGAGATGTGTAGTAGTATACCTGGGAGATGGCCCCACATGAAGTGGGGTTTTCTGTCTTGGCTTGGTGTCCAGTCTGTTCTGAAGGTTAAGAATTTAATTACATTTGTTGGGGAACAACCAAGTAGAAATGACCTAATCTAAAGTTAAGACAACCGTCTCACCAGTGTTACAAATCAGTGATAATGGAATGACTTGCAACATTTCTCATGATTCTAGCTTTGCAGAATCCTGCTACAGGAAAAATGGAGCTGTTCGGTGTATTTGCAAAGAAAACTATGCTGGGCCTAACTGTGAAAGGTAGGTAAATAAAATTCTTTATATTTTCCTATGGAGCCAGAGAAAGCTTTCTGTGTTAAGAGCATCAGCTCTGCCATGTTTCTCTTCAAACTGATACATAAATTGTGGGTGGAGAAATATTTCAGAACCCCAAGTGGGGTGTTGTCCTCAAATCCCATGTCCAGTACAGCTAGAATAGTATGTTCCCTTGGGGTCCAGACAAGCCGTGGTATCTTGGATGAATGAGGAGATTCTCCAGATGATTTTTAGTAAGCCTCCCCTCTCTCCTGCATAACAAACCACTACTATAATTCTTGTCTCTCTCACAGAGCAAGACTCCCCGGGTGAATAGAAAGTGGATCCTCCAGTCTTGCCTCCTCTATTGCTCATAGAATGAGATGTATGCAAAGCACTAACCAGTGATCCAGTTCATCACCCTTCCACCTCTTACAAAATAAAATCCACAAACCTGGGTGTGCGGAGTCCCTGTTTGGTGCTTACAAAATGTCTTTTTCAGTTACCCTGTGGCTTGCTCAAGAAAGACCTCAGCAGCTAAGCATCCGAGGCTTCCCACTGAATGACTTCCTAGTAAGATATTTGGTATTCAGTCCACCTGTCTGCTGGTCACAGTTCTCTAAGATGAAATGCCTTTAACTAAAAGAATCTCCCACAGCAGTCTTCCTAACAGAGCCACTGGCCTCACCATTGGACTGCAGCAGCTCCAGGGTGCCGTGATTCATAAAGACAGGGAAGGAAGGACCAGAGATACTGACCAAACATTCAGTCCAGCAATAGATCCACAGGCTCCTCACCTCATGGACAGCATATGCAGGCCAGCCCTTCAGCAGGGTTCACAAACTCAGCCTGTGGCTCAAGACATAAACCCTTAATTACAAGACATCTGTCTCCTAAGAAATGTCCCTGCATCTCCCAGAGAGTAGTTCTGAAACTCAAAAGCAGCCACAGCTTGTGGTAAAGAAAAAACGTCTCTATGTTGTTGTGTTGACTTTTAAAAGGGCAGGCTGTAGGTAATTCTTGCACCTGGTGAAGGGAAGTTTTCCTTTCTACCA
The DNA here is from genome assembly GCF_003668045.3 of Cricetulus griseus. Classification (NCBI taxonomy): domain Eukaryota; kingdom Metazoa; phylum Chordata; class Mammalia; order Rodentia; family Cricetidae; genus Cricetulus; species Cricetulus griseus. The sequence continues at coordinate 261,555,003 of NC_048595.1, forward strand.
GCATTACAAGAGGGGAAGTGAGATCCGAAGACCCACATGAGGGTTGGCAAAGGGGTTCAGATGGAGTGATTAATTAATGTCTGTGACACAATCACTACATGTTTCCTTATTTGGAGCCACAGAAATATGAGACACACAGTTTACTCATTTTCTGGCTCTATGGGAGGTCTGAGATAATTGTTTATCAGGCAAGGAAGGAGGTTTTTCTCCTGTGTCTGGAGTGAAATTCTGTGTAGTCTGATTAGGACAGAGTGTGTTGTTAATGGATCTCCAGTGTCTGGTAGGAGTTGATGGCCCTGCTGAACAAACACCAGGCTGGCACACATAAGACCTCTGTGAGCAAACAGGGGTTCCCACTCTGACACAGGGCAGCATGTACACTACAGACGTATGATTACAGATAAAAAATTAACCCTGAATATTATCAGAGCCTCGGGGAATCTGCCTGGCTTTGGTATGTTTGTACTGCCCCTGGAGATATATGCTTTAGAAAGAACTCCAGGTGACTGTACACTGGTGGGATCCTAAAGAACTCCAGGAGACTGTATACTGGTGGGATCCTAAAGAACTCCAGGAGACTGTATACTGGTGGGATCCTAAGTCAGCACACCACAGAGATACATGCACAGCCATGTTTACTGCTGCATTGCTCACAGTAGCCAAGATACGGAGCAAGCCAAGAGCTCTGTCAACAGATAAGCAGATCAGAAGATGGGCATATATGTAATGGAGTTTTACTTGGCTCTTAAGCAGAATCAATTGTCACTTTGCAGGGGGCAGGATGAAACTGGATAGAGGATGTTTTGTTTAGCAAAATAAGCCAGACTCGGAAAGAGTCTGGTTGTGAGCTAACATGTGAGTGCTAAGAACAAAACCCAGGTCCTCTGCAAGAACAGCCAGAGCTCTTAACCACTGAGCCATCTCTGCAGTCTTCTGAATTCTTTCAGTTTTGTGTGTATTCTGTTTCAAATTCCATTTTGGTTTTCTTTCCAGATATATAAAAGCCATAGGTATGAGGAGTTTCCACCTAATTTTACATTTGAAATTCTAAGTTCATTTAAATGAACCCTGGAGAATGCAGTCTATGTCAATATTTATTCTTTAAAATGGAGTCACAGTATATATTAGTTGAAAGGTCTAAAACATAAAATACATTTTGCTTACTCTGTCTCTTACCCTACTAAGTAATGTAGATCAAATGCAGCCATTGACCTTATCATCACAATTATGTCCATAACTCCTAGTCAGCCAGGGCTCTGGTCTGCCTCCTTCCTAAAGTACCCCTCCTAGGTGTTAGACATGCCATTCCTCAGGTCCCCCAGATTCCTTGTCTGGAATCCTCCTCTCCTCTTTTTATCACTTTTCTTTTCTTTTCTTTTTCTCCTTCTACTTATTCTCTCTGCACTAACAGTTACTGTGCTTTTTGATGATGCAGAAATTTGGCCAAAGTCCCTCTAAAAGGCACCAGTCTTTGAACAAGCTGTCGATATTATCGTTTTCATAGGATTCTCCCAGACCCTGTCCTCTGCCCTGCCTCTGGCCTCTAACTTCTAACCTTGGACAGTCTCTTATGTTTCCCTAGCCTTATTTCTCAGTCTTTGAGAAACAAGAGAAGTACATATAAATTGACACCTACTCTCTAACCTGCCTGCTCTCTCTTGAAATTCCTTCGTATTTACTCTAACCTGCCTGCTCTCTCTTGAAATTCCTTCGTATTTACCCCCCACCAAAGATGACTACAGAATGACCCTCCTAAAAAAAATTTCTTAGCCACCCAAAGAAGCAGTTTTGGCTTGCTCAAAAAAAGGCTTTCAGAGACAGCTGTGTGGCCCTTGGGGGAGAAGTTGAAGAGGAAGGAGCAAGAACAATGCAAGAACAATAGCTATAGCATATATATGCTTTTTTGTGGGTTTTTTTTTTTTTTTGGTTTTAAGGATGGGCACAATGGCACATGTCTGCAATCTTAGCATCTGGGAGACGAAGAAGGTCAAGGTCATTCTTGATTACATAGCAAGTTCAAGGTCATCCTTGGCAAGGCCAAGGTCAGCCTAGGCTACATAAGACCCTGTCTCAAAAAAATGTTTTGTTATATGCAAGATGGCTAAACCAACATTGAATGGATTATCAATGTATCCATGCTGGCTTCCTTATCTACACACATGTGGGATTTCTAAGGAGACAATAAACAAGGAAACATTTGTATGATAGCTCTGTGAAGTCCACAGGGCCCAAAGTTTAGGTTGTAACTTCACAGTTGACTCCAAACCTACCACCAAAAGATGGTCTTGAAGCTCAGAGGTTTCCATTGTGATCAAAACTCCAATTTACAGGATACAAAACTTTGTTTCCCCCTCTCTCTCTCTCTCTCTCTCTCTCTCTGTGTGTGTGTGTGTGTGTGTGTGTGTGTGTGTAGCACATGTATGCATTTGCCTTGGAGGCCAAGTGTCTTCATCCATCATTGTCTATCTTATGTTTTTGAAACAGAGTCTCTCACTGAATTTGGGTTTTGCTCATTCAGATACACTAGCTGGCCAGTGAACTCCAAGAATCTACCCATCTCCATCCCCAGTGCTGGGATTACATGCATGTCCTTTAATTGTGTGCATTCTAGATATTAAACTCAGGTCTCCTGTTTGCACAGCAAGCACTTTATCACCTGAGCCATCTCCAGGTCCCCATTGGTCTTCCTTTTATGGAAGTCCAGGAGGCAACCTATAGTGATGGAATGAAATCAATGGAGAAAACAAAGAAACCGGCATCTGGCTTCCATGAGGCAAGCAAGTCCTTCTACCCAAGACCTCAAGATTCCCAGCTGCACACCAAAGTAAATCTGAATCCAATTTCAATGACCCAACAAGCCTAGTATTTTCTATTTGGTGAACTGCAGCAAAGAATAGAAATTCAATCCAGCCATAGATGAATAATTTATGCTGGCTGGAAGACCAAAGGCCCTGGAAATTTGAGGCACAAAGACCCAAGTGAATATGAATAACAAAACTCATTGGACATTTCCTCTTGGGGTGTTTCTCTATGAGTGTATAGAACTTACATTCGTGCTGGTCTTCTCCATGGACTTGTAGGGTGCATTATATTATATTTAATTCATTTCCTGTTCTTTCAGAACAGCATCTGTGTTCTTCCTCTTCCTGTCTCCCGCTAAGCCTTACAGAAAACGGACATGAATTGTCCCTCTGTTGGATGGATTTATTTATTCATTCATAGCAACAGCCATGAAGTACAGGATACAGCAAGGGAAAGAACATCAGAGTTGGACCTTGAACTGTAGCCTCCTATGTGATCCTGGAAAACTGGTTGCTAGCCTCACAGCCTCAGTGCCCAGTGTGAATGGCCTTCCTTCCAGCTGTCAGTGTCAATTGAAAGGGCGAATACAGGAGCTCTGAGACATGATTTGCAAGCAAAGACTGACAAACGCCAACATTACAGCTCCACTAACAGACCAACATAGAAAGACAGACATCAGAAAAAGGCAGAGAGCTGTGCACCATGTGTTCAACAGTAGTTAGAGGGTCCAGGGATTACATATGATTTCTTTGCATTCATTGATCTGTTTTCCAAGCCTTCTGAATCATGGTTCTCTTGCCTCAAAGAGAAAACTTTTAAAATGTAGCATCTTATTATCATTACCCTGAAGGAGGATCTCTTTGGAAAGTCCTCCCTACTGTCCACTTCTGAGGCCATCTCCCCAAATCTATCCAGCCACACTCCACACAGCCTCTGTTCCATTCTTAGAGTGGCCAGCACCACTTCTTGCCTTTCATCACACTCAGAATCCTCCCCTAGGTTTCTCTTTATTTTTCCTCTTCCCTAGAGAACTGACTCCTTGGCCTGACCTTCAGCTCCACTGAGGAGTGACCACATATTTCTCCAGCCCCTCCCATGCTGCCTTCAGCTTAGCCCATCTTCTACACTCTAGCTAGAGGCCCTACTACAGCAAAGGCCAGTCCACAGTCATCCAGCAGACACACGTAGTTTAACCTTGGCATACTCTGCTCATCTCTAAAAAATGCAATGCTGCATCAAAATCCAAATTCCTACTTTTTCCTTCATTAATAATATCAGCCACCCCAAGTCCTTTGTTCCCTGCAGGCTAACAACCTGGTAGCAAATGACGGGCGCCTTAGGGCAAGTGCCCCCTCTAACTAACTGTCAGTTCACATACTAAAGTACCCAGAAGAACAGCAATCTGGGTTCTACTCTGTTTACTTCCCGTGTTCTGAGTTCTACTGCCCAATTTCTGTTTAACCTGCCTTTGCTCAATCACAACATGGCAGCCAATAGCTAAAGGACTGCCCTGCTGTGCTTCCATGACATTCAAAAAAGGGTCTAGGCTATGCTTCTGTGCTGGCTAGTTTTATATCAACCTGAGACAACCTGGAATCATCTGAAAGAAGGGAACCTCAAGGTGAGAAAATTCTGTCCAGAAGATCCAACTACAGGGTATTTTCTTAATTATTGGTTGATGCGGGGAGGGCCCAGCCCATGCTGTGAGGGGCCATCCGTAGGCTGGTGGTCCTGGGTTCTATAAGAAAGCAGATTGAACCAGTCATGTGAAGTAAGTCAGTATGCAGCACCCCTCCATGACCTCTGCATCAGCCTCGAGATTCCAGCCTTGCTCAAGTTCCTATCCTGACTTCCTTCAGTGACGAACTATGATGAGCAAGTATAAGCCAAATAAACCATTCCCCCCACAACTTAATTTTGGTCATGGTGTTTCATCATGGCAATAATAACCCTCACTAGGACAGCTTCCAAGGAATTACTCCCAAATCAGTCACTTTGGGCTAGGAGAATGCTCACCACTGATTGGCTTAGGCTAAGTTCCTTGAACAATTCATTATGGCACGACAACTTGTGATTTGGTTCTCAATAGAGGTGCTGCTAACATTTTGGCCAGGATATTACCCAGCTGTGTCCTATTGATGCATCTCATTACTGGACATTTAGCAAATGTGACCCCACCCATCACATGCCAGCTATGCACTCCAGTCCCCAAGATTACCAACAATGCCATCACACCCTCACATTAATTTAATAAAGACAGTTCTGCATTCGGAGCCTGAATAATCTACAACACATGATAAGTGGTTAAAAAACACACACAACTCGAAAGGGGAAGAGAGGCGAGATGATGCCCAGAATCTCAGCAGTTGCAGGGGGAGAGAGAATAGACCAGCCTGGGATGTATGGGGAGACACAGAATCAAAATAAATCTGCAAATAAATAATAATTTTTAGAGGTCTTGTCATATTAATAATATTGGAGAATTGGAATGAATTTGGGGTGGACCTCCACAAATATTCACTATGTATTTCTTCTATGTAGGAAAGATTTTCAAAACAATGAAATAACAAATCTGGATGCTAAAATGGTTGGCATGTTTAACACCTTTCAGATGTGCTCCTGGTTACTATGGAAACCCCTTGCTCATTGGAAGCACCTGTAAGAAATGTGACTGCAGTGGAAATTCGGATCCCAACCTAATCTTTGAAGACTGCGACGAAATCACTGGGCAGTGTAGGAATTGCTTACGAAATACCACAGGATTCAAGTGTGAGCGCTGTGCTCCAGGCTATTACGGAGATGCCAGGACTGCCAAGAACTGTGCAGGTACAGATCCCAAAACCCTCAGCCAGCTGTGTAGCCAGCACTGCTCTCCAGCAGAACTGAAGAATTTATATTGAGGGAATACTGCCAATGTCCTGATATTTATCTAGAGCAGTGGCTCTCAACCTTCTAATGCTGCAAACCTTTCATATACTTTCATATACTTTTATGTTGTGGTGACCACAACCATAAAATTATTTTCATTGCTACTTCATAACTGTAATTTTGCTACTATTATCAGTCATAGTGTAGTATATGATATGCAGGCTGTCTGATATGCAATGTGACCCACAGGTTGAGAAATGCTGGTCTAGAGAACTATACAGAATATACATCAAAATTTACCAAAGTTAGACATTTTCATTAAGGCAACCAAAGAACCTTAGCTTGTGGGTGGAGTGAAGCAAGAGACACCAACATGGGTGACTTCTGTCTTATTATGTTCATATTGGTGATTTTGATTGAAGAAATAAGTCACATCACGATGAGTTACCTATATTGACCAAGGGCTGAATGAAATCTGGTTTGGCTCCAGTTATTTTGCTCTGTAAACTGTGTCCTCTTTCAGTTATGTTTAATAAAATGTGTGTTCCAGATAGTTAAATTCACACAGCACAGACATAGCTTAATCACACAGGGTCTGAGACAGAGTCAATACTTCAGAGGGAGGATGAGAAATCTTATAGTTAGACTTCAGGTCAACTGAAGTGTTCACTTCTCATCCTTAATTTCTCCAGTACATTTGCTGCATAGAATAAGCTCTTCAGACATGGAGTGAACTTCTTTCCTCCAGGAGGAAGGAGGGCTGAGACTGAGTGCTTCTTCTCCCTACGAGACTTGTAAGAAAACAGGAGAGAAACGGGATTGTGTGCTTACAGCATGCATCCTGGAAAATCCCCCAGTTGAGTCACTTGAAAGACGTAAAAAGGGAAGAGTTTCATAGTGAGAAGGGTACAGCTGTTATCTGACCACAATGAAAATAAACACACCTACAGAAAAAGAAACACTTCCAGGGCCATAATAATAAAATCAGTGGCAGGCAGAAGGAAGACTGTACAGTCAGATGGGTCAGGCATTAGAAGCGTGCTAGAAAATAGAACCTTAGAAAATGGCACCATTATTCTCAAAGCACCAACGAAACCTATATTTAAACAACAAAGATGCAGATGCTCTGAGCTGATGAGGCTATGGGAAGCATCAGAGCATGACCTCAAGTAGGGTTTAATAAGTCTGCATTTTGTGGAGCATTACACAGCTGAAGTATATATAATAAGTGATGTGCCCCATGAAGTGAATCTTCTGTGTTTATTCTGTGAGGGAAAACTCACAATTCTATTCCAGCCTATGGCTAGCCAGCTAGCAGAAATGGCCTAGGAACTGTTAAAATATTGCAAATTTACTTCCACACAGAAACTCCAAGTGGGGATTCAGAATGTAACCCAGTGGCAAAGCATATGGTTGGTTCAGTCCCCATCATTGCCTGCTCGCAACCCTGGGGTAAAAAACTGATGGCAAATTAAAACTCTGATAAGATTGGATTTTGTTTTTCAAAAGGCATTACTGAAAATCATCAGTAGACAAATGATGGGCTCTTAAGCCTTTTAAGTTCGTGTAAATATGTTCCCAATTCTTTCCTGGCGCTATTCCTAGCATCCCCCCTGACACCTCCCATTTGGAGTCTGGAATCAGTCTTGCCAAGGGTCAAATGCTTGGGAGCCAAGAATTGCTCCTGGCCTCCTCACTCTCTCCTCTGGAGCAATTCCCTCACACCTGGCAGGGACCAGCCCTGCTGTTGGATTGACTGGAGACTCTGTGTGAAAGGATGGCTTTCGCTTTCAAGTTGAGTGCTGAGCTCTGTGGCTGTTGTTTCCTGGTGAAAATGTGCTGGGTCTGTCTGGACTAAAGAGTTTGTTCAGTTTTGATAGGGTCCTAAAGAGTTGGGAGAAGAATCCTAGGAAATGAGATTCAGTTTTGCTCTGGGGCCAGTTTTGAACGTCTCACTTGAGGTGATGGGAGAGCATTATCCTGACATCATAGACTCCATACTAATAAAGATGAATATAATTAATCCCCATCGAAGGGTTTCTGGAAACAATGGGAAGACTGCCCTGCTGTAAGCGTTAGGCGATGACTCCCTACTCTTGTTTTTGTTTCCCACAGTGTGCAACTGTGGGGGCGGCCCATGTGACAGTGTAACCGGAGAGTGCTTGGAAGAAGGACTTGAACTCCCTACAGGCATGGACTGCCCAACCATAAGTAAAGATAACAGTGCATGAGTGACTAACTTGCCTTCTCTAACGTGCTGCAGGTGTTTGCTTGCAGAAGAGCCATTTGCAGTTTAAAAAATTCATAAATATGGAAGAAAAGAACTGACCCCAGAAATTATCCTCTGATCTCCACATGCACACGGAGGCACGCACACACTTGCATGTGCACACACGCACAGACACCACATACACACATGCCACAAATACACCATGCACACACATACCACACATGCATACACCACATACACCCACACACACTCCCAACACACACACACACACACAAACACACACACTATACACACATACCACACACACTGTACACATAAACACACGCACTAAATATGTAATAAATGTAGTGAAAAGAAATGTACAAATAGATGTGATACCACTTTCCCTGGAACTGTTTCACTCTCAGCCCTGGATTTAAGGCTTTATTCACTCCAGGGTAATGGACCCTGTGCAAAGGTCCCTGGTCGTCTGGATCTTACTCAGCAGTGAGGTGGTTGTTGCTAACATCACTCCACTTCAGATATCTTACTTAGCTGGTCTTCACTCGCAGCTTCATGCCCCCAGGACAGAGCTCTTTCTGCATTGACTGGCCAGTCCTCAGATAATAGGACAGACGGTGCTTCACAACACCTGTAGACTGGGAAACACTAGGAGACTTAGGTAGCTTTTCCCAGAAGTACAGTAATAAGGCATTACAAAGTGGAGTTGCTCACTTTTCTTTCCTAGGTTGCTTTGTCACTCATGGCAACAAAGCTTTTGTCTTGAAGAAGATTTGAACATTATGCACCCCTTCCTCAAAACAAAAGCATACCAGCCCTAAAGTCCTTGTGGGCAAAAAAGAGGAAGTCTGCCAATGTATATCTGAGAGGATGCCCAAGATGTGAGGCAAAGTCTGCAATTATCGACTAGATTGACCCTTGACCAGCTCCATTTAAAGACACCTAGATGCCTACATAGTCCTAAACATCTTCAGCAGCCTGGTGTGTAGGCTGGGGACTCATTTTCTGAGGGATTTTATAGGGAATACAAGTTGACCTTCCAATAACAAATTAACGTATTAACATGCATTAACCCTTTAGTCACCATTCCTCAGCTCTCAAGACAACAGCAGCACCCATGGGAAGGTACATGGGAACTGGCAAGGTATAAAGAGAGGTCAAGAAGGGGTCAGAGCTTGGTGTGTGTTCCTTTCAATTGTATCCGTGGAGAGATGCTGGGTCCTGGGTGGGATCACAGTGTGAAAGGTGAAGAGCGATGAGAAACCAGGGCTCGTCTCTTCCACATGCCCAGGTTTGGTCAGAGCTTTGGCACCTTCCTTGGAGACCAAGTCATGACATTAGCCAAAAATTGTACCCTACAGACCGGCTCTGAGGACTTGTTTATGTAGACAGAAGGTAGGGCATGGGGGAAGCCAGGCCCTCCCTGGGGGACACCAAGGCAGGCGCAGCATTCCTACAGTGACTGAGAAAAGCTAACAGGGGAAAAAAAGATGCTTGACCACTGGCCTGCACTACTAGCCGCCACCAAGCAAAGATGGGAGGCTGACAAGAATGGAATCTTTCCGGGAGAGGGGTCAGGGCTCCACTACCAAGAAAAAGTGGGCATGGCTTCTTGTCCACCTATCCCATGATACCCTTCCTGCCTAGGGCTGCTATTAACTTACTGTTTTTGCTGCCTATTTCTCATTGTTTTAAGTGGAAATTCTGCCTGGTGTACAGTTTGGTTTGGTAAAAACTGGCTTCACATGGCCAACGCAACTCCTCAAGAAACAAAAATAGGCATGGTATTAGCCAAGGGGGTCCACATTAAAGGCATATTCTTCTAGCCGCCTTTTGGTTCTGCAGGAATGACATCCCTGTTTCATCTCCAGGCTGTGACAAGTGTATCTGGGACCTGACTGATGACCTGCGGTTAGCAGCACTCTCCATCCAAGAGAGCAAATCTGGGCTGCTGAGCGTGTCCTCCGGCGCTGCAGCGCATAGGCACGTCAGCGAGATGAACTCTACCATCCACCTGCTCAAAGTATGCTAAATGTTGTGCTTTTGTCTGTGCTTTGGCTCCACTTAGCAACTTCTGTGTCCTGTTAGCAGCTGCACCCCGTGGCTGTCTTCCAGATTGTATAGGTTCAACATAGACAATACCCAGTTACATGAGAAGTTTGGAAAAGTTCAGCATAACCCTGAACTAATGCCTTAACCAGAAGCTGCCATTTATGTAAGAGAGCATATGGAAAATGAAATCACTGAAAGACTGTTATCTGCATGAGAAACTTTTGTTTGTAAGCTGTGCGTTCATTATTCAAGCACAAGCCTAACCCAGTACATCTTAGTTTCAGTCCGCAGAGTTTTGAGAAGTTTATCTAGAACTTCCCTCATCCCGTTCAACTTTCCCTTCTCACTTACACTTGTTCTATCTTGTTTTCCAATCTCTCACTCTCTCACCCTGCCTCTGTGAGTGTGTGTGTGTGTGTGTGTGTGTGTGTGTGTGTGTGTATGTGTGTCAGTGTCTTTTTCTCAGGCTCTTTGTCTCTCACACACACATCCTCAAACACACAAATGTATACATCAGTGTTTGTTCTGTACCTCTATAGAAGAAGCAAGTTAGAGGAAATCAATGTGAAAAATAAATAGATAAAATAAAAATATCTTACATATCTAAGCTTTAAGAGGCCTCTCTTCTTGTAATGGACCTCCATCACAGCTAACAGATGCTTTTATCAAAAGCAGAGTTGGGTGAAAAGCCTTCAGACTTAATGCCAGAACTGTTCTATTTTCTTAGTCAAGCTAACATAATGACTGAGAACATATACTTTCAACTGTTTTGTCCATACCCAGCTCTAGCTATTGCTGTATGAGCTCACGTAAATTACTGAGCCTCTCTGTTTTTTCAGTGTCCTCATGTAGGAAGGAAGTTATTGGGGGAGAATCAGTGAGGTGGGATACATAGAGCAATCAGAACAGGACTTAGCCTAAGTATTCATTACTTTGGGGGGTTTCAACAATTTATCCACAGGCTGAAAACATGCAGCACAGACGAAAATAAATGTCCTAAACCGTAGCACTGGGTGGAATTTTAGTGAGCATTTGGAACTGCTTTGTCAAACTCCCCTGCCCACACACACAAGAGTGTTAATTCTCAGGATCACCCAGCCCCAGAGCAGTGAATGCACTCAACCCTTCCAATAAGGCACACCTCACATGGTGACACTGCAGCTGGCCTCAAGGAGTAAAGGACTCAGCCCAAAACAGCCCCAGGACAGCTATATTTCTACCAAACTTCTCAAAACTGCAAAGCGGGGAGGGGCAGTGACCCAAAATAAAGACCATCCATCTCTGACATCCAGAGGAGGAAAATGTATTTCTAAAAATCCATTTTCATTGATCCTGATTATGTGATCTGTTTCTCTAAGACCTGACTAGATTGAAATCTGCCAGCTTCCCAGGGATACCTCCAGCCTAATTATAGTTTTATGACAAGAGAAAAGAGTGCCCTTTCTTTGCAGGCAACCCAGGGCTGGCCAGAGTTCCCTGAACTGGGGCTTTCAGCTCCAGAAACTCAGCCCCCTCCTATAGACCCACTCTGTACAGAATTCTACTGCCATCTGAGGACCCTCTACTAAGAACAGAGGTCAGGGGCTGGAGAGATGGCTCAGGGGTTAAGAGCACTGGCTGACCTCACAGAAGACCAGGATTCAATTCCCAGCACCCACGTGGAGGTTCACAACTGTCTGTCACTTAAGTTCCAGGAATCTAATGCCATCTTCTGGCCTCCTGGGCATTGCACACACATTTTGTACAGACATATATGCAGGCAAAACAACCACATATATACAATAAAATAAATTTTGAAAGAAAATAACAGAGGTCACAATCTACCTAAATCTTCCTATACCGAAAGAGTCATGTGTATTCTATAGAACCTGGTGTCCAGGGAGAGATGGCTCGGCACTTTAGATGGAGTAGCTTTCTTGCAGATGACCAGATTCAGTTCCCAGCACCCATGCTGAGTGACTTACAATCACCAGTAACTCCAGCTTGAGGTAATTCAACATCCTCTTCTGGCCTCTGTGGATACTACACTCATTCACAGATACACACAGACATTTCACTTAAAAATGAATAAAAATGAAATCTTTTAAGACTGGTGGAACACAATTCACTAACAATTTTAAAAATACTTTTTTTTTCCACAGACAAGGTTGTCAGAGAGAGAAAACCAGTATACCCTAAGAAAGATTCAGATCAGCAACGCTGAGAGCACAATGAGAAGCCTTCTGTCTGATGTAGAAGAACTGGACAAGAAGGTATGTCTCTGGGTCTAGCCTGTTGTGCAACAAAACTTCTCCTGGGGAGACACAATGCATACCTGTTCAACCCAGATACCACCATAGTCTACCTTGGTGAACCAGTGAGTTTTATTGGGGTTACTTATAGGAATATGGATGAAGGAGTTAGTTACATTAAGAACAGAAATGAATCAAAGACAGATGCAATACCAAATTCCACCCCAGGATGGTGACAGCTCACAAAGCTGGGAACCTGGAGCATACTGCACAGACTGAAGGCAGCTCAACAGGTTGGAGAGTGTCCTTTCCGAGTGACTCAGTTGTTGTAAACACCTTCCGGGCAGCTCAGTTGGCCTCTGTTTCTTCCAGGTAGCTGGTTTGGTCTCAGAATCTTCTTTGTGGTTGATTTGTCTGAGTCTTCTTTGCATCTTAGCTCAGATCATCTGAGAGGGACTCTCAGCTTTTGTTGTTCACTCTGGCAGGTAGAGGCATAGTGAATCTAGTCAGTTTCAGGGAATTCCGAGAGTTGTTTTGAGTTGTCTACCTTCCTGTTTAAGGAGCTTCTCTGTAGGAGAGATTATTTCAGTCTTGGAGGAAACTGTTAAAACAACAGGGTCCACTTTGTAGAGTCCAGGTAGTCTGTGAGCCTAACAGGTCACAAGCAACAAGACTTGAAAAAGTTCAGTGTCCAAATAAATCAAGACCAGATCCACAGAGAAAGTTAATACAGGACATTTCCTGATTTCCTGTTTTAATAGGTTTTCTTGAAAAACCATGTTTATGGAGAACTTTCTGAGCATTCAAAGCTGGCTAACACAATTGATATGTGCTGCAACTAGGATTGTCATTAAACTGTTTGCCTCAGCACTGTATATAGGTAAGAGCTGTTGAATATCCAGAAATACTCTTTAAATGTTAGTAAAGGAGCATTAAATGCAAACAGAAATTGCACTGAAAAAGAAAGGTTACAAGTTGGTAAAAACAAAGTCACTTTCAGACTGGCAAGATGACTTAGATGATAAAAATTCTTGCCACACAATCCTGGCAACCAGAGTTCAGTCCCCAGAACCCATATGAAGACCACACATACACACACACACACACACACACACACACACACACACACACACACACACACTAATAAATTAAGTTTTAAAAAAGAAAAGCCAACTGCAGTCTTTACATTGAATAATAAATTAAAATAAATTACAGATAGATTAAAGAGTCAATAAATTTCAAGTCCACAGAAAAATAGAATCAAGTCATCACTAGCATCAAAAGGAAAGAGCATAACATTCATACTGTTATGAAGATCTGCAAAAATATAGGCAATAGATTTGACAAGTTATAATTTCAACTCTCAGAGAAACACTAAATAAATAGTCAAATCACTGAGGAAAAGTTATCAGAATAATGACTTACAAAAACTCTCACACAGGGCTGTAGAGTTGGTTCAGTGCTTAAGAGCACTGTTACTCTTGCAGGGGACCCATGTTCTATTCTCAGCACCCACATGGTAACTACAACTGACGGTAACTCCAGTCCAGGGGATTCAACAGCCTCTTCTGACCTTTGTGGGCATAAAGCAAACATACACTATAGTTTAATCATGTTAATTCCCACAATGACTAAATCCAATGATATGGCCTCAAATTTGACACTTAGTACCTCTATGCCGTGGGTTGGCAGCTCAGGCACTAGATTAAGGATGCGCAGGTATCAGGATGTTACTAACGTTTAGGAGGAAGGGAAGCCCACAGAAGTTGACATTACCATTCAGGCTTGAAAACACACACCAGTGTTCCTACTACCTGTCTCTCTGGGGCCCTCTTCATTTGCACTGTGTCCCAGGGTAATGACTAAAACTTCCCCACTTTCAATCACAAAAGAATTCCAGCTTTATAAAATTCATGGTGAGCCTATAGATTGGTTATCATCATCACTTAATTCAGATAAATACAAGAAGATTTCACCATTGGGGTCAGTAAATTGTCAATCTTCTGTAGTGATGTAAATCATGAACCAGTTTATAACTATGGGTAATGCCTACCTGTTTCCTCTTGTGCACATACTATTGTTTCCCTCCCATGAGCAAAGTTTCAGAAAAGAAATTAAACCTTAAAATAATTCTATATACTCTATTATATTTGGTAAATGATCCATTTCAAGTAATAAATGGTCATCTTTACTGCTATTTAAGTCGTTCCGTTCGTATCTATACATCTATACAGATACAGATGCAGTGAACTACAAGTCCCAAGTCCATCCTCGTATCTCACAGCGCCCTCTGGTGCTCATCAAGTAAAAGGTTTTTCTTTCTTCCCTTCTTCCTTCCTTCATTTCCATTATTCTTCTTTAACTTAAAAAAATCATACAATATATTTGGTTATGTTTTTCCTCTGTCACAATTCCTCCCAAATCCTCCTCATTTCCAAACATTACATTCTTTTCCCCCCTCTATAAAAGCAAGCAACTAAACAAAAATAAACAAAAGCCCTCAACACACACACACACACACACACACACACACACACACACACACACACACACACACACTCACACACACAAATACTTCTGCATCTTCTTTCTTAGCCATCATAGAGTGACGACGTTTGCTTGGTTTGTCCTAGAAAGGGTGAAAACACTGCTGATATCATGCCACTGTCCCTTGGGTAGAGGTTCATGACAGAAGGGAGGTTTGGGACAACCCCTTCCCTGGTCCGGAGAACCTGCTCAGTAGTCTCTCAGTGCTCCATTCATGTGGCTTCAGCCTGCCATTCATGGGAGCATTATTTTCCTTGAGCACAGAGATGAACCAAGAAAGCACCAGAAAAGGCAAGCAGATGCCTCTTAAATACAAGCTGAAGAGCTAACCATTCCTCCTAGCTACAGTAAGTGCCAATCTGTCATCTAATGCCAAAAGGAAGGGCACATCCTTCATGAAATGGGAGTGATGTCCTGACCTTGACCTGTGTTCAAGCCTTTAGAACATCTCCTGCCCTTGACTACATACAGAAATGTGTGCATTTGCATACACAAATACACACACACACACACACACACACTTTTCTCTAAAGCCACAGAGCAGATGGGATTTAATGGTGGCAGATACTTTATGGGAGCTCTGAAATAGGGGCATCACACTGAGTGGAGTCAGCCCCTAGGGGAAATAAGTTCCATTTGCTCTGCGCCAAGTCTGCCTGTGCAGTTATTTGCACACAGGGGCCATCGATGTTGAGGGGAGACTGGATGAAGCTCTGAGCACAGCAGTTAGCCCAGTGAGTATAATCCTGTAAATCCCTGTGGTGATTCCATTTCAGCAGTGGTTGGACCACCCGGTAGGAGCATTTCAAGATCTGTCCTCCTTCTAGATGATTTCCTTTGAAGTTTAAACCCTTCAACCAGAACAATGTCAAAGTGATCTGCAGACATGGGTCATTTCCTAGTCTGGCATCTTGAGCTACAAGGATAAGACACATGTGACAGGTGGTTGGTTTGGACTGAACCATGATTTATGGCCTTGGTATTGTGTCTGATTTTAATAGCATTCCAGGATCCTAAAAGTAGTCGTTACCCAGTCTTCATGTACGACTCCTGGGACCATTCAGAATGCCATAGAACTTGCACACACTGAGATAGTTTATGTTTGTCAAATGAATACATTATGCCCACCCCTCAGGTGTGCATATATGACATGAACCTAATGTTCTTTATATAATTTGTAGGGAAGTCAAGCCTCAAGAAAGGGGAAGTTGCTTCAGAAGGAAAGCATGGACACAATTGACCAAGCAACTCAACTTGTAGAGCAAGCCCACAACATGAGGGACAAAATACAAGGTAAATTATCTTCTCTTCGGTTTAACTTCATGTGGAGGAACATACAATGTATGAGAGACAACTCAAGAATGCTTATTGTCAGTGATTGCTATGTGCAAGAGCATATTGTTCTAAATGTTACAGGTCTTAACTTACATATACTCATCATGGCAGTTTTGTTCATTGAGATTTCTGAACACCCATTCATATTTATTATCTGTTAGTGTTCAAGAATAAATACATAAAATAACTTAGGCTTAATGCCATGATATGTTTCTGTAAAGGGGATGTGGTAACTTTAAAATGAGTTTAGTAGGAGTCATATTTCTTTTTCAATTATTTACAGCCCCCAAATATGGCTTCAGAATATTAATATACCATGTCAGGCAAGGTGATGCATGCCTTTAGTTCTAGGCCTCGGGAGGCAGAGGTAGGTGGATCTCTGTGAGTTGAAGATCAGCCTGGTTTACAAAGCTAGTTCAAGCCTAGTCTGGGCTACACAATGAAACCCTGCCTCAAAAAAATGAGGGTTGAGTGGAGTGGACGTGGTAAACCAGTCTGGATAGTCACTAGTTGTTCTGTGGTGCTCTTCCTCAAGGACCAGGCAGATTAGTCGCTCAGGATGGTAACCCAATAAGAAAGGAAGGGGAGCCTGTGAGCGATTCCTTGCCCTAAAGCACTGTGACAGAGTCTACCTGCCCCTACTAGAGATTCATTCATCTGTGCTCTGATTTCTACTAAGTGCAGGCTATGTCTTGAAGACTCTCTTAACGGTGCCGTGAAAGCTGCCTTTAATTGCCCAACTGAAAGAGACTGAATTTGTTCTAGGGTAAAGAGACACTCCTCTGGTTAGAGTCAGCTCAGATCTACTGTTTGTTTCCATGGTTTTTTATTATGCTATATATCAAGAGTTGGATAACAATACCAAATGCATCTCGGGACACAATGACAGTAGCGGGACCCACAGTGAGAGATTCATATCTTTATACTGAGGTAGTGGGAGCATATTCTAGGCTAAGGGACAGATAAAGCCCAGATTAATCCTTTGCTTCATTTCCATGGATGCCTGTAAAGCCAATAAAAACAAATGATACACATTTCAGATTTCCCACTGTCATTCTCCCTAGCTCCCTAGCATTTACTGATAAAATATTCTTTTCCTAAAACATTGCTCTATTGATTTGTTCAAACAGTAAGAATGAACCTGGAAGGAAGATTCAATGCCCTCATATTCACCCAATTAAAAAATAAATGACCTATTGGGCAGCAGATAAAGTCAAGACCCTTCTAAACCAGTTAAAGGAAGTAATTCGCCTTTGGTATTTAGTAACCCAGACTTTGGTCATAATATATTTCATTCAAAAAGAATCCAAACCATCCTACTTGACCTTTGGTCATGGGAAAGGATGAGGAAAAAAATACAAAAGAAAAGGAAGTGGGAAACAGGAACTTTTATCCATTTTTTCATCTCTTTAAAATAATGTATGAATAGTCTCCAAAGATCAAAGGCACTAGTGTTATTGTCTGCATTTCTTTTTTGCTAATCTACCCCAGACATAGCTTAAACAAAACATCCCAAAACTGACCAGAATTTTTATCACTATGCCAAATAATTCAGCTTTGCCACTACCAGAACTTGAGGGAGAATGATGTGTTTGATTTATCTAATGTTTACATTTCATTTATTTCAAGGACTCCATTATTTTTAACTTTGAAAATGTGAAAACAAGATTCACTTTGAAAAGTGAATGTGTAATGCTTTGATACATGAGGTTTGGAGGAACTTAGCATATATTGATCTCCCTATAACACTCACAGTAATGTTTGGAGCATTATAACCATCTATTCCCATTTATCTCCCTTCTTTCAGAATTCAGGAACACTACACAGCACCAATAGTACGTCATTTCTCATTCCCAACCAGCTCTAAAATAGCTGCTGGTGACCTTCAAGCTATTACCCACATAAAATACAGCTCCTCATCCTGGTGTGATTTATGTGACACCGCTGTTTGTTTACCCATCTTATCTGGCCAACAACATAGATCACAGTGAACCACAGACACACAATTTCATTATGCCAGGAAGATAAAGCACTTCCTCCCAGAGCTGCCAGGGAACAAGGGAGCCATACAACCTTCCTCTGACCGTATGGAGTAGGAATAAGGTCGTCAAAGAGCTGTTCCGTGCCAGTGCCTCAGTGGTCCCCTTGGTTCTAAAATCCTTCAGCCTATATTGGCGCAGAAAATCCTTCAGCCTATATTAGGGTGAAAAGACTCAATGTCAAAGGGCTTAGACACACCACAGAGGGCAAGTAGAAAATCATGAGAGAGAGAGAGAGAGAGAGAGAGAGAGAGAGAGAGAGAGAGAGAGGTGCAAAACTATCGCACAATAACAATATTTTTTAATCCTGTTACTAGCTTGTCTGTAAAAACAATCTAAAAGTCTCATTTGGACAATTACAAACACACTCTCATTTTGGCTTAGAGATGTGTTTGTTAAATCATTGATGACTAAAATGCAATTAATCTCTCCATTGCTACAAGCCACAGGAGACACTTCCAAACATTTTTTCCAAGTCAAGTATTTCTATGAAGTATTGAACAAAGCCCTCAAATTATTGTGCCTTAAATATTAGTGTTCTAATCAGCATGTGTACCAGATGAGCACAGAAGGCAGGCAAGCTCTGGAGCAGCCCATTCCCACTCTGAACACACCTCATAGGACCAGAATGGTTTCCTCAGGTTTGCCTCTCTCCCCTCATGATGAGCCCCCATGCTGACACCAACACTCACAACACAACCTGGGAATGAGGCTTTCTTTCCATTGTAAGGTCAGTCCTAAGCTTTGCTACCAGCCTGTGAAGCCCTACACATCTCTTCTCTGCTCCCATCTCACCGTGTTCTTCTTCTTCTCAGAGATCAACAGCAAGATGCTCTATTATGGAGAGAATCAGGAACTTGGCCCAGAGGAAATTGCTCAGAAGTTGGTGTTGGCCCAGAAAATGCTGGAGGAGATCCGAAACCGGCAACCATTCCTCACACAGCGGGAGCTTGTGGATGAGGAGGCAGATGAGGCCCAGGAATGTATGTGTCTTCCATTCCTGGCCAAAACAGCATATGTCTTCTTTCTCTGTGGGACCAGGAAAAAAGAACACAGGGCAACATTTGGTCAAACAACTCATTCTCAATATTCAGAGCTATGTAGAATTTATGCACTGTGTCAGGGACTCTTTCAGGGAAATTTGACCTTTTAATGAAGAGTTTTAGGTCCAGGCTCAACTTTGAGAATTTGTGAAATTGCAGAGATTCTTCCCAGATTGTACATAACTTTTACTACCATGGAGAAAGAATAGGTATAGGAAAAAAATAAAAATAAGGAAAGGAAGACTTTAATTCCCAAGTCGATAGTGAGAGAAATTTTATAGAAAATGTCAACAGTGTTGATGTGCTGATAGCCCTGATTTTTTATAACCTTTAACCTCCAACAGAAACTTGGCATGACCTTAATAATAAGTGTAAACACTAACACACATGAAGTAGTATTATTGGACCTCTGACTTGGTCACCATGTAGCTCATCAATTGTCTACCAATATACCCCAAGTGTATTTATTTTAAAACAGAACTATTTATTTTGATCCTACTTTCATAGGGTGGTTATTCAAGCTAAACTAAACTTTCATACTTAGCTCTGTTCTGTGTGGCATAGGTGAAATTCACTCATGTATCTAGGACTAGCTAGGCAAGTTAGACCTCTCCCTCCATGTAGAGTCTTTGTCTCATGGAGACTATCCCAGGCTTGTTGACATGGCAGGGAGCCTTCTGAGAGGGAAAGAATAGAAGATCCAAGGACTCTTCAAGCCTAGGCTTGGAACTCAGTCATGTCATATCTTTCTATTGGTCAAAGCCAACCTGGATTCAAATGGTAGGATTGATGAGAAAGATTACAAAGGATCTATACATTTGCTAAAGGAAATTATAGATTTTCAGATCAGATTTCAGCTGTTGCTGACATTTCTTAATACAGTTTTCATCAGCACCTCAGAACTATAGTTAATACATTCACCATTAGATCACATCTCAATACATTAATAAAGATCGATCGGTAAATTAATAAAGATATAGATAAAAAGTTATTGGTTTGATTTCATATATTAGCTATTTTTACTTTTATTATGGCCACTTTTAAATTTTATAAATTTTATTTTACATACTCAAAATCCATTTTAAGATGGGGTCCAGGAGCTTTACTAGATTGCAGGGGAATCAATGAGATAGCAAAAGTTAAAAGGCATAAGTCATTGACCATGGATATCACTCTAACAGTCTCTGCTGACAATTGCTGTGGATAACAGAGGAGAAGGTTATTGGCATAAAGGTTTATTATGGTGACAGATAAATAGCATGAGGGAGAAGGACAGAAGAATCCCAGGCCAGCTGGAACCCCAGTATTGTAGCCAGATGTCCCCAAGCTCCTTGACTGTTTTGAAATTTAACCAAACTGTCCCATGGAAAGGAGACCGATTACTTCTGTCTGTGTCTTTTGAAATAAATTTCAAGCACTTTCTTTACTGAGCCAGGAACTATTTCCTCTCCTCATACTGATGAAAGGGAAGGGAAGCCTCAAAAGGACAAACTGGCCTTCCCTGGAACCAGGGGACACAAGAATCATGGCACCTAATCAACCAATGTGCCTATAAGCCAAGAATAAAGCATGCATGAAAAGAGACTTATAAGGATATTGTGTCGTTGCTATTTCATCTTTATCCCACCCAAAATCTCAACCTGAGTTTGATCTAAGGAGCTAACTGGAAGCTGCAGGAAAACTTGGTAAAAGTGAGTGGTTATAACCAACAGAGATATTTGTTCTGTCACTAACTAGAAAATGGTGGTTATTTTCTGTAGTATAGCCAGTTTCCCTTTATAAGGTAAGATTATGGATGCCCTGGGTAACAAGCAGGAAAGCATAGCAGCCTAATTTCTGCATGAAGTATAACTCTCATGGGAAAACAAACCAAACCCTTCCTTCAATGGATGTGTCCAAACCTCCTAAATCCAACAGAAAAGCATCTCATACCAAATGTAAAGTATGGGGCTACTTGTGTGAACCTGTCTCCAGCCTCAGTCACTGAAGGAACAGGCCTGATTTTTTTTCCTACTTTGCTAAATGCAGGAGAAGCCCAGATTAAATGTGCCTTTCCATTTTTCTGCAGTGCTGACCCAGGCTGAGAGCTGGCAGCGGCTTCACAATGACACCCGCTCTTTATTCCCCGTGGTATTGGAGCAGCTGGATGACTACAATGCTAAGCTGTCAGATATCCAGGAATCACTTAACCAGGCCCTTGACCGTGTCAGGGATACAGAAGACATGAACAGAGCCATCACCTCCAAGCAGCGGGACCATGAGGTACAGTGGGCAGTAACTGTAAATGCATGTCAGACAGGAACCATCTGAACTTATGCCAAGAAAGAGCAGTTGACATTTTTAAAAATTTAAATATTGATATATTGCCTTTTTGCTGTTGTAAGTTACTACCACATCTGTGCCTAAAATTAAGTTGAATGGTGATAAATGTTTAGTCTTTGTTTGAGAAAGAATGAGGGTGTGACATTGCTTGCACCCCTACATATGGCTACATGGCTTTCTCAAGAGGGAAAAGGATTATTCATTAAACATCCAACTGCCCAGAACCATGTGTAATGGATATGTGCAGATTTTAGAAAGGGGTAGTTTTTGGAAAGACACTATGAGTAAATTTCACAGGCCACTGGCAGCAGCTTTAGCAAGAGGGAGTTGGACTCAAGCTAAAACTGTACCAACACAAAAAGATGAGGAAAATTCAGAGCATCACCATAGCTTCCTCAGCCTGTCTTCCTCTGATGCCCACACTCACAGGGCTGGGAAGTACTGGCCATGCATTCACTCTAAGTCACACTCATACTCCCAACCACACCAGTGAAGAGCCGTCCTCTAAAGGGGTGGCACAAGTAAACCTGGACATGTTTCTAAACCTTAGGCTAAAAAAACCAACGTGGACAAACAGAAATAACCAGGGCTGAGTTCATCAGTTCAGTTTATATTTTATGGTCGATAAAATCAACTCAATGGTGCACTGATGTGATTTGCAGTCATCATTTCCCCCCTAAATAAAAATGAATTACACTCACCACCATTTTTTTAATAGAAGCAAACTTTGTTCAATGGAGTTTTTGTTGTTGTTGTTTTGTTTTACTTTTTAGAATAATAATGGCTAGGGTGACATTTCTTTGCTGAGTGAATGTATGCTTATGGCGTACAATAAACATATCAGTATAACACCAAGTATTGTTTGAAAATAGTAACTATGACCCATTCAATGGGTTAGAAAATAAGTTTGGAGGTTTATGACAATCGTTTTCAAAAGAAATCCAAATAAAAGAATGTTTATATTCCGAATGTCTTACATGAGAGCTTGGAATCATCCTTTCTTGGTTATACAGCGGTATTACCTCACAGGTTGTAGGTGTGCATTCAAATTCACAGACAATAGAACCACTTATTACTTATAATACATCTACAATGCATCTTCAATAAACTTGGGCGTGATTTAAAAAGAATCATAGGAGCTCACAATGGGAAAGCCCAAACATATTTCCATCAAATCAACAGAGTTTTACTGATATATTAATTTGTACCAGGAATTATGACAGGTGTTTTAAGGCTCAAAGATGAAGAACACATGATTCCATGATAGCATGGAGCTTCTAGTTTAGAGGGTAGGTTGATCCAATCACAGATGACCACAACAGAGAAACATAGCTACGTACCTGACAATATGGGATTGGACTGGATGGTCAGCCTCTGCAGGAAGAAGTAATGATTTACTAAGGTAGCCAGGTGAAAAGCAAACAAAGCCTGCCTTCTGGGTAGGTAGGGACTGCCTGAACTTAATGCATGTGCCAAGGAACAATGAGTCAAAGCTAAGGAAGCAGATGGGGCAGATCAAAGAGGGTCCCCTGTGCCATGTGAAGAACAAGCTTCCTGTAGGATGGATATTTCCAAATGATGTTAACCATGACTCACACTAATAAACATGTAATAGGTTGTAACCCAGCACACATAAAGTAAAAATATGGTGAAAATTATGCAAGACAGGAGTGTCACTCTGACTCATTGAACAGTTCTAGGGGCTCATAATGAAATCTCCCAAACTGTTCAATACCAAAAGTCTTGAAAAGGAAGGATTATCAATCTAGACCATCCCCTGCCAGACAAGGGCAAATGACAGCCCTTAGGAGAATTGTCCACTTAGCCATAGAAATAAGGTTTAGATCCACGTTCATATACATTAACGGCAAACCACATAGGTTCTCTTTTCCAGCTGTGAGCTGTGGATCTCAGCAAGTGCTGTCTTCTGCACAGACCTTTACTAGAGAACACATTCCAGCATAATGTGCGTTAACACACTCAGTTCTCCACTGGCTTCATTTTTAGGGCTCTGTAATCGCCATAGCCAACAAGAGTGATGCACAATGGACTAGAAACCAATGTATATACATAGGCATGACCGGCTGCTTTGCTGGAGTTTGCTAAATACTGATGTGTGTCAGGACCTTATGAGCAGTAAATGAGCAGTGTTGCCTGTGTGAAGTGACTTCAGTTCTAAAAGTAAATGCATGCCAACTTAGCTCTTAATTAAACGTTTCTTACGAATATTTTTTTAAAAAACTCTCCTGGATGTGGATACCAGGAATTTGGCATTGCAGAGATTTCACAGATGGTAGGCCTTGTTTAGCTTGGTTAAACAAGTTCTTCTACTATAAGTACAAATGAACAATGTGAGCAAAATTTTAGGAAGAGAACAACGTAGCACATACATCCATAGCCCATCCTGCTTCTTTCTCTTCCTAATTAGGCAGTTGGCATTAGCCAGACCTCCATCCCTGCTGCCCTGAACCCCTCTTCAGCGATTGACAGGCCATTTCACTACTTCTGCCCTGGAAATGCATGTGGGGTCTCTATACTTGTCTTTAGCTTTTGAAAATAGACGTTTTTCTCACATAATATATCCCGATTACAATTTCCCCTCCTTCTACTCCTCACAGTCCCCCCTCCCTTTTCTGTCTCCCATTAGAAAACAAACAGGCTTCTCAGGGATAATAATAAAATAAAAGAAAATATAATAAAACAAAGACTAACACATCAGAATAGAACAAAAAAAAACAGAAGGAAAAGAGCCTAATAAATGGATACAGAATCAGAGTCCCACTCCTCACACACTTGGGAACACCATAAAACCACTAAATTGGAAGAAATATATATGCACAAAGAATCTGTAGGGTTAAATATAGAGAGATATAGATATAGATGAAAATAAAAATAAATTTAAAGTATTTTAAAAAGGAAATATCTTGATGTAGCATTATGAGACAAGGAACTTCTTAAGATGCCGTGGAGTTTGTTTTCTGTTGGCCATCTACTTACTGCTGGGCATAAAGCCTACCCTTAAGAGCAATTTATTTCCCCGGTGAGATTCCCTTGGAGGAAAGTAAATTTTCATTTGCAAGTGATCATCTGTTGAAGATGGCTTCTGGGTTGGGTCATGTGTCCATTTCTCCTTTCAGCTCTAGGAGCCCATCTAGTGAAAAACAATACAGGCCCTACACATGCTGCCTGGGTCTCTGTGAATTCATGTGTGCATAGAGCATGTTGGTTTAGAGAACCTTGTTTCTTTGGTATCCTCTTTCCCACCTGGCTCTTACACTCTATCTGCCTCCTCTTCCATAGGATTCCCTGAGCCCTGTTGGGGAGGGATTTGATAGAAGCATCTTATTTAGGACTGAGTATGCTCTCACTTTTCATCATGTCTAGCTGTGTGTTTCTGTATTTGTTCCCATCTGCCACAGGATGAAGCTTCTCTGATGGTGGCTGAGCAAGCCACTGAGATATGAGAATAGTAGACTGTAGATGGAGGTTTCTTGTCCCGCCAGGTCCTGACACCCTTCTGCCCTAAATAAATACATGGATGCTATATTAGTTATAAAAATGTTGGCCGATGACTAGGGGTTCTTATTGGCTAGCTCTGTCTTAATTATTAACCCATAACTACTAATCTATATATTTCTACATGGCCTTAGCTTACATCCTATCCTCCTAGTCTCTACATTGTGTCTCCTTATTGCATCTCTCTGTCTACCTTTCCCAGAATTCTCCTGGAGGTTTCCTAGTCCCACCTATCTTCCTGCCTCTATTGGCCAAACAGTGTTTTATTCATCGGCCAATAAGAGAGCCATATATACAGAAGGACATCCCCCATCAGTAGACTGTCATTAGAAGTCATTTTATTGCCATGTCCTTTTAGTAGAACAGTAGTATTTGGTTTTCCCTAAGTCCCTGGCTGTCTATCCTTAAGTTTCTGATCACCCAAGCTGTGTAAGATATGGGGTTCCATTTCATAGGGTGAACTTTAAGTCAAGCCACATATTAGTTAATGATTCCCACAAACATTGTGCCATTGTTGCACTAAGGCAGGATACTATTGTAGATCACTGGTTTTGTGACTGGGTTGGTGTTTGTGTTTCTCTTTTGGTGGTGTGCAGAGTACTTTCCTATACCAAAGATACTACAACCATCTGGGGTCAAGGCTCTATGTACACATCCTCTCAGTTTCTCCATGTTTGATGAGTCATATGGGCATTGTGTTCAGCAACAGGACCTTCCAATCAGTTTGTAGAAGCCACCTATAGTCTTGGCAACAATGTAGGTTGTTTGGGGGTTTTCGTGGGGCCCCTTTGACCTAAAATTCAATTAAATGTAACTCATTCCTGATAATAGAAGCTTCATTTGGTGACAAGAGATGTCTAGTTGTAGCTCTGCCCCCTCATTACTTGACAATTTCATTTAGATCACCTTCGTGTGTGTGTGTGTGTGTGTGTGTGTGTGTGTGTGTGTGTGTGTGTGTGTGTTAGGCATAGGCTACTATATTAGATTTCTAGACTACTCCCTCATCCCCTCATATTGTTCTTTCTTTGAGCTGTCTTCCTAGATCCCTTCCCTCATCCCTTCATCTTTCCCTGTCCCACCCAATCCCCCCATTCCAGTCACTCTCCATTTTTATTGCTCTGTAGTACAATTTGAGGTCAGCAATGTTGATACTTCCAGAAGTTCTTTTATTATTCAGGATGATTTTAGCTATTTTAGGTGTGTGTTTGTGTGTGTGTGTGTGTGTGTGTGTGTGTGTGTGTGTGTGTGTGTGTGTGTCTTTTTGTGTGTCTGTGTCTGTGTGCTTCCATATAAAGCTGAAAGTTGTACTTTCAAGAGCTGTGAAGAATTGTGTTGGAATTTGATGGGGATTGCATTGAATCTGCACATTGCTTTTGGTAGGATGGTTATTTTTGCTTTATTAATCTTACCGATTCATGAGCATGGAAGATCATTCCATCTTCTGATATCTTCTTCAATTTCTTCAAATTTTTGTCATGCAAGTCATTCACTTGTTTGGTTAGAGTTATTATAAAAGGTGTTGTTTCCCTGATTTTATTCTCAGCCTATTTTTTCATTTATATATAGGAGGGCTATTGATTTTTGTGAGTTAATTTTTTATCCAACTACCTTGCTAAAAGTGCTAATCAGCTATAGGAGTTTTCCAGTGGAATTTTTAGGGTCACTTGTGTATACTATCAGATCATCTGCAAATAAAGATACTTTGACTTCTTCCTTTCCATTTTGTATTCCCTTAATCTCCTTCATTCTTATTGCTCTAGCCAAGACTTCAAGTACAATATTGACTATGTATGGAAAGATTGAACAACCTTATCTTGTTCCTGATTTTAATGAAATTACTTTGAGCTTCCATTTAAGTTGATATTGGCTACTGGTTTGCTATAACTGCCTTTATTATGTTGAAATGTGTCTCTTGTAGCCCTAATCTCTCCAGGACTTTTATCAGGAATGGGTGTTGGATTTTTGTCAAAGACCTTTTCTACATCCAATGATAGGATCATGTAGTTTTTGTCCTTCAGTTTGTTTATATGGTATACAATCACATCCTGTCTCTTTTGTTTTCTTCCCTCAGAAACAACATGAGAAAGTGAAGGAGCAGATAGAAATTGTGAGTGCCTCTCTGAGCATGTCTGCAGACTCTCTGATGATACCTCGGATGACTCTTGAGGAACTTGATGAGATAATAAAGGTAAGGACATACTTGGATTGCTCAGACTGGCCTTTATAGCAATTCTGAACAGCAGCTCAGTGTCAAAGTAATCCAACTCAATTCAAGTTAGTAGGATTGTAAAATAATATCAAGTAATGGGAATCTCTAGTTTCTTTTATTACACAATAGCTACTAACACACACAGCTACCTAAATTTCAATTTCATAAAATCAGAAATTCAACTCCATTTGAATCAGTTGCATTTCACATCCTTGAGAGCCACATGCAGCTAGCAGCTCTGATGGTACAGACATGGTCACAGTAAAATCTATTAAAAGTACTGGTGTAGTTCCATCCTATTCATGCTACCTAGAAAGTTACTTAACAAACCAAATCATCCAATTAATAAATAAACTAATGAACTGAATAGACAGTCCTCAAAATTGAAATACACACAGCCAATAAATACTTGGAAAAAGTGTTCAATGTTCTTAATTATCAGGGAATGCAAATTAAAGCCACTTTGAGAATCCATCTCATGCCAATTAAAATGGCTATCATCAAGAAAACAAATGCTGGCCGGATGTAAGCAAAGATGAACTTTTATGTACTGCCAATTGGGAATGTAACCTTGTGCAGCCACTATGGAGTAGAACTACCATATGACCCAGTTGTACCACTGTTTGGTGTATTCACTTATATCCTAAGTCAACAGAGCCCAGAGATCCTTGCACGTCCCCAAGTATTCATAATAGAGAAGAAGTGAAAACAACCTAGATGTGTGTGATGTTTCAATAGAATGTCTAGAACTAGAGACTACTGTGTTAAATGGAATATTCTGGACTCAGAAAGACAAATGTTAAGATGGTTTCTCTTATTTTCGGAACCGAGATTTAAAATTATATGTATGTGTGTTCATATATGAAACCAGAGAGGGGATTGTGAGAGGAGAGGGGGAGAGCTTAAGGAAGAGGAAATGAAAGCTGTGGTGGAATGCATGTGATAAGAATGAGGAGTGAAGACTGTCTGGGGGAAGAAAGGAACCAGCCAGAGACAGACAAGGTCACAAAGGAGGGCAGTAGGGGAGGATGATAAATACGAAGAAAATCTACCAGCATATATGTGTGAGAATGCCACAGTTGATCCAATTACTTTGTATGCCAACCTAAAGATTGACTTTTTTTACAGCCATCATTCAAAAATTTCCAGTGAATTGTAATGAATGAAACTATCTTGAAATAAATGACTGCACTTGTTTGGGGGATGGGGGTTGTTTTTGTTTTTGTTGTTGTTGTTGTTGTTGTTGTTGTTGTTGTTTTTACCTATGAAGGACATCAGACTAAAACAATCTGGTCATCAAATCTTCTTCAGCTACTTAAGTCCCTATGTCCCTACCTTCTCCAACCTAGCTCCCATCACTACTCCTAGTGATGTCAAAATCTATGAGGATGAGCCCACCTGCTCCCAGATTTTTTTTTGACTTCTCTCTAATCTTTTCCTCCAGCCCACCTCTATTGTTCCTTGTAGGGTTACACCCAATCTTTGCCATCCATGATCTTACCTTCTCCTAAATCTATCTTAAACCCTCCCTTGCTCAGTACACTCTCTGTCTCTCTCTTTCTCTTTCTCTCTCTCTCTCTCTCTCTCTCTCTCTCTCTCTATATATATATATATATTATATATATATATATATATATTAGAAACAGTCTTATTTTACATATCAACCCCAGTTCCCTCTCCCTCTCATCCTCCCATCCTCCCATGTCCCACACCACCCCCATCCCCTCCCCCATGCACTTCCCAGGGTGGGTGAGGCCTTCCATGAAGAATCATCAAAGTCTGTCAAGTCATTTGGGGCAGGACGTAGGCCCTCCCCCGTGTATCTAGACTGTTCCCCTGAAGTCTGTTCGTGCACTAGAGATTAATACTGGTTCCACTGCCAGAGGCCCTATAGACTGCCCAAGCCTCCTAATGACACTTACGTTCAGGGGGCCTGGTTCGGTCCTATGCTGGTTCCCCAGCTGTCAGACTGGGGTCCGTGAGCTCCCACTTGCTCAGGTCAGCTGTTTCCGTGGGTTTCCCCAGCGTGGTCTTTCCCCCTTTGTTCTCTTATCTCACTTGGACTAGAACACCCATGCCAACAATTCTCTAACCACATCAAACCCCCTTCCTCATTTATCCTGTACCTCTACCTCCTTAACTTTCTTCTTTACCAACTGAAATTATCAGTAATTATTCCTGGAAAATACCTTGAACTTCCAGGTACACCTACCTATTCCTGCTTTTTTGTATAAAATTTTAACCCTTGGTCCCCAGTATCATAGCTGCACCCAAGCAACTGAATGTGACTTGTAAGAAACCTTTCTGTAAGGGAAGTTGCCCCTTCAGAGTTGATACAGAACAAACCCAGACACCAAGTTCTCAGCACTAAAGAGATTTCTTAGCCCCGTGGATCGGGGGTAGGGAGTGCAACTGCAAAGGCAGCCTGCAAGCAGCAGCCAGCAGCAAGCTCCAAGCATTTTTTTTTTGTAGGACTGTTTTTTAAAGGAGAAAAATGGGGAATCTGTGCTAGGGTGAGCTGGTAATTCCTGATTGGACACATTAACCAAATAATGAATTTTGATTCTCGGACCTTGGTGTGTTTTGTCTCAGGAATGAGTCAGAGGCATGGACCTTGGGGTTAGCTTTAGGAATGTAATCTAACTGTCTTTAGCAAGGAAGAGAAGGGTAAAAGGCAAAACCTGTAGGCGTCAAGTTTGCCAGATGGGACAGCTAGAGCCCTTCACTGCCTTCCTCCCATCAGCTCTGGCTAGTGACTTTGCTTTGTGTATCACTGGAAAATTGAAAACAAGCAGAACCCCCCTCTCCTCTCCTCCTTCAGCCTGACAGCCCACCTGCTTCTGTATCTACGCTCCTCCCTCGCTCTGCAGTGTTGCTCCTCCTGCACCTGGAGCCCCATCTTCCCATACCCTGGAAACATGGTTGTAGGGCTTTTGTTCTCCAGTCTCCTTTATCACCTAGTTCTCATGATTTGTTGAATCTCTACTTATTCTAGTATTCCCTATCTTTTAAGTAAAGAGAGAGAAAGATCTGCCCTTTGAAAAAGCTAATGCTGGTAAAAAGCTTGAAGCCTCTCCTAATCTTTGCCCCATTACTCTATTCAGCATCATAGAAAAATGTCTCAAGTCACAGCTGTTCTTTTGCCTCCCAGACCCCCACTGTCTACTAGCTCCACCCAGTCTGCATGGGATCCCAGGATTCTCCACCGATGCAGCTCTCTGCGTCCTCTGTGTGGTAACTACATTAGTGCAGACCACATTCTGCTTCTGCCCTTTCCTAGCAGTGCTATTGTTGAACAACCCTTCAAATGTGAGAAATATATTCTTATCTCTGGGCTATGTCAAAAGGTTTTGAGCTGGACCTGGGTCTGAGCTGCTCTGGTCTCTGCTCTGCAGAGTGAGTGGCTTAGCTCGGTATGAAACCCTACCCTAGTCTCTCCTAGCTGATGGCATTGGCTCCCATAAAGAATAGTTATACAAATGACTCCATTTACAACACCTTAACTGACCCCACTGTCCAAACCTTTGTAGACAAATGCTTATTGGACATTACAAGTCGGAAGGCAGGGTTCCATGTTACAAGATGACAATTTCATCTACTGTATATTAAGCACACCGAACCTCAAGTATTCTAAATGAGAGCTACTCCTACTCCCTCCTGCTCCCCGATCTCAGTAAAGGGCACCTCCCACCAGCTCAAGTCCAAATTCCCAAGTCACTCCTGAGTTCTCCTTTCTTCAGGTGACATTTTACCAAGACTACCAGCCCTGTGTCCGAACTGAACCCTAGCTTCCAACCACTTTCTCATCTCTGCTGCTGCCCTGGGTTTCTAACCGTCTGGCTCCCCATGTGAAGTGATGGAGAAGGCTGATAACAGATGTGTTTGCCACCACTGAGACCCTCCTAGACACACCCCCAATCCATTAGGAGAAAAATCATATTGAAACTTAATCAAACTCTGGTTTCTCCTACTAAACGTCTAGTGACACTTAAAATCAGAACCATTCCACCATGACCAGGAGGCACCACATGACCTGGCTTACCCATCATGCACCCCATCCTACATGTTGCATTTTGTTCAAAGTATCTTTTGCTTTTTACAATTAGCTTGCCCACTTATGTGAGCATTGCTGTCTGTGCCCCCAACCCTTGTCCACTTACGTGATCACTGCTGTCTGTCGTCGCCCCCACCCCCCCCCATCTGCTGCCTTGAAAGCAGCAACTGTGTTGTCCTCTTCGGGAGTGCTGGATATGCACTAGGCACATGGTGGACATTTGTTAAAGGAATAATGAGATAATAACTAAAGATGGACTGCCTGTGATATTTTTTCTGTTTATATAATTCAAAGCAATGTGACCAGCCAAATGGCTAAAGGCTTAATATAACCTCTAAGAAATAAATCTTTTGTGTTAGAAACTATGCTCCAGTCTAGAGAAATAAAACCAAATTCAACTCAGTTCCTGATTCTTAAGAGTTTGTAATACCATGTAAGAATTTGTAATATCATGAATAGTCATATACAATGATTACAGTAGTGTGAGCCATATAGAATGATTACAGAAGTGTGAGTGTGGATAACAGACCTGTGGAAACATGAGCTCACCCAAGTAGTCAGGGATTACTACAGAATGGGAGTAATATTTGAGCTGAATTCAGAAGGATGAGTAGAACTCCAAGTAAGTTCCAAGAAGAAAGCTATTCCAGATCCAGGAAATAGCACAAACAGTGGCCAGGATATATATATGCATATATATATATATATATATATATATATATCAACCCATTGGACAAAGTTGGTCTATGAGATCTAGTGAAGAAAAATGATTAAATAAGCAGAGAAAGATAAAACAGACAAGAAAGAAGCTACAAGGGAAAAAGCAATGGGCTGAGTCTGGGAAGGGAAATCATCACCATTTCTGCAAGATGGTGGAGACTGATAAAAAGCCAGACTCACTCATAGGGGAATATTGGCCACTTTGGCAAACCTTGCTAGTCCCTCTCCTCACTATGCCCTGTAAGAAGGGAAGGTTTTCTTTACTGATAAATTTAGGAAAAAGAATTGTTCAGGACATGCTCAGATCTACCCTGTTCTTGGATGGAAGCTTCAGGCAGAAGGCCCGCTTTCTTGTGTTCTTCCATAAGAAGTTCTTCGGGCACAAGGGCCCCTGAAGCTCACGCTTCCTGACCAGATAGACTAACTGTATTCTTGGACTAAGTACCAGTTACCAGTTGGCTAAGATCAGAAAGTTTGCCTTCACCTCAGCTGCACAGAGATAAGGCAGCATGCTTGTATTTCTTCTCCAACTTGTTTAAAATTGGACGCTGGAAAGCAAGGCTCCCTACCAGTAGATTCCCCCAGAGAGATTTGCTATGAAGGGAATTGAAAGGCAGAGCTGTATGTTTAGTTTTCATCTTAGAAAGAAAATCTAGTGTGTCTGAATGATGAGGAAGCAATCCATAGAGAAGAGGTGAAGATGCAGGGGTACATAAACCCTCCTTACAGCAATTTAGGCCTGAAGTTGACAAGAAGGAAAATGACCGATTCCATTGTTATCTGTTACATTTCTCTAAATTCACCACTTAATTTGTTTTTCTTTAGAATGCATCTGGAATTTATGCAGAAATAGATGGAGCCCAAAAAGAGCTGCAAGGAAAACTATCCAACCTAAGTAACCTCAGTTATGACTTAGTCCAAGAAGCTATGGACCACGCATCCAACCTTCAACAAGAAGCCGACGAGCTCAGCAGGTAACATCCCAGTTTAGAAATGCAAATGTTTACATAGGCTGAATGAGACATTTGTATTCGGTTCTACACCAGAGTCCCTAGGATAAAGCAAGTAGGTTGGGTTGGATCTGCTTGGTTGCGGATTTGTTTGTTAATTGTTCCCTCAGAGCCAATCATTTTTTGCAGTTGTTTCTGGGAGACATGTTTTGTTTTGTTTGAGTCTTTGAGACTAGAAACCTGTGCTCTAGGAAAGGGTCCAAGTGAGGCCTGTTTCATAATTAGTAAATGACTAGGGCAAGAAATCCCTTCACAATGCCTAATTCTGCCATCATTGCCTGCTTATTTCATAGACAGCTTTACCTTCCACATCCAAATATTCATAAGCCATGCTGGTTGGGAGTTAGCAGTACAACTGACTTCTCGTAAATACTCAGCTTTCTGCAGTTCCCAGTAGGAAACATATGATTTAGTGCCGGTCAAGAGAAGTCAAGGACTGGAGGGATGGCCCAGAGGTTAAGAGCACTGGCTGCTCTTCCAGAGGACCAGGGTTCAATTCCCATCGCCCACATAGCAGCTCATAGCTGTGTATAACTCCAGTTCCAAGGGAACACCAATGCACATAAATAACTATTTGAGAGAGAGAGAGAGAGAGAGAGAGAGAGAGAGAGAGAGAGAGAGAGAAATCAATTGACAATTTTCCTCACAGCACCTAGAAAAAGAGTCACATACCCTTTGGGCACTCAATTAATGTTAATTGACATGTACGGGAAGGTTGGAATTGGATTCATGACCCTGAAATAGGTAAGCAGAGATCCTTATATAAAACAAGCGCCCAGAAAGGTCAGGGGTAAAGAACGGAGATTAACATCTACTCCAAACACGTCATCCTTTTACTCCTCTTCACCAAAATTTTCAAACATCCGTCCAGACTGAGTGAGGGGGCTTAAGGAATAAGAAAGAGGAAGGGAGAAAGAGAGGGAGGGGGATGGTAAAGAGAAGAGGAAAGAGGGAGGGAGAAAGAAAAAGAGAAGACAGAAGGGGGAGGGAGGAGACATAACATGAAAACTTGAGTATTGGCCATGCTGGTTTGTCACAGTGATTCAGTTTGGTGCTGTGTCCTTTGGAAGGATGCTTTTTATGAAAGCAGTAAAGGAGACTTAGCTAAAATGCCACTTTTGCTGGTTGCCTAACAATTGATGATTATTTTTGAGCCATCCTCTGGCTCTCTCATCATTCCTTCATCTTCTCAGTTGCCACATCCCACTGGCTGGTGCACACAGCACCGTTCTCTAAATGTCACCCTGCAGTGGCATTCCAACAGGGTTCCATGGAAGCTACTATACATTTCACTGCAACACCGTCACAAATATCAATCACTCTGACATCATGTTTCTGACCCAATCTGTACACGGACACATTCAAAACTTATAGACCTTTCCCCTCAAAATGTAAAGACTGAAAAATTCCTCAACATCTGTCTGGTGTACACGCTTTTTTCCTTTATCTCTTTTTGCTGTTTTCAGACTGGCTTCTAAGATGACCTTAAACTTCTGGTCCTCCTGCCTCTCCCTCCCAAGGGATGGGATTATAGGTGTGTGCTACTGTGGTGTTTTATGCATTGCTGGAGATCAAATCCAGAGCTTTGTGCATTCTGGGTGCTGTGTATTTGTTTGTTTTGATTTCTTGGACAACGGTCCCAGGCTTTTTCTTTTGAACCACCAACCAGCTCCCAAACCATGACACAGAGACTTATTAATAGTTTTGAATGCTCGGCCTAGCTGGGTGCAGAGTAAGGCAGAGGCACATGGCTTCAGGCCTTTGTTCGACCTGCACAATTTAAACAAACCCTTGCAGGAAGAGGAACAGGGAACTCTCTAAGTCACCAATCCCTTTTCAGCAGCTGCTGTGGAGCCAAAATGAAACACCACAGAGGGGTTAACACAGAAAGACAAATGCAAACGAAGTGTACCCCCCAGAAAGGGAGACTTGGGAAAACCTTCCAAAGCAGGTGTCTTTGAAAGAAACAGAAAGGAGGGCATCTATGATCACAGAAGTATCCAACTGAATGCCCAAGCGTGATCCAATTTCCTATGGAAGTAAAAAGGAAAAGTGACAAATTCATTTATTAACAGAAATTTGCACAGCTCAGACATGAATGGGCTGGTGCAGAAGGCTTTGGATGCATCGAATGTCTATGAAAATATTGCCAATTATGTCAGCGAAGCCAATGAAACAGCAGAATTTGCTCTGAATATCACTGACCGAATTTATGATGTGAGTATTCCTTTACCTTGGGGATTACTGATGTATTCATTGCCTTATCTCACTCTGGCTTTTCTCCTCTGTTTTGTTTTTTAATTTATTAACAGATCCTCGTGTCTTTCTTGTTTTGTTTTTATTTTTAAGATTTATTTATTATGTATACAGCGTTCTGCCTGCATATATGCATGACAGCCAGAAGAGGGCACCAGATCTCATTATAGATGGTTGTGAGCCACCATGTGGTTGCTGGGAATTGAACTCAGGACCTCTGGAAGAGCAATCAGTGCTCTTAACCTCTGAGCCATCTCTCCAGCCTTTGGGTTTTTTGTTTGTTTGTTTAATACAAAAGCATCATTATGTCTTTCTCTTACTTGCTACTGCACTTCTTCCTCCCCCACTCACTAGTCTTTCTTCCTTCCCCAGTCCCTTTTGTTTTTGTATATGTGTGTTAGAACATATACATATAATACATTATACATAGTACAACATACATTGTATGTGTTTCATGTGTGTGTGTGTGTGTGTATACATCTATATAAAATCTTTGTTTTCATTCTTTAACCCTTGACCTTTTAATGAAAAATTAAAATGTCGGAAAGGTCAGGAGCTCTAAGAAAAGAGCAGCGTGTTCCACAAAGGTTTGGGTTCCCAAGTTCATCAGGATGGGTCCGGTTAGCAAATGAGAGTTTCTTTGCTCATGCTGTTTTGTTCACTGATGGTTCTTTTTTGCTGAAGTCTCCAAAGAAAATATTTTTAGGCTAGTATTTTTTAATAGAGAAGATGTCTTAGGACGGATTCATCCTTTTTTGTTTTCTGTCTCAATTCAAAATTATTTGTCCAGTGGTTTCTTTATGAGAGTACTTAGCTCAAGCTTTGGCCAAAGTGTTCTCCTAGTTTCCTGAGTCCTCATGGGGTGAGAATGCAGACTTACTTTGGAATGCCAAGACATTGTTTTCTCCCCTCTGTGTTCCATCTTGATTCTGAGCTATGAAAGCAAAAGCTGTATGAATTTCGCTTGGCATTTAGCAGATAAATGACATCATTTAAATACGAAAGTTGGCATTTCTTCAGCTGTTCTGACCGTCTCTGACCACTTGTTTTGTAGGCTGTGAGTGGAATTGACACTCAGATCATTTACCATAAGGATGAAAGTGACAATCTTCTCAATCAAGCAAGAGCGCTACAAGCAAAGGCAGATTCTAGTAAATATCTCATTTTCTCCTCCTTCTGATTGATAGCCACCTTTTATAAATGTAGACTGATTTCTAAAACTGAGGCTTAAATAGTAAATAATAGCTCACTAAATAACGTATCAGTGCTTTAGAATCAAGTTACAAAACAGAAGACTTGATATTTCAAAGAAAATTATAAATGAAAAACCTTTTCCATGTAGGAAAACTGCATGGAAACATATATATATATATATATATATATATATAATATATATATATATATATATATATATCCAACATATGGTGAAAATTCATACTAATCAAATGGGCTGAATGATAAAAACATCATATTACTAATATTCAAGGAGATAAAACCATAAAATAGACTAAACACTAAACCTATTTACCCATCCAGAAGAACTTTCACATTTTTACAGTGAAGGGAGGCATCATCCCCGTGCGAGTTGACTGGGATGACTTAATACTTATTCCCTGTGAGAGTCGATTGGGATGATGGGATTCCACAGCCTTCCGGTTAGTCGGCTCAGCTACAGTTTGTTTGCCGCAGCCGGTAGTTGTGGACAGCCTTAATAGATTCATAGAAAGAAGCTTTCCCCACCACTGTGAAAGTGAGCACGCTGAGAATGGGACAGAGAACACAAGAGAAACACCACAGTCTGTTAAACAAACAGCTGAATGGACCAAGAATGTCTTTAAATTGCCCTCATTTCTGAGGTCGTGGACTCATTCCCAAGGATATTTGAGCATTGAGTCGTGAGTAATAAAGCCATTATCTATCTGATTTATAACTCTCACCTGAAAACAAGCCAAGTTTGAAACAGAAAATTTCATGAAATTTTATCAAAGCAATTAATCTCAAGTCAACCATGCATTATCTTTTCATCCTGTTGTGAATAAAAAAAAATAGGAAAATGAGCACACTTCGATTTCTGTATTCTGAATCCTAAGTACCCCAAGCTCTTTTATGCTTTCTAGGTAGACAAAGGTAATAAAGAACACTCTGTCCTAATTTATCACATAATTCATATTAATGCCTTATAAAACTAATTCTGAATATGCTTTCTGGAAATTAATGAGAATATGAGGAGTAAAGAATTGGATTTTCTTTTTTAATTTCTTTTTTCTTGTCTTTTTATTTTTACTTTTTATTCTTTTTTGTTGTTTGGGTTGTTTTTTGTTTTGGGGGGTTTTTTGTTGTTGTTGGTTTGTTTTTTGTTGTTGTTTTTTTTTTGGTCCTTTTCTCTGTGTAGTAGACCAGGCTGGCCTTGAACTCACAGAGATCTGTTTGCCTCTCCCTCCCAAGTGCTGATATTAAAGGTGTACCCCACTACCACCTGGCAAGAATTAGGATGGTAACAGTAATTTTAAAGCCTAAGTGCTGCCAAGTCTGTGAACTACTATGTTTCTTATGTGGGGAGGGCCAGGGTATAGCCATCATGTGACCCTGCCTCTTAAGCATTGTATTCTGCTTGACAATCTGCACACATGCTCTCAGTGAATCCTATCATCATGGAGTCACGGAGCCAACTGAAAACAGCCTTCCTGCCTGCAGATAGCATGTCCTCAGAGGCCCTCATTTTATATCCAATAAATCTCTTGCATCAGCTTCTTTGACTGTTTGGCAGATCTTGTCAAATATTTCATGATCTGTTTGTTTTTGGTTAAATTCCTTCCCTTTCCCTTGGACAAGGGACACCACAAGGAGTTTGGACCATGTGACCCTAAATTTGATAGGACTCTCCCTTTGGGCAATAAACACATTTGTAATATAAATTCAGGTTTTCATCTACTCAATTACATTCTAATTCCAGGTTAGTGTTTCTCCATTTTCAAATGGCTTTCTGTGATGAGTAATCTATTTCTCAGCTCTCTTTCTTATTCCTTGTCTATAACAAAGATTTAACAATCTGTAATAAGCATTAAAAAATGCCATTGCTGTAATCTTCTAAAAGGACCATAGCCTCTTCCATCAGGAAACACTTTCAGCAAAATATTTTTATAGATATCCAGCCCCAAATAGATTCTCCTCTTATTTTTATCAAGTCCCATATATAGAGGTAAATAAAGCAGCATTTAATGCAGTCATTGGCCCCAAACTAAAAGCTGAAAGTACTTTTGTATTGTCATATCTGAAACCAGAAATTCAAAGAAACGGGAAGGGCAGTTCACTGTCACTAAAAAATATGTTAAGTCACTCTTGGAATGCTGGGAAACTCTCAGAAACCTAGAGCAGATAGGTAAGCGCTTTTTCCTGATTACACTGTTTGGTGACAGTAAAACAGTGAAGTGCCACCTTGTATATATCCACTATACACAGCAGCAACAAAATACTCAAAGATGGAGCTAGAAGCAACGGTACCCTGCTGGGGCGCACATGTTTTAGAAGCTCAATGAAGTAAAAAGAAGAAGAAGCAAGGCAACCAGTTTGCTATTTGTCAATTTCCTGGTGCTTCAGAAGTAAGCCAAACACAAAACAAACCACTAGTTACAGGGAAAGCTGGTTTTCAGTTCAGACAAAGAGATACAGCTTTATGACCTGCTAGGATTTACTCAAGAATAACCCCAGTTTGGGAACCATGACCAGGGCATATTTTCAAGGAAAAAAAAAACAAAAAAACAAAAACAAAGAAAACTATCACAAATGAATTGGAGAGCCGGGCGGTGGTGGTACACGCCTTTAATCCCAGCACTCGGGAGGCAGAGGCAGGCAGATCTCTGTGAGTTCCAGACCAGCCTGGTCTACAAGAGCTAGTTCCAGGGCAGCCTCCAAAGCCACAGAGAAACCCTGTCTGGGAAAACCAAAAAAAAAAAAAAAAAAAAATTGCAGAGAGTAGATGATCCGATAGAACTATATATGAATACAGTTACGCTACCAGTTAACTCAGAAATTAGACTCTCCATGAAGAAGTCTCCAGGCTTCCAGTGAATTCTCTCCAAATATTAGAGATGAAACAGCACCACTTTTATCCAAACACTTCCAAATAATAGTAAAAGAAATATTCTCCAGCTTGTTCTGTAAAAGTTGGCGAAATGTAAATATCAAAACCTCAGGAGGACATAGAAAAGGCCAAATTCTCTTACAGATACAAAAATCCTAATCAGTCAGGTGTGGTGGCTCCAGCCTGTAATTATAGCATTCCGGAGGCTGCAGAGGCAGGAGGCTGCCTACAAGGTCAAGGCCAGTAGAGAATAAGACCTTAACTCAAAAAGCAAATAAAAGATATTAGCATGTCAAATCTACCATGTATAGAAATGGTAGCATATGGTGAGCAATATAAATTTATTATAGGATTTCAAAGGCAGTCTAACATTTAAAATATTATAGTTCATCACATTTAAAGACTATAGGAGAAAATTCATGTGATCATCTGACTATGCACAGGAAGACTTCTTAAATTTTTCATATATATTTTAGTCATATTCTTCCTCCCTCCTCCAACTCCTCCCAAATCACCTCTCCCTACCACTTCATTAATAAAGCAGCAGCTATGCAATGTGTTTTAAACTCTTAGTAAACAAAGAACAGAAGGAATTTTCCATAATCTAATAAAGAATAATAAAATAATATTCAGCAAACATATTCATTTAAATTACTAAATGTTTTACCAATGAGATTGCAAACAAAGTCAGGATATCCCCATTACCAACTCTAAATAAAATATTTAAGTAAAAGTTTAAAAATAGCAGATACCATATTCATTAAGGGAAAGACTCAAACTTTGTAAAATGGACAATTCTACCACGTGTTTTCTATCTATAGTGCAATACAATGATGCTTGAGACACTGTAACACTAGATATACAGAGAGACTGATTCTGGAATTTCCTTGAGAAGAGAGCAAAAATGCCAGCAGCCAGTCTTGAAAAGAACAAAATATCTAGATAATAGCGTATATGAGTTACACTAAATGGACTGAGTGGTTGCATTTGTATATTTATATGTGTATAAACATGTAACAACATAATCAAAGAAAAAGAAAGCAACAGAGATGGTGCATGAAAGAAGGAGGGCTTAGAGGAAGGGGAATGGTGAGGAGAGGCAAGGGCACAACAGCAAGGCACTGAAGACAATCAAAGTGTATTATGTACCTGTGTGAAATGTCATAATGAAGCCCGTTGTTTCATGCACTTGGTAAATGCTAATGAAAATGGGAAAACGTAGTAAGACTTTTAACTTTATAGATATTAAAACATAAAAGATTGTAGTACTTTGTCATATTTGGAGGGGGGATTTATAACCAGATAATACCTTCACTCAAACACACATACCCCTCCCCCCCACACACACATAATTAAAAATAAAATAAATCTTTACAAAGCCTAGGGATGGAAAAGATGTGGCAGCAGGTAAGAGGGCATACTTACCGTTTTTGCCGAGGACCCAAACTTGGCTCCCAATACTTAAGCCCTGGTAGCTTACAACCATTTATGACTTGAGCTCCAGGGAAGCCAATGCCCTCTTCTGACCTCTGTGGGCACATACAATCACAGACACGTACCCCACACAGACATAAACACATACACATAAATAAAAATAAAATAAATCTTTATAAGTAGATAGTAATGTAAACAGAATAGCGGTCCTCTCTGGCTAATCATACACAGAATCCAAAGGAGCATGGCGAGTGCTCAGGGCGTTCCATCTTGATGACCTCCTTGTAGCTATATTTGTGTTTACTGTGTGAAAGTTCATCAGGCTGTGCATATATAATCTGTTCCTTAGGTTCATGACTTATATTTATAAAATTTTTATTGAGAGAACTAGGAGGGGCATGATTCTCTTATAACCAGACATCATCATATGGATGGATAAATTTCCTTTTGACTTTATCATTTGTGCTACTGAATTTTATCAACCATGGTCTTGCTGTTTCTTCAAAACACAAGCATTGTGGCATCCTAAGTCACTCCAAACTAGTGTCAACGAGTTTTCTGCTCATTCTAAATGCCATTTCCCAGAGCTGAGTGCTAGGTTATTGCACACGCATCCATGACCCAGTCAGAATTTATGCTGCTGAGAGGGAGACTTCTTCCAGGCATCGTGGACCTCCCGGTACTTCCCTCTGCTTTTTCTCCACAGACAATATTGAAGCAGTGGCTGATACCAGCAGACGGGTGGGAGGAGCCCTGTGGAGGAAGGGGGCCCTCAGAGACCGACTGAGTGACGCTGTTAAACGACTCCAGGCAGCAGAGAGAGGTAAGGATTCAGAACTCCAAGGTCCCCAGTGTTTGTCCACTGTGTAAAACAACCTTGCAAGGAGACTTGAGGTGACCCCTTTTTCATCAATTCTTTCATACAGTAGGGTTTTTGTTCTCTTTTAACAACAACAAAAACTATCCTTAAAAATAACTCTGTAACTTTATCGCCCAGAGATGAGCATTAAATCAGGTGTTTTCTTCCAGTCTTTACTCTGCCTACATGCATGTGTCCACGTGTGTTTAAATAGGATTGTGCTGTTTCTACTGCTTGGCGCCTCTCCTGTGAACATCCACCCTTGCTAACAGTGTGCCCTAATTTGGTTATTGAATTTCTCTGGCCCCCACTGTACACAGCATCCTTCTGTTATGCGTCAAGTTATTCTTATCAAACAAGCAGGGAGATCGACACTCCAAAAAGAGAAACAAGTGCTTCCCTCGCATAATCTGGGACTCTAGTGGTGTCTTGAAAAGCTGTGATTGGAAGCAGACATGCCTTCCAAGGCAAAGCGAAAGTTAAGACACTGTCATTGGATATTGGTGTTTTGCTAAAATGAGGCAGCCTTGGAGTCCCGGAGCTCTGGCCAGGAGAGCACATTAACTAGGTAGCCTTACGAAAGGGTGCTTGCTGAACTCTGTGCTGTGGAGATGAGAGTCATTATTTACCTTCCAGGTGAGAGAATGCTAAGTTTTGTCAGGGCATGAGCAAAGTGACTAGGAGGGAGACTCAAACCAGTGTACGGCAAGATCCAGAGCATGGAAGATTAAACAAAGTGTTTCTTCACTTTAAAGACTTGAAGTTACAACATCAAAGTGATTCCTAAAGACTTTTATTACAAATGTAACACATTACCCTTATAGAAAAAGGTGAAAACATGTATCAGAGGGGAAAGAGGAAAAATATTGCCTATAATCCCAACATCAAGACAAAATTCATAAATTTACATTAACTTTATTTTAAATATGCAATAAGTTCTGTCTGTGTGTATGTATGTGTATGGTGTGTGTGTGTGTGTGTGTGTGTGTGTGTGTGTGTGTGTGTGTGTGTGTGTGCAAGAGCGAGAGAGAACACAAGCACAGCACATGTGCACTGTACTATTGTGCTCTGTGAAAGTCAAAAAATAACCTCAACTATGGGCCTTCATTATCTATCTGGTTTAAAACAAGGTCTCTAGTTCCTGGAACTCACCCTGTGAATGGGGTTGGCCTTGAATTTGCCTTGATCCTCCTGCCTCTACCTCCAGACGACTGGGATTACAGACATGTTTCCCTGTGCCTGGCTCTTGTTGTCTTTGTGAGGTAGAGTCTTGTTATGTAGCCATGGGTGGCCTAGAACTTAATAGGTACCTAGATAGGCTGACTTTAACCTTGTGACAGTGCTTGCTTACCAGCTGGTCCACAGCTTCTAGGGGTTCTCCTCTCTACTTGCCATCTTGCTGTAGCAGAATTGAGCTAAAGCTGTGTGCTACTCCATCTGACTTCATGTGGGTTCTGGGGAATCCCAGTCCAAATATGTAATCATTTTTTAATGAAAATTGGATTTTAACATCACAGCTTTTCTGAAACTTGTTTTTCTTTTGAAAACCAAAACAAAAAAAAAGACAACAAAAACTGAAACCTACCACCACCAACAAAATAAAAGCTTTTCTTATTAATTTTACTTCTGAACTAAATGTAGCATCATTTTTATGTCAGGAGTCTTCCACAAGAATTTCTTTTCCATAAAAGGAAGAGGTTTTGAGGATGAAGTTCAGATGTGAGCCATCACAGAAGCTGAAACTTCATGTTTATTTCCTGTCACTTTCTAACCAGCTTGCTAGCCTAGAAACATACTCAGTTTTTGTTTTGGTTTGGTTTTATGTTGTTGTTGTGGTTTGGTTGGTTGGTTGGTTTTGTTATAATTTACCTCTTAATTTAAAAACATTTTAAGTAAACATTTTGTACTATTGAGACTGCAGAGTCTTACTGATTCGTGTATGGATGCTGTTTATCATTTCTAGTTCATTTAACTTGTAACGCAGTTGTCACAGATTTAAATGACTTAGTCTTCTTTCACAGCCCCAAATTTGAGGTCTGTTTCACCCCAGTGACTGAAATGATGTCAGTGCTCTCTGGTGAAGGGAATGTCTGTCTACTCTGTGTGCAGGGGATGCCCAGCAACGCCTGGGCCAGTCCAAGCTGGTCATTGAGGAAGTTAACAAGACGGCAATGGCTGTCCAGCAGGTCACCACGCCAATGGCTAGCAACCTCAGCAACTGGTCCCAGAACCTTCAGACGTTTGACTCTTCTGCATACAA
Organism: Cricetulus griseus; assembly: GCF_003668045.3. Taxonomy (NCBI): domain Eukaryota; kingdom Metazoa; phylum Chordata; class Mammalia; order Rodentia; family Cricetidae; genus Cricetulus; species Cricetulus griseus. The sequence goes on from NC_048595.1 coordinate 261,598,871, forward strand.
CACAGCAGTGGCCTCTGCTCGAGATGCAGGTACCTCCTACAGGCTTCACAGGTTGCCTACCTGAAGAATCGGCCATTAAACTCTACACGACTTTTGATAGGAAACAGTCTGTTCCATTTGCATGTTAGCTTGGATTGCAAACTAAACTCATTTACAGAAATTAATTTAGAAAAAGAGAAACATTTTGTTCAGTTCATCTTTGTATTTATCTAGAGTCTAGATTTTTCTAGATTCTAGACAGGTATGGACCTACACAAAATATATGTAAATTTTACATACACCTACCGATACACTGGTAAAAGTAATACAGTAGTTAAATTAATGAAGTAGTTTGTATTATGTGGCAGCAATTAAAATGATAGCAATTGTCTTTATCAATGTAAGACTTTGCATAAAAGTCTTTGATCATAAAACTTTGATCAAACGTTAGAGTAAATAATTTCAGAAAAATACTATCTTACTTTCAAAGGGAAAAAATAGTTAATGGTGTTGATCTTACTAATTGCCATTTATGTTCTACTTGAGTGGATCTGATTATTACCAACAAATACCAACTATGTGTGTTGACCAATTCACATATATAATTTTATAGCAATGAAAATGAAATATATTAATGTCTACCTAATGTAGCTTTGCATACATAGTTAAAAAATCACATAATAACAGAAAACACTTTCCATTCTCACATTCTTATTCAGATTTTTCATAAATCTCTCAGATATCAATGTCTTCCAGTGTCATGACAAATCATGACTGGTAGTCATTGATAGCCATTCCCTACAAACCAGTCTCCAAGAACAGCTATGCAGACTACATCAGAATTAAAAACAGTCATGAATCTAGACCTGATCTGCCAGTCACTAGCAACTCTACCACAAATTACAAAGTCCAATTACCATAACAGGAATAAAATTCTTTTATATTATTTTCCCAGGTGTATTCATAAACTCATTCACGTAACCATTTATCTAATCATTATTTTTTAATTTTTAACCTTTAAAGAATTTGTATAGTTCAATAGTGGAGACTTTACTAGAATTCCTAAAGCCCTAGTTTGATCTCCAGCATGAGGTTGGGATGTCTGTATGTCATTTCCTCCCTCTGACTCCGCCTCCAGTGTAACAGCAACTGCAACAGTGGAAGTACACACAGACCACCTGAAAAACAGCCGTCTTGTCTTTCATCAGTAAAAGCCTTTTCACCTGTTGTATCAGTCTGTATAATAGATGTGTTGTGCCTTTGCTCTACGGTTAAAAGGACATCTGTATGTTGGTTGTGGGGCCTGCCCTTTAGGATGTACATTATAAGTCAGCACACACCACACATTTATAAATCAATATGTGCTCTAAATGTCACAAAAACAGAATGGATTGTGCTTTGAGCTCTATTATTAATTTTGTAAGGTTGAAAATTGTGTCCAATAGATTTACTAGAGGCAATATGCTCTGTCTCTCACTCAATTCTTAAAATATAATTAAACCAAGTGACTCATTTTCCTTATTGCAGTAAGAAATCTCACAGAGGTTGTCCCCCAGCTCCTGGATCAGCTTCGTACTGTTGAGCAGAAGAGGCCTGCAAGCAATGTTTCTGCCAGCATCCAGAGGATCCGAGAGCTCATTGCTCAGACCAGGAGTGTTGCCAGCAAGGTACGTGACAGATGAGTGGTGTCATCAGTTAGCTGGGAATGATGGGGACATGACATTGAACTCCAACTCCTCAGCAGCTCCTGGGGCCTGGCACCTTCCTGCTGTGTCATTTATTAGAGTCACATGAGAAGCTTTGGAAAATCAACCTATGGGGTATGGTGACACATGACTGTGGTTCAGGAGCTTGGAGGCAGAGGGAAGAGGGTCACAGCAAGTTCCAGGCCAGCCTTGTCTACAGAGCAAATCCCCTGCCTCTGGGCCTCCAAAGCAAGTTCACTTCTCAGGAAACATACAAATAAAGAATTTTTTTTCTTAAAGTAAACCAATAATTCCTAGTCCCAACCTCAGAGCAAGGAAGGCTCAGCACTTGTCATCTTTCAAGTACTTGGCTCTCCTAATGTGAAGCCAGAATTAAACTACAAAGTTCTAGTCAGCAAAGCTCATAAACAAAGGAAATCAAGTTAAGTGTCAATAAAAAGACTCCAATCAATGTGATAACTATTTATTTTTAGCAGCTGTGTTAGTGCAATTACCATTTGGAGTAGTCTTACCCAACTGCCCCACCTCTGCAGAACTTCTCTGGTACAACACCTATTGTGTGAAGGTTTTGTTGATCGCCCTTCAGGCTTCACTGAGGAATCATGAGTGGAAGAAACTGAAGGAAGGCACATGTCTGAGGTTCTGTTGCAGATACCTAGAGCCAGCACTGTCAGGGCAGATGCCCACACATCTGTCACATGCCAGAACAGGACTTGTGCTTGGGCCTCTCTATAATTTGTTTTAATTGATTTATAGAGTAGCCTAATTTTTACAACCAAATTATGTGATTTTCTTCTCTCAATTAAGAACTGCATCAAACAGAATATTGGGCCAAGGACTGGTAGAAACGAGATTAAGAAATCAATTATTTTATAGTGCTGTGGATTATTCTTGATAATTACATGCAGCTGTCAAGTGCAATGTAAGAGAGGGCCCTGCTTTACAAAGTATCTTATGTGGATACTTCCGTGAATATATCATGATAGATTATCTGAAACATATATCAAGAAATGGCATTTTAAACTGGGTGTAGTGGCACATGCCTGTAATCCCAGAATATGAGAAGCTAAGATAGGATTGTGGGTTTAAAGCCATCCTAAATTCATAAGAAGTTTCCAGAACAATAATACAGTGAGACTGTTTCAAAGACAAAAAGGGGGAGCACTTTCAAAACAGTTTTTGTTGGTGTTTTCTTGATGGTATCATTCAATATTGCTTAAATAGAATATAACATTGGGGCCCTGATCACAAAAATAATGGTCATTTTCTAAAGAAAGACTGTGCCCAGCTGCTGGCTACCCAGCTCCAAACTGAGATGCTTTTCATACACACTCCACATTTTGTGCAGCTTTCTCAGACTCTCAGGGAGGCTTCAGTCCCACACACTGCTTGGTTGTCAATTGAGATGTATTGATCTCTACTCAGCCGACAACAGGAGACAGCTGTGCTCCAAGCACTGGGGAATAGACTCTCAAGCTATCTGACCATCAGCATCAGCCAAATCAATACTAACTGATATAAACACATCTAATTATTCAGAGAGGTTTATGCATTGTCGAATGCCTCAAAAATCTCTCGAAACTCAAGTCAGCTCCTAGCTGTCATCGTGGGCCTCTAAGAAATATGCTGAAATCATACTTCACCTTTCTGAGAAGCATCACAGGAAAAGGCTTAAGGAAGTTCATACAACTATTAGGAGAGAGGCAGGGGCTGGAAAACACTTTACAGTTACCACCTTATTTCTCTTCCTCACAGCCTGTTGATTATGTCATCTTTCTAAAGAATACTGAGTGGCCAACTTAGAGTTGCCGAGTTATTAAGTGAAATGGCAGGTGGGAAAGTCAGGGGCTGTGTCTAGACCCTGGCTATGTGGGTGTGGTCAGGATGCTGAATACAGCTTTATTCTATACTGCTCTTATGACCTCGGAGAAGGGGTCTCCGCAGCTTTAGTACCGAAGATGAGTTATACTTTTCTGAAACAATTAATTCTGTGCATTGTAGAGTCACTGTGAGGTGTAAGACCAGCCAAGCGTCCCTTCATCTTGTTTAGTTCACCAACCTGAGTGTATAGTTCCCTGTGGAGTCATGTCTATCCTCATCCTTGGATCTTACTTGGTCATCATTTGCTCTTGCACTCTCTTCAGCCCATTTTAGTCCAAAACTATTGGTTGTGATCTGCCCCGAATTCTTTTTCTAAGAGAGAATGTGTAAGTAAATAACGGGATGGAGGCAAGTGGAGGTCCCTCCAGAAACTGTGGGAGAGCATTCTGCTCCTTTCTTCTGAGCTCTTTTAATGGAAGAACTTTATACTTCCAGATCCAGGTCTCCATGATGTTTGATGGCCGGTCGGCTGTTGAAGTACACCCCAAAGTCAGTGTGGATGACCTGAAGGCCTTCACGTCCATCAGCTTGTACATGAGGCCTCCTGCAAAGCAGCCAGAGCAGGCTGGAAACTGGATAGCAGATCAGTTTGTCCTCTACCTCGGAAGCAAAAATGTAAGCATTTTAGGGGATTTGAAGGAGATAGTGCTGCCCTCCGCTTTGAACAAAGCTGTTGAAAAAGCAAACAAATTTCCACTGTGATAATAAGGGCCAGAAATCATTTTAAAAGCAGGATACAAGCTGTGATCGAGAGGCAGTGGATTCCAGGAGTAGGGGCCACATTTTTGGGATTGCTTCCTGGCAGCATCCCATCACTAACTTGAGTGAATCTGAACGCTTTGGAATAGCTATAGCCTTTGTTTGTCAATGCTGAATCCTGCTTAAAGATGCATAAGGACTGGTTTTGTCAAGGTACATGATCCCTGCGCTAACCTGACAATGCTGGCACACTTCTGGCAACCATCACATTCCTGTGAGCCTTCAGTAGTTCCCCCTCTCCTCACCCTCCACCAATGTAACAAGCACTTAGCGATCACAGGGACCGCCCACTCTGATTCAGGCCCAGCGAGCGTAGAAAACAAGAGCAGATGCCAGCCCCGCAGCAACTTGGAGTGGTAATCCGAGTCAGAAGTTGCTTGTATCCAGCAGCTCTTCCAATCTATGATTGTGTTTTGCAGAAAAGAAGCAGATAGTATCATTTATGTAGATTATACTTACCGATTTTACTTAAGTGGCATCTTGATATTTCAGGCCAAAAAAGAGTACATGGGTCTCGCAATCAAAAATGATAACCTGGTATATGTGTATAATTTGGGGACCAAAGATGTGGAAATCCCTTTGGATTCCAAGCCTGTCAGCTCCTGGCCTGCTTACTTTAGTATTGTCAAGATTGAGAGGTAAGGTGAATGATGCATTTATCAAATTATTCTTTTTCAAATTATATTCTTTATCAAATATTCTTTATCAATTATTCTTTTATAAAATAGGCAATCAGATATGGAGGTAATGATATTAGTATTAAAAGATCAGAAAAGAATGAGTGTCCCTCCTTTCTCTTCCATTCCTCTATCCAAAAGGGCTGAGATCCTCTCTTGGCCCCACCTTACTCCTTCCTGTCCTCCTATCCATCCTCAGTCCTCCAAAACCTCTATGGTTAATGGTCAGCTAGTGGCAAACTCTGCCTTCTGACTCCAAGCAAGCTTTATTGTCAGAATGTGGTCAAAATATCACACAGCAGGTGAATGTGTGACAAGTGGCTTGTGTGCACATTTCCTAAGAAATCTATTGAAAACACACACACACACACACATGTGTGCGCGTGTCTTCTTGTAGATGTCATATGCATTTTTTTCTTTTTCATCTTACTTCTTTTCTTCCACTATTCCTATATTCCTTTCCAAACACCTCTGTGAAATGTAAATACTGGGGGGGGGAGGTCACTTCTACATAGCAACCTGCATACCTGATGGTTCTACCTTAATTAATTTTAAAATTAAGATGTCTGTGTCTCTACTTTCCTTCAGTAGTGGATATTCTGGGCAATATGATATAATCAAACACATGTTGTCTTTTTTTTAATGGAGTGACATTAACATTTTGACATAATGAAAGTATTTTCTACAAATTGCCAAGCTAAAGTGAGTGACAACCCTTTCTCTCACCAGGGTAGGGAAACACGGAAAGGTGTTCTTGACAGTGCCCAGTCTCAGTAGCACAGCTGAAGAAAAGTTTATAAAGAAGGGGGAGTTTGCAGACGACGACTCCTTGCTAGATCTGACCCCCGAGGACACTGTGTTTTACGTTGGTGGGGTGCCTGCAAACTTCAAGGTAAGCTAGGCAGCCTTGGTGCAAATCTGCTGTGTTTCTCTTATAAATCTATAAATCTAAATGACTGGGGGTGGGGGAGTTGGATACCACTTTAAAAGCTCTGTTCAATGGGTGATAGAATACTGGACCAGAATCGATAAGTCTGGTGTCTCAATCTGGTCTCTACAATCCATATTTTCAATGTCTGATACTTTCAAGTTACAGCTAACACTTGAAGATTAACTAAGTCATTTTGTAATTGATGTCATTACCAAAAAATACATCACAAAAAATTGAAATTTTGTAATGCCATTTCTTAATGTTATTTTGTAAAGGTAATAAATATTACTCCCAGGTAAGAATTAGTATTGTCTGCTACTGCAATGTTTGTACCTTAGAATGCCACTGGCTTGGATATAGATTTCAGCATTGCACATGGCAGTTTCAAATACTGTTACCTGAAATATACAAGCATAATATAAAACATATGAGATGAGAAAAAAGTAAGACCTAAAGGAGAGTATGAGACCTGATGAAGGCTGGAGAAAGGAAAGGCCTTACAGTTGTGGGCACATCGATGACCCTCTTTTGAGAATTCTTCTATCTTTGTATGAGACCAAGAATACCCACCTCACAGAATTGGTGTGACATTTGGTTTTCACTGTGAATTCATTGTTAAAGGTATGTAACATATATATTCTATTCCCAACAAACACCAGTTCTGCACTAAGACATGTGAAACTGACAAATCACTGTGTGTCTGCCATACTGATGCAAACTCTGGTCCAGAGAGATATTCATGTCAGTGGGTTCGTCCTCTGATTCTCTTCCACAGTGTCTGCATGAAACATGATGATGGGATAATTTGTAGCATGAAAAATAAAAGACCCAGAGACAGATAACTAAGGTTCAAACTTCAAGCTGAAGGTCAGAAAAGCAAAGCAGCCAGCCACTGTCTCCCACCTTTAGCTCAGGCTGAAAGGGCCGATCCACCAGCTCTTTACCAAGCCTTACACTTCTCCTCGGTGTGACTGGAGAGGATCCTGGAACTGAGCCTACAGAAGACCCTGCTCCTATCTTTTATGCCTCTCTAGTGCTGGGATTAAAGGCGTGTGATACCAAGTGCTGAGATCATCTTTGTGGGAACTGTTTCTCTTAGCACAGGATCAATTTCGTGTAGTCATTGTGGCCTTGAACTAACAGATATCCATCTACCTCTTAATCCTGAGTCCTGGGGTTAAAGGTGTGTGCCTGACTTCTATGGCTTGTGGCTGACTTTGCTTTCTGAATCCTCAGGCAAGTTTAATAAATCATAAATAATATATCACCAAAGTAATTGATTTTATTTCTCTGTCGCACAGCTCCCTGCCAGCTTAAACCTGCCCAGCTACTCAGGCTGCCTGGAGCTGGCCACTCTGAATAATGATGTGATCAGTCTGTACAACTTCAAGCACATCTATAATATGGATCCGTCCAAGTCAGTGCCCTGCGCCAGGTAAGAGACTGTTAGGAGCTTTTAATAGTCAGGCACCAGCAGTGGACAGGACAAGCATTGAGTCAATGCACAGGTTCTTAAACATTTCTTTGGGAAAAGTATGTGTGAAGCTGTGTAAGTGCTGGACTTATATAACATGCTTCCATTTTCCTCTGCCACAGATGAGCATGCTCAGCATTAAAATTCTTCATATGTATATATTTAGGGTCCCAAGGTCAGAGGTTTCCTTGAAAACTTCAATTATGCTAGTGTGTAGGATCGAGTAGAAATTCATTTAGAGCAGTTCATTTGATTCATTTATAAATATTTTATCTCTTCATTTCCATGCCATCAGGACAATGGAAGATGTTCTAAAAACGGGTTCAAGGGTCGCACTTGAGAAGTGTAACCAAACCTGTAACATGCGTGTGACCCTGTGTTCCATTTCAGGGATAAGCTGGCCTTTACTCAGAGTCGGGCTGCCAGCTACTTCTTCGATGGCTCCAGTTACGCTGTGGTGAGGGACATCACAAGGAGAGGGAAATTTGGTCAGGTGACTCGCTTCGACATAGAAGTTCGAACACCAGCTGACAATGGCCTTGTGCTTCTAATGGTCAACGGGGTGAGTAAAAGTGCAAGTCCTTCTTTCTTATTCCCTTTATTTCCTTTGCTCTCTGCTCTACATTTTCCAGGAACTGCCCCCTCCCAGGTTGGGTGTGCCATGCCATCAAAATGAATATCTAGCTTAGAAAGGAAAATCAGATTTATTTTTTTGCAGGGAAGTTATGACAGCATTAAATAAAAGCAGTCCTGAGATGAACTTTTCCACACCTCAATTTCAATACATATTAAGTCTACCCTTTCATAATTAAAAATCTTTGAAAAACCTCAGCACCAAGAGCTGGTTTATATTAAGATATTTCCCTTTATAAGTGATATAGATGTGACAAACACAGACATAAGCAGGTCATGAAACACCCCAAATTCATAATAAAAACAAAATATGAAATAAAAATTTAAATATAAATATTTTTAAATATTCAAATAAAATGGAATTTATTCTCATTGACTAATAATGCAGAAACCTAAACTCACTAAAAATATCTTATTAATACTAACAATGTTAGTGAGAATGGTATAATAAAATGTGCTGAGTGTTTCTGAATTTCTTTTTTGACACTTTGTGATACAGTAATTCATGAATGACCAAGAATGACATTCTAACCCAGTTTTTACCATTACTGTTTTATTGGCCTTCAAAACTAGATAGAATTAAATTTCATGCTCCACCTGGCCCAGGTAATCTCTGCTATTTGGCTGGTCCATTTTCTCTCCTCATGTCAGTTCTTCAAATCAGATACTATATTATCCTGTAAACGTTAATAAAATTGCTGCCAGCCACTAAACGTCTTCTTTGAAAGATTTTTAAACAAATTAGAAATCCTTTCTCATAAAAAAAAAAATGAAAGTACAGCTATGACTTAATAGTATGACCAGAAACTGAAGCTTCCCACCAGATGGCACAGTCATTCGGTTGTGCTGTGACTTTCTGTGGAGATAGAAAACTGCTGCTGAGAAATAAATATATATTTCAAAGATGGAAACAGCAGTACAGATGTAAGAGATGCTAGAGAGCTTACAAAGAGCCCACTACCTACCTGTACCAACTAATAGGGTTTACTGTGGTATTTCCATACATGCACAAATCAGACATTTGGTTGTCTTTATACGCCTTTCTTGGTTTCACTGTCCCCTCCTTTCTCTCCCCCTCTCTAGAACCTAATAGTTCCAATATGCGAGTTTTTGATAGATACTACATTCATGTTGTTTTCATTACCAAAATCATTTAACAATAGAAAAGTGCCCCCCAAAATGTTTTCAAACAATCACTAATCTACACCATACTTTCTGAGAAAGACAGGGAGGAGGGAAGGGGAAGGGAGGGAGGGGAGGGGAGGGAAGGGAGGGAGGGAGGGAGGGAGGGAGGGAGGGAGGGGAGGGAGGAGGGAGGGAGGGAGAGAGGGAGGGAGGGAGGGAAAGAGAGAGAGCATGCTACTTTCTCATCCATTGCTACAATGTCCTTTATCTTAAGTTGACATATCAACTGTGTTTCTTGAAATAGCCAGGTTCATGCTACTTAAAGATATTTGTCATCACATATAAAGTTCAACAATTTAAAACAGCACATTTCATAACAAAGAAAATGTCTTTTAAGTTGACGGTATTGCCAAAACTTCATAGGAAGTAACCAGCAGACACCTACCTGTCCCAAAATATTTTCACATCACTCCACATCTGAGTATAAAACGATTGTCAAAATTCTATTTTTAAGTCATATCACCAATAAACCCCCACAAAAATACCCAAAGAGGACACTTTGAGCCCTTCAATTCAGGAAGCCTCACCAGCTATGTGAAACCTATGAAAATCTGTTACAACCATGGAATGAAGTCCCAGGGTCAATAATTAATATTTAAGATCACTTTCTTTCTATGTCAGTTAGGTTTTGGGTTTGGGTTTTTTTTTTTCTGGTAGGGTTGTTTTGTTTTGGTTTGGTTTGGTTTTTGTTTTTTCAAGACAGGGTTTCTCTGTGTAGCCCTGGCTGTCCTGGAACTCACTTTGTAGAACAGGTTGGCCTCCAATTCAGAAGTCCACTTGTCTCTACCCCCCAAGTGCTGGGAATAAAGACATGCACCACCACTGCCCAGCTATTTCATATTTTTTAATGAACATAAATAAATGTTAAAACCATTTTCCCCAACCTCAGGGATTGTTTCCCATGTCAAGAAATACACAAAGAAGAGATCACTTTGTGTAGAATGAAGACTTTACCACGATACTTTATTTTTCAAATTCATTCAATTCTTGTACCTATGAACCATCTTCTGAAAGGAGAAAAACACAGCCAACAAGTTATTTGGCAACTGCTGAATTATTTCTGTTTTCTAACATCATCTGGCCCAAGTTCATTCTAATTCCCTCTTCACTTATGCAAACCCAGTGGCTCAAAACAATACAGAAATGACCTTCTTTTTCCCATATCCATATGTGTTGGCACTTTAGAAGACCTCTTTAGCCTACCTTGCAATGATTTTCCAGTATTACCAATTTTTATCCTTAAATGAATACACTTGCACCTTTGAGGCTATTATATTTTCAAAAGTTGCTTAACAGCAAGACAGTTGGAAAAAATGTGGTACTTTGTCTTGGAGAATTTAAGGTCAATAATGTGACTTATTTTTCCATGCAGTGTTTTCTAGAGAAACATAAAAACAAAAGAATATGCATATTTTAAATCTTACAAAATATTAGTGCATTTAGTAATATGTAAGAAATGAGTGCTGATGGGGACATAATTGTCATTTTACTTATTACAAGAATTTCATGGGACCAATCCTCAAGGAATTCCATTAATAAAGAATGTAAATATCATTTCTCAAATTCAGCTAAAACTCGACTCTGCTTTCATAACAGTGGATGCCCATCTTAGAGTTTCTTTCTCTCTACAGAGCATGTTTTTCAGCCTAGAAATGCGCAATGGCTATCTACATGTGTTCTATGACTTTGGATTCAGCAACGGCCCTATGCATCTTGAAGACACATTGAAAAAAGCCCAGATTAATGATGCAAAATACCATGAGGTACAGTCATTGTACTTTGGGTGGGTTTGGGGTTTGACACATAGACCAGGTGGCCAAATGCAGTAGGAAAGAGAGTAAATTAGTACATTCATAGTTGAAGAGCAATTGATGTGCCCCAGGAAAACACACATTGAAATTTCTAATGAAATAGTCACATTTCATTAAAAAGGGTTCATTGATCAAAAGTCTCTTGTTAATCTAAAATGATTCCATATAATGGCAGACCAACAAAATACTGCATGTGTGTGTTGAGCATGCTAGAATGCAGATACAGAGCCCTTATTACTTATTGAGACTCATTAATATAAGGTAAGGAGGTTATATAAATAAATAGAGAATTTTCTCATCAACTTGTTCTCTGGAATTAGAAATACCAGCGATTTTTCTCATGAAGAGGATCCCAAAAGCATGTCCATTAGTCTTAAACCACATTATAATCTATTGAAAACACTCTTCATCTACATCTTCAACTACTTTAATTTTGTAATTTAATAAGTTATATAAAAGTTGAACCCAAATGCAGTTGCTAGCAAGCTACTCTTCTCTTTCTAGTTCAATGCCCAGAAGCTGCCTAAGGATGTGTTTCAACAGAAGAACTCATCTGTTTGTCTGACTAGCATTTTGTAGATTCACCAGAACTGCTCACTGTCTTTTAAACAATAATTCCATATTTATTTATGTAAATCCAGTAATTCAAAAGAATGCAGAAATGGTACCCAAACTGACACCTTTGTAGCGTGCACTCTACAATTCAGAAAACACCTGCTTAAGCATATGGCAGTGCTGCCCAGGAGGTAGAGGGAATGGAAAATGAGGAGTTGCCCAATGTGTAGAAAGTTTTTATTATGGAAGATGAGTAAATTTTAGAGATCTTCTGAATAACATATAGCGCCATTACAAATACCAATTATTAGAATTTGTTGCTGGATATGTAGTTCAGTGGTGGAGCAGTGATAAGCTTGCTATTGTAAACGCTTGTGCAGGTATCGTCATACACATTCATGCACCCACATGAGACCTGGGATCCATTACCAGCACCACAAAAGAAAATAATTTTGGTTAAGAGGGTATATCTCATAATATGTGTGTTACACAGAGAGAGAGAGAGAGAGAGAGAGAGAGAGAGAGAGAGAGAGAGAGAGAGAGAGAGAGAGAGAGGGAGAAAGAGAGGGAGGGAGGGAGAGAGAGAAAGAGAGGGAGGGAGGGAGAGAGAGAGAGAGAGAGAGGGAGGGAGAGAGAGCCCACAAAGTATTAGATATTGTTAATTTGATTGGACTGGTGAAATAGTGGGTGTTTTCATATGTCCAAACTTAACAAATTGTATAACCTTTTTAAATATGTTCAGTTTTTTAATCAATGATGCCTTAACCATGCTTTTTCTTAGTTTTGTAAAGAAGGTAGATGCTTATAAGTTCTTTGCTCCTCAGGAGAGACAGCAGAAAACAAACAAACAAACAAACAAAAAATAACAGGAAAAATTTTGCCTGGGCCAGTTCCTCTCCCAAAAAGGAATCTTCCCCCAGGAAATATAAACTTCTCATTTATATGACATAAAAGCCATAGTTTTATATCTGTGAGTAAAAGGGAAAATTTATTCCCTATCTTGGGAACAAACAAGAACACAGGTGGTTAAAACCAGGATAGGATAAATAAAATACTTTAAAATTGTCTTTAAGAAACCTGACTGTTAAACAAGCTTACGATACATTCTTTCTTCCAGATCTCAATCATTTACCACAATGACAAGAAAATGATTTTGGTGGTTGACAGACGACATGTCAAGAGCATGGACAATGAAAAGAAGAAAATACCTTTCACAGACATCTACATTGGAGGTGCTCCCCAAGAAGTGTTACACTCCAGGTGAGCTCTTTTATTACATAACAAATAATAATGAATACTCAATACCCAGGAGAGGTCTGATGGCAGGGTTAAGGATCCTTGCTCACCACTTTTACACACCTGCACAGGTATAGACAAACATATCCATGGACCTGCAGGCCCCTACAGCCAGCCCTTTGACCTCCTTAAATCAGCATCTCATGTGTGTAATTTGCATATTTCATTAATATAACATTACTTTTAGAACACTGTCTCCTGCAGTGTTTCTCAAGAAGAGAAGAGTGTAACGTGTCATGTGAAGATGAAACAGCATGTGTACATTTACTTTTGATTTAGTCTTTGAACTTATTTTGAACTCTTCAGTAGTATCTGGCAATAGGTACATTCTTGAGGGTATACAAGAGGTGGTGGTTTGTGTGCACTGACACATGGTCCTGGTGTATTTGGAAAGTCAGCCCTTACTCTGTTTCTAATTCTTAGAAACGGAGCTGGAGAGATGGCTCCGTGGATAAGAGCACTGGCTGCTCTTCCAGAAAGCCTGGATTTGATTCCCCACACCCACATGGCCGCTCACAACCATCTGTAACTCCAGTTCCAAGGGGATCCAATACCCTCTTCTGGCCTCCATGAGCCACACACATGGTGCATAGACATACAGGCAAAATACCCATACATATGACATAGAAATAAATAAATCTCAAAATAAATAAGTCCACAGAAGCAGAGATCCTTGAAGCTTAAAAGCAACTTTGAGATAACCCTGTATAGTGGCTCTGTTAGAGTAACCTGGGAAGCTTTAGACACAAAGCCACTTACTTTCCTAAAGTTTTGACTGCTCTGAAGACAGGCCCCCGTGTTTAAAAGGAAACTAAACCCCATCTCAAATGAGAGCTGATGATGGGATCCACATGTCATCCAACATAAACACCCTTCTCTATTAGCATTCAAACTGCTGAGTAAATTTAGTGCTGTATGAATGATTACCTCAGAAGGCAATATACACATATATGTGTGTGTATATTAAGACTCCAATTGTTATAAAGTTCTCATTTACCGTGAGTTAAATCCTTTTTGTGTTGCAAAATATCAACTTAAAGAAGGCTTCCCAAGATTTTTGAAACCAAACACCCTCTTCAGGTCCTGTGGGACCTTTGACCACTATGTCTGCCTGCTAGGAAGCACACTCCCCTGAGCTGTGAGGGAAGAACACAGCAGAGCCATTCATCCTCAGCATAGTTAACCCACTGTGATCTGGCCCACACAAACTTAGCATTCATTCAGTAGCAACACGGCATGTTCTTGGGCGCCTCCTACATACAGAGCAAGTCAGGGACTAAGACCAGAGCACTGAACGAGAGCACCATCCCTGATCAGATATACGGTCTTATTTTCACTTTTTAATGAAACTGGATTTTTTCATGCAATATATTCTGATTCTAGTTTCTCTCCTCTACCTACTCCTCCCCACCTCCATTCCCATCCAGATCCACACCCTTTATGTCTCTTGTTAGAAAACAGTTCTAACAGGCTTCTAAGGAATAACAATAAAATAAAAAGTTAAAACCAAAACAAATCAGAATAGGACAAAACAACCAAACAAGAAAAAGAACCAAATAAAAAACACAAGAAACACATATAGATGCAGATACACATGTTGGCACACACAGGAATCCCCTAAAAATCACACAGTAGGAAACCATGATACATACACACAAGCATCTGTAAAGGTTTTTGTTTGTTTTGCTTTGCTTTGTTTTTGAGTGCCCTGACTTAACATTATGGAGCAAAGGATCTCCAAAGATGTTGTTGAATTAATTTTGTGTTGTCCATCTACTCCTGGATGTGGGGCCTTCCCTTAATAGTGGTCTGTTTCTTCAGTGGGACTCATTTGAAGAAAACTAATTTTCACTTGCAAGTGGCTGTCAACTGGAGATAGCTTCCAGGTTAGGGGTGGGGGCTTGTGCTCATGTCTCCTTTCAGCTCTAGGAACCCATCTGGTGTAGACCTCCATAGGCCCTGGGACTCAGCAGTCTGACATTCTCTAAGACCCACCTCTAGCTTTCCTTCATTAGAATATGCTACAAATGAGGTCAAACCCATTAGTAGATGTCTGAAAACCCAAATTCAAATCCTAACTTGGTAGTTACGATGTAAGAGAATAACTTGCTTTTCTAATTTCTATAAAATTTCCAATAGCAGGGTACTTATTTATCTGTAAGACATCGATTCAGTCTCAAGACTCTATTAAAAATACCAGCATTTCCATCTTAATTGTTATAAAGATAGCAATTGATACTCTAAAATTCTTTGAAAACTATAAAGAAGTAACGAGTTGTCTTGACTTGGAGCAAAGTCTACTACACACAAAGATTTGGCACAGCTGTATGCATATGAGAAAAAGCATGAAACTAGGTTTTAAAGTGACTGTGCTTGTAAGTAAGCACAGCTCTGAGATTTGTATGTATGTATATGTATATGTTTATGTGTATGTGTGTGTATGTGTATGTGTATGTGTATGTATGTATGTGTGTATATATATGTGTATGTATACATATATGTATATGTTTATGTATATGCAAATCATCAACACCGCTGAGCCAGTGAAGACTGTTTTTCTTTTCCAGGACCCTAAGAGCACATCTTCCCCTAGATATCAACTTCAGGGGATGCATGAAGGGTTTCCAGTTCCAAAAGAAAGATTTCAATTTATTGGAACAGACAGAAACCCTAGGCGTTGGTTATGGATGCCCAGAAGACTCCCTGGTAAGTACCATTCCGTCGAGAGCTTTATCTTGGGTAAACATAGCGCTTTCTATAGCTAGATCAATCCTTTGATGCTTCTC
Source organism: Cricetulus griseus (assembly GCF_003668045.3). NCBI lineage: Eukaryota > Metazoa > Chordata > Mammalia > Rodentia > Cricetidae > Cricetulus > Cricetulus griseus. The sequence continues at coordinate 261,614,544 of NC_048595.1, forward strand.
CGGGTTCCTCTCTGCTGCCAGGAGAAAGAAACTCATTAAACTAGACGGGCTTGTGGGACTCTCCTGTCACCTGTGCAGCTGCTCCAGTTTCCAGTGGATGTCGGGCATCCAAAGCCCAGAGAGGCTGCTCAAATGCTATTGGTCACTCGGGTGTGAGAAATGGGAAAGCTGAAACCCAGCTGCAATAGGAACACAGAAGGAAAGCTAGCAAGCCTGAATTACAGCAAACAAACACAACCTGCTTACACAGCAGGCAAGGCTCTTTGTATGTGAAAACTGGCATAAAGGTTCCATAATTACCAAAAACACTATGTTTACCTTTTTTCATACAGATATCTCGCAGAGCATACTTCAATGGGCAGAGTTTTATTGCTTCAACTCAGAAAATATCTTTCTTTGATGGCTTCGAAGGAGGTTTCAATTTCCGAACATTACAGCCAAATGGGTTACTGTTCTACTATGCTTCAGGGGTAAGTACTTTGAGTAGCTGTTTTGTCTATCAGAAACAAGTTTTATGTGTGTTAACAGTGGATTTTGATTCAGATTTTGACTCACAAATACACAGAGACTCTCAGATGTTAAATATGCAATACATATATTTTAACTATAATGTCTTATTAATTCTTTGAGAATGTTATACAATCCATTTGAACATAGTCACACATACACACACACACACACACACACACACACACACACACACACGTTCCTTCCCCTAACTCCTCTTGCCTCATCCCACCTCCCTCCCCACCCCCAACTGGTGTCTTCTTTTTAATATATATAAAACCACCCATGTACTCCTGGGTATAAGGAACATTGTTGACCTACCAGAGGCCATACCATGAAAGAAAACTGACTTCCTCCTGGAGAAGCCATCAACAGACCACACCTCGCAGTTGGGATGCGGTTCACAAATTCCTTCCTCTCATGCTAGAATGTTGACTGGCTTGATGTTTCACAGGTCCTTTTCAGACAATCTCAGGTGCCATGAGCTCATGAGTGTAGATGACACTTTGATTCCAGACTTCCCAAACCTCTGGCTCCTACAGTCTTTATACTCCCTCTCTATAACAATAAGTCTTTCCACCAAGCACCCATGCCCCACTGCCACTGTGTGAGTCCAAGTAACACACAGAGACATATTAAGTACAATGCTGCTGGCCAATGTAATATCTGTTCATTTCTACTAATTTCAAAAAACATAGAAGCTACCAGATCTATTTAATTATTATTTAATGTCTTTATAAGGAAGAATATTACCATATATCACAAATTCCTTTTTTACCATTTTGAGAGCAATATTTCAATGTACTAGATCTCCTTCCTATTCATGTGTATTTTGTCTTAAACATTTTAGGATATTGCTTTATGAAAGAAGCCACATATATCCACAAGCTGCCAAAAGCATCCATGTCACTGTAATAACAATAGCTTCTGCATACAAAAACAAACACATTTGTGATTTAATTTATAAACTAGAAAGAAGTTACACTCTTGTTTGCCTTTGGATTTACAACAGAATACTCAAGCTCAGCTTACAAAGTTATGTCAAAAATAAAGGGCAGGGTGTGTGGCTCAGTGATAGAGAGCTGCCCTAACATGTGGAGCCCTGATTCAGTCTTCATTGCTGTGAAAATAAGATCTGTAGGTTTGGCAAAGCTAAGATTCAGCTGATACAACTCTGACTATATTATAATTCTTGAAAGCAAATTTTGCTTTTTGTAGTTATCTGTATCTGTCATATTTTTAAAATGTATTTCTTATGCTTGTGTATATTGGGAGAGTTAACGTGTGCATGTATACACATGTACTTGTGCATGTTGAGGCCAGAGGACAACCTCAGGCGTCATTCTTTCTCAAGTGCCATCCACCTTGGGCTTGTTTTGTTTTTGAGAAGGAGTTTCTCACCGGCAATGTGACCAGTGAGCCCCATAAATCTACCAGTCTCCATTTCCCCAGGGCTGGGGTCACAAGTGTGTGCCACCATGCGTGCCCAGCTCTTCGCATGGTTCTGGGGATCAAATGGGGTCCTCATGCTTGTACAACAAGCTCCTTGTAGACTGCTGTATCCCCAGCTCTGTCACTTGTGCTTTCAATGGAATTGAAGTCAATAGCATCTGGGAGAATTTACAGAAAGTGTTTTGTAGAACTTTTACCCTCAAAGCTTGGCTCCAATTAGCCTGGTTCACTAAATAATTTGCTGTCACAGTCAACTGTTTTTGTATGCAGTTCGTAGACCTTGTGGACTGAGAGCTGACTTTAGAAGTTGGTGTATATGTAAGGAAAGGGAAACAACATTATCATCTACCACTATTTTAAAATAAGCAGCAAGCACATTCAGAAAAGAAATAATTTCTGCTTATTGAAAGGCCTCTTCTATCTCAATGTATCAAATATGTGAAGTGTTTAAAAACCATACTAGTGAATTAACTCCAGCCTCTTCAACTATCCTCCAGGAGGCTGACATGTTCTCTTTCAAAGGGGTACATAAGACTGCTATTGTAGACATGCTTAGGTTAGGAAAGTCATTGAGACTAAGCCATCTCTTGGCATGACGTAACCACCAAATCAGTTCAAAATATAGGAGTACCTTTTTTTCCCATTGAAATGTGTGTGTGTGTGTGTGTGTGTGTGTGTGTGTGTGTGTGTGTGTGTGTGTGTGTGTGTGTGTTGGTGTGGTGTGTGTGTGTGTGTGTGTGTGTGTGTGTGAGAGAGAGAGAGAGAGAGAGAGAGAGAGACAGACAGACAGACAGACAGACAGACAGACAGACAGACAGACAGACTACAAGTATATCCCTACCATGTGTTGAGGTCAAAGCACAACTCTTAGGCCTCAGTTCTCACCTTCCTCACCTCGTTTTGAGGCAGCAGGTTCTCTCTCTCTCTCTCTCTCTCTCTCTCTCTCTCTCTCTCTCTCTCTCTCTCTCTCTCTCTCTCACACACACACACACACACACACACACACACACACACACCCTCTTGCCTCTTCCATGTGTACGCCAGCTCTGCAATGCTCCTACCTACGTTTCCCATCTCCCTAACCTAGTACTGCATTGCAGAAGCATGCTCCTGGATCTGGTTTTTACACGGATTTTGAGGTTCTAAATTCAGGTCATCAGGCTTTCAGGGCAAGCACTTTTACCTACTGAGTCAGCCCTGAACCATGTCTACTTTCATGAGCAGCATTAACATAGGCAAAAGTGTTTCGTCATTGCTAGTCACAGAAATCATCCTACTGGCAAATTTTCTGCACACATGTGTTCCTTTCAGTAATACCATCAGGTGGGTTTTGAAACCACGTTTTCCAGCCTCAGATGCCTACTTCAATACATGTGCTTGCATTTCAGTCTGACGTGTTTTCCATTTCACTGGACAATGGGACTGTCGTCATGGATGTAAAGGGCACAAAAGTTAAGTCAGCAGACAAGCAGTACCATGATGGTCTATCGCACTTCGTCATTGCCTCCATCTCACCCATAAGGTATAGCTCCTCGCTCCCTGTACTTCCCACCAGGATCTTAATTTGCAGGGTGTGCTTCTGTCACACCTGCTGTGGCTCCTAGGCCATGTCATTGCTTTTCTAGTGTTCTCATTTTCAAGAGATACCAAAGAAACCATCAGAAACTTGATTAACAAATGCAGACTCTTTGGTTGGGGAGGGGGTGTCAATAAAAAGGTCAGTTTTCATCTCTGCGCTGGCGGCACACACTGCCGGTGTGTACTTATGCTACTTGGTGAATAGAGCATGGCTTGTTGCACATAGAAGAGGTTCAGCAAATACTGGTTGTGTTTAGATTTTGAATCTAAACAGTAAAGGATGTTACATTTATGACCGCATTTTAAAAGTGCTAACTTCATCTTTAAAATATATATATTACTGAATTTCTTTCTCATAAAACAAAATGTTTTGAAATGAGACATAAACCTCTGTTGAAGACTGCTGTTGCCCTGTCTCCCTGTATAGAACATCCCCATCAAAAGTAAATGGTGGTGCAGTTTCTGCACACTCTGTTTCTAATGATTAACCCCAGTGTGCTGTGCAATGAAACTGGCCTTGAATAAATGTGATGACTGCCAGCAGTGTGCTCTGATTCTCCCTAAAAAGCCTCTCACCATGGAAATTTCAATTCCAACCTCTGTTTGAAGAGCCCTTCTTGCACACAGGTGTATTTAGCCATTTCCTCCTGGGCCTCCTGAGGAATCTGTCTTTTCATTAAGGAGAAGTTCATTTCCACCCCATGAGAAAACCTGCCTGTCTGGTGAAAAGCAGTGTTTGGGAAAAATGTGCTGTATGTAAAGACTCTTTCCCTTGCAGATATGAACTGGTAGTAGACAAAAGCCAACTCGGGAGCAAGAATCCTGCAAAAGCAAAAGCGGAACAGCCTCAAACAAGTGAGAAGAAGTTCTATTTTGGTGGCTCACCCATCAGTCCCCAATATGCTAATTTCACCGGATGCATAAGCAATGCCTACTTTACCAGGTATACTATTTTTTATTGGCGAATGTGCCTAATTGATAGCAATGAATACAGTAGTGAAATGTTTACATTAGTAAAATTGATAATTATGAAATTTAAAATCCTTAGCAGATAGTAATTAAAAGTTCCTGTGCTTGAGCAACTGACTTACTTGGGATTGTTAAGTCTCTTGCCCTTTAATTCCTGTATTGCTATACTAAGCAAGCCTTCACTTCTTCACCTGCAAAACACAGATAACAAGGGTGCCTGCTTGGTAGGCTTGTCACAAATTTATGAGACAGTATATATTAAGGTGCCTTGTATAGTACCTGGTATATAACAAGCTATATAAATATGATACAATTATTTTGTGCTGCATTTTAATAATAAACTACAGATAAGCATACCAAAATCCTTGTTCAAAGATTAAGGCCTTCTTAATTTAATGCCTGACTTTAAACAAAGCCCCTGATCTAAGTCCTTAAGAGAGACTGTGGAGATACACGAACAAGCAAAAGAGACGCTAAACACAGGCAAAGAAACACAGGCATGGCCCGAATCATCCAGAGGACAAGGGAAAAGCCATCTGTCAGTCTGCCATCTGTCAGTCTGAATGTGGAATGCCAGAAAGTATTGTCAGTTGACTGAATGATATCTGTAGGATTCGTGTTAAGACAGACAAGGGTCTAACACACAAACTCTGATGTACACACACACACACACACACACACACACACACACACATACACACACACACTCACACACACACACACTCAGACATTTCCACCACCATGGATGTCTGCCACAGTTTTCATTGTGTGCTTATGGATGAGCATTTTCGGGTGACCTTCCCTCTGACGCATACAGGTTGGACAGAGATGTGGAAGTAGAAGATTTCCAGAGATACTCTGAAAAGGTCCACACTTCACTTTATGAGTGTCCCATTGAGTCGGCGCCATTGCTCCTCCTTCACAAGAAAGGACGAAATTCCTCAAAGCCTAAATCAAATAAACAGGTAACAGCTAACACTGTGGAATTCACCGTTGCCCCGGTGCTCTGCACTTACAGCTGAGACACCATCGCTTTGTAGAGCCTGCTCTCACTGACACGTGTGCCCACCTGAAAGAGGTTTCTCGCAGCATCAGAAGCCCCAGCTTCTGATCATGCTGCATGGGCTTGCCCTCAGATGTTTAATCCTACTTCTAGTGGCTTTTCATTAAAGGTGATCAACTATCGCTGCTCTTAACAGTGTGTGTGTGTGTGTGTGTGTGTGTGTGTGTGTGTGTGTGTGTGTGTGTGTGTGCATGCGCACGCGTGGGCGCACACAAGAGCACTCATGTTTAGTGTTTAGCACTATAGCGATCTACTATAATCTACTTTCAGGAATAATTTTGAGCCTTTGTCATAGTCATGAAAATCATTAAAGTTTATTTTTCCTTCTCGACGTTTGTGTTCCTCTCCCTCCATGCACAGGTGGATATGAACTGCTCCTTTGATAAACACTGAGCTGTAAAGTTTCATCTCTGACCACTGTTGCTCTGATTTTCTCATGCACTGTTATTTTGTTCTGTGACAAATGAAAGCCCCAGTTCATCCCCATTCTCTCAGTCTAATACTCCTTATCTCCTTCTTGGTGCAGTTTTAGCAATAATCTGTCTATGTTCCTGCTACTGCAACAGCTTCCAAACAGGGCTCCTTGCTTCTACTTTGTCCCCTTACCATCTGTTCTTGACACGGTATCCAGACCCTCACGTATGTAAAAACCATACCAGGCACTCCTCTAACCAAAGTGCCTCCATCGCCAGTGCACTCAGAGGAAAAGCCCAAGTTCCTCCAGTTCCCGATAGGTCCTGTGTGACCAACACCCTTTCACTCTGCCCATCTCTTTCACTTGCTTGCCTCACTGACTCCCCACCCCACCAGCCCATTACCAAAACTGGCAGCATCAGCCCCCACCTTAAAAATCTTTATTCAGTGTCTCCATTTCCACTCTTTTCTCAGCTATTTGCACAATTTTTCCTCTGCCCCGCTGTAGGAACCTCTCATCTACGCAGTGAGACCTACCCAGGCTGCCTATTCAGTACCACAGCCTACCTATCTGCTATCCATATTTTTGCCTACCAGTACTATCCATATTTTTGCCATTTTTGGTTGTTTCTTTTCCCATACAGGATAAAGTATAACTACAAAGCTTCATGTAGTTTATGAAGATGTGTCTTCAATAGCTACCAAGAAAACCTTGCCACCTCTGTTTTAAATGTATGTATGTATGTATGTATGTATGTATGTATGTATGTATGTATGTATGTTTATTTGTTTGAGGCATGGTTTCTCTATGTAGCCCTGACTGACCTTGGACTCACAGAGATCTGCCTGCCTCTTCTTACCAAAAGTGCTGAGATTAAAGGCATGTGCCACCACACCCAGCCCTGGTTTGAATTTTCATCAAGGCTGCATTAAAGGGTTTGGATTATAATTATTTATTTTCACAGTCACTTCCTCTGAATGCACAACTGAATAAATTTTTAGATTAGATTCCAAGAGATAGAATTACTGGATTAAGACAAATCATGTTTCCAAAGAGGTAGAACTGATTTTGTATTTCCCCATAGGTCCTTGAGAATACATGTCTTTAAAAACTATGTTCCAGGCTTAAAGTTATTTCAGAGTTTTAAGATATGCTTTAAGATGAACTGGGAAATTTTCATTTATAGAGTCCACTGTGGGTATCTGGCCAACGACTTTTTTCTGAGAACTGACTCCCTACCCACCCTGTAGGTCCTGTGACACCAACATCCCTGGATATAGGCAATCAGACCAGTATGTAGCTCCTGAACTGAGCAGGACTAGGAAATCCTCCTCCCTGGGAAGGAACCCAGAGCCTGTGCTAGCTACAAATCCTGTAAGACTTTGAGCACTGTGTCAGCCGTGTACACAGAAAGGAGCCTTCTAGAAAGAATAAAAGCCAGAAGAGAAGATTCTGTCCAGTCCCCCGCTTCCTGTTTAGGACCCCACTCTGCTATGTCCTCTCTTGGACTGCATGAGAAATCCCCTTGTCCTGATCACAATTGCCTCCTTTCTCTTTGCTGTTATTCGGCTCACATAAAATGGTGATGAATTAAAGTTGACACCACTAGTATGATTGTAACTTATACTCTCAAAGAAAGAAATCACCCTGGCAAAGTCTTACAAAGTTCCCCGAGAATTCCCACACATGTGCCCACTGAGACAGAGAGCTGAATGTCTTCATTGTATAGCAGTAAGTAATTCAGTTATAACTGGTCATTTCATCATTATCAAGAACATATATGCCAGAAAATTTAGAGTATTTGGTTGTCAGACAGGAAGATATTAGAGGTCATTCAGTTTTGCAGCAGAGAAGAAATACCAAACTCTTCTAGCCATTCTATAAAGCCCCCACTGACACAGAGAAAGGCTGGTCAGTTGATGCAGTCATGGTCCATGTAGTCCTATGCTTGCTCAGCCTGGGAGTCCAGTTTAGTTCTTTAACTGATTGTGAAGGAGTGAGATCACTTCTTCCACTAAAACAGGAGGAACTGGGGGAAATCCATAACTCCTAACCCCTTTCATTTTCCAAGCCTTATGCAAAGCATCTCTTTCAGGCCCTCCTCGGTGAGACAAGCAGGCTAAGGTTCTGACAAGTCCAGAATATAGCTAGGGCTTGGGAGAAACTTCTTAATCTGTATTAGAAACTCTCCGCAGCCTCACTTCTGGTCATTCTTGGCTAATTACCATAAGACTATGATAATTATGTGTAGGTCAGAGTGTGGACCCCAAACTAAAGATAATTATGTGAGTTTCCTCCATCAGAAGGGAAGCCTTGCCTCCAGCAGCGAGTCACTGGATCCTGTGAACACTGTGAGGGAAGGAGGGAGAAGCTGGAATCTGCTAGGCTTTCCTTTAGGACACTGTTCGTCTTTGAGCCCCCATCTCCCTTTCTCCAACTCTGCCCCCACTGTGAGACTGACTCCACTGCCAGACTCCTTGGAAGAGGAGCTGTCCTGGGACCAGCCCTGGTACAGCCATCTGCCCTCAATTAGCCTCGCACCACACCTGGGTTCCGAGGACAGTTGCAGAAAGAGCACTGAGTCTTTTATAAGTTTCTTTACTCATGAGATTAAGAGTTATATGCTACTCTTTAAATCAGCGTGGAGTTTCCAGAAACCCTGCACCCTTTGTTCTGCTGGTAGAAAACCTTTAGATTCGCAGAACAACCTTGGAGTTGTTTGTTTGTTTGCTTGTTTAAATGTGTGTAGGTCTGACATTTCAGCAGGAGTTCAGGAGAGGGGAAATGATACTGAACATCTTGCCAGGCTCTCCCTGATGCCAAACTTTTCTCCTGCCAGCATCCTGAATGGATCAGATCCAGCCACTCCCTGCTTTAAAACCTGTGTGGCTCCTCATTGCCTAAAAGCAAAACTCTACCTCCAGCTCATCTAAAGACCTTTCTCTCTGTCACCACCCCGATGCCCAGTTTCTTTTTATAGACCTGTTTCTCTAAACTGGTTATCACAGTCATCTCTCACCTTTCTAGTCCCCACCACATAGCACCCACAGAATGCCTACCATCCAGCACCCCCATTGATTTATTTCATCCCCACCTCTACCTGTCCAATAAATGTTTGCTTGAGTAGTGAATAAATTATTACTTACTTGATTTTGTTTATGCTTTTACTTTGCCTCAGAAATAAACACTAAATAATCATTAAGTATTAGCCAATAGGTTCACAACACTGCATTGTAGCACCAGAAGGACAATTTGAAAGGCACAACAAATCATCAAAAGAAAGAACTATATTTTATAATGCTGTTCTATAGTGATTCTGTCACACAAAATTTCTTTATATAGCCTGTCGCCAAAAAATAGCCTTAAATATTTTCAAGATTTTTTAAGATTTATTTATTTTATATGTATGAGTCTGACTGCATGCATGTCTGTGTACCATGTACATATCTGGTGCCCCAGGAGATCAGAAGAAGTCATCAGATCTCTTGGAACTGGAGCTAATGACTGCTGTGAGCTGCCGTGTGGGTACTGGGCACCAAATCCAGGGCTTCTGGAAGTAAAACCAGTGCTCTCAACCACTAACCCATCTCTCCAGCCCCAATATCTTAACTTTTTACACAGCATATATAAATAATACTGTGTGTTAATGTGACATCGCAGCTATGTGAAAATTTTATTGGTTGATTCTCTCAAGGTTATTTTATTGCGAACTTTTCCCTTGACCACTATTATTTAAGATATGCATTTAGTTTGAGTGACAGGGCAGTTATCTCTAAAGCTGTGCTTGCATGCTGTTTTACAATCACAGACTAGAACTCTGGGTCTGCTGACATGCTGTGTGGTTACTGGTTGCTGTCGCTTGTTTATAGTGCTAGAAGGAAAAATAGCCTGCTATTTCATGAATAGAAAACTCACCAGAAATAGCCAGTTGGCTAATTTTGTATTCTTATTAAAGATAAAGACATTGCATTTTAAATTTTGTTGCTAGTTGCAACACTTTCATCTCTCCATTTCACTTGTTTCCTACAGGGAGAGAAAAATAAGGATGAACCTTCGTGGGATCCTGTTGGCCTGAAGTTTCTAGAAAGGAAGACTCACAGAGACTCTCAGTGCCACCTCACCAACAGCCCCAGAACGATAGAACATGCCTATCAATATGGAGGCACAGCCAACAGCCGCCAAGAGTTTGAGCACGTGCAAGAAGATTTTGGTGAAAAGTAAAGGAGTGCATTGTCCTTCTAGAAGCTTCATGCCATGCTCCATCCTTGTTTGTCATGGGGCACCTTTCTTCTACCTTCCCTTTCTTTCCTTTCTATGTCTTCTTAATTCTGGTGTGTGTGTGTGTGTGTGTGTGTGTGTGTGTAACTATATACTAAACAACACATGATTCCTGCTTTCATGAAATTGTGCTCACACTTTCTCTCCAAGTGGACAGCACATAAAATAGCATTCTTAGATTTACCAAGGTTGCCCAAAGAAGAGGCATCTTAACCACAGGCAGTGCCAAATGGCCCATCAGCTGACTTAATACCACCTTCCCTCTCCCACATAAATTGCATTCAGATTATGAATAAGAATGTGCCCAAACTTCTAGAGATCAAGAGACACAAAAAATGCACTGTTCCTGCACATCTGCGGCCCTCCAGCTGCCTCACACACTGTTACTTATGACTCCGTGTTATTTTTTTAAGATTTTATTTATTTATTATGTATACACCATTCTGCTTCCACGTATATCTCACACCAGAAGAGGGCACCAGATCTCATAACAGATGGTTGTGAGCCACCATGTGGTTGCTGGGAATTGAACTCAGGACCTCTGGAAGAGCAGTCAGTGCTCTTAAACTCTGAGCCATCTCTCCAGCCCAACTCCGTGTTATTAAGGATTCATTTTCATAATGTTTATGTACCCAACAGGCAGAATCCATGTTTTCCTATTCTTCACGAAGGAGTCTTAATAAGCATGTCTTACCCACACTTGGAGCTAAAGTTCTAGGCAGGTTTCTTCACACACACACACATTTCCACAACACCCCCACCCCATGTCTGTTTTTGACATGTGATATTTGCCTATAGAATAGACTCTATACTCTTCCACTGGGAGGGACCTTTGTCTGTGATTTATGTAGTATATGAGCAATATTTCTGTGAAATTGTCTCTATGCATGTTAATTACTCGTGGCTACTTAGTCTCAGAGATAAGTTAACATGTTTGTTTTTGGTGTTTCCTGATTTTCTTAGATAGGATTCTCTAGAGCAGTGGTTCTCAACCTGTGGGTCAAGACCCTTTGAGGGTAGAAGGACCCTTTCACAGGGGTCACCAAGACAGTCAAAAAACAGATGCTTACATTATGATTCATAACAGTAGCAAAATTACAGTTATGAAGTACCAACAAAAATAATCTTACGGTTTGGAGGTCACACAACTGAGGAACTGTATTACAGGGTCACAGCATTAAGAGTGTTGAGAACCACTGATTGAACGAACCAGAACTGATAGGATGAATACATATGGATAAGAAGAGGATTTGTTAGAGTGACTTACAGGCTGTGGTCTGGCTAGTAAAATAATGGCTGTCTCCCAACAGAAAGGCACAGAACCCAGTAATTGTCCCAGCCATGAGGCTAATTGTCTCAGTGGTCTTTGATCTATGTCACAGTCCCAAAGAAGTAGGCTCTCATATCAACAAAGGAAGACCTCAGCAGCAGGGTAGATGATGAACTTTCCAGGAAAACTGAGGGCAAGCAAACAAACAAAAGCTTCCTTCTTGCATGTCTCGTTGTATCAGCAGCCTCCAGAAGGGGTGGCCCAGATTTATGGTTTAAATGACCTCGAAAGATCCAGATTTGTGGTGGGTCTTCCCATCTCAAATAATCCAGTTAAGAAAAATCCCTCACAGGTGCACCCAGGTGCTTGGGTTTTAGTTCATTCCAGACATAGTCAAATTGACAACCAAGATTAGCCATCACACTAATTTTCAAAGCAAGACACCATAAGGTCCACAAACAAGACAAGACTTTGTTAAACGTGTAACAGACCTCTAGAGAAAAGTAAAGATGTACGTGCATGGGGTCCCCTGGGCCTGAAGCTTCTACAATAGACCTAGAAAGAGTTTGCAGTTTTGAAGTAACCATGCCTACCCGATAAATTTATCAGTCAGGGACAATTAGAATGAAGCTCTTTGGACTAGATAGAATGGCAGTTCTGTCTTGGACTGTATTACTTTGAAACTTCATTTTAAAATATTATTCTGAGTCTCACTTTACATATGGTGGCTTCTCTTACAGATCTCAGTTTTCCATTCGTCTGAAAACCCGTTCCTCACATGGGATGATTTTCTATGTCTCAGATCAGGAAGAGAATGATTTCATGACTCTGTTCCTGGCTCATGGCCGCTTGGTCTTCATGTTTAATGTTGGTCACAAGAAACTGAAGATTAGGAGCCAGGAGAAATACAATGATGGACTATGGCATGATGTAAGTCAAGTGTAGAGAATAGCATGGTCAGCACATATTGGTCATTGCCCCCTGGAGATTAGGTCTGATTCCATACTACTGGCCTGATAGGAATGGCCATGTTCAGATTCTGCAGCTGCGTTCACCCAGAGTTCAATTTTAAGAATTTATTAATTCCTTATTTTAAAAGTCTTGAATTGTATGTTTAGATAATCACAGGCTAATTGTAATTATTTTAACCAAAGTCCCAGAAATCAGCATGAGCTAAAGTTTGGTTTCTAATCAATTTTTTTTCTTTTTTGCCCACTCACCAGTAGGCTAGGTTCATAATTTTTGAGAACTATCGCTGTATTTCTTTCCAAAAGTAATCTATGGGAGATATGAAGTGATTAAACCACTTGGAAGACAAGCTCTTCCAATGGGGAGTACTTAATACTGGAGGTAGCCAGTAGGTGTGGAATGGCAGGATTACACCATACAGTTAACTGTAGGATGTGGCTGGCTGTAGAAGGACTTTTCTTTGGGCCACCAGCTCACAAATAATGACATGGAGACTTATTATTAATTACAAAAGCTTGGCCTTAGCTTAGGCTTGTTCCTAACTAGTTCTTATAACTTAAATTAACACATATTTTTTAATCTATGTTCTGTTGGGTGGCTCGTTACCTCATTTCTCCATACTGTCCATCCTGCTTCTTCCGAGCAGGCTGGAGACACCTCTTTCTTCCTCCCAGAGATCTCTCTCTGCCCGAAAGTCCCGCCTATCTCTCCTACTTAGCCATTGGTTGTTCAACATTTTATCACACCAATCACAGCAATACACTTTACACAGTGTACGAATATCCCACAATAGCTGGTCAGCTCGGAGCAGCTTCCTAAAGAACCCTACTAAGGATAGTGGTGGCTCACACCTTTAATCCCAGCGCTCTGGTGACAGAGACAGGTGGATCTCTGTGAGTTCGAGACCATCCTGGTCTACAAGAGCTAGTTCCAGGTACAGCCTCCAAAGCCACAGGGAAACTCTGTCTCAAAAAAACAAAACAAGGGCTGGAGAGATGGCTCAGAGGTTAAGAGCACCGACTGCTCTTCCAGAGGTCCTGAGTTCAATTCCCAGCAACCACATGGTGGCTCAAAACCATCTGTTATGAGATCTGGTGCCCTCTTCTGGTGTGCAGATATACATGGAAGCAGAATGTTGTATACATAATAAATAAAATCTTTTTTTAAAAATTAAAAAAACAAACTAACTAACTAAAAACAAGAACTCTGCCAATAATATAATCTGTACTCAGAGACAAAACCTATAGATTTAAGTCATTCAATCTAGAGATAAGAAAACAAGAAACTATTTGCTCTAACACATGAAGTGGTAAACCCAAGGAGGGAGCCAGAAAAAAAAGTCAGAATTCATGAAGTAAGGAAGCCTAGAGATAGTTCATAATAAAGACATCTGCTCTGGGACCAAGAATCAGGAATAAAGTTTCTGGCACTCCAAGAACAAGAGAGCCAAAAGCCCACTAAGAGGAATCAAGAAGGCTGAAACCTTCAGAGATGGGTTCACATTTTTTAATAACTTTCTGTACCTTCCCACAGCATTGCAATACCAGGGTTAGGAGGGTAGACAAACCAATCTTCCCAGTCTGCAGCCATCGCTAAACCAGGCTATTCGCTCTCTATCCAGGTGATATTTATTCGGGAAAGGAGCAGTGGCAGAATGGTCATTGACGGTCTACGAGTCCTGGAAGAAAGCCTTCCTCCAAGTGGGGCTGCTTGGAAAATCAAGGGTCCCATTTATTTGGGAGGAGTGGCTCCTGGAAGGGCTGTGAAAAACATTCAGGTAAGACTTGCCAGCTGTGGCAAGACTGAGTCACTGACCCTTGAACCGGAGACCACTGATCCGGTGTCCTCATTTCAGAGTAGGAAGCTAGCAAAAGTAAAGGGGGTTTGCAGGAGAAGCATCCAGGCTGTCCCATGAGCTTCCTGTCTGCCCTGGGGCATTACAAAGTCAGCTGTCACCTTTTAATTTTAAAATAGAAGATGAAGGAAGCTTGGTAGGTCATGAAACATGTCTCCAGGGCATCTCGTTAGTTCTGCAAGTGCCTATAATTTTGATGTAAAGCCAAGCCAAGACCAGAGAACAAGTGATTCCACTATATCACTGAGTGGGAAAAAAAACAAAACAGAAAAACCCTTCAGCTCATTTAAATTCAGTTCCATTTTTTTCTTTCTCATACAATTTTTAAATATGCAAGGAATGTGGTTATAAGTGGAAGAATTGAGAATATAAGAAACTTTTTTGTGAGTTGAATTGTAACCGTTGCATGCTTTTAAAACAATTCTCAGCGAAAGGAAGGTATCAAAGGATTTAATTTATCTTAGACACAAACATAGATCTGATTATTTTGTCACAGCCTGTGGAAACATTTCCATTGCTTACTTATTACACGCTGATGTTACGAGATACAAAATTCCAGCTTCAATGAGTTAGTTAAAAGTTAATTACCTGGAACAATATCGATCATTGGAAAAGCTAAAATGAACAAGGAGTGTCTCTTCCTCTCAAGACTCAGGGGTTTGCTTTCCCATGGTGCATCTAGCACTGGGCAAGGGGATTTTAAATAACCTCTTCTTCTTTCAGATTAACTCCGTGTACAGTTTCAGTGGCTGCCTTGGCAATCTGCAGCTTAATGGTGCCTCCATCACCTCTGCCTCTCAAACATTTAGCGTGACCCCGTGCTTTGAAGGGCCAATGGAAACAGGAACGTACTTTTCAACAGAGGGAGGCTACGTGGTTCTAGGTAATGTGACTGCTCTGGTGTGATAATGGTTGGCCCCGCCTAAACTCCAACTAAAGCTTGCTCCTCAGTGCAACACATCCAGAATGGGGGCCTGTGAGAGGTATTTCAGTCATCAGAAAGATTTATGCTTTTCCGTGTGAGAGAGCACTCCCTCTCTGAAGACTGTGCTGTTCACCATCAGAGTGAGTTGTTATAAAGAAACCCTGGTCCCTCTCCTCTCTTTCCACACACCCTAAGGGCCTCAACAGATGCTGCTACCACAGTCCTCTACTTCCCAGCCTCTGGGACTATAGGCTGAACAAACCTCCTTTCTTTATAAATCAACCAGTAGCAACCCTGTTACAGCAACGTAACAGATAAAGACAATGTCTGCCAAAAGCGTGAATCCTGAGATGCTCTCTTCCTGGAGATACTTGACAGGGAGTTTTAAGCTAAAGTTAAAATTTAATAATGCCAACCTTGTCCCTGTAATGTCCCTTACCTCTGTAAGGTCCCTCATCCCTGTCCCTCTTTCTCAGGGACCACTGTTATCCCCTCTACTATTTCAAACCAAATATCCAGCACCAATCCTTGTTGCTTGCATCAGCCAAACTTCTGGGTGCAGATCATCTTGATGCAGAATTTTCTGCACTGTCATGTGATCTGGTCTATGTCAACTCTTGGCCACCTTTGTCCTCTAAGTTTTCTTGTTTGTTAGTATGAACTATTGTCCCCACTGAGAGAAATTATATTGCCTTCCCCCTGCTCTGAAACCCCAGTACAACACTGCCCTTCAGAGATCTTGTTCTGAATATTTTCTACCAACCATTACTGCCCTGCTCATGCATTCAGCAGCTTTAATTGCACACTACCTGTAGGGCAGCCTGTGCACACCACCTGTGGGGCAGTCTGTGTGCACCATCTGTAGAGCAGTCTGTGGGCACACCACCTGGAGGGCAGTCTGTGCACACCACCTGGAGGTCAGTCTGTGTGCACACCACCTGGAGAGCAGTCTGTCTGCACACCACCTGGAGGGCAGTCTGTGTGCACACCACCTTTTTTAGGGCAGCCTGTGCACACCACCTGTGGGGCAGTCTGTGTGCACCATCTGTAGAGCAGTCTGTGTGCACACCACCTGGAGGGCAGTCTGTGCACACCACCTGGAGGGCAGTCTGTGTGCACACCACCTGGAGGGCAGTCTGTGTGCACACCACCTTTTTTAGGGCAGCCTGTGCACACCACCTGTGGGGCAGTCTTATGCACACCACCTGTGGGGCAGTCTGTGCACACCACCTGTAGGGTAGTCTGTGTGCACTATCTGTAGAGCAGTCTGTGTGCCAGGTGATGGACTGTAACAGTTCAAAGAAAGAAAAAAGAAATCCTAGGAGAGTATACCCAGCCTCCATCTAACCCACAGCAACAAACATGCTATAATATAAGGGATTAACCCTTCTTAATGATCCAATCCCTTAATGGATTTGATAAAACAAACACTAGAGATCTTGCTCACCTCTGATAAAGAAACCATGATGTAAACAGGTACACTTTCTTAAACAACCACTCATGCCCAGTACAATGTGACTAGAGGCAGTTGCCTCTATCTACCTCAGGATTTTGCTTTCCCTCCAAGCCCATTCCCATTTACTCCTACTAAAACATACACTTGAGTTTCTTAGTCCTTAAAGAATTCTGAAGTTTGGACAGTTTGAAATGTATAACCAACTAAATAATTTATGTTATGTTCCTTGAGCATTAACTAACACCGGGAGGGCTGGACATGGTGGTGTGCACCTTTAATGCCAGCATTCTTAGCATCTCCATGAGTTCAAGGCCAGTCTGATCTACTCAGCAAGTTCCAGACCAGCCAGGGCTACACAGAGAGACCCTGACTAAAAACAAGAAGAAAGAAAAAATGTATTGGGAAATAAAATTTTAAGTTGTTTTTGAGGAAATATGTCAAGTCAACACTATTATAATGCCTAGGTTTGCAACGAGCTTTTAATTACCTATATATGTATGGGAGTGTTGGGGGGTACACATGAGTGCAAGTGCCGAAGACGGTGTCTGGTCCCCTGGAGCCAGAGTTACAGATGGTTGTGAGCTGCCCAGTGTTGTTGCTAGGAGCTGAACTCAGATCCACTGAAGGGTAGTACATCCTCCTAACTGCTAAGCCATCTCACCAGCCCCACAGCTATTCTTTTTCCTTTTTCTTTTTTTTAAGATTTATTTTCTGTATATGAGTGTTTGCCCACAACATGCATGCCTGGTATCCACAGAATCCAGAAAAGATGCTGGGTCCCTTGAGATTAGATGACTGTGAGTACCCCCCAACACTCCCATACATATATAGGTAATTAAAAGCTCGTTGCAAACCTAGGCATTATAATAGTGTTGACTTGACATATTTCCTCAAAAACAACTTAAAATTTTATTTCCCAGGTCTTCTGAAAGAACAGCCAGTGCTTTTAATCACTGAAACAATCTCTCTGCCTCCACGTTCACCCAACTATTCTAAATAAGCAATGTAACAGTTTATAAATACCAGCACCAATTAATTTAGGGGTTAAAATTGTTTTTAAAATACAGTTAATCAGACCTCTCCAATGGCTCAATATAACATCTGTCTTCCATATTCGCATACCTTCCATGTGGAACCAGCTAGGCATACCCATAAAACCATGCAGAGCCACTTCATTGGGCTCTCCAAGTTTTCCAGCCTCTGCACATGGCTTCAAATTATAGCTTCTGCCAATACTTTCCTGACCTCCCTTTTTTTTAAATGATGTATGTGTGATATGGGTCTTCAGATTCCATCCTTTGCCCAAATTGTCCTGGCCGTCTCACTTTTATTTATTACTCTGTGTGTGTGTGTGTGTGTGTGTGTGTGTGTGTGTGTGTGTGTGTGTGTGTTATGCACTATGTGTGTGCACGATGAGGGGCAAATGCCACAGCACATGTGTGAGATCACAATTGGTCCTTTCCTTCCACCTTTACATGTGTTCCAAGGATGGGATTCAGGTTGGCTGACTTGTACAGCAAGTGCTCTACCTACTGAGCCATCCTGCCAGCCTCTCCTCTATCTTAAAGGAGTAAATGGTTCTGCTAGCTGGAATGCCACTGCCCTGAACTCTCACAGCATATGGAGTACATTTAGTGTGTTGTCCTCACAAAATCACGCCATAGCTAGAAAATTTATTTTTCTCTTCTTGGTAATTTCTGTTTCTCTCTGCAGATGAGTCTTTCAATATTGGATTAAAGTTTGAAATAGCATTTGAAATCCGTCCCCGGAGCAGTTCTGGAACCCTTGTCCATGGCCACAGTGTCAACGGAGAATACCTGAATGTGCACATAAAAAATGGGCAGGTAGGGCCGGGCATTGGTGGCGCACGCCTTTAATCCCAGCACTCGGGAGGCAGAGGCAGGCGGATCTCTGTGAGTTCGAGGCCAGCCTGGTCTCCAGAGCAAGTGCCAGGATAGGCTCCAAAGCTACACAGAGAAACCCTGCCTCAAAACAAACAAACAAACAAAAAAAAAAAAGAGCAGGTAGTGTCCTAAGAATCAACAGTCTATCTTGTCTTGTCTTGAGTGCTGATGTAAAGCAGCAGATGTATTTCACAGAATGATTTCATCAGCCTTTCAAATGGAAAAAAAGGGGAGGAAATTGAAGTGTATGCAATGTGTGTGCTCACATTCATGAGCTAGGAGTTGACTAGAACAGAGACATGAACATGTGCCAAAGCTACCAAAAATTACCAATAACAGCATGACATTTCAATAAAAGAATTCGAAGAAGACTTTTCAGCAAATAGAAGGTAAAAGTATATCCATATCCTAACATCCACAAGTGTGAAAGCATCTTTCTAATTACTTGTATGCTTATCACAGAGATGTGTGTATATACATATGTACATGCATATGAATCACAGTTACTAAAAGTTTGTATTAATTATAGTTAAACACCACATTCACCCTAAGATATTACTAAAGAATATCCAGGAAGACATTCAAAAAAGCATGAAGGAAAGGAATATTTTCATTATGCCTCAAACTTAATATTACTAAGTTTTATTTGGGTTCTAATGTACTCAATTAAGGCATAAAATAAAAACAACTTTCATAGAGCCCTGAAGTAAATCCCCAACATCATTGTGTGTGTGTGTGTGTATCATATGTAATGTATATATATGTGTAATGTATATAATTATATATTATATGCATATATAGTTGTATGCATATGTAATGTATAATATATTGTGTCTTATATGTGTTATGTATTGTTATATGTTATTATATATAGCATGTGCATGTTGTATTATATATTAGTGCTATATATTAGTATATAATATATACTACATATGTTATACATATTAGTTACAAGGTATCGGGTACTATTCTAAAAGATTTATGAGTGAGTTGACTTAGGCTTCCTATCATCTCAAGGATGTGTATAGTAGTACCACTCTTATTTTATATCTGAGAAGAATGGGGCAGAAAGTAGATAAATGAAAGCTATGCAATTTGGCTTGAAAGTCCATTCTCTTCTACAGTATCTTTTTTTTCCATTTCTGATTGAAAAAATTCATTCACTATATTTTGTTTTGGGTTTTTTTTTTCATTCACTATATTTTGATCATGACTTTCTCCCTCAACTTCTCCCAGATTCTCCCTACCTCTGTATGCACCCAATTTTGTGTTCTTCTCCCTTTAAAAAAATAAATGAAAAAAAAAAAAACAAGCAAAAGATCACAAAGACAAAAAATGCCAGAGACATGTTTTGCACTGCTTAACTACTCCCAGGCCCAGGGCCTGCCCTGGACCAGCCCTGCTTTGTATAAACAGAATGTGCTCTATTAACTCAGTAGAATCATTCTATTGCAGCTCTTTCCATCCCTCTATGATCTCTCCAGTATAATAATTTTGTTCTCTCTCCAAAGATTTGAAATATTTTAACTTAAACTCTTCCTATCACCTGTCAAAGAGTGACCCCTTGTGTTCACATTGCAAATGTAATCATGCATGGGTATTTACTCAAAGTATTGCTTCTCTGTGGTAAATTAGTTATGAAGTTCAGCATTACCATGATAATGAGAAATTCAGCTAAATCTATCACATGTCCCATCTGTGCAGGTCATAGTGAAAGTCAACAACGGCGTCAGAGACTTTTCTACCTCAGTAACTCCCAAGCAGAATCTCTGTGATGGCAGATGGCACAGAATCACAGGTAAGACACGAAGTGGTGTCCTGTGTGAGCCTGAGACTGCACAGCACATGGGGGCTGATGCGACCTTCTGTGACACCTGAAAGATGACAAGAAAAAAGAATAAAGTATCATCGGACTAAAATGTGTGCATTGAATGCATGAATTTAAATGTTGCCAAAATACAAGACATGGAAATTTTGGAGCAAAAAACAAGTAAAAGTATATTCTAATAGTGCCTGCTCTTTGCTAAAGAAAATGTCACCACAGTTGATATGCTTAGACATTGTTGCCGTTTTCAATGATAGAGAAGTGTGGGGATCTTTATTCTGGAATGTTGTGATAATACCCCAGTACCACGGATGACTAGTCTTTCTCCTCTCTCAGTTATTCGAGATTCAAACGTGGTTCAGTTGGATGTGGATTCCGAAGTGAACCACGTGGTTGGACCATTGAATCCAAAGCCAGTTGATCACAGGGAGCCGGTGTTTGTTGGAGGTGTTCCAGGTAAGCACTTCCCAGGAGGGACAGGCTTCCAAATTCAGGAAAACCCAGTAAACTCGCATAACTGTTGTTATTATATTAAAAATTGAGACATGTGTTGTCATAACACCTAAAAATTCAAAGGGTTTTATATGCAGTGGTTCCTAACAGGAAACAACAGCAAAGTGCTAAGGTTGATCCCAGCACTGGAGAGAGAGGAGGAAGGGAGGGAAAGAAGAATAGAGGGAGGGAGGGAGGGAGGGTGGGAGGAGGGAGGGAGGGCGGAAGGGAGGAAGGGAGGGAGGGAGGGAGGGAGGGAAGGTGAGAGGGAGGGAGGTGTAAAGTGCCAAAACTTATAACTCCTCATTCAAGATTAATAACATAATAATTAGCATGCTCACCAAGAGATACCAGTTTATCTTGCCATGTTTACTTCTCTCTCCTCTTCCCCTCTTTCTCCTTTAAATATGCTCTCCGTGTATACAAACACTACAGAGAACACTCATTCATGAGTGATGATGGTCAGAACCTGAGAACCTTGAGGATTAAGTTTATTGACCATCTCCCCTTGCACGATAGGGAAGAACGCATACATAGCCGCCCTGCCCAGAATTAGCCTGAGTTGAGTCAACAGCTGCAGACCATAAGTTACATTGCTCTAATGGACTGGCACTTCCTAAAAGAGGTTTCCGTCTACAGTCCTGTAAACAGCGGCCAAATGGTGTCTAATTCAGGATAGTGAGAAGACACCTATGGGCCCCCTGAAATTACCTAATGCCCTTAGAACAATGACCATTATCCTACATTGAACAAGATTGTTTTTACACATTTCTCTGACTTGGAAAAGTTAAAAGTGAAATTTGGAGAGGGAGAGATAAGATGGAAATATTTGAGCTTTTCACCTGAAATTTGGTAAGAATTTTAATAATTCCAGCTAGATTTTTTAAGGGTATATTCAAAAGCAGCCGATAATTTAAAAAAAGAAAAACCTGCAGATAAAATCAAGCATCTCACCTCGTGTCCTCTCAAACTAGTGGTAACCAAGTACTCCTCCTCTTTCTAGGCTGACATTTATTCAGATAAGAGCTGCAGTGGTTTGAATAGGAATGCCCCCACAGGTTCATATATTTGCATGCTTAGTCGCCAGAGAGTGGCACTACTTGAGAAGGATTAAGAAGTGTAACCTTATGGAGAAGGTATCACTGGGGGTGGTCTCTGAGTTTTCCTTACAGGCCCAGTCTCTCTGTCTCTCTGTCTCTCTCTCTGCATGAGGGAGAGAGAGCTGCTTCTCCAGCACCATGCCTGCCTGAGTGACACCATGCTTCATTCTATAGTGGGAATTATGATGATGAACAAAGCCTCTGAAACTTAGCAGGGTGCCAAGTAAATGCTTTCTTTTTTAAGCATTGCCTTGCTCATGGTGTCTCTTCATAGCAATAGAACAGTGACTAAGAAACCCTCATTAACAATAATGGTAATTCGGGAGCCAAAAGGCATAGTTAAGACCCCAAAAAGGCAGCCCCCTCTTATATTTCACACAGGTACTTACACCACAGCCCCCTTGTATTTCACACAAGTGCCCACACCACTGTTCCTCAGTCCTCTGCCTCTGTCCTGGCTTTGATTCTGAAAAGGGCTGTGGTGAGGCCACCCCTTCACCTCATGTCGGTACCCTGTGAACATTGTCTCGTATCAGTTCTGTTTCTCCACATCAATTCCTTCCTAGAAATCATGGTATGGCCTTAACTATTTCACAGGTAGCCAGGACACACAGGATTAAAGTAACCAAAGCATGCACCTGTCCCCTGGGTGCCCTGGTCTCTGGGCTCCCCATACCAGCTGAGATTAAAGTTCTTTAATGTTCAGGGATGCTGTCTTTGCCCCAGGCCTTCCCACAAGCTCTCAGGAATTAAATTTCTAGTAAATGTTGCTCTTCCTTTTTCTTCCAGTACATTTCAAAGGAACAGTTTCTCCTACCCTCCACCCTAGTTCCTTATTGATCATCTGGACTTGGCTTTTCCTTCCATTTTTCCTCCCTAGGGAACATACAATACCACTCTTGTGAAACTGTACTAGTTACTATCCTATTACCATAATACAACACAGTGGCCAAGTCAATTTGTAGTAGACAGAGTTTGTTTGGGCTTACACTTCCAGAGGATTACAGTCTATGATGGCAGAGTGAAGGCATAGAGGCAGCATCAGGAAGCTGATCACATCGCAAACAAGCACAGGGCAGAGAGAACATATTCAGAATAGTGTGTCTTTAAACTCTCAATGCCTGCTTCCAGTGACACACTTCCTCCAACAAAGCTACACCTCCTAAAGCTCCCAAACAGCACCAACAGCACATCCTCAAACACCTAAGACTCTGGAAGACATTTCTCATTCAAACCTCACAGGTTACCATAGAACATTGTTGTAGATAAATGGTACACTGCATGCTGACAGGGAACAAGGCCTCGTCCCATCCAGCACTCACTTTGACACACCTGTCTAAGCTCGTGGTATGTCTCTCCAGTGTGAGAGTGGCAGTGTGTCTCTCCAGTGTGAGAGATTTCACTAGTGAGCCACCCCACCGGGAAGCTACCTGTGGTCTGAACCACCAGCCAACCACACAAGCAGCTTTTCATTCCACCTAGGAAACATGCCAGCAAGCTTTCAGCAAATGTAATTATAATTTAAGCTGGCTGTGATTAATTCTATCATCCTGAGCTGCTTGAGATTAATTCCACTAAAATCACATCAGAAACCAGAGCATCAAGAATGATAACTAAAGAAATTAAGCATAGCTAGAAATCCTATATGTCCTGAGTTCTCTTGAAATGCCAGTCACTCTTCTACAACTCAAGACTTGGACAAGACATTTTCTCATGCCCTAGTTTGCTTCCTATGACTGTGATAAACACTGTAACCTAAACAACTTGGAGAGAAATGGAGGGAAGTCGAGACAGGAGCTCAGGCAGAGACCCTGGAGGAATGCTTTTTACTGCCTTGCTCCTCTTAGCTCGCTCAGATACCCTTTTTATACAGCCCAGGATGAGTTCCAGTATAGCCAGGGCTACACAGAGAAATCCTGTGTACACACAAACACACACACACACACACACAAATCAACCTGCCTATATGATAATTTAAAAGCTAAAGCATCTTTGAGGGTAGCATAGCCCATTCCCAAATCTAACCAATCACTATTTGAACCCTCACATTATTTTCTATAAAATATAGTCATATCTTCATTCCATCTTAGAAACATTCTCTCTTAAAAGTATGTGTTAGGGGCTGGAAAGATGCCTCAGAGGTTAAGAGCACCAGCTGCTCTTCCAGAGGTCCTGAGTTCAATTCCCAGCAACCACATGGTGACTCACAACCATCCATTATGAGATCTGGTGCCCTCTTCTGGTGTGCAGATATACACGGAAACAGAATGTTGTTTACATAATAAATAAATAAAATCTTAAAAAAAAAAAAGTATGTGTTAGGGGGCTGGGAAAATGACTCAGCAGGTGAAAGTGCTTGGTACTTTAGCATGAGGACCAGAGTTCAAATCCCAGAACCCACATAAAAGTTTGATACTATCCGCAGCGTGCATATAACCCAACACTGAGAACCACAGAAATAGGCGGATCCCTGAGTCTCAATAACTCAGCATCATAACTGGAAACAAAACAGTCTGCTCAGGGTTTAAGGAGAGACCCTGCCTCCAAGAAATGATACAGAGAAAGAGATCATGAAAGACAGTTAACACCCCCTCCCCGGCTTCTGCACACGTAAGTGCATGCACTACACACATATGCACATACAGCACACACTTACACACAAACACAGATACAAACACATCAATTTTGTTAACCAATTACTTGGGGCCCTGGGGTACTCTTCTATTACTACATATAATTAATTTATGGTAAATCCTGCAGACCATAATTGCTATATTAATTATTTCTCCCAGATGATTTTCTGCATGAACAAAGGGTGGACAGCTCAGGCTGTCCTGAGAATGGAAGCTGTGTTCCACCATGCACAGGGTGGTGGAGGCCTTAGAAGTTTCCTCTCAAGCTTTCACTTGGTTTTTATTCTGAGGGTGAAGTACATGGAGCAGGCTGCAAACATGCAGCCGTTGTGAATTAGATACAAATAAAAGGAACTGCTCTCTGGAGCCGCTTTCACATCCACAGCTTTCTGATTACCATTCTAAAGACAGATGCTGTTTCCTCACTTTCTTTTCAGCGCACAGCTTCCATGCATACTTACCCTACACTGCATAGAAAATGTACAATGACAACTGCTTGGTGCCGCTTGCTTGGTGTTCTATCTTGTGTTCCTTCCCGAGTCAGACTGCCAAGTGTTTTGTTTGTTTTTTTTTTTCTTTTGTCCGACACTACTCACATAGCTGTGCGTTTATAATAATGAGCTTTGACTAAATTGATTTTAATTTTATAATATTTATGGACTCTCTAAGTTGCTTTAAGTTATACTGCTCCTCTCATCCCTAAACACCTACTTGTATCTGTATAATTAATAAACACCAGTTCTTCTAGATGCCTAATTACAGTGATGAGAAGATTCCCTGACATTCCACAAGACACCTGTGTCCATACAAAATCCATGCTATCTACCACTTCCCTATTTATAGTTCTTAAGCCCTGAGCTAAGGAAAATTAGATTTTGCCTCATTTGAAATCATCATTTTCTCACTATTTCTATACGCTTGGCAAAAGTGTAGAGGCTTAAGCGTGAAGGGTAATGAAGATAGGAATTAAACAGAAACATTAACTCTGTCCAAAAATAACATGGAAGCTCAAATTCCTCTTCCGTTTTCAGCAAAACCCAGTAAGCAAATGAGGCCTCGGGGAAATTAACTCTGGACAGCACAGGTAGATCATGAAAACTCACTGCTGAGGCTTCACGTGGAAGCGTGAACTTCAGCCCTGGAAGACAGCCACCGCATGCGCAGAAATGTGATCAGAGAAAACATGGCAAACATTAAAATCCCCCTGTGTTCTCATTCTTCAAGAGCGAGGGCTGGTCCTGGGAGTCCGCTAGAGAACCCGTGCCATCGCTGCTGTGGAAATCATTCTGACAGCCTGAGCAGTTTTCCAGTTTTTACCAGGAGGTAATATTGGAGTTTCGAATTCCCCCCACTGACATTCTTGCTCTTTCTGTATTTCTCTTTTCAGAGTCTCTACTGACGCCGCGTTTGGCTCCCAGCAAACCCTTCACAGGCTGCATCCGCCACTTTGTGATTGATGGGCGCCCAGTGAGCTTCAGTAAAGCAGCCCTGGTCAGCGGCGCTGTGAGCATCAACTCCTGCCCCACAGCCTGATATGGCTGGACATAGCTGCCTGCCGACAAGAGCTCTTCCTAGCACTGAAATAAACACAGAGCCATTGGGGGAGGGGCAGAAGCCCCTCCCCACCGCAGCTCTCACCTGGTTGAAGGGGATTTCAATAAATCAGAGACCGGCCACTTCTTATTTCTTAATTGAATTTATACTACGGATCCAAAATGTCTGCGGTGGACAGCAATTGAAAAGGCAGCAGAATTCCTTATTTTGAGAGCGCATGGTCTTCAGCTGGCAAAGTCACTGCTCCCGTCTCTAATAAAGTAGAAGGGCTTCCAAACCAGCCCTGGTATACAAGCCAGGTGTCACTGTGTCCCCGGAGTGAACAGTCTCTCAGGGGAGATCATTCAACTTATCCCCAATCAATATGTTCATCCTCGACTGCTTTCTCTTACCTTACATTTCCTGATTTGTTCACAACCTAAAATTAGATGACCCGTTCTCACCTTTACAGGAGGGATTTCAGTTTACAGTAGGAGTATCTGGTTTAGTAGCAGCTCTAATGGAGTATGCTTTTATGGGGCCAGGGAGATGACTCCGAGCACACATGGAGGTGCTTGAGCTCAAGCCTAATTGATTTAGACCTGCAGCCCGCACACTGATACAGGAAAGTTAACCTATGGCTTCCCAACAAATGCCATGTGTGCATCAGCATTTACAGGGCACATGTATGTGCGAGCATCAACAGTTACAGGGCACATGTATATATGTGTATGGACGCATACATACACACATAAATTTTTGGGGAGTGTGTCTGGTGGGGGGCTGTCAGAGTTTCTGGTGCTGTACAAGCTTAGTAACCTCCTGCCTCCCCCTCAAAAAAAACAATGATAAAGCTTGACAAAGCAGTAAAATCAAACGTTTTGATTTCCTATGTCTGGAAATCAACCAAAGACATAGGACAGATTGAGAGCATTTATTTAAGAGAAACCATTGGCTTCTGAACAGTGGGCATCAGTAGGATTTTATCCTGGAGCTGCTCTGTCAGCTCACCTCTCTCCCAGTTCCATTTGTGTGGTATCTCTGCTGGAGAGTGAAGACTGGGGGAAAGGCAGTCATGCCTGCTAGAAGGCTCTGAGTCTATTTTCAAGAGAACTTTGCCAAAAAAAGTTTCATAACAAGAAAACTTTCAGAGCTCACAGCTTGTACAACTAGGTTTACGGGAAAGCAGCAGGTAAGCAGATGACTGCGAAATTTCATAGGGAGATGCACACAGAATGCCGTGATATTCTGGTGTTCTGAAAGGTTCACACATAAATTTTTTTTAAAGAAAAGGAAATTACAAATATTTTAATATTTTCTGGACTGAAAGGAAGCCACCTTTTTACAGAGTTAGAACTTCACACTCATACTCAGAAAATGAAAATCCCGAGTCAGGGTACCACTCACCACCAGGCAGTGAACTTCTGTAACTGAAGCCTCACCATTTACCTAAATTTGAGTCAGTTCTTACATGAGACTTCACTCTCACAGACTCAAAATGAAAAAGGATTTTCTTCTTCTTCTTCTTCTTCTTCTTCTTCTTCTTCTTCTTCTTCTTCTTCTTCTTCTCCTCCTCCTCCTCCTCCTCCTCCTCCTCCTCCTCCTCCTCCTTCTCCTCTTCATCCTCCTTCTTCTTGCTAAGCATGTCATTGTCAGTACTTGATAAAGGAAAAAAATGAGCTGTGTGGTTTTGATCATTCATGGGTCCTGCCAATTCAGAGCCCTACAAAATGAAGGGGACCTTGTTTGGTGGAGGCTCTCTGTGTACCTGTGTGCCACATCCTCTCTCATGGCCACAACTAACTGGACGAGACACTGTCTGGTATGAAAGGATGAGTGTAAACAACTGAATATTTTCTCTTGTGAGTTTAGATTATGAAACAGAAAACCAGGTACTTAGTAGAAGTTGAAGCTGAAGAGATTTCAACTGAAATGTGATTTTCGAAGCTCAGGGCTCACATTCTCAGGCATGTAAATCTCGGCATTGACATTCTGTAGCTAGAGAATGACACATCCTCTACCCTTTGTGTAAGGTAAAGGGGCCAGCCAAAGAAACACTTTTAGCTAAGAGACATATCCTGACACTGAACCCAGAGCCAGGGAAAGAAACACACCCAGCATCTGAAACCTGAGCCAGTGAAAGAAATATGCCGTGGTCCTAAAATTAGAGCCAAAAGGCCAAAAAAGACCAGTGAAAGAAAGACAATTTGACCCTGAAATCACAGCCATCTCTGTCCCTGACCAACTAAACTAACCAATCCCTGAGCAGGAAAACTAACCAATCCCTGAGCAGAAAAACTTCTCCCAGGGAAAAACGCTGCCCTAAGAAGCCATATATAAGCCCCTCTGGCTGTTCAGTTGTTGGCTGTCCTTTCCCACCCTGGCAGAGGCAACTATTCTCCTATACTCCTCCTTCCCAAATAAATCTGTTTCTCAAAAAAATCTTGGGTGAAGATCTTCATTCACCGACGCACAATAGAAGAACCTTGCTGAGACAACCCTTAGAGAACTGAGCAGGAAAAAAAAAAAAAAACTGAGATGTTCACTTAGGGGGGCTGAGCAAGGCTCAACAAAAAAAAAGTAACAACTCTTCTCTGTAGCTGGAGAAGATTGCTACATTTCTGCAGGGGCTTCCCCTTTAGCACAGTATAGTCTAAGAAGTAACATCTTAGCCCAAGGAAGAAGAGCCCTGCTAGGACGTTAGGCTAGGGGAACAAACCAGAGCTCAGCTCTCTAGGAGCTATATCTTGTGGAGAGACCATACCCCACTGCAACCCAGCTTCAGGTAGCCTGAAGATACCTTTGTCTGCAGGGCTGAGCTATCCTATAGTGCTCTACTCCTCCAGAGCTGTCCCATTGGGGCTCTAGGTAGCCTGGCTTCCCAATAAGTCAGGACACCTTCGCAGCTCCAGAGCTGTAATACCCGCACTCACATTTTGGTGCCCCGAAACTCAGGACACACTTGCTTACACTTTCCCCAGTAATGATCACCTCAGTCCTCAGCTAGGTATTGGGCCCATTGTTGAGGGGTATTCAACAGTTCCTGCCGCCTTTCCTTTAAAATGTATAAGCCATAACAGTTGCTGGGTTGGGATGGAAAGGGGCTCATGAGGCCCCACATGCCCTGAAAATAGGCAATTAAAGGTTGGTAAAGAAAACTTTTTTCTTCAGTGGTATAGTCACCAGTAAGTTGCTCAGATTTCTATATGCGACCCCTCACCCATACTCCTATAACTCATTGGGTTCCCATACTACACTGGGTAGAGTCATTTCTGTCATTGGTGCCCCATCTGTTAGTAAACATCTGCTTGTGTCTCCTCATAAAAAAGTTATACAACTTCAAAAATGGAAGCTAGGAGCTGGAAATATGCCTTGGGGATTAAGAGCAAATGCTGCTCTTGCAATGGACCCTTATTCATCCATCTCCTACCACCAACTTGGTAGCTGTAACCTGTAACTCCAGTTCCAGGGGCTCTGCTACCCTCTTCTGTCCTCCTGTATGTGTGCACTGCAGGTAATTACATGCAGACAAAACACTCATAGATATAGAATAAAACGTTGTTCTAATATAAACTAAGTGAGTTTCTGGGTGGTTCAAGAAAGCTCAGAATTGTCTCTGGCGTGTATAGGAATATACTCAATAAATATTAGGTGAACTTCAGGCAAGCAGAGTACCCACAAAAGTTATCCCTCTCGTCTCACCTTCCAAGACAATCATAAAGTTCCTGGGAGTCTGAGAAAAGCAAAGCCCGATGCTTCTACTTTCGATTCCACTGAGCCCAAGAGACTTGCCCGAGAGTGTGAAAAGACTGGAAGAGAGATGGAAAGCTGTCAGAAAGGTCTCAAAATCAGGGAATAAGGTTGGCTAAAGCTCACAGCAGAGGACACCATTCCCTGAAGAGCCTGTGACAGAGCAGATGGGACAGCCAAGGGGTAAAATGAGATTGAAGGATGACATCCCAATGGGACAGAAAGGCACCAAGCATAGCCATGTAGGAATACATACAAACATGGCCATGTAGGATGACACACAAGCATGACCATGTAGAATGGCACTGCCAGTCAGCGGCAGCACTTGAATCTCTCCAAAGCTGCCAAGGGGGCGCTTAGAATTTATTCTGGCCAACCTAGCCAGATCATACTGAGTTCACACTGACCTACATCCACAGCCTCCATAGATTATCTTTCCAAGCAATCATGAGCTAATGTCAGCCTGGAGGCAAGTTATGAAAATACGAAATACTCTGAGATAGCTCATTCCCAGTGATGTAAGGGAATGTGGGGAGACTTTCAAAAGTGCTGAAACAGTGCTTCCTCTTGTTGCAAGATCAGCAATAATGCTCCACTGTCAACCCTGACTAGCAGGAATTTGTGTCTTTCATTAGTCTTGGTCATTCTGCCTAGACATTTATCAGTTTTCCTAATCATGTGAAGAAAAGGCTTGGGTTCCACTGTTTTCCTCTATTATTTTTCTGCTTCTTGTTTTTTATTACATTTATTTAGGTACACATATGTGTGGGTACCTGTGCCTTGATGCATATACAGAGGCCAAAGGATGACTTGTGGGGGTCAGTTCTCACCTTCCACCACATGGCTCCTGGAGATCAAACTCAAGTCAGCAGACTTGGTAGCAAGCATTGTCACCTGCAGAACCATCTCACCAGCTCCTCTTATCTTTATGATTTCTCTGCTTATTTTTGAGAGTGAGGTTTGATTACTTTCACACACCCCCAACCTCTCATTTTGTTTTATGGAATTTCCTGTTGTTCTTGTCATTATTATTTTGTTTTGTTTTTTGTTTTTTGTGTTTTTTTTTTTTTTTGAGACAGTCTTACTCTGCAACCCAGAGTGGTTTGGAAGTTGTGGTAATGCTCTATGTCACCCTGCTGGGATTGTAGGCATGTGCCACCACACCCAGCTTACCCTTTTCTTTTCTTTTTTTTTTCTCTCTCTTTTTATTATTATTAATTCAAGTTAGGGAACAGGCTTGTTTCACATGTAATTCCCCTCTCCCTCTCCCTCTCCCTCTTCCTCCCTTTACCCCCATTCCTTCTTCCCCACCTCCAACCTACCCCCCACCCCATCCTCCCACCACTCCCCAGGCAGGGTAGGGCCCCCAATCGGGGCTCCACCAAGTCCACCAAATCTTCCTGTGCCAGCTCACCTTTTTCTAATGAAACAATTGAGTGCTCCAGTTCTGTGCCCTACTGTTTTGATATGTGCTTTTATGTAGCTCAAAGTGACTTCTTTCATTCCCTGTTTACTCAAAGGTTATTTAGAATAGTGTCATTTTTATATTCTGGGTGTCTTCGTTGTTTTAATTTAATTCTTTTGTTGAATTAATTCTTTGAATGCTCTACATACTCAATGTTTTTCAATTTTCTGAGCTTTGATGGCCCATAATATAGTTGGCATAGTGAAACTTGAAAAGAATACACACTATTCAGGCCTTGAAAAGTGGCATTCAGAATGCCAACTAAATCATGTTTCCTTGTCGTCTCTGATTTTTTTCTTATTCTACCAAATGAAAATCTGTATTATAAATGTAGAATTGTTGCTTTCAGTTCCATCAGTTTCCGTGGTTCAGTGCACTTTGAAGATCTATATAATTATTAACATAGTACTCCAACCTTCTGATAAATATTTGCATGGTATTCTATCTACATCCTTCTAAGTTTATAAAGATTATTTAACGTGTGTGGGTATTTTGTCTGCATGTATGTGTCTGTAGCACATGTGTTTAGGGCCCACAGGTTCCAGAAGAGGCCATCAGATTCTATAGGACTGAAAATACAGATGGTTGTGAGTCACATTGTGGGTGCTTGTCATTGTCCCAGGTCCTCTGGAAGAGCAGCCAGTGCTCTCAACTGCTGAGCCATCTGCCAGCCCCAATTCTTTTAGACTTTTAATTTATGAGTCTTAAACTTAAAATGAGTTCTTATAAATAGCTTATGCTTATACTCTTTTTTTTCTGGCCAATATGATAGTCTTTGCCCCGCCAGTAAAATTTAGAACTTTTGTAACTAATATGAATATCTAAGATTTAAATCTATTTCTTTTTCCCTTTTTCCCTGCTTTCTTTTAGAGTGAGTGTTATTTCAGTCCTACTGTTTGTATATTAATTCTATTTGTTATTAGAGATAGTTCAAAACTATACAATTTACACATTTAGCACAACCAAATACTAACATGCTATTTCATATGGTTATTTTAAAAAATTATTTTTCATTTTACATACCAACCCCAGCCCCCCTTCCCTCCCCTTCTCCCACCCCCTTCCATCTTTCCCATGCCCCATCCACTCCTTAAAGGGAATCCACTCCTCCTTCCTTGGGGGGTCAACAAAGTCTGGCATACCAAGTTGAGGCAGGACCAAGCCCCTCCCGCCTGTATCAAGGCTGAGTAAGATATCCCACTATAGGGAGTGGGCTCCAAAAGTCCAGTTCATGACTCTGGGATTAGGTCCTGGTGCCACTGCCAAGGCCCCCACAACAGATCAAGTCGCATAACTGTCACCCACATTCAGAGGGTCTAGCTCAGTCCCATGCAGGTTCCTCAGCTGTCAGTCCATAGTCCCTGAGCTCCCTCTAGCTCCAGTCAGCTGTCTCTGTGGTTTTCTCCATCATCCTCGTGCTCATATGCTCCCTCCTTCCTCACTTCAACTGGACTCCAGGATCTCAGCCCAGTGCTTGGCTCTGGGTCACTGCATCTGCGTCCATCAGTTACTGGGTGTAGGTTCTATGATAACAATCAGGATAGTCACTAATCTGATTAAAGGGGAAGACCCATTCAGACGCCCTCTCCACTACTGTTAGGAGTCTTAGCTGGGGTCATCCTTGTGGATTCCTGAGAATTTCTCTAGCACCAGGTTTCTCCTTTACCCCACAATGGCTCCCTCTATCACGATTTCTCTTTCATTGCTCTCCCTCTCTGCCCCTCCCCCAACTTCTTGATCTCTCATGTTCCTTTCCCCCACCCCCTCCCTACTACCCCCTCCCAGTTTACCCAGGAGACCTTAACTATTGTCCCTTCCTAGGGCCTTCCATGTGTGTCCCTCTTATGGTCCCCTTTTTTACTTAGCTTCTCTGAGGTTGTGAATTGTAGCCTGGTTATCCTTCGCTTTACATCCAATATCCACTTATATACACTGAGTATGTACTGTGTCTTTCTGAGTCTGGATTACCTCACTCAGGATGATTTCTTCTAGTTCCATCCATTTGCCTGTAAATTTCAAGATGTCATTGTTTTCTACGACTGAGTAATACTCCACTGTGTAAATGTATCACATTTTCTTTATCGATTCTTTGTTGATGAGCTTCTGTGCTGTTTCCAGGTTCTGGCTATTACAAATAATGCTGCTATAACATAGTTGAGCAAATGTCCTTGTGGTATGATTGTGTATTCTTTGGGCATATGCCCAGGAGTGATATTGCTGGGTCTTGAGGTAGACTGAGTCCCAATTTTCTGAGAAGCTGCCATACCGATTTCCTAAGTGGTTGTGCAAATTTGCACTCTCACCAGCAATTGAGGAGTGTTCCCCTTTCTCCACACCTTCTCCAGCATAAGCTGTTATCAGTGTTTTTTTTTATCTTAGCCATTCTGATAGGTATCTCAGAGTTGTTTTGATTTGCATTTCACTAGTGACTAAGGGTGTTGAGCAATTCCTTAAATGCTTTTTGGCCATTTGTG
Source organism: Cricetulus griseus (assembly GCF_003668045.3). NCBI lineage: Eukaryota > Metazoa > Chordata > Mammalia > Rodentia > Cricetidae > Cricetulus > Cricetulus griseus. The sequence continues at coordinate 261,648,457 of NC_048595.1, forward strand.
TTTCTTCTGTTAAGAATTATCTGTTTAGATCTGTACCCCATTTTTTTCCCTCTAGATTTTATTTAAATTAGAAATAATCTTATTTTACATATCAATCCCAGTTCCCTCTCCCTCCCAGCCTCCCATGCCCACCACCAACCCCCTATCCCATCCTCTTTCTGCTCCTTAGGGCGGGTGAGGCCTTCCATGGGGATCTTCAAAGTCTGTCATATCATTTGGAGCAGGACCTAGACCCTTCCCCGTGTGTCTAGGCTGAGAGAGTATCCCTCTATGGGGAATGGGCTTCCAAAGTCCATTCATACACTAGTTGTAATCCATTTTTAGTTGGATTATTTGTTATTTTGGTGTCTAGTTTCTTGAATTCTTTATGTATTTTGGAGATCGGCTGTGTCAGATGTGGGGTTGGTGCTTTACTGTCTTCTTACATGTCTTTTGATGAAAAGTGTACTGTTGTTACTTTTGTTCCTCTGACTGACAGTTTTTACTGTTGAGTTGTAAGACTTGTTTCTTTTTTTTTAATTTATTTATTAGTTCTAGTTAGGGAACAAGCTTTTTCACATGTAAGTCCCTTCTCCCTCTCCCTCCCCTCATCCCCATCCCTCCTCCCCCACCCCCAGCCTACCCCCACTCCATCCACCCACCACACCCCAGGCAGGGTAGGGCCCTCAACGGGGACTCTGCAAAGTCCACTAAATCTTCCTGTGCTGGTCCTGGGCCCTTCCCCATGTGTCCGGGCCAGAGTGTAACCCTTCACGTGGGATGGGCTCTCAGAGTCCCTTCTTGCACCAGGGAAAAATACTAATCCACCACCAGAGGCTCCCTGGAGTGCAGAGGCCTCCTTATTGACATCCATGTTCATGGGTCTGGATCAGTCTTTTACTGGCCTCTTGGACAGCATCTGGGGTTGATGTGCTCTCCCTTGTTCAGGCCACCTGTTCCTGTGGGTTTCTCCAACCTGGTACAGACCCCTTCGCTCTTCATTCCTCCCTCTCTTCAACTAAATTCCTGATTTCAGCTCAGTGTATATCTGTGGATGTGTGTCTCTGCTTCCATCAGCCACTGGGTGAGGGCTCTAGGATGGCATAAAGAGAAGTCATTAATCTCATTTTAGGGGAAGGGCTTTTAGGTTATCCTCTCCACCATTGCCTGGATTGTCAGATCGTGTCATCCTTGTAGGTCTCTGGAGATCTCCCTGGTTCCAGATCTCTTCTCAGACCTATAGTGGCTCCCTCTGATATGGTATCTCTCATCCTGCTCTCTTTCCTCTATTCTTCCCCCAACTCAATATTTCTGCCCCTCCATTTCCTCTCCTCTACTCCTCTTCTCTTGCTCTTATTGTAGCAGCTCCTTCCCCCCTACCCTCATGCTCCCAATTAGTTCAGGAGTTCATGCCACTTCCATTCCTGGGGACCATTTATCCCTTAGAGTCCTTCATGTTTCCTAGTTTCTTTGGTGAAGAGGATTATAGGCTGGTAATCCTTTGCTCTATGTCTAAAATTCATGTATGAGTGAGTACATACCATGTTTGTCTTTTTGTGACTGGGTTACCTCACTCACTTTTGTGAGTGGTTACCTCACTCTTCTAGTTCCATCCATTTGCCTGCGAATTTCAAAATTCCATTGCTTGTTTCTGCTGAGCAGTACTCCATTGTATAAATGTACCACATTTTCTCAATCCATTCTTCAGTTGAGGGACATCTAGGTTTCTGGCTATTACAAACAATGCTGCTATGAACATGGTTGAACATATGTCCTTGTTGTATGGACATGCACTATTTGGGTATATACCCGAGAGAGAAATGGCTGGATCTTGAGGTAGACTGATTCCCATTTTTCTGAGCAACGGCCATACTGATTTCCAGAGTGGTCTTACAAGTTCACACTCCCACCAGCAATGGAGGAGTGTTCCTTTTTCTCCACATCCTCTCCAGCATAGATTGTCATTGGTATTTTTGATTTTAGCCATTCTGACAGGTGTGAGGTGGTATCTCAGAGTTGTTTTGAGTTGCATTTCTCTGATGGCCAATGATTTTGAGCACTTTCTTAAGTGTCTTTCAGCCATTTCAGATTCCTCTGTTGAGAATTCTCTATTTAGTTCTGCACCCCACTTTTTAATTTCATTGTTTGGTGTTTTGGTGGCTAGCTTCTTGAGCTCCTTATATATTTTGGAAATCAGTCCTCTGTCAGATGTGGGATTGGTGAAGATCTTTTTCCATTCTGTGGGTGGTAGTTTTGTCCTACTGACTGTTTCCTTTGCCTTACAGAAGCTTCTCAGTTTCAGGAGGTCCCATTTATTAATTGCAGACCTCAATGTCTGTGCTACTGGCGTAATGTTCAGGAAGCAGTCTCCTGTGCCAATTTGTTCAAGGGTAATTCCCACTTTCTTTTCTAGAAGATTCAGTGTGGCTGGATTTATGCTGAGATCTTTGATCCATTTGCACTTAAGTTTTGTGCATGGTGACAGGTATGGATCTATCTGCAATTTTCTGCATGTCTGAATCCAATTGTAACAGCACCATTTATTGAAGATGCTATCCTTTTTCCATTGTATAGATTTTCCTTTGTCAAAAATAAGGTATTCGTAGGTGTGTGGGTCAATGTCAGGATTTTCAATTCGATTCCATTGGTCTATCTGTCTATTTTTGTGCCAATACCAAGCTGTTTTCAGAACTATGGCTCTATAGCAGAGCTTGAAGTCGGGGATGGTGATGCCTCCAGAAGATCCTTTATTGTAAAGAGTTGTTTTCGCTATCCTGGGTTTTTATTTTTCCATATAAACTTGAGTATTTTTCTTTCAATGTCTGTGAAAAACTGTGTTGGGATTTTGATGGGGATTGCATTGAATCTGTAGATTGCTTTTGGCAGGATTGCCATTTTTATTATGTTAATTCTACCTATCCAAGAGCATGGGAGATCTTTCCATTTTCTGGTATCTTCTTTAATTTCTTTCTTTAAAGTCTCAAAGTTCTTATTGTACAGGTCTTTCACTTTTTTGGTTAGTGTTACCCCAAGATATTTTATGTTGCTTGTGGATATTGTGAAAGGTGATGTTTCCCTGATTTCTTTCTCATTGGATTTATCATCTGTATATAGTAGGGCTACTGATTTTTTTTAGTTAATTTTGTATCCTACTACCTTGCTGAAGGTGTTTATCAGCCGTAGGAGTTCCCTGGTAGAGTTTTTCGGGTCACTAATGTAGACTATCATGTCGTCTGCAAATAGTGAAAGTTTGACTTCATCCTTTCCAATTTGTATCCCTTTGATCCCCTTTTCTTGTCTTATTGCTATAGCCAGAACTTCAAGTACAATATTGAAGAGATATGGAGAGAGTGGACAGCCTTGTCTTGTTCCTGATTTTAGAGGAAACGCTTTGAGTTTCTCTCCATTTAGTTTGATGTTGGCTATTGGTTTGGTGTATATTGTGTTTATCATGTTTAGATATGTTCCTGTTATTCCTGTTCTCTCCAAGATCTTTATCATGAAGGGATGTTGGATTTTGTCAAAGGCTTTTTCAGCGTCTAGTGAGATGATCATGTGGTTTTTCTTTTTCAGTTTGTTTATATGGTGGATTACATTGATGGATTTTCGTATGTTGAACCATCCTTACATCCCTGGGATGAAGCCTACTTGGTCATGGTGGATGATTTTTCTGATATGTTTTTGGATTCGGTTCGCCAATATTTTATTGAGTATTTTAGCATCAATGTTCATGACGGATATCGGTCTGTAGTTCTCTTTCTTAGTCTTATCTTTGTGTGGCTTGGGTATCAAAGTGATTGTAGTCTCGTAGAAAGAGTTTGGCAATATCCCATCTGCTTCTATTGTGCGGAACAGTTTGAGTAGTACTGGAATTAGCTCTTGTTTGAATTTCTGGTAGAATTCTGTAGTGAAACCATCTGGCCCTGGGATTTTTTTCGTTGGGAGGCTTTTGATGACTGCTTCTATTTCATTAGGGGTTATAGGTCGATTTAAACTGTTTATCTGATCTTGATTTAATTTTGGTAAGTGATATTTATCCAGAAAGCTGTCCATTTCCTTTAGATTTTGTGGAGTACAGGTTTTCAAAGTATGACCTGAAGATTCTCTGGATTTCCTCAGTGTCCGTTGTTATATCCCCTTTTCATTTCTGATTTTGTTAATTAGCATGCTCTCTCTCTGCCTTTTGATTAGTTTGGCTAGAGGTTTGTCTATCTTATTGATCTTTCTCAAAGAACCAACTCTTTGTTTCATTGATTCTTTGTACTGTTTTCCTAGTTTCTACTTTGTTGATTTCAGCTCTCAGGTTGATTATTTCCTGGCATCTACTCCTCCTTGGTGTGTTTGCTTCTTTTTGCTCTAAAGCTTTCAGTTGTTCTGTCAATTCTCTAATGTGACTTTCCTCCAGTTTCTTCTTGTGGGCACTTAGTGCTATGAACTTCCCTCTTAGCACTGCTTTCAGACTGTCCCATAAGTTTTGGTATGCTGTGTCTACATTCTCATTAAATTCTAGGAAGTCTTTAATTTCTTTTATTTCTTCAACCCAGGAATGGTGCAATTGGGTGTTATTCATTTTCCACGAATATGTAGGTTTTCTGCAATTCGTATTGCTGTTGAATTCTAGCTTTAATGCATGGTGGTCTGATAAGATACAGGGGGTTATTTCAATTCTTTTGTAACTGTGGAGGTTTGCTTTGCTGCCAACTATGTGGTCAATTTTTGAGAAGGTTCCATGTGGCGCTGAGAAGGAGGTATATTCTTTTGTGTTTGGATGGAATGTTCTATAGATATGTTAAACCCAGTTGGATCATAACTTTTGTCAGATCCTTTGTTTCTTTGTTAAGTTTCTGTCTGGTGGTCCTGTCTAGTGGTGTAAGGGGGGTGTTGAAGTCTCCTATAAGTGTGTGTGGTTTTATGTGTGGTTTGAGCTCTAGTAATGTTTCTTTTACAAATATGGGCGCTTTCGTATTTGGGGCATAGATGTTCAGGATTGAGACTTCATCTTGATGGGCTTTTCCTGTGATGAGTATGAAATGCCCTTCATCTCTTTTGATTGATTTTAGTTTAAAGTCTAATTTGTTAGATATTAGGATTGCTACTTGAGCCCATTTGATTGGAAATTTTTTTCCCATCCTTTTACTCTGAGGTATCGCCTGTCTTTGAAATTGAGGTTTCTTGTAAACAGCAGAAGGATGGATTCTGGCAAGACATGTTTCTTATGTCATTGTTTCGTCTTCCCCTCACATTGTCCCAGTGAAGTTCCCTGAAATCAGTCTTACCTTTAGCAGCCTTCACTACTCATTGAGTCTAGCACTATCCTCACTGTGGCAAGGACTAAGGACTAAGGTCCATGTGTTAGAAGGTAGCTTACAGTGTAAGGTAGGGTACTTTCCCAGCATGTGGGAGGCCCTGAGTTGGATCTCTAGGAGCAGAAAGGAAGGAGAGAAGAGAGGGCAGAAGGGAGAAAGTTAAGGAGGGAGGGAAGGGAGAACAGATAGGAAGGAGGAGGGGGTGGAAAGGACTTTGAACTATGGTTGAAACACCAATCATTCCCACCGTTCATGACATCCCTTCCTTTCTTCCTGCCATTCTTTTCCTATTGTTAGGCAATTTTCGGTCTAGATTTAGTTTTCTTTCTCTAGAGAGTGTTGCATCTTTACTTGATAGACAGCTGTGTTAATTGATGATCACCTGGAGTCTTATCTTATTTTCAAGCTTTGGTAGAGTTATATTGTCTCTCTTTGTAGAGGGAGTTTAGACCTACAGAGGCAAGACTCAGAGCCCAACTTATGTGTGGCCTTCTCTCTCTCTCTCTCTCTCTCTCTCTCTCTCTCTCTCTCTCTCTCTCTCTCTCTCTCTCTCTCTCTCTCTCTCTCCTCTCTCTCTCTCTCTCTGGTTTTTTTGAGATAGGGTTTCTCTGTGCAGCTTTGGAGCCTCTCCTGGTACTCGCTCTGGACACCAGGCTGGCCTGGAACACACAGAGATCCTCCTGCCTCTGCCTCCCGAGTGCTGGAAGGCCTTTTCTCTTTAGCTAATGAAAATTCCAATATCTGAGCTCTGTATAAGCTCTGGGCATCTGGCATTATGACCAACATGGATCAGGCTTCATCTTGAACTAGTAATCTGCCATGAAGAGAGGATCTAAGTGTGAAGCAGCCTGCCTCGTCAGATGTAATAGCTTACCATTGTGTGTGTTCTGCTGACCACGTTTTCGTTTTTATTAAAATCAAATATTCAACGATTAGCATCACCCAAGTCGTGCCACCACCTTTATTTGTTTACGAGACAGACCAGAAGATGATACTGGCCCATTACCCTTGACCTAGCCAACCCTCGACAGAAGACTTAATGATGCTATTTGGGATGCATTTCCTTGCTGCTTGGCACAGGTGGCTTTCTCATTGTTGCATAGACGGTGATGGGAACATCAGTTATTGTCAGGCAATGACTTCCAGGGCATCTTCGGAGTTGCCTGAGTGAAAGGGCAAATGATATGTAGTTAGATACTAAATGGGGAGTTCTTTTCTTTTTTTTTTTTTTTTTGACTCTAACATTTTTTCATTGTTACAAAACTATAACTTCACATGTCAATCCCATCTCCCTTTCCCCCTTCCCCCAGCTCCCCACTAGCCCCCCCTCACCCTCACCCCTCTGCTCCCCATAGAAAGCAGCTCCCTCTATGGGATCTACCCAAATTCCACAATATCATCCTCACCTGGCCTATGCCCTCCCCCAGGTGTTATTTTCAAAGCAAAAAAAAAAAAAAACTTTTCAACTGTTTCAAATCTCTCTGAGGCCTCCAAATATCACAAAAATTGATAACACAGGTCCTAATGAGATTCTATACTTATATAGCAAAGAAAGCATTCCTATTGCCATATATTTAATTATGGGAAATTCATAAAAATGAAATTAATGCTCAGTTGTTCATTTTCAAGAGTATGCAGTAATTACTAAATGGCAAAAAATGTGTAAGTGGTTATAGTATGGAAATTAATTCAGACATGAACCTTCAATCACTTTGGCTGAGTAATTTCAAAACTAGGACATTTGTGGGGTGAAAGGTAGCAGACTAATGTTCAAATGTTGATGGAATCTCAGAGTTAAAATAACCCTTAAATGACACAAGTCCAAAATGCATCTAGTGACCAAGCAACTGTTCTGACACTTCCACCAAATAATCAATCTTGGATATTTTCACCAATTTTATCCATAAGTAACTCTAGCTCTTAAAGTATTGACCTTACTATGTTTAACTCTGTGATCCCAAAACTCAAATCCATTAAGAGAATTAGCAGTGTATTATTTGCAGTGCCGCTATGGTAAACAGCAGAAGAGTGAGACAAACCCTATTTATAACAGTTTGCTTCCATTTGTAAAAGTGATTTCTCTCACAGTACTTTCACACTCTACTGTTATAGAGTTATATAGTCTGACCAATGGTCTGACCCAAGTGACACTAAATCTGAAGTCTCTAGCTCTTTTTACATTTTTAGTCTTGTACCTAGAACAATACCCTACACATAGTTACACTGGCCGTTTGATGTTGATCTTGAGAATATAGATACAATCTAGATAAAAGTTTATGGAGGTGGGGGAAGGATTGGTCTAGACTTATAAAGTTACAAAATATAGACTGTTAAATCTGGGCCCTGTTACTAATTTAATGACAGCGGTGTTTGAATTCCAGGGTTTAATTTTTCTTGCTAATATTAAATGTCAGTTAGAGCTCATATTGATGATAGCCAATACCCATAACCTCAGTTGTCAAGATGAGTGAACTTCACCTATTGGGTGACGTCTCTTTCCCATTACAGGCAGCACTGGAGCTCAGGCCTGATTCTAGCCCAATCGAAGAATCTCCTCCTTCCACTGGAAACCTCCTTGGCTGGGTCCCAAACCGAAAAGGCATAATTCACTGAAATCCTGGGGTACAAAGTTAAAATAAAGATGGCGTTTATCTTCCAAGATAAGTTGACATTTTAATGTTATAGTTTTGTTACATGTGTACAAAAAAGTTCAGAAGGTAACACCTGAAAAAAATCTGTAAAATACTTTATTATACAAATATCCTTTATAAACAATTTAAAGTCTTATAACAAATTCAAAATAACTCCAAGTAGTATAAGCAAACTATGCCAACTTTGTGGTTAGCCTGTGTTAACAGTGGTATCTCTATTGTGGGGCAAGAAAAGATCAAATGGCCTTCCCATGATATTGAAATCAGCAAGCTTGAGTCTTCATTCTTTATCCTTCTATGCCTCTCCACTACTGTAAGCTTTCTTTGAGTAGAATTTCATGCCTGTCCAGACACCTTTAGATAATCCTCTTGTTCCTGTAACCATTTAGTCCACCCAATCTATGTTACAGTGTGTTAGTTAAGCAATTGGCCTTGGGAGAGCTGGGTTGACAAGATAACATTACAATGAGTCATCCCAACATCGTGATCTTAGTGAAAACACTTGTCTATATTACCAAGGGTAATGATAATATCTGACACATAGTAAGGGCTCAATCAGTGATAACTATTATTATTTAGTGGATGCCAAGCATTAGTAAACACATGGGTAAATGGGAGACATTAAGTATATACATACACATATACAGATAAATTATTACCTTTTATGTCCTGTGCCTGGAACTCTCAACCTCCCACTACTCCCACCTTTCACTTGCTAGAGTGGATTCACTGGCTAAGTTTGAATTTACATTTCCCTTTCTTAGAGAAAGAACTCTTCCATAACCCTTATTGCTAGGTCTTTATAGAACTCTCTCTTTTTCTTTTGTAACAGTTAGTTTTCTAATTCAGGATTTCTCAACCAGGATGTTGTGGACACTTGAGATCTCATGATTCTAAACTGGAGAATGTTAGATTGTCATAGGCATTGGAAAATGTTCTTCAGTATTCACCCACTAAATGTCAACAACAACCTTCTCCCAGTGTTTTGACAGTTTGAAAAAGAAAGGAAGGAGGGAGGGAGGGAAGGAGGGAAGGAGGGAAGGAGAGAGAGAGAAGGAGGGAAGGAGAGAGAGAGAGAGAGAGAGAGAGAGAGAGAGAGAGAGAGAGGGAGGGAGATTTCCAAGTATCTCTTAGTAGAGAGAGAAGCAAAAATTCTCCCTATTGAGAAGCACTGCCCTAATTATTTTAATAAATGCTTTAAATGTCCTCAACCATTCTTTGTCCATCTTTGTCACCATTTAATCCTTTATAGCTAGAAGAGTTTGGGCACACAATGGACATTTAATAACTCTATCTTGAATAAATTTACATGTCTTCAAATATTAATACACAAGGGATAGGAAACATGAAAATATCTTTCAAGTATTTCTTATGCCTACTTTTCTATTCATAATAAATAAGTATTTATTGGAAGTAATAATAAAACTAAATTATTAAGTTCTAAGAATTTGATTAATAGACTGTGACTATTATCAAGAAAGAGGATTTTACTCAATGATAATCTTGTATAAACACAATCACCTGTGGTTTAATATAACTCTCTGTGTAATTTAGATAACATTAATCTTTAGCTACCATGCTCAAGGAGACATAGACTTACCAAAATAGGCCAAGTCTGATTCCTGTAGAGGTGAATAAATCAATTGCTTCAACTGACTTTCCATAGAAGGCTAGACTTGCCAAAGGAATGTTGATCAATGTTCCAGTGACACCAGAAATTATGACATCAGAAGATTCTTTCACATAGCTTCCTGCCTGCTAATGAATGAAACATATCAGTTTGTGGCTTTGCTAACAAGATGACTGTTCAAACAAAGCATGTTAGCATTTTCTTGTCACTGCCTTACTTTCAACATTACATATCTTAATCTATGAAGACATATAATTAATCAACCTGCATAAAATCACACTCCAGATTCTTCCCACATTATACACTATTTCCTCTTCCTCATTACCTCTCAGATTTCCTATGAAAATCAACAGCAAGTCATCCAGTCTGTTTACACCATTCTCCCACATCAGAATCGTGAAACTCAGACCCAGGCTCTCTGTGTCTCTGCCCTTGGTCTCAGCTAAAAGGCTCAAAAGAGATTCTGTATCTCTTCTTGCCTGGAATTCTTCACATCCTAGGCCCTTTATTGTCATGCCTAGCCCATCTCTTTTCCTGTTTCATCCAGACAGCCTTGAAATCCCCAAAGGAAGGGAATGACGGTTGCTAAGGGAAGACTCCATTTTGTACGCTCTTGTTATTCTAGTTCCTTGTACTAGAGTTTATTTTCTTCTAATCCTATCCTTAGGACTCCTCCTTATCCCACAGATGCTTCACTCAATGTCTGTCCTATTTTGAAGTTCTTTATTTTAACCCTTAAGCCAGACAGTAATCTACATATCTACATATGGTAACTACATATTATACTCAGTCCCCACTGTTGTGCTTCAGACTTTAAGTTAAAGAAAACTGGCATCTTATCTAGGAATGAAGTTTATGTTGGGTAAAAATCTTACCTCTATCTTCTTTCTCTTTCGAGGGTTATCTGTAAATATATTGATCACAATTTCATCTTAGAGAAAACTAAGGTTAACATACTGTGTCACAGTCACACAACTAAAATTATTGCTGCCCGCTGTTAGCTAACACATGACTAACATCTAGCCAGTTTCTTAAGATGGCAAAAAAAAGTTTAAGTTGCTGTTTTTGAGATAAGGTAACAGTGGAAAGATGATGGGTTTTGGGCATCAAAAATGGGTATGAATTTTGACAAGATGTTAGCACTGAAATGCTAAGCATATCACCAAAAGTTTATATGTAAAATAGCACTAAAACCACAAAGTAAAGTATCTTCAAGGCTGTTATTCTTTAAGTCCTTTTAGTACCATTTTAGTGGTTTGTCAAAGATTTTGTCATCTCCTGAGCAGACTTGCTCCAAATTTGACAGTTTTATTTTCTTTTGATTGCTTTAAGTACTTTCCAAGTTTTGCTCCACTATTTCCTGGCTTTCATTTTTTACAGTAAGAAGTCTGATATGGCCAGGTGTGCTGGCACATGCCTTTAATCCCAGCACTTAGGAGGCAGAGGCAGTCAGGTCTCATGAGTTCAGGCCAGCCTGATCTACAGAGTGAGTTCCAGGACAGCCAAGGCTGTATAATCAAACCATCTCTAGAGGGGAATGAACTCAGATATTATCCTTTGTATCTCTTGTTTACTCATGCTCTTGTTTACCAAATTTTTTTTCATTTGTGGCCCTCCCTTGGTCTGTTTTAACAGACTGGATTTTTTTCCCTAGTTACAGATGTCATCTTTGTATACTGGGAAGTATTACCAGACAATGAAAATTTTACATTGCTGAATACTTTTACTTTTAGTCTTCCAAGTTCTTTTAGATTTTGGTCTGGAACACAGAAACACAGCTTCTGGAAAATTAGCTTTATGTTTTCTTAAGCTACATCATGAGAGTCTTTTGTTAGGACTAATCTGTCTCTGCTACTTAATGATCTAAGAATTATAAGAAGCCTTTGCTCAAGATGTTGTGGGTGTAAATTGGACCCAACCGTGTGAATTAATCTGCTATATGGAACACTAATTGGCATTTTAAAAACAGAAGACATCCTGAGTTGGGGATGTAGCTTGGTGGTAGAGCACCTGACTGGCATGCACAAGGCCCTGGGCTCAATTCCAGTACTGCAAGGAGAGAAGGAGAAAAGAAAATCCAGTCATTCACAACAACATGAAGGAGCCTCTGGAAGACATCATGTTAAATGAAATACACCAGGCACAAAGAGACATGCACTACATGTCTCACTTATGTGTGAGAGCTAAAGGGTTAAGGAGGAAAGTAAAATGGTGGTTATCAAAAGGGAAGGAGATGGGAAGTAAAGAGATCTTCAAAGGGCATAAAGTTTCAGTAGGCTGAAAAGGAAATTTTAGAAATCTACTGAATAGCATGATGATTATAGTTAATGTGTTCTAACTTCCAAGTTGATAATAAATTTCAATAATATTTAACTTAATAGTATTCTCACTATTAAAAGGGTAAGTATATGAGGTAAAATATGTGAATTTTATCATCCCATAATGTAAACATATACCAACTGTATCCAGTAAATATGTACAATTATTGTTCATCAATTTAAAATAAACCAGCAATAGACCAAAAAGGGCAACCCATCAGCCTAGGTAACACCCTAGACAGCCCTGAGTAACATTGTAGTATGCAGAAGATGAACATTTACTCTTAGATAGCACTGAAATGTTAAAGCTGATTGTGTCTCCAGTATTAACAAAGTTTAGCCTGGTCTGTACAGAGTTAGGTCCAAACTTAGGTACTACTACAAGCCACTACACATTACTCATCAGCAGGGTTGACAAGAATCTGTTATTGAAAGTTTAAAGGGTAGTGACCCATGTTTGTCATAGGAGAGGAAACGTCTCCTTTTTGAGGCAGGGTCTCACTGTGTAGCCTTGGCTGGCCTAGAACTCACTCTGCAGTACACACTTGCCTCAGACTCAGAGATTCACTTGTCTACCTCAAAAATGCCAAAATTATAGGTAAGTGTCACTATGGCCAGAAAACTGTAATCACCTGTAATTCAGATCATTGAGCTAAGGACTTAAGTGCTACAAAGAGAGGGCTGGAAGACAATCTTACCAACACGGTGTCTGCTACTGACTGTCAAGTTACACGAGAGATGGATTCAGAATGGCAGTGTACAAGAGTAAATGTGGATAGGTGACCACAAAGTCAAATTGTATTAAAATGGCAACTTGGGAAGCCATAGAAATAGAATTTCCTCTGAACATATTTTATTCTCCTTACAACCCTGTAGAGGTTTTTCAGTGACACCCAGTACTGAATGTATTAGATTGTGGCTTCTTAAACTATGGGGTCATGTAACCAAATGAAACATTTGACAGCCATCCATGGTTTCTAAACACACAACAATCAGAACTTGATTAAAGATAAAATATATAATGAACTTGTCAAGTATCTGGCAGTGCTTGTCTATCTTGTGCCATGTAATCTCACTGTAGCCTTGGTTCTGAGCACACACACACACACCATGCACACTTTGCATTACAGACGCCATCAAAACACACCATGCAGAAACACCTCAGCTCAGGTTTGAGACTGTAGGTTATCAATTGTAGTGTCTGTACTGTATGTGCAAAAATCTTCCTGCTTCTTGTAGAAACACAGTGGTTTAATTATACAGAACAATGACTTTTAATATTTTCCTACTGTCATCCCTCAGCATGTATCAATAAGTATATTTTTGGATTGAACCATGTCAAAATATTTGACTTCTAAAACTAATGTTTCGTTTTCTGACTTTAGTTTCATTTTTTTGAAAGTAATCAAATGAATTTTGCCTTGAGATTGGGATAGAATTTCTAGTAATTGACTAAACACCACAGATGACTATAAAGATGTGCCCTCTTATAGAGCAATCAAAGCAGCCTAATTGGTTTTTCTTCATCTGACTCCTTTTTTCTTTCCCAGAGACCCAGAGGATTATTTGTTCTGAAAACTGAATAACTTAACCAAAGTATAGTTATTGATGTTGATTGCTCTATAGAAATACTGTGGAATGCAGTGTACCCTTTTGACTTTTTTTTTCATTGTTTTATACCATTAAGTGTATTTGTCTTTGTGTACTCTGTGTTCTCTATTTCCGGGATATTTATTAATCTTATGCTGAGCCATTTTGCCTCCCCCATGAATATTATTTTAATAGCTTAAAAAATGTCACCTTCCCCTCAGTATTCTCTGTGATTACTTCAAGACGTTTCTCTGTATCAGCAATTTGATTTCATTCCTCCAGTCTGCTTTTTCCATGATTTTAAAACTTGTCCATTAGCCCTTAAAGGTGGTTTTGTCTCTAATTGGTTTCCTTGTTTCTTTTATCTCAATCAGCCTGTATTTTTCAACACACTATTTTAGTATCCGGGTACCCTATCTTTACACTTTTCAACAGTGCAACACACTTAGATTCTCTGCTCTCCTCCTGAGGTCAGATTTTACCTCATGCCAGGCACCTCGTTCATCTTAGCATGCCGTCTCCCTTCCTCCCTCCTTCTCCATTTCTCTTTCCTTCCTTTTACATCACCTGTCCACATGACTATGGATGACTTTCTTTTGCTGATATTTGACATGTAAAATCTTGATGACTCTATTTCTTGTATATATTAATCATTTATTACTCTGATACAATTGGACCCCAAAACCTCAATGACTTCATACAAAAAAAAAAAAAAAGTTCTTGCTTGTATGACTGGAGACAACCTGCCATTAAGCTGTTTCCATCCTGGCTCATCTAAATGTGCCTGCCCTAAAGTCCTGGTGTGACTCCTCACCTGTCGATTAAGCAGAAACATCTGATTCACTCCAGACTGACGTTTTTGGCGAAACTCGTAAGGACTTTCTTACAACTCCTTGCTGTTGTGTGACTTCTGGAGAATGACGGGAACTACAGCATGGGCAGAGCTCTGCAAAGACCAGAGTACCAAGTGAGTTGGCATCTGAATCTACTGATTCAACCTAATTATAACACAACTTACACATTTGTCTAAGTTTTGCAAATTTTGGAAGCCCCAGATTTGAGGATTTCAACATTAAGACCCAAAGAGTCTCACCGTACCTTCACCACTGACTGTGTGCTTCCCAACAAGCAGGTAAGAGTAAATCCAGCAATTTCAATTTTTTTTTCTTGACTAAAATCTTCCCCTTAATTACAAGAGATGTAACACAGGTGTAAAACATCCAAACAAAAATATGGAAAGGCCTCAGCAATATAAACAACCCACTACAACTTCAAACTTCACATCTTTCAAAGATGTCTAACAATTATCACTTATCTTGGTGGCAGAATAAGGTGTTCTAACCAATCCAACGTTGTGGCTCAGATCACAACACATTAAGAGTAAGTATAATTTAACTCTTGCTAAACCAAGACTAAAGGTTTTGTAGTTTCTCCGAATTTTTTTTGCGGAAAAATATTAATTTCACTAAAGTACTAAAGTTCCTGAGGATTTGTGTGTCTCTGTGTGTGTAGAAGCAAAAGTGAACATGAAGTTTTCCTTCATCATTCTTCCTCTTGCTTTTTAAAGACATTGTTTCCAGTCGGACCTGCAGTTCACAGATTCAGCTGTACTCCAGGGATCCTCCCTTCTCCACCCTTCCAAGCCCAGGGGTATAGGCTCCTGGTTTCTTTGTAAGTGAGGGGGACCTGCATTTAGGACCCCATGCTCCTGTGGCAGGCATTTTATTGACTTGGCCATCTCTCCAGCCTAAGTTCTTAATTTAGTTCTTAATTTAAATCTCTTAATTTATTTAGCAAAAATTCAGTTTCTGGAAATAACCGATTTTTTTCAAACTTTGCAATCCCCACTTTTTTACAAAGCCCATCTACATAGCACATACATCAAGTGCCATAGCTTTGAGGCCATCTGATTTTTTTTATTTTTTTTTTAAGATTTATTTATTGTGTATTCAGTTATTCTGTCTGCATGTCAGCCTGTAGGCCAGAAGAGGCCGCCAGATCTCACTACAGATAGATGGTTGTGAGCCACCCTGTGGGGAATTGAACTCAGGTCCTCTGGAAGAGCCACCTCTCCAGCCTCTGAAACCATCTGTTTTATCTTACATCCTTGTTCACTGACTATTTCTGCTCTCTCTATCAGTGCCACATATTGTAGGTCCTATCTTTTGAGTACATCGTGTATGTGTGTTCAATTTCACTGCCGGCTGTCTGAAGCTGGGTTATATCTAATTGTTTTTGGATTCTCCAGAAACCTTAAAAGTTAGTTTGAGATTGGCCTCTAAAAGCTGTGCCATATGGCCAGGCTGTTCCCGGAAAAGCCTATTTGCCTGGGGTTTCTCTGAGCTCCTAGACGTTCGTTTTCGGTTAGATAACGACACTAGGGCAACACCCCGAAGAATCTGACCCACGGCCCTGGCTGTCAGGACTGTGAGCCTCTCATAGTCCAAGATCAGTTTTAAAGACTTATTTAAAGCGCCACTCCGAAACCTAGTTACCCCTCCGTTACCAGGGCCTCCGGTGCTGCAGATGCCCCAGGATGATGACAAGGCAGCTAGGATTTACCTGCCGAGGCCCAGTCGCTATGGTAACGGCTAGCTGCAAATGCGCTTGCGCGGAAACCCTGCGTCGGGCAGAAACGGAGGCTTAACGACAGTGGGTACTTGCGGCGGCGACGTGACTTACGGCCGCCCCTAGCTCGAATGGGAGCGCGGGAGTGCGGGCGGGCCGTCGGGAGAGCGAGCGCCTGCTGGTCCGCCGGCCGGGATGACCCAGTCGGTGGTCGTACAGGGTGAGCTGCCCCTCCCCATCCCCCGGGTCACCGCGGAGCCCCGTCACCTGTCGTCTTCCTAATGTCCTCCTCTCTCTCCCTCGCCGCTCGCCGCAGTCGGGCAGTGCGGAAACCAGATCGGCTGCTGCTTCTGGGACCTGGCGCTGAGGGAGCACGCTGCGGTCAACCAGGTACCCGCGAGCCCTGAGCCCTGAGCCCGCCACAGGGCCTGCCAGCAGAAAAGAAGAGTTCACCTGAGCTTTGCGGAGGGGCCCTGGCTGAACTGCACCTCGCTGTGTAGACCGTGCTGGTCTCGAACTTGCAGCGATCCTTGTGCCTCTGCTTCCCAAGTATCGCCACTACCGTGCCCGGCTCACTTGAGCGATTTTATCTGCACCATAAGTTGCATTTTTATGTGTTCCGTACGTTGTGTTGCATAGGATCTTCTCATACGGAACGTAGCTAATTTCTTTTTAGAGCCATGTTGCTGTCAGTCACAGGCAGAAGGCACTGGCCAAAGAGGCTGGCCTGAAGTTTCCCCAATTCTCAGCGGTCTTCCTTACTTTCTTTTTTAAGTTGTTTTCGAAGGGCAGTGGGTACTGTAGGTGAAAGTACTATAAAATAGATAACAAATCAAACAGTCAAGAATCCCAAGAAATTCTCACTTGGTTTACCAGCTGTAGGGCATAGTTTTTTCATCACTAGAATTTAATCGGGAGTTTAAATTGTACTCTTTAAACGCACTTGGAAGAACTGACCTAGGTTTCTTTTTCTAAGGGCCCTTTCAGTGTTGTAGAATTACTAAAATTGAAAGGACTGCAGGGAAAATAAACTTAAATGCTCTGTTTGCTTTGTTTCTAGAAAGGAATTTATGACGATGCAATAAGCAACTTCTTCAGGAATGTGGATACCAGGTAAGGGATGAGAGCCTGCCTCGACATTGAGTCCTTCCTGTCCTGTCATCTTAAAGGGTCCAGGAAGCAGTCCCCAGCTTCGATGGTGTGGGTTCTGTCTGCTGTTCGGATTGAAAGCCTATTCTCATGTCACATTTTCATATCTGCCTACCAGCAGGCTTCCTTGACAGGCTTTGGTGAAAAATCAAAAAGTTCCTTTAAAGAGACTCCATTAACTTTGAAATGAAGTTTCAAGTAGAGAAACCTGTAATTTTCACTGAGGATACCTTGTCTTGTGTCAAGGAATGGGGGGGGGGTAATGGGGGTGTGAAAGATTATTTTGCTGATTACTTGACCCTAGCACAATTTATCTTAACCTGTGGGTTGGGACCCCTTGGTGTTGAACAACCTTTTCACAAGGGTCCTGTCAAATATCCTGCATTTCAGATATGAACATTTCAATTCATAACAGTAGCAAAATTACAGTAACAGCAAAAATAATTTTATGGTTGAGGGTCACCACAACATGAGGAGCTCTATTAAAAGGTGGCAGCATTAGGAAGGTTGAGAACCACTGTCATAGAATATGCTGAAAAGAAACAAATGTGGAAACTGACCACACCATGTATCACTTTTTGTTTAATATAAGATATATGTATTATAAGTCTTTTACCTAAAAGAGTAGTTTGAGATATGCCCGTGGGCTTTTAATGTTAAATCATTAAATTTATTCATTTTTCAGAATGTTCTATAAAACCAACTGTGGTGGACTTGTGCTGACAACTACAATTAATATCGGGCTTTGTTCCGATTTGGTAGAAATTTAGTTTGAATTTGTTGACTAGGTGTTGGAGTTGTTATCTTCCCGGGAAACCTGCCTGGTCTTTGTTTTGTTCATGAATCCCAGAGCCCCATGTTCAGGCTCACAACTGTACCTCTGCTCTCTGGTGCAGTCACATTAGTCAAATTTGAAGAAATGGGAGGTTAAACAGTGGAAAGTCATTGTCAGTGGTGGACAGTATGAACTCTGTCCAGAGAATCCTTTTGCATCATAAGCACATTTTGGGGGGAAAAAGCTACCAAAGCTACATATTAATCAGAAGGTTATTTGGAGGCATGGTATCAGAATAAGGATTAAGGTGAATTTCCATAGCGGCAGGAAGAGCAGTTGTTATAGGGAGATAGGCTGTCTTTTAGACAGATTCTCTTATTTGGAGCCCAAAATACCCTCTCCCTCAGACACTTGTTCTCAGATTTGTCTGTGTAATCGTCCCTTCACATGTTTCCCTTGCTGTCTCGATTCCACACCTTCCTGTTTTGATAGCCGAATCTTGTGTTACTGCAAACGTTAGTGAAACTATAGAGGAGACCATGAGAGAAGACGAGTGAGCAGGCAGAGGTGGGGGCAAAGATGACGTGTGACAACAGGAAAAAAAGCTTTAGGGATAGGAGGGCATAGAACTGGGGAGATAACAAAAATTTGAGAAATGACATAATGAAACCAAGTTCCTTACAAGTTAATAAAATAAAATTTATTACAGAGCTGACACTCTTAAGATTGAGATTTTGTTCTTAAGAAGGTTGTTATGTAATTCTCGTCTACCTTGTGGGACATATACTTTTCAATGAAAACATCCATATTTCCTCCGTCTGGAGTTTGGAGAGGGGGAAAGGTGTGGGTATCCTACCCTTCCTTCTGTGCCGTTGGTACCAGCCTCTGTTCCACAGGCTTAGTACCCAAAACTCCTTTTGAAAACTGCTACCACAACTTTGTGTACACCTGCTTTCCAAATGATCCTTTTTCATAGCACTAGAGAAATATAGCAATAATAGAGGTTGTCATGAAAAACCAGATAGCAGATACTTGGACACTGTTGAGAGCATAAAATTGTGTTGCGGGCACTCACCTGCCTTCATGGATAATAGGCACATGAAAGAATGATGCGGCTATATTTAAACATATTTCTGCTTAGCAAAACAGGCAGCTAATTGGAGTTGGCCTGGGGATTACAGTTACTTACTATTGGCCTGTAGTGTCTGTGTTTAACCAGCTCCTCATCTAGTCTCTGGTAAATTATTGACCCGTACACTATGCTTATTCCTAGATTGTAGTATTTTCGCTAAAAATGCTAGAAATGCCCTGAGTGGTATGAAATGCTTGTATCAGTTGATGGGCTTGGCTGCAGCAGAATACCTAATTAACATTAACGTAAACAACAACAACAAAAAAGATACCCACTTACCTCACAAAACTAGAAAAGAGATGTTCTTGGTGTGGAGAAGTTGCTTAAAGACACAGATACAGAGGCAGGCAAGTTGGTTCAGCAGGTTCAGGTGAGGCTGTGTGCTGCCGAGCAGAGGACTTGAGTCTGAGTCCCCTGGACCAGTATGGTAGAGGGAGAAAGCTGCCTTACTGTGTAAATGAAAGCAGACACTACCAGCCCTGGAAAATCTTATGACCCATTCTCAATTTCTTTATGTTTCAGAGTGGTCAGTGATGGTGACAGTATTTCCAAAGGAAGAATATCTTCTTTAAAAGCACGAGTAAGATCCATATTCTGGGATTCTCGCTTTGTAACATGGCAGTACAATTTGAGTTAATTGTTTCTCTGCAAGTTTGTTTTTCTCTTCTTGTTGTTGGTTAGTAGTCTTTGACTATAAGGAAAAGAAAGGTTAGCCAGGCAGTGGTGGTGCACACCTTTAATCCCAGTACTCAGGGGGCAGAGGCGGGAGGATCTCTGTGAGTTCAAGGTCAGACTGATGATGTACAGAGGGAGTTCCAGGACAGTTGGGGTTACACAGAGAAACCCTGTCTCAAAAAAGAAAAAAAAAGAAAGAAAGGCAGTGTAAAAACTTTATAAGGAACTGAGGTGCTTGGGTTAGACCTGGTATTAGAGGCTGAGAGACCAGTGAGTAGCAGGGTGGCACCTGAAGACTTTCTGTGTGATCTCTGCTGTCCCTGGAAAGCTAAACTGAAGGGAGAGATCACGTGTGTGCAAGTTAGCACAGTTAATGAATGCAGAGAACAGTGGGGGAAGCTAAACACCAAGTTATGGTGGACTCAGCAGTGATCATAGCCACACAACACCAAGGAAATGGAAGCACTTTCTCAGTGGCAGCCAGAGGCTGCAGGAACGTGCTCATTTATCCTTTCCTAGTAGTGCCCAGTGGGTACCTTCCCCCTGCGCACTGATAAGGTGATAAGGAAGCTCAATTATGTGCAGAGCTGGCATCCCAGAGTTTAGCAAAAAAGAAACTATGGCATCTAGACTAATTACACATAGTGTCTTGGGCTACAGACACAGAATGTTGTCTGGTTACTGCCATGTAGCTCTGGAAGTGAATATAGACTTCTGTATTCCTGGAACAGTTTTGATTGCAGCCTGGGGATGCCTAAGCGAAGAATCAGAAATGCTCTGGACATATAATTAGCTCCTGAAGGTCAAGGAAACCAGGGGCTTGTTGTGTCTAAGGAAAGATCAGAAGAGCTAAGTGAGTTACTAGGACAGTGATGATTCTACAGATGCCACTTCAGCTGGGGCCAAATCCCAGTAAATGCACTGCCTGTTGTTTCCCTTGCAGTCAGGTGGTGTGGCTTACTCAGCTGTAAACGTCCATGCACCATATCAAGTCTGGTTTGGAACATGACCAATATAATTGTTTTATTATCTTTTACAATTTATAATCCTATAAATGTTCAGTCAAGACTCTTGTTGGTACAATGTCTGCATTTAGGGTAAAAATTGCATATTGTTCAGTATGTCCTTGAAAATCTCTAAAATTAACAATGCACTCCCCTATATAGTCTGGTATAAAAGAAACAGAGCACTTTTATAAAACATAGTTGTAGGGACTGGAGAGATAGTCAGTATTGGCAGTGTTTGCTCTTGCAGAAGACCAGAGAGCAACACCTAGGTTTGCCAGTCAACAGCTGCCTGCAGCTCCAGCTCCAGGAGGACTCCAGCACCTCTGGCCTCTTCGGGACGCAGTCATGTATACACACACATACACACAATCAAAAAAACCCTTTCTTTGGGAGGGGTGTTTCGAAACAGGGTTTCTCTGTATAACAGCTCTGGCTGTCCTGGAACTCACTCTGTAGCCCTGGGTGGCCTCAAACTCACTGAGATCCACCTGCCTCCTGAGTGCTGGGATTAAAGGTGTTCACCTGTACTGCCCAGCAATAATAAATCTCCTCCCCCCAAAAAAAAGTTACATGGGGCTGGAGAGATGACTTCGAGGTTTTAGAGCACTGTCTGCTCTTCCAGAGGACCAGGGTTTGATTCCCAGAATCTACATAGCAGCTCTGTTGCAGAGGATTTAGTGCCCTGTTCTGGCCTCTGCGGGAACTAGTCATGAACATGATACACAGACATGATACATGCACCCATACACAAAAGTAAAAGTAATAAATTAAAAAACTAAAACCTTCTAGTACCCTGCTTCAGTCTCCTGAGTGCTGAAATTACAGCCGTGTGTCACCATGCCCAACATCTTTGAAAAAGATGTTTTAAATAGTTACAGTCTTTGAAACATAAGGCATTATGTGTGCGTTGTATATCTTTGTCTTTGGGTTTCTATTGCTGTGACAAAACACCATGACCAAAAGTAATGTGGGGAGGAGAGGGTTTGTTTCATTTACATGTCCACATCATGGTTCATCATGGAAGGAAGTCAGGGCAGGAACCCGAGGTAGGAACCCCGAAGTAGGAACTGAAGCTGCTTACTGGCTTGCTCCTCGTGACCTGCTCCGCCTGCTTTCTTACACTATCCAGGGCCCCCTACCCAGGCATGGTGCCACCTACAGTGCGGTGGGCCTTGAGAAAATGAAGACATTTTCTCAATTATGATTGATTCCCTCCTCCCCTATATGTCTATGTGTCAAGTTGACAAAAACCAATCAGCACAGTCTTAAAATAGGAAGCAAGTTAATTACACAAATTGGCAGAATTTACATGTTTGTAAATTGTAACTCCATTGTAGTTAGCACTCTAAACACCAAACTTAGGGGCAGTGTAGGTTTGGCTCTACCACTTACTAGCCAAGTGTTTATACCATTGTGTGTTTGGGTCAGAGAAGTGTCTAAACAATGGCATGGAAGAGCAGGAGCAGAAGGAGCTGCTATTTCAGACCATGACTTTTAAATGACTAGGCCCAGACACATCTTTATTCATCAGGATAGGGACCATTACAATCAACACATTTTTTGCCAGTGAGAAGTTACGTGTGTTTTTCCTCTATTGTAAAATCCATGCTTTGGGGTTTGGCAAACTGTTGGAAAGCATTTTCTGCATCTTTTTGGTTGTGGAAATATTTTCCCTACATAAAGGTAAAGGATACTAGAAGGAGCAGGAGATGGTTGACACATATGGTGGGAAAGGCAGAATTTAATAGCCCGTTCATTCAGCTTTTGAAGCATTGGTTGTGACAGACATGTGGTTGGGTTTATCATAGAAAAGAACTGGACCGTTTCTGTTGACTAATGGCAGCTTCAGGCATTGCATTTTCAGTGCATCCCATCTGTATGCAGAGCTGTAATAGTTTCTCTGGGATTCAGGAAGATGTGGATGAGACCGCCAGCCGACAAACAGTAGTGAATATGTGTATGTATGTGCGCACACACATGTGCATGCAAGCACGTAAGTTTGGCTTTAGAAAGCGTTTTGAAATTTCTCAGTCCACATCAATCTAGAATGGTTTGTTGTTGCCTAGGATATAGGATAAGAGAGGACAGTAGTTCAGAACCACAGTTTGTTTCATTTTGAGCAGCTCATGAGGCACCCAGTATTCAAGCTTATTCACCTTCCAGTTTGTTTTAAATGCTGAATGGCCAACATGGTCCACATTCAAGTATTTGGCAACTTTTCTTTGGAAAGTAAAGAAGAAAATAGGTGGAAGGAGCATATAGTCCTGTTAAACCATTCCTGCTCACATTTGCTGTCCTTTAATTTTATCTTTTATATTATTTCTTAATGTAGATGTCTCCCATGTCAGTGTAGTCAGTTAATGAATTTGACTTGTCCTCTCTAACATCCTCCCAGTGCCTTGACCTTAGAAGTTAACTTACTTGAACTGGACATTTCTCGGCCATAATCGTTCCATTTTCTTCCTAGTGAGCAAATGCATTGATACATCCTACATTTATTTAAAAAAAAAAAAATTCTGGCCAGGATTGTCTTCTAGGATTTCTAAGACCCTGTTAAAAATCCTTCAGTTGAAAGGATTATTGGGTTCCTTTGTCCTCCACTGGCACCTTTTGGAGTAGAATTTAAGAGTTTAGAATCTACTTTTTAACTGGGTTCCATCTTTCTAAGCTGGATAAAAGTTTTTTTTTTTTAATTCTTAAATAGATTCCATAAAGGAAAAAGTTAATTAACCTCAAATGGTGAAAAAGAACAGTATAACTTGCAGCTCATGGATTCTTGAATTTATACTTACTAGAGAAAATATGCTCAATTTAAATTTTCTTTTCAGGCTGTTTTGATTGACATGGAAGAAGGAGTAGTGAATGAAATTCTCCAAGGACCACTAAGAGATGTGTTTGATAGCAAGCAGCTCATCACTGATATTTCTGGCTCAGGAAACAATTGGTGAGAACATACTGAATGCCATTTGTAAGAGTTGAGTGTCCATTGCCTTATCCTAATAGGTCCTGCTGTAATGAAAGCAAACTACCATTTGCCACACAGCAGTATCAGCTTTTCTGCCTCGTCTTTTAATAATTAACTTATGCTGCTTTAAGATGCTCAGAAGCTGCCAGGATTTACTTTCACTCCTTTTTTTTTTTTTTAAATAGAAAATTAATCATGAGAAATTGATATGCTAAATTCTTTTTTTCTTTATTTTTAAAATTATTTTTATTTTATGTACATTGGTGTTTTGCCTTCATGTAAGTCTGTATGAGGGTGTCAGGTCCCTGGAACAGGAGTTACAGACAGTTGTGAACTGCCATGTGGGTGCTGAGAATTGAACCTAGGTCCTCTGAAAGAGCAGCAGTGCTCTTAACCACTGAGCCATCTCTCCAGCCCCCCGATATACTAAATTCTTAAGTTTTAAGTACTTTTAAAAAATGATTCACCCGGGGCTGGAGAGATGGCTCCAGTTCAATTGCCAGCAACCACATGGTGGCTCACAACCACCTTTATGAGATCTGGTGCCCTCTTCTAGTGTGCAGATATACATGGAAGCAGAATGTTGTATACATAATAAATAAATAAAATCTTAAAAAAAAAAATTCACTGATGTTATTTGATTGTTCAGTTTCTCCTGTTTGTCTAAATTAACAGAAGGATATAAGCCAAACCAGGATTCTCCTATCCAAGCTGACACAGGCTGTCTTAAATACATAATCTCTTTAATGGGGAAACACATGACCAACAGTTAAAGAATTCACACTGATTTGTTGTTGTTGTTCTTGTTTAAAAACTAAGTTGCTTCGTGTTGTTTGTTCAGATGTACAGTTTATTAAAGCATGGTTTGAATTCCATGTGTCAGGAGACCAGGGACAACCAGCCACTTAAGAAATGAGTCTCCCTGACCACCGCCAAGTCTTCCTTTGGTTGTGTGTAACTAGTTATATGATGTTTGCATGTACTAATCTGCATGTAACAGGACTTCATTTTTATCTTGTATCATAGTGATACTCCAAGATTTGATTAACAAAGACAACTTAGACTCTTCACAATCATTTTTAACCATTGCCATTTCATCTAATAATGTGATGTGACCAGTTTTTCCCATTTTTAAACAAGATAAATTAGTTTGGAATTTTGCATCTTATTATCTATTGAGTTAACCTCATTCTGCTTTTTAATGTGTGAATTGACTGTAGTTCAGAGTTTAGTTTAAATGGAAACAAAAATTATAACTGAATTCTTATTTTTTTTATAATTTATCTAGAGAAAAATTGAAAATAATTTTATCTGTGTTCTTATTTTCAGGGCTGTGGGTCACAAAGTTTTTGGAAGTCTTTACCAGGAACAGATTTTAGAGAAACTCCGGAAGTCAGCAGAGCACTGTGATTGCTTGCAGTGTTTCTTCATCATACACTCCATGGGAGGAGGTAGTAGTCACTCATTTGTCTGTAATGGAGTTACATGCGAGTGGGAATTGGGTTTGCAAACATAAGTCTTATTTTCAGACCTGATGCCTACTAAACCGAGCTAGCAGCATGTCCAGCCTTTTCACATTGAGACACAGTGTCAACCAGAGGGTTCCTGCTCAAGGACCATGCACAGAAAAACAACCTCATGAGGCTTCATGTATTATGTTGGGCCACATTTGTAGCTAGCCTAGGGTACATAAAGACCCATGATGTAGGTTGGATACACCTGATAAAGTGTATATGTGCTTCATTGTTTGTACATTTCAGCTTTTCATCTAAAAAATTTGTGAAGTTGGGGCTAAGATAGTTTACTGGGTGAAATGTTTATGTTACAAGTCTGAATACCTGAGTTGGAGCCTCAGAACCCACATAAAAAAGCTGAGTGTGATGGAACGTGCTTTAATTCCAGAACTAGGGAGCAAGAGACAGATAGGATAAGGCTCACTGGGTGACCAGCTCCAGGCCAGTGGGAAAATGTCTCAAGCCAAAAGGTGGATGGCACTTGAATAATACCTGACACTGTCTTTGGCTTCATATACACACATACACGCAGTGCATGAACACACAGTAGCAAGTGCACACATATAAAAAATTGTGAAGCTCACTGATATCTAGTTTTTCTTTTTTCAACTTTGAATTTTTGTTTTCACTTTCAGATTCTCTTGTAATATTTCAAACACACTCCAGTATTATGCGCTTTTGAGAAATGCTTGTTTGTTCCTATATCCCAAGTGGAGTTGAGTTTTGTTCTGGCACATTCTTATGTGGCTTGATACTATGAGGATACTAATGCTCTTTTATTAACCGTGTTCATACCTTCCCACACCTCTCTCCAATGAGAAAACTGAAGAGTAAAAAAAAATGATTTCAGTTAGTTCCTTAAAAATCATTCACTTCGCCGGGCGTTGGTGGTGCACGCCTTTAATCCCAGCACTCGGGAGGCAGAGGCAGGTGGATCTCTGTGAGTTCGAGACCAGTCTGGTCTACAAGAGCTAGTTCCAGGACAGCCTCCAAAGCCACAGAGAAACCCTGTGTGGTTTCAAAAACAAAAAAAAAAACAAACAAACAAACAAAAATCACTCACTTCACACTACTTAATTCCTGAGCTTGAAGCCTGATCTACATTGCTTTGTTTACCCAGATGAGTCTGTAATTTAGAATGGAAATATTTTGCTCTCCTGCCCATAAAACAGAAACAAGATAATGTGCTAGTTTTAAAATGGTAATATTAATAAGGTTTGGAAGAAAAAATTAACATACTTTTCTTCTTAAAACTAAGACCAAGATTTTTACATTCTGGGACGTACAAAATAACATTGTCATATACAGTGTTCCCAGTGAAGAACCAAGTGATGGCGTTACAGAAATGAGTGAATGAGTGAATGAACAAATGAATGAATGAATGTTTTGTGTCTTCAATTAATGGGTTTGTGTTGGCTGCATATGGCCCATGACTCATGTGATGGACACACCTGGGAGTTTTGGCTCCACATTTTGCGTGTGTGTGTGTGTGTGTGTGTGTGTGTGTGTGTGTGTGTGTGTGTGTGTGTGTGTGTGTGTGTGTTCAGAAAACTACTTATCCATACTGCATCTGGCACATTGCTTCTTTCTCATGTTTCAACTTAAAAACACCCTTATCAACTTCATCACTAGTGCCATAGAACTTTTCTCCTTTAAGTCCTTAAAATTTTCTGAATTTGTATAAATGTGGCTTTAAACATCAAAAGTTATGATATTTCCAGAGTTTCTGCTTTTAAACAAGTAATGATAACATGTTGTGTTTGAAACTTTGTAAACAAAGTGAATATATTTTGTTGGGTGTTTGAAGTTGGTTGAGGACATGATAGTTTTCTGTGTCATTGAGACAAAGCTGTCTTGAGACCAAAACTGTCAAAGTAGGTTTTTGTTTTGTTTTTTAAGTTGCTTATTGTCAGGAATACTGGATGCTGTCTTAGTTGAATTTTTCATATTCAGTTTGTTATTTAATAACCTAAATACAAAAAGAGATTAGAGAAAGCCATCCTAGACTCATGCTCAGAACCTGAGATGGAATTCTCGACCTGAACCCTGACAGCCTTGCCTGTGCTCTCTCTGAGTTGAAAACTATGCCTACAAATAAAGCATTCTGGGTTCCTCAGAATTATACTTCAAACTGTCTGTGTTGTTGTCACCTCAAATTTTTAATTCTCAGGAACAGGGTCTGGACTTGGCACATTTCTGTTAAAGGTGCTTGAAGATGAATTCCCAGAAGTGTACAGATTTGTGACAGCGGTTTATCCTTCCAACGAGGACGATGTCATCACCTCACCTTATAATAGCATGCTGGCCATGAAGGAACTGAATGAGCATGCAGACTGTGTGCTGCCCATTGACAACCAAGTAAGACATGGTACTGGACTTGACAAACACATTTTACATGCATGTAATTCTGTGTCACATGCTTTCGTGTTTATTCAGTATTCTCTTCAGTTTTCTCAGTCATTCATTAAAGTTTCTTACCCAATATTTTTTTTCTCAAGTCTTTATTTGACATCATTAGCAAAATTGATCTTGTGGTAAATTCTGGAAAGTTGGGTACAACTGTGAAGCCTAAGAGCCTTGTTACTTCGAATGTGGGGACTGTAACAAAGCGCCACAAGAAGCCTTTTGATGCAATGAACAACATTGTGGCCAATCTGCTCCTCAGCCTGACAAGGTAACCCTCTTAGGACAAGACGCTGGCAAAGTCACTGTGCCTGTGTGATGTTTACGTCTAATGGTGTTTTATTTCTTTGATTTGGGGACACTGCTAAATTCAGCCCTTAAACATGTTGAAACAAGCTCTGAACCACTGAGCTACAGGCCCAACCCAGTCAGGTTTTTTTGGGTTTTTTGTTGTTGTTGTTGTTGTTTTTTAAGGTTTATTTTTTATGTATATAGTGTTCTGCCTGAGTATATACCTGCATGCCAGCAGAGGGTATCAGATCTCATTATAGATGGTTGTGAGCCACCATGTGATTGTTGGGAATTGAACTCAGGACCTCTGGAAGAACAGTCAGTGCTCTTAACCTCTGAGACATCTCTCCAGTCCCCTCTCCCCAACCTCCAGTCACATTTATTTAGTTATTCTAAGTTGTAGGAGCTTCTTTATTGTTTTTCTGTCCAGATTTGTCTGAAACTTTATTAGTTCTTTGAAAATTTCTTATAATTTGGTCATACTCACCCTCATAGCCCCTTACTCTGTCCAACTTTGTGTCTGTGTTTTGTTCCCATCAAGGCCAATTTGTGCTTCCCAAATGCTCATTTTGTGTTGTATTTTCATGTGTTGGAGTGATAAGCCAGCCTTTCTCCAAGTGTGTTACTTGGAACACTAGTGGGAGTTCTGTGATCAGCAGTCTCATGGTGGATGCTGCCACTGCTGTAAACCAGCTGGCCTATACATCTTTGTCACTGGATCCAAAACAATTCTGTGGCTTGGGTATCAAATATCTCAAGTATTTAAGATTATGATTATGAGTATATTAATCACACCCTTGATAAACTTAATAAAATTTCCACAGTAAATAATTGACCTGTATGCGTTTAACAAAATATAAAGTCTGTTTAAATAGGATACTTTTACATGTATAATGAACAAGTGTAATAGAGGTTGCTTGCAGGTTAGAAATCTAGAAATAAAAATTGCTAGGCATTGTTGTATTTTAGCCTTCCATGTGACTGTCTATGATAGTAAATTCGGTGATTCAGAAACAAAGGCTCCATTCTGCTCTGATCAGTGTAACAAGGAATCTGATAAAATGACCTGCGAATTAAATGAAAATGATTCTTATTGTTGTAATGTTGACTTTTAGCTCTGCGAGATTTGAGGGATCCCTGAATATGGACTTGAATGAGATCAGCATGAACTTGGTTCCTTTCCCTCAACTTCACTATCTTGTGTCAAGCCTTACACCTCTGTATACTCTGGCAGATGTTAACATTCCCCCTCGAAGGTAAGGTAGAACTGGCTTGCGTTTTCTGGAGAACTTGAAGTGAAATTTCAGTGAAAAAAGTTTATATTAAATTGGGTTATTTATATCATTTTATTGCTGAGAACATATAAAATGTAGTTAATGGGGACTGGAGAGATGGCTCAGAGGTTAAGAGCACTGGCTGTTCTTCCAGAGGTCCTGAGTTCAATTCCCAGCAACCACATGGTGGCTCACAACCATCTGTAATAAGATATGGTGCCCTCTTCTGGCATGCAAGCATATATGGAAGCACAATGTTGTATACATAATAAATAAATCTTTAAAAGAAATGTAGTTAATGGCAGTCATTTTTCATTAGGCAAATATTTATTTAGAAGCAGGTTGTTTTAAAATGTTAGTATTACACTGAAACTAAACCTGGTAACTAGATTTCTAGACTTTGAAAATTAATAGAATCTGGCAGACTTAAATCCTGATTCTGTTGCCAGCTGTAGGATCTTGGGCAAATGTCTTAAATTCTTCATCTTACTGTTTGTGGGTACATTAAATTATGTTTTAAACTTCTATTTTTTTTAAGATTTTATTTATTTATTTATTATGTATACAACATTCTGCTTCCATGTATATCTACACACCAGAAGAGGGCACCAGATCTCATAACGGATGGTTGTGAGCCACCATGTGGTTGCTGGGAATTGAACTCAGGACCTCTGGAAGAGGAACCAGTGCTCTTAACCTCTGAGCCATCTCTCCAGCCCCTGTTTTAAACTTCTTACCACAGCCAAGCACCATAGAAGGCTTTTATATGGTAGCCATTGCATATCATTTTCAAACCACCTCAAAGACGCTTTTAGGGCCAGACTTGGTAACACTCCCCTTTGATCCCTGATCTACATAGCAAGTGGTGTGCCAGATCTACATGGTGAGATCCTGTCCCCCCAAAAGAATAAAAAAAGGGGGAAAAATGTTTTTAGGCTGGGCTTGGTGTTACACACCTGGTATTGCAGGCCAGTCTGGGATACATAGTGAGACAGTCTCAAAAATACAAAAAACAACAAAACTGGCTAGCATGTCACCCAGTTGGTAGAGTGCTGCCTAGGGTTCATAAAGCCCTGGGAATCCCCAGAACCCACATGATGGCTCACAAGTAACTGTAACCCCAGTTCCAGGGGTTCTGATGCCCTCTTCTGGTCTCCAGGATCACCAGGTTTGCATGTGGTGGTGCACAGACAAACACACGTATTACTGTCTTGATTACATCTTTACATTTTTATTTTGTGTGTGCTATGGAGTGTTTGAAGAGCAGAGAACACCTGTGGAATTCACTTTCTCAGGAATTGAACCCCACTTGCCAAGCTTGAAAGCAGCACCTTAATCTGCTGGGCCATCTTGTGAGTCCACTCTTTAGACCAGGCAAACTCAGAAGTATGCCTGCCTCTGCCTCCTGAGCACTGGGATTATTAAAGGCATGTGCCACCACACTCAGCAGTAATAAACTATTATGTAGTATAATTTTTATATTTAAAGTTAATCTTTATATAAGTTCAGCATAATGAAAAGGAACCTGTTTGACTTGATCCTCTAACTTAAATGTTCAAAGTCAATGAAATGTTCTGTAATCTGCTTGGTATATTTTGATATAAATAATGCTTATATCAACCTTTTAATTTTAATCATGACAGTTTGTGGTGGCTGATTTTCATTAAAGTGTTTTAGCAAAAATCCACAAGAACCTTTTAAAATGTTATACTAAATTGTCCTGGTGTCCTTTTCTATTGTTAAGGTTTAGTGTTTTTTTGGTTTTCTACATCTGCTCTATGTAGATAACCAGAGGCTGTCATACCAGCATATGTTTTCATTATACGATTATGTTTAGAAGAAAGAGATACATTTTGTGTAAACAATGGTACTTTCCTGTTGTAGATTGGACCAGATGTTTTCCGATGCCTTCAGTAAAGATCACCAACTCATTCAAGCAGACCCCAGACATAGTCTCTACCTCGCCTGTGCCCTCATCGTTAGAGGGAATGTACAGATCTCAGATCTTCGAAGAAATATTGAAAGGTTTGTCTTTTATTTTGAAGATAATTCACGTGGACAGTTTGGGACACTGTAATGCATAGTAGTTAAGAAAGCCTTTTTCAAATTACAGTAAAATGTGACCGGAGGTAAGTGGCTCCCTAATTACAAAGCCTTGTTTTTGTAAGCACTAGATGAAATACAAGATGCTTCATCATCCTGTCACGTGATGCTGCCGGTTTTAAAGACAGATGGCAGATTCTAAACGATGAAGTTAGACTGATGCTTCTGCTGATGTCCTTGTTTTGCCTGTGTGGACTGAGCTGCTGTAACATGTAACGTTTTTAGTACCTTAGTTCTTACCTGAGGGTTTTTGTGTCTCAGATTAAAACCTGCTCTGCAATTTGTTTCCTGGAATCAAGAAGGCTGGAAGACTAGCCTGTGTTCAGTACCGCCTGTGGGTCACTCCCATTCATTATTAGCTTTAGCAAACAACACGTGTGTGAAGCCCACCTTCATGGAACTGAGAGAAAGGTTCATGAGGCTCTACAAGAAGAAGGTACTGACACACCTCTGTGACTGCATTACTTTGTAAGATGTGTTGGAAGTCAGGGCTAAAGTGCCCAGCATTCTGTTACACTAGTTCTAAGCAGAGAAGTTCACCTATGCTATTTTATATCTAAATGAGACATTCTATGAATTCATAGGATTTAGGCAATATACTAATTTTGTTTAAAAGAAATCAGTTATTCTTCAACAATTTTACAAATGTGTATAATGTATTCTGATTTTATTCCCCACACTGCCCTCTCCCCACCCCACTCCCTTTGGACTGCGTCTTCCCAACAAGTCTTCCCGAGTTTCATTTCTTTTCCTAGTGACACACTGAGTTTGACTCGGGTTGCTTGCATGAGCACGAGTGTGGCGTTTTACTGATGGGCAGTTTATTAGTGGCTGCATCACTGAGCAAGAATGACTCCCTCCTCTCTAGCAAACATTAACTACCAGTAGCACTTCATTAGGGGTGGGGCCTCGTGAGCCCCTCCCCAGCCCAAGTTACACTGTTGGCAGGCTAATCTTATGCAGGTAACCACAGCTGCCTCAGGTCATGAGCATACTGGCCATGCCACGTCCAGAACACAATCTCACCTCACTCTTTCCCATATTCTGGCTTATGTCTTTCACACTGTCTTCTGTCTTTCACACTGTGTGCCCTAAGCCTTGGTGAGGCAGGGGTGAGGGACAGAAGGATTCCACAGATATCCCATTTATAGCTAAGTATTCAATTGTCAATTATTCTTCCCATTTGGACTAGTTATGAGTCTCTGCACTGTCCACTGGAAGGGGAAGAAAAAAAAAAAACCTTTGTGACCGATATTGAAAGCAGCATATTCTATGGATATAAATATAAATGGACAGTTTTACAACATGTTCATTTAGCAAAACAATGGCAAAGATTGTCCCTTACATCCTGTGACCTCCTGAGTCTTGGACCTGGATTACAGCTCCAGTGGAGGGAGTTGATTACCCGCATCAGTCAGGCCGCTCTTGTACTAGTGGACACATCTGTAGGCACTGACTTTACTCAAGTTCCTGCTTCCTGTTTAGAGCTTCATGCTGTATGTTGTTTTTTAATTTATTAAATCTTTTGCTATTTCCTACATACATAGTACCTACTTTGAGCATATTTCCCTCCCAATCCCCTCCAATGGAACCCCTTCTGTTTCTCAATCTTCCTCCTACCTTGTGTGTGCAGGCGCGAGTGTGTGTGTGTGTGTGTGTGTGTGTGTGTTTCCTCCACTGTAAGTGAATTAGGGTTCCTTGAATGAGCATGGGTGGGGCTTTTACTTTTAAGCAGGGCTACTTACAAGTTCACCAGCAACCATTAACTGCTTATAGCTCCCAAGTTGGGATGGGTGAATGACCTATATTTTCACAGTATTTGCTTTATGGGGGTAGTTGTATGTCTGAAGTTCCTGAGATGGCAGTGTTGCAATTCTTTGGTTACAGGCTCATCTCCATCACTATCTGCAAGTTGACGGGATGGAGGAAAGTGCTTTTGCAGAAGCTGTGTCCTCTCTGTCAGCGCTCATACAGGAGTATAATGAACTTGATGCCACCAAGAGCATGCCTGTGCCAGACGTGCCTAGGCTAAGTGTGGCCATGTGAAGGAAGAAGCTAAAAATGTATTGTTACTTTTTTCTGATTCACATTGGTTTTTTTCCCCTTCATCTTCCAGCATTTCCTGTGATTCAGAAAGCCCAATTTATTTTTCACAGTATGAAACAATGGTTTCTATTTTGTCATAATTTTTCTGTACCAGTGTGTGTGGTCATTTCTAACGATTTGTCAAAATTAAGACAGGGCCTGGCATGGTGGTTCATACAGGTAATCCCAGTGTGTCTGGCATGCAGGAGAACTGTGTGTTCGGGGCCACCCTGGGCTACACTGAAAGAGAGGTTCTTCATGGCTTTGCTTCATTTATAGCTTCGTCTTGCATTCTGTTGCACATTGGTGAATACCTCAGGAAGATGGTACATACCTTTTTATATTTATACTCTATGTTTTCATACTCTGTTTAAATGCTGAAAATGCAGGTCCTAGGAATGGAAGAATGCACAGTGTATGTAATATCTATGGACTTTTGGGTGGTAGTTTTTATTAAAACTGATGAGACTGTTTTGTTCTTTGAGTAATAACATGTTTATACTCAAGATATCACAACTTAAAAGCAAATGTTCAAACAGCGCTACTCATTGTTGTTTATCATGTCACCTTTGGCACACTGAGCAGAGCATTGCTGAGCTTGGTATCTTTATCTGAATTTTATAGTAAATGGTTATTATCTACTGAAATTATTTCAGTCTCCATAATCTTTTGAATCTTTAATGTTGTTTTTAGACACGATTTATATTTCAGATCCATTGATTGGTTTATCCTTCAAGGAAATAATTTTTGGGGAAAAAATTCTTTTCAAGAAAAAATGATCTGTTGTTTGCTTTGTTTATTAATATTTATGTTTCTTTCCTTTGTTTAGTAATTGTTCTCTTTTTGGTTTTTATATTGATAGTTTAGTTTTTTATAGTATTTGGTGTAAAAACTGCAATATTACTGTTATTAACAGTACCCAGACATTCTGTTTTCTCTTTCCTAGAAAAATCTTAACTGATATCAGAACATGGCAATGAAAATTATAGTTATAGTAGCTTATTCTTAAGAATCTTGCTTTCCTTCTAATTATCATGTAATAGGATCTGATAGGCTACATTGCCAAGTACAGAATAAAATTTTAAATTATGTCTTTTTATATTTATATAAAATACTTTCTTGTAAATTATATTTTTTATTATATATGAAATCCTTATATGGTACCATGTATGTATGTATATATTATATAATTATAGGTTATACTCAAGAAATGAGTTGTATTTAAATTTTTTCAGGCATTCCTTTTTGTTTTATTAGAATATTTTTTATAAACTTGTTGTGTCTGAAATAAAGCAACCAAAGAATGACTAGTGGTTCTTTCTGTTTTAAATCCATTAAATAAATTTTTCACCCTTTTATAGCTACTTTAGTTTTTTGATTATGTGGCATAAATGACTTAGCCTTAAACTTTCCTGTGTGTTTGGCTCTATAGAAGCCTGAGCTCAGCAAATATATCTTCTGGTTCTCTGCAGTTTCTCTGACACACACAAGATGTGACCCAGAGCATCCGCCACTGAAATGACCCCTCGTTGGGACAGTCAAACTGAACGGTGATCATTTTAGATTTGTTGGGGACACAGCACCTCCTATCCAGGCATGTCCCACAGAAGGTGGGTCTGTAACTCTGAGTACTTGAGCATCCTGAGAAAACGAGTTTTTCAGCTTTGGAGAGTTGGAAAGTGGGTTGACAGGTTTTCCCTCTGGGGATCTGAAAAGATGAGTAAAGTTAAAAAGTCATGCTTCAAATTTGCTTAAAGTGACTTAGAATTTTATAACAGACACTAGATCAATTATTTGGGAGGCACTAACAATAGTTGTTTGTGACATCTAGGACCCTCTTCTCTGTAAATATCCTTGCCCTATCATGCTATCAGATTCTCTGTCTGGTGCTTCTCATTCCATCTTTTATTCACGTCTATGACAAATGGAAACTTACTTATTTTGTTACATTTCAGGAGCTATGTGGATCTCTGAGTTTAAGGCCAGCCTAGACTACATAGTGAGTTCCAAGGCAATATACAGGCCTTGTCTCCAAAAACATAAACAAATAAAAAGGTAATTCTCTTGCCTTGATCAAGAAAGAGGACCAGCTCTACAAGTTTATGTCAGTTGTAGGGTAACATGTCCTTTGGCAAGTTTACTCTAACATGCACAGAACATTCTGGTGTGTCCTCCAAGACAACTGTCATATGTAACCGTGAACAGAACTTCTGTTTTCATAGTTATAGTGTAACAGCCGTAGTTATGTTCAATACTGTGGTTCCACTTCTATAGTTAGTATGAACAAGAAAAAGGTTAGAGAAACCGTGTCTCAAAAAAACAAAAACCAAACAAACAGTATGGGTCTTGAGCAGCCAGCCTCTTGTAACCTCCATGCATACCGTTCCTTCAGAGTAGATCGCTCTTGGATTTTGTGTATCCATAGCTATCCTAGAACTTGCTCTGTAAACCAGGCTGGCCTCAACTCAGAGATCCGCCTGCCTCTGCCTCCCGAGTGCTGGGATTAAAGGCGTGTACCAACACCACCCAGCAAGACCCACTTTAAACTGACAGAACACCTACAATCAACAGGTTAACATCACTACTATATAACATCTTCCCTGCAGAGATGAGCTGGATCAACCCCTGTTGTCCTCTGAGATAATTTGACTTGTCAGAAACTTTTTAACATTGAAGCGTAATTCAGTTAAATCTGGTTGTACTTTACCTTCACTGCCTCTGATGTATCACTGTTGCAGGGCTGGATATAGCATAGCCTCTTCTCGCTTCTCATTTCACAGTTGCTGTTTTCATTGGTTACCCTGTTAGAAATTCCCATTCCACACGTTCTGGAGCAGGGAGTCCACTTGGTTGCTTGCACAAGGCATTTTTTTTTCCACGTAAGCGGGAGGTTCCTGTAAGCTAACATAAATGGGGGGGGGGGTGCATATGTGTGCACATATGTACTTAACCTGGATTTAATTTTTAAACAAAAAGTCAGTGTCTAAAAGTTCTAAGGCTTTTTGTGTGAAAGGATGAACGATTATATTCTAAGTCATCCTCCCTTGCCGGTACCTAAGTTTCTTAGGGAATAAAGACTCCTCTTCACCTGCTGGCATCATTCTGTCTCAGGTATAGTACTGCTTCCTATCAGTGCCCAACTTTTGTTTGCTGTTGCCTGATATTTCCAGCAGATACCAAAGTAAACGTTGGCAGGATTAGGGAATTCAGATTAGTGTGGCTTTTCTTTCCTTGAGAAATGGTTTTGCTGTGTAGCTCAGACTGCCCGCTAACTTGCAATCCTTCTACCTTCCAAGCGTTAGGAATACAGGCACCATGCCTGTATCACTATGGCTGATGTAATAGTATGATCTTAGTATTTAAATTTTGTGATCTGTTAAAAATGTAAAAAAAAAAAAAAAAAATGAGACAATTAAATCAGTTCTCTTCCACTTTAAAACCTACTCTGAGGAAATTTTAGTCAGCGTGAGGCACACAGGCCTCAGGTGTGCCTGTGGAGGTCAGGACCACTCTGTCATCCATCTGTCCTTTCCCCTTTATGGGGAGCTCAAATTCAGGTCACCAGGCTTGCACAGCAAGTCTCACCTGTCCTTCTTGGAAGTTTATAATGAACTGAATTAACACTACACTGCACTAAGTTAGTTTTATATACTAAATCATAGCAAATGTCTGTTTCGTCCAAATTGTGTTGCTCCCTCTTGTCAGGCCCATGGGCCCACTTACAATCACCTATGGAAGGAATACTTAGGGCAGCAATGCAACTGGATGAATGGTGTCTACTGCTTAGAAGAAACAGGGAAAAGATGATAACCCTTCCATAATAATTCTCCATGAAAACATTAGGAGACTTTTATTGTACTACAGTGAAACACACCACTTGGTTCGTAGGAAATAAACAGAATAGGTTTGTTACCCAAGGCATTTCTTCAAAGTTAATGTACATCCTAAAATTGATATTTTGGGAAGAAGGTGGTGTTTTGAGCCCACAGTTAACAGCATAGTTGTACATGGAGAATATCAACTTAAAGCTGAAAAAAGAAAAAAGGAAAAACAAATAAAAAACCACCTCAACAGAAAGTACCAGTCACTTTGAAGCATGTGCTGTCTGATGAAAGCGACATCACAATGCTGCCCTCATTGTAACAGTGAGACCTTGTACTCGCTCTCACATGGCTGAGCAACAGGAAGTGGAAACAAAGATACCTGGAGGCAGACAACAGTTAAAGACCTCAATTCAGGAAGCAGATTAGAAGCTGGGCATATATCTGCAATAGATAAAGGTAACTTAGATTATTGCATTGCTAATAACCCTGTTTACAGTTAAACCAAGGCCTGCAGTTCAGGAATTTGTTCAACATTCATTAAAAAGCAAAGAAATTATGGGATTAATAAAAGCTTAGTGTTGTGAGGGATTCTGCCATTGCTTGCTTTGTACTGACCCAACAAAAGCCAGATTCCAATCATAGACAGCATTAGTTATTATCACACATACATTTTAAAGGCATATGCTTTCACTGGCATTCGCCATGAAAGCCAAATTCCCAAATGGTCATAAATGCATTTTTACAAGTAAGCAAAGGAGGAGAGTCATGGTAGACTTAGCATACCTTTGAAACATTGAGGCCTAAATCTCAAATGCCAGAGTTAGGAGATTGTCTCACTTCCTTTTAGCTTACTATTTCAGAGTTCTTAAGAGCATTAGTAATGTCATGCTGTTAGCAGAGGGATCATGTAAACAACCTGGTAAATGGTCATAACTGGAGTCCCTGAGGATGTTTTTGTTGTATTTTTAAATATCTAAAACTCATTTAGCTGATAACAACATAATGAAGTTGAGCCTAGAGGTACTCCTGTCTGGAAAATTCTCCAGTGTGTAAGTAGGACATCATTTACGCCTTCAGTCACTTACTGCTCACGGTGAGCACCTGGGATTCTTGCTTTGCGACCTGACTAAGACATAGTGGCCTGCTTTAAAGTGAACAAGAAGACTAGAGCTGTTTTTGAAAATGATACGTTCAAAATATTTTTTCTAGTTCTGAAAATAATATTTTTGAACCTCAGAATGTGTTAGTCTTCAAAGAAAAAAGTTCTTAAATCAACTTGCCACTTCTGCTAGACCATATAAAAAACTTTGAAAATGCAGGAACTGGGCAGTCAAACTTCTTGCCCACAATAGATTACAAATGAAAGGTTTTTAGGGTACATGTGAGCAGTGTTTGTTCAGTTTTCCTAAGAAGGGGGTGGGGATAAACTGAGGTGTAAGATTTTAGAAGTTTCTTGATCTAGTAGGTTTTAAGAATCAGACTACGTTATCCCCAAAACCAAAACATTAAGTTTTCTTTTCAGACACCTGGAATATACCTGCCTGAGGCAAACACTTCAGTGGTACACTCACTGTAAATCACTAGCCAGCAGCCGGTGAGTTCTTAACTGCCTATGGTACATAAAAGGAATCAGGGAAGAACCACAGGAAGTCGTCCGTGAGAGCATCCCTGGCACTGCTCTGTAGCCTGCTGAGTGCCCCTGTTACAGTGGCCCTGGGCTACAATTTTGAGGATCACCTGGCACTGCTCTGTAGCCTGCTGAGTGCCCCTGTTGCAGTGGTCCCAGGCCACAGTTGGCTGTACCAGGTCTCCTTACACCTTCAGCTGCAGAACAGTTGCTGCCAGCCAGTCTCGGTATGAAGAGGGGTGTGCATCCAATAGCGCCACCCACACAGAGGCAGCTGAACAGTGGGTGGGGCTGAAATACTTGGCCATTCTGATAATGGACCCTGTTGAACTCACATCCGACAGCCACAAGATCTGAAAAGAAAATAGCAGCAGATTGTCAAAATAAATTAATTAAACTGTATAGACCTACTCCAATTGAAGCTGTCTCTTAGCAATGTGGTTGGCTAATTCCTTAAGCCACTTTGGAATCTCTCTACAGAGCATCTATAGAAAGTTTAAAAAGGGGTGTTTGTATTTTTTCTTTTGAAGATTTTATTATGTATACAACATTCTGCTTCCATGTATATCTGCACACCAGAAGAGGGTACCAGATCTCATAACAGATGGTTGTGAGCCACCATGTGGTTGCTGGGAATTGAACTCAGGACCTCTGGAAGAGCAGTCAGTGCTCTTAACCTCTGAGCCATCTCTCCAGCCCCGGGGTGTTTGTATTTTTGTATAGGCTATTAACCCCAAATGGTCATTTCCACAAAACCTAGAAGCTCTACTTGGAATAAAGGCAGCTATTAAAAGTCCTAAGCTTGGCAGTGAGATGGTTATAAATCAATGGTTGATGCCTGGTGAGACAATTCTACCCAGATGCACAAACACAAGCCAGACTGTATCCATTGGTGGTCTAAAGAAAGCATAGTTTAACCGTAATACTACAGGGTAACTGAAAATTGAAGGAGACTTTAGCATCCTCCAAGGACTTTATTCCCTTTCAGGATCAATGACTTTCCAAATGTGTCCCACTAGCCCCTTAGGAATAACTGTCCTATTTTCAAAGTATCTGCAAAGTCAGAACTCTTCACGACGCTGGGATGTAATCAGCTCTGTCCTTCATGTTTGACTCAGTGGGATAGTCAGCAGTGGCTGGGGCTGATGGCTTAGCATGACTTGGGCAGTATAGGCAGTGTCTGTTCTGCCTCTTGTGCACTGGTACTTAGAAAGATAAAGCTAGCTTAACTTAACAGTGTTCTAGGTGGCACAGTAAAATAGACTAACTTTATTAAGCCCTACCCTTTTCTGTTCACTTATATTCTGTATGACAAAGTAAATACATAAAGTAGTCAGTGAGCAGCCGGATGTTGGTGGTGCACACCTTTAATCCCAGCACTCGGGAGGTAGAGGCCTTGAACTCTGAGTTCAAGGCCAGCCTGGTCTCCAGAGCGAGTGCCAGGATAGGCTCCAAAGCTACAAACCCTATCTCGGGGGGGGGGGAGGGGGGGGGGGGAGTAGTCAGTGAGCCCATGAGCCCAGTATAGTAGAGCTCTGAAAAAATAGTGTTAGAAGAAAACGGAATCCAGTCTTCAGTGGAACTTTCCTTAAATAGCTGTCGAATAAACTGTGGGTGTTCAGACGGGTACTGTGGGGATGTTGTCTTGAAAATGGACAGAAGCTTGTCACTAGCTGTCACTGTTAAGAAAACCAAGTATTTGTTGCCAGTGACATAAGTCACACTTTCAAGTCAAAGAATTTTGGAAAACTGATATCCACCACTGAGATCTTTCTAGCTACCAAATGTGTCAACTCTCTGCTGAGAGTGATTATTTACAGAACATATATTTATTATTTATGGCTTTCTGATGAGAGTTATAGTTTAAAACACATATGTATTATTTATGATCGGGAAACTGATACTTTCCAAATACCCAGAGCAGAAATTGACAAAAAGCCATGAATGAGTCAAAGACCAAGTCCAAGTGGATTTTGTATTTGTTTTGGGTTTTTAAGATATGATCTCCCCTGGGTTCCATTTGCAGCACCCACCTCTCTAACTCCAGTTTTGAGGGATCCAGTACCCTCTTCTCACCTCTGAGAGGGGCCAACTGCAAATGTGATGTACAGACATACATGAAAGCTGAACAACCAAACACATGAAAAAATTAAAAGAAGGGGTCTTCCCAAGTAGCCCAGGCTGGCCTCAAACTCCCAATCCTCCTGTCTCAGCTTCCTTAGTGCTAAAATTACATGTGAGCCAGCCCAGTGAGTTTGGGATATTTTGTTAGAAATAAAATTTCATTGACTTAGTCTCAGATCCCATAATGCAACTAATTTCTATGGTGCTGCCACTTGTCACACTTGAATCTATCCAAGTGTGTGCATGAGTTACTGTGGTCCAGCCTCTTCTAATTGCATATCTGTGTGAAGCCAAGTTTTCCTCAGATTTCATCCAGAAAGGCAAACAGCTTGGCAAAGAGACAAATGTGAAGATCTACTCATCTATTGAGCCAGACATCAGGGGAGTTTACAAAAACATAAAACAGCATTCTCCTCACTAATCATCTTGCTGTCAGTAATAGTCTTTTTAAAGAAAATGTATTACTACTATCAGCTTATATTAGGTGCGTTTCATTTCAATGAATTTCAAAATTACAAATCCGTTAAATGTCAACTGACAAAAGCCCTCATTAGTGGGAAGCTCTAGTCCTGGAGGATTGCTAGGACTGTAGGAGGTCTCCAGACTTTAAAACAGGAGTTTGGCAGTAGATGTTCTACATCAGAAGTCAGCAAATGTTCCATAAAAGACTGAATGGCTTAGTCACTCCAGGCCGTGTGGTCTCTACACTGGTTTGCTTTGTGCAGCAGGCATAGATTGCAAACAGCTGAGCTGTGCCCAGTGAGGCAGCAGCCACAGGCCAAGCTATGGTCTAGGTTTAGCCCCGGGCAGTAGTTTGAAGTCCTAGTTCTGGATTGCCTCCCCTCCACCCCATCTGCTGTTAAAGATCTCATGTTTTATGTTGTTGCACATAAAAGACCCAGAGACAGATACTGGGATTCAAGCTTCAAGCTGAAGATCAGAAAAGCAAAGCAACCAAGCCACTGGCTCTTACATCTACCTCAGGCTGAAAGGGCTGATCCTGTCTCCAAGGGCTCTCACCAAGCCTCAGGCTACTGCCTCTCCTCAGTGTGGATGGAGAATCCTCATACTGACCACTGAAGACCCTGTTCCTATCTTTATACCTCTCTAGTGCTGGGATTAAAGGCTTGAGCTCTGTTTCTCTTTTAGACTGATTCAATCTCATGCATCCCTGGGTGGCCTTGAGCTCAGAGAGCTCCATCTGCCTCTGTCTCAGGAGTTCTGGGATTAAAGGTATGTACCTGGCTTCTATGACTAACTAGTGTGGCTGCTTTGTTATTTTGATCTCCGGTGGTTTTAATAAATCACAAACAATACATCACTACATTATGTGAAGCCACTTGTGGGAAGCTAGATCACAGCTCGTCAGAGAGGAAAGCAGAAAGTGAACCTCGTCTACATCCTCACGTTTTACATCCAAGAGTTTTGTATGTTTCTGTTCACATCCTGGCCTAAGTTCCCCTCCTCTCCTCCCAGTCTCCCTCCCCCTATCCACTCCTCCTCCATCTGAAGAGAAACACCCATGCATTTTGAAAGAGGGTTGCTGTCTTCTCACAGGAAAGACTGAATTCAAATTAATTTTAGACAGTATTAACAACAGCTGCCATTTTGAAGTCAGACCCTAGTTACATGATTTTTCCCTATATTTCATCATGAAAAGCAGCTATCTGAGCCAGGCTTGGTGGTACATGCCTTTAATCCCAGCACTCCAGGCAGAGGCAGGTGGGTTTCTATGAGTTCTAGACCAGCTTGGCCTCCAGAGTGAGTTCAAGGGCAACCAGGCCTGTGTAGAGAGATCCTGTCTCAAAAACAAAACAACAACAAAAAGCCAACAACCTGAGAACTGTGTAACTATGATAGGCTTTCAAATGTTTGTTTATGAATTTCATACGTTATCCAGTACATCTGAGCCAGCCCACTGGTGCACAACTGCATCCATCTTGTATTTAGCCACACTAAATCCACACTCTGATTTAGCATTGGGTGGGCGAATGTGTCTCAATTCAGCCTTTTCTGGTGGGCCCAAAAGACACTTACATGCACACACTCCTGTCTCGTACCTAGGCTTGTCAGCCGAGTAGTCACAGTACAACCCTTTGTGTGGATCGCAGAGGTCGGCTTCATTACACAAGTCTCCTCGTTGCTTGGCACATATTTTGCAGCATCCACAGCCATCCCTCACCAAGCTCACCCCAGGAGGACAACTGGGCTTCTGAGGAGGACATCTGCAGGGCCAGTGACAGACTTGTTTCCGCACTTGTGATGCTTCTCCAGGCCCGTGTTCCGGGGTCGTGTCTGATGGCACAGTGTCCTGCGCCCTGCAGCACAGCTTCATTTGATGATAAAGGTGTCATTAGAAAAAGTTCCCAAGACTACACACAGGGCCGTAGGAGATGTGTGCCAAATAGGCGGTGAATTATAATGCCAGCATTTGACAGTCTGGTGAGTTTCAATGTCAGTATTTGACGTGGCCACTGCCTGACTCCTCACTGGGTTTCCAAGACATCGCTCTTTCTCTTCCTCCCCCACACTGCTCCTCAGACTCCTGAGATGCTTGGTTTTCATCCCCCTGAGCTCTGCTTGGAACTCCATCTCATTTCCCAACCAGCTCACTCTTCTGAACTCACTAAAAGTGCCTGCTTAGCTGCCTACCCCCCACTTAGATGGTAAATGAGCCAGAGCAAACTTTCCATTGTCCTCCAGTCATCTTTTCCACCTATACGTTTCCCTATTTGAGCAAATGCCCATTGTATTTTCCCAAAACACATAGGACACTGGGTCATGCTGGCCCAACATTTTCACATCTAATCTCATTGACAAATCTTGTCAATCAATCCTTTAAAATACATCACTACCACTATCCGTGGCCTCAATCTCCTTTCTCCTAACACCATGATCCAATCCACTATTAGTCTGCACTTGGATAGCTGAAAGAGCCTCCTTTACAGTCACCTGTATTCAGCATCCACACTGACTTTTTACATCGCTTCATGTCACTCCGTCCTCACTAGGCACAAGTAAGTGCCTCCTGCTCCTGGGTGAAATCCTTTCCCTTGGTTTCCTTACACCTGACAATCCCAGATCGCCCTGCCCGTTAGCCTCTGCTGGACTTAGACACACCAGCTGTCACTTTGACACATTGCTCATTTCTGCATACTACCATCTGGCAGTCTCCTTCCCTGCCCCATCTTCTGTCTTCTCCCTGTGCTACACACCTTCAACACCGAATCCAC
This sequence comes from Cricetulus griseus, assembly GCF_003668045.3. NCBI lineage: Eukaryota > Metazoa > Chordata > Mammalia > Rodentia > Cricetidae > Cricetulus > Cricetulus griseus. Next base: position 261,692,680 of record NC_048595.1, read on the forward strand.
AGTAGAGACTTCTCCACTGACCTGTAGGCCCACACAGCTGACTACCCAATGGACATGGATACCCAAATGTCCTTTAAGAAAAATGGGGATTCGAAATTCATCTTTCACCTAGACAGTATTTGGAGTCATCGGGCCAAGGCCCTCTCCATCACACCATAGCCATGCCATGGCTAATCCTACTTATTGCATTGCCCTCATGCTGCTAGGTCTACTCTTTCTTATTTCACAGATATTAAATGGCATTCTATATGATTGTATTTGAAATGTAAACCACAGACTGTTTTGAAAAATTGGCCTGGGGGTGGGGCTGAGAAACTTGAGAGGTGGGAAGATCTACTGAAAAAAATATGCCACTGTGGAGTATGGCAAAATTATCCCTTTATCCCTGCCTGCTTCCCATCTGGTCCACCATAATGTGAACAGCCTCTGCCATCATGATACGAACTGATACGAACTGTTTTTACCACCACGAAGGGCAGATCCTCTGAAACCTGGAGTCACATTGTTTCTGCCAGGCATGTTGGCCATAGCAATGGAAAGTGACTAATACACTCCCTCGTGTAACATCCACACTCCAGACTGTCCACATAGAGATGTTTATTTTCCCAGTCTTGAAATATTTTTAGTCCATCTCAGAAATTAAAGGGTAACACAGGGGAAAATCCATGAATAAAAGAGAAATTTGTGCTAGTAGCCTGAGAGAGGGAAACACTGCTTACAGAAGAGAGCTGACTTAGCAGAAGAAGCCGGAGGAAAGGGTGAAGGTGCCCAGAGATGATGGTAAAAGAAAGAAAGAAAGAAAAAAAACTGTCAACCTAGAATTCTGTATCTAGTGAAACTAGCACAAATGAAAGCAAATGGGGCCGAGGAGATGACTCAATGGACGGGTTTTTTGTTGTTTTGTTTTGTTTTGTTTTGTTTTGTTTTTCTGCACCCGTGAGGACAGGAGTTCAGAACTCATATAAAGCCAGAGTGATGCAGAGTAGACATCTGTACTCCCCACATGCCAGATGGGAGGGGATGGCAGGACAGTCCCCAGAAGCAATGGGACACCTGACCTATCTTTAGCATCAGGAAACAGGAGAACTGCCCCAACCAAGGTGGAGGGTGAGGATGGACACCCAAAGTCACACACACACACACATACACACACACACACAAAGTTTTTTTTTTTTTTAATGAAGGTGGAATAAAAATTTCCAAATGAAACTGAGGTTTTATTTGCTTGTTGGTTTGTTGTATTTTGGGGTGGGGTTTTTGTTTGGTTGGTTTTGTTAGCAGATTCACCTCATAAAAAAGCCCAAGGAAATTATGATAAATTGCAATGCAAAAGCACAAAAAGTAAGATTCACAAAAAAGAAAATATGTTGAGAATATAAGGAATTTTATATTTTTTTTTCTTTTCAGACATTAGTTTCCAAAGCAAAGTCTTGAGGACCACAAGAATGATGCATGAGAACGTTCTAAAAATAAATCTGAGCTTTGGCATAGATCTGTGATCTTAAATAAATTCCTATTATTTGGTCTTTGAGTAGCAATCCTCTGTGAAATGGGATTAATACACACTTGTTTGAGGGTTAGGGTGATTAAGATATTGACTAAATGTCTACACCGTGTTTGGCATCAAACCCTTGGTTATGTTTGGCAGTATGCCTTAGGAAAGCTTGGTCTAGGGGTAGGCAGAAGAGTCAGTCCCCCAGACTTGCTGACAGCCAGTCTAGAAACTGCAAGCTCCAGTTTCGGTGAGAAACTCTGGCTCCAGACAGGCAATCGATGCTGAACTTGGAGCACCACACGGACATGAGCACCTGCACACATGTGTGCTCACACGTTTGCCACATGTACACACACAAGCCTGGTCACCGTTGCTCAGAAATGGATTCTGTATCATGAGTATGATGACCTGGTCCACGAATCCACACATTCATGGATTTTCAGATGAATGGACAACTAGAAGGTGTCTGGGAGGGGGGGTGTCATTCATTACACCTTTTCTCCCGTCTCTTCCTCAGGTTTTTCTCCTCTGCTGCCATGTTGTATCTCATCAGAGGCTGAAATGAGCCTGCCAACAACCATGGACCAAAACCTCTAAAACAGAGCCAACACCAACCTCCCCCCCCCTTCAGCTATTTCTCTTAGGTGTTTTATCCCAGTGACCAAAAGGAAAAAAATCATTCAGGCAAAAATAAGCACAAAATCATATTTTCTGCTCTAAGCACGGTATCTTTTTATATTTACACTTGTTTTCTAGTCTGTACATATTTCTCTGTGCTGGAATATTTACTGTTTAAGAACATGTCCTATCCCTCGCTTGACAACAACCACCTGCCTCCTCTCAGAATGTAGAACAGGAGCGAGCAGGTTGTGCAGCTGCTGAAGAAATGCGTTCCAACTGTGAGAGTGAGAAGAATCCCACCCCCTGACAGACAGCCTCCTTCAGACTCATTCGAAACCTTACATCCTTAAACAGAGTCACAACTTCCCTTCTTGTCTAAAATACCTCTGCTGCCCAGGCCAGAATCTGGGCTAACTCTACATTCCCGCATGTTTTCTATGTGACCAGAAGAGGTCAGAGCTCCGTCCTCGGTGCCAGCCTGCCAACAGCCAGCCTGAATGACCTTCACCATGTAAATAAATCAATAAACAAGTCGCCCTGTCTTAATCATCTCATTAAAAACACTAAGGCAATGAATTGCTCATATTAAATTAAATTTCCTTTGATCTGCCCTCTGAAACAGTTCGACTTTCCATGGACAGAGTCACTCACAAAAAAGTGAGAAGCCCGAGGTTTGAGAAAAGACAAAGTAATAATACGTTTTTAAAAACTAAATGTTCCTTCCTAAGTGCCCCCTTTCAAACAAGGACAGACTTACCTGGGGGAAAAAATCATTGCCCCAAACCGTTTTTCCAGGGGCTCTTTGCACACTGCAAGCTATGGAAAGATGAGCCGGCGTCTGTACCCGGAATACAGGGACAGTGTTTAGGGCTGTGACCCCTCCCCCCAGCAATACCCATCAGGGAGCTGGGGCTGCTCTCTAAGTAGATACAAGGTAACGTTTGTGGAGTGTTCACAGATTGCAAGCAAACGTTAGAGGACCGTACACCTCAAAGAGGGAAATGTCGAGCATCAATCCTGAACTAAAACAGAACTTCCTGGAAAGGAAAATGGCCCCGAAATAATTACCCGCATCTTTCCCCATCTCTACCTTGATGTTGTACTTTGGGCCTGCAGAAGTATAGCTGAAGCCCAGCTGTAAAACAAAGACTTACCTGTGCCAGTCCAGTAATGAGCAGAGCGCAGAAGAAGAGCCTGTGCATGTTGCCTGGCCGTGGGAGGACTGGGGAGGGGGGGGCGCTGGCGTGTCCTTGCTTAGGGCACAAAGCTCCCCTGTGTCCTGCACAAGGAACCACGTCTCCACCTCCCGGGCTTCCAACTCCCAGGCTGCACTTTCGGTCTGAGGACCCATTCCAGTGCCCTGCTTATTTCATGTGACTTCTAGAAGTGCCTTTGGTCTACACGGTTTGTGTCACGAGAGGCCAGCACCTTCCTGCAGGGATTCTTCAATATCAAGCGGAGGCTTCTGTCTGAGGGAGGGCTGGTGCCCTGTTCTTGAGGTGGTGGCATTAGACATCGTCCCCTCCCTGCCCTGGGTCTCTGTGATTCCTCTCTGGGTGCTGGTCTGGTCTTGCCCATTTAGGTGCCACCCGAGTTTCATGCTCTACCAACAACGGGCTCCAGAGGCCGTTTCCTGAGCGGGAAGTTCTCTGGGCTGCCCTCACCCCAAGCTTGTCCTCTACTCCAACACACAACACACAACACACCTCACCCCTGGGGAACCGTAACCAGTAAACCTGGATGGTGTGGGTGGACTTTCACGGAGCATTGCCTAAGCTAGGCCCCTTTCTGCGATCACAATTCCATGGAAGACAACAGAAAAGTTAACCCCAGCCTAGGACCAAACATTCACATTCAAAGAAACGATAGGATGTTTAAAATTTATGGAGCCCAGTGGTGGTGGTTCACGACTTTAATCCCAGCATTTGGGAGTCAGAGGCAGGTGGATCTCAGTGAGTTCAAGGCCAGCCTGATCTACAAAGTGAGTTCCTGGACAGCAAGAACAGTTACACAGAGAAACACTGTCTCAAAAAACAAACAAACAAAGCAAAAACTTTATGAAATATTACGAGATGCAAATTAATATGTACATGTTTATGTTTTTATGTATCAGTTAAAACAATCTTTAAAAGACAAGTTATTATGAATTTGTACCATTTCTCCTCACCCATCCATCCCCACGGGGCCACCTGCCTGTCCCCTCCTGTGTTGTCACGAGGACCTCTGTTCTTTCTCAATCAAAGTCTTATCTTCCTGAGGATCCAGCAGGCAAAAACACCTTCCCACTTCTCTCTTCATCCCCTTTGACCGTCACCTAGCCTATGGTGTCCTGGTGTCTTTCTTGTACTGAACTCATTGCTCACCTCTGTGAGCATGAAAGTAGCACATTGCTAAGGCCTCCCACGGCAACCACTGGGAGTTTGATGTTCCCACAGACCTTCAGTGCTGTAGGCATGTACACAAGCACAGACAGTCCACAGCTCTGTGCACATTGGATCACCCAGATGACACCCCATGCAGTTGCAGCTGAGGCCTCAGATCAGCTACGTTTCTCTCATTGTGAAAAAATGCCAGACAAAGGCAACTTAAGGAGGAGGAACTTACGCCGATCACACTTTGAATGCAAAGTCCATCAAGGCAGGCAAGTCTTCATCTCAATTGAATGTACAGTCCATCAAGGCAGGGAAGCCATGGCAGGAGCCGCTGCCCACATTGCATTCACAGTCAGGAAACAGAGATGGGAGTCAGAGCTCATTTTACTTCTCCTTTGTATCCAGCCCAGGGCCCCAGTCCATGTGATGGTTCTGCCTGTATTCAAGGCGAGTCTTCCCACCTTAGCTAATCCTTTCTTTAAAAAAAAAACAAAAAGCAAAAAAACAAAAACAAAAACAAAAAACACCCCTACAGATTCAAGGAAGGACATATTTCTTAATTGATTCCAGAGCCGATCAAGCTGGTAATCAAGATTAGCCTTCATTGGGGCATACTCCTCCTGGAGAATTGAAACAAAACCCCAGAGTGGCTCGGTGAAGGAAATTGTATCTACTTTGGGTCCTGTCTAATCTTTTTCTTTTTATTGTCCTGATTTAGTGATCACTTGGCATTTGGTTCTGTGGTTGGTTTTTGTTTGGTTGGTTGGTTGGTTTTGGTTTTGTTTTGTGTTTGTTTGGTTTTTTCAAGACAGCGTTTCTCTGTGTATCTTTGTAGATCAGGCTGGCCTCGAACTCACAGAGATCTGCCTGCCTCTGCATTCTGAGTGCTAGGATTAAAGGCGTGTGCCACCACTGCCCAAAATCTTTTGTTTTGTTTTGTTTTTTGTTTTCTTCAAGACAGGGTTTCTCTGTGTAGCTTTGGAGGCTGTCCTGGAACTAGCTCTTGTAGACCAGGCTGGTCTTGAACTCACAGAGGTCTGCCTGCCTCTGCCTCCCAAGTACTGGGATTAAAGATGTGCACCACCACCGCCTGGATCACTTGGCATTTGGGTCCCCAGGCACAGTGATTCTTTCCCCAAACTGGCTCATCAACTCCATCTCTCTGGCTCCAACTCCTTCCTGTTTCAAATGTGAAGCCCCATGTATCTGCAGCTTCTGGAGGGCAGAGGTCCACGCTTCTCCCATTTGCTCTCCGTGAAAAGCTTGTCATAGCAGCCATTTTTCCAGAAACATCTTCCTTCACCCCGCACTCTCGCAGTTGTGGAAAGAGAGGGTGTCATATTGTCCACCCTTGCCCTCGGTAGGAAAGGAAGAACCAGCTAGCAAAGCCATCAGCTCTGGGTCACTTGCGGCCACCCACACTTAGGCTCCTCCAGCCTTCACTGCTGTTTAACTATTTCAATCGTGACTGAGTGAACTGTGTGAACTGGCTATTTTTAGAGGTGGGAACTGCTGTGTTTGGCTTCAGGCAGTAAGAGCTGTCACAGTGTATCCTCTCCCAAGGACTTTCTACTATCATCTAATCTCTCTCACTATTATCACAAGTACTCAGCCTGTGATGTCCCCTTAAACAGACACAGCCCTAAGCATAACTAATATGTGAAGCTCATTCATGACTTACAAGGACATTTCCCAAGTATTATCTCTTTTAATTTCACAGCTCAGTGAGGTGGACAAAAGCAGTATTACTGTCCTCATTTAACAGATTAAAAAGTTAAAGCTAAGTCATTGTGCTTGGTCAATAAAACACTCTTAATCCTTGCCCTCAAGAGCTATGCAATCTACCAGCAGAGCAGACCTTGAATAAATAAACACACAAAATATCCATCATTAAAAATTGCATAAAGGCTAATAACAGAAGAGAAACTCGGGAAGAATGACAGATAAGAGCTAATTTACATTGCAAATAGCTTCAAAAGTTCAGAGATGACACCAGGTGAAGAGAGGATTTCTACCCCAGTGCTCGGGCAGGCTGCATGCCTCTCATGAGAGCCCCATCAGCAAAGGACATGTCCCACCACTAGTCGTTCTTTTAAGGGTGTTGTCACAGAGAGTCTAATCCCTTCTCCAGGACTATTGCTTTCTTGGGCAGACAAAAGTCAGAACCCACACTCTTGGTCAGCAAGCTTTGTACAGCGAGAGCTCCTCTCTTCATGCCTTCTTTTCCAATCTCTATGGTTATAGAAAGGTTTGCAGATCACTAGGTCTGAGACAGAGACAGCGATTGCTGTGTAGTAACCTCCTGGAAAGGAGGCACTGTGAGGGAGGCTCCATGTTCTCCTCCGGAAAAGCAGACTGAATAATAATAACAGCTAACATCTGATGAGCCTTCCTGGGTCTCCACGGGGCACTAACTGTTGGATATGAATCACTTGGTTCTCACAGCCACGTTGTGAGATGGATAGTACTGTCATCTCCTCCATTTACCAGGAAGCTAGGCAAGGTCGCACGGAGAGTAAAAGGTAGAGCCAGGGCTCCAAGCTGTCTGTCACTTTGTCATATCCCACAGCCTTACCACAGAGCCTATACAGTCCATAGTGGCCCGTAGCATGTTCATACCTTGCATTTTCAGGATTTCTCTTGCTCTCCTCCTAGATTTCACGAAGTGAGGGAGGCTCTGTTTCCCACCAATCCATGTTCCAAACAGAAAGCAGAAGCCTCTGAAATGGTTTATTCTGTCACTTGAAGTGTCTTGATCTCTTTGAAGATGATCCTGGGAGAAGAGGTAGCAGGGGAGGGATGATGTTTGAGGCCTGGGTGAGGACAGGGTACTGGCCCCCACCAGTGAGTGACCGCAGGACAGGAGCAGGAGCCGGGTGGGACTTGGTTCAGTGTGGAAAATTCACTTGATCCCAGAGGTTCCAGTGTCAGCAAACCTCCTTGGAGAAGTTTCCATGGATCTGCAGCCTCAAGCACCTATCTGCAGAGGTGGAAAATCTAGGTGCATTCAGAAAACTTGGGGAGTGAAGCTCAGAGGCCTGACCTCTTGTCAAGGCACCTTCTGCATTGTTGTGCTCAGCCTCTACTAGTGGTAGAAGTAGTCTATGTGGCGGTAGTATTGGAGGTGAGTGTGGTGATGTATTAGTTATGATTTCTTAAAGCTTGCCTGAGGACTCAGAAAGCAAAGCCAGCCTCAAGCTAGAGAGATCAGGCAGCGGTGGTACACACCTTTAATCCCAGGATTTGAGAGGTATAAAGGGTAGAGGCATTCAGTCTGAGAATTAGTCTCTAGTCACGCTGAGGAGAGCATAGCCGTCTGAGTGAATCTGAGGAGCAGTGAAGTTGGAAGCAGTCTGAGGATCGCCCCTGTGATCTGAGCTGAGGTAGAAGTAAGAGCTAGTAGCTGGCTGCTTTGCTTCTTTTGATCTTCAGCTTGAAGTTTGAACCCCTAATAAGTTTCTGGGCCTTTTATTTATCATGTTACAGGTGAGGAGAAAGGGCACACCACAGATCCAGTTAGAAAAAAGTCCATCCTCTGGTAGGGGTGAGGAGGAGGGCTAGAGCCAGAGAAAGTGAGCTTGTGGAGCCATATTCATGCTTGCTATAAATCCCGAGGACACATATGATTTGAAAATCATAATTTGAAATTTCTATAATTTGAAATTTCTATAATTTGAAAATCTTCAGGCCTTAGGATCAAAATCAGCACTGGAGCATCTGCCTTAGACAAATGAAGAGAGTGAGCTGAATACTAGCATCCATTGCCCTCCCTTTGAGACTATAAACAGAAGCCCAGCTCCAGGACTCTCCATCACAATGGACTGTACCCTCGGACTGTGAGCCAAGGAAACACTTTCTCTGCCAGTTCATTTTATCACAGCAATAGGAAAATGAATTTTTACAGCCAGCAACATACATAGCCTTGGTGAGTCTTCCGGCTGGTACCGAGGCCCAAGGGTGTGAAGGGCATTCGCATAGCAGAAACTTGCTGAGAGTCTGAAACAGTCCTTTTTGAAGTAACATTTTAACCACTAAAGTCAAGCATGCGCATGATTTCGAATACATCTACTGGTTGTTTACTTTTGTGCGCATTTGCTGATACTGATTATCCAGCCCTTCTGTTAAATATGTCCCCAAATCTACCAAGCTCTAGCTTCAAGATACCAGCTCGACTGCAGCGATGCATGCGTGAGAGAAGTGTGCTCTCTCTTCCTTCACTAACCTGATCACAGCCCGGTGAACCTACACTTGTGCAATCTTGGAGGCAGCGTGAGGAGAGGGCCCAGGGTCTGCAGTGTCTCCCTGCATGCCTGGGGAGTGGAGAAGTTACCACATTCTGCTTGGCTTTTGGTGAACCAGGTCAGCAGCACTCGCTCAAGTCACAAATGGCCCTGCCCTGCCCTGCCCTGCCACCTGTGTGGGCCCTAGGTCAGAGACTTTTGAAAAGAAGCAGATGTCCTCATTCCAAGGGCATAAGAAAAACAAGGCCATGTGCAAGTGTGATGCCTTGCCTTGCTCGTCTGGTTTGCAGAGGGAGCTCTGAGTGGGAAGGAGAGCTGGGTTAATTAGACACAGAAAACTGCCACGGGAAAAGAAGGAGAAGCGGGACCAAGCATTATCTGTACTCCCAAATGTGGGTGGGGCTAATGTTGCAGGGAAAGAAAAGCATGCAAATCCGGTGTCCTGTTCCTGGTTTCCTTTCTTTCCTTCTTTATTTTTATTTATTTATTCATTTATTTTGTTTTTTTGAGACAGAGTTTCTCATGTGACAACTCTGGCTGTCCTGGAACTCATTGTGTAGAGCAGACTGGCCTCGAACTCACAGAGATCCACCTACCTCTCCTCCTGAGTGCTGGGATTAAAGGCGCCAGCCCACCACCTGGCTCCTAGTTGTCTTCCTAACTTTTAGTTTTTTTAATAATGAGTCAGTCTATTGAGGGAGGGAGCAGGTGTGTGCAGTACCACTGGAGGCCAGAAGAGGGCACCCACAGCAAAATGCCTTAAGCAGTACAAGCCTGGCTACCAGCCCTTGTAAAACCTGTACTAGAACAATCTGTGTATAGGAGGGCTGTCAACTTTGGCCAATAAAACCAAAGATAATGATCATGATAGGATGCCTAGTGAAATGTTTTAACGCATACGTGACATACTTATACTAAATAATTATTGATTTTTAACCTGAAATTTAAATTTAGCCAGATATGCTTTTCCTGTTAGCATGGATCATGTAGTAAACAGAGTACTTCAAAATAACGGGGGTACTAGCTAGCTTGATGACAGCTAGATACAAGGTAGAGTCATTAAGACACAAGTATTTAAATGCTACTTCTATTGAAAACCTGGCTCCATAAGACTGGGCTGTAAACAAGACTGTAGGGAATTTTCTCAATTAGTGATTGATCAGGCAAGGGTCCAGGCCATTGTGGGTGGTGATATCCCTGGGCTGGTGGCTCTGGGTTCTGTAAGAAAGCAGACTGAGCAAGCCACAGAGAGCAAGCTAGTGAGCAGCACTCCTCCGCCGTCTTCAGCTCCTGCCTTCAGGTTTCTTCTCTGCTCGAATTTTTGCCCTGATTTCCTTCAAGGAAACCCTTTCCTCCCCAAGTTACTTTGGTCTTGGTGTTCCATCACAGTAATAGTAACCTAAGACATGGGTAATAAAACGTAACAAGTCTCTTATTTCATGTGACGACTGGCACTAGGAGTTCTAGCCTTTACGTTAAGCTTCACAGGAAAATAGACTCACTACTTATTTTTTTTCCCTTTGTCCTTTTAAATAAGATCAGCTGTTGAAAACTCTTGACTCCCTTTGCAGCTTTCAAGCTGCACTGGACTCTAAAGGACACTAGATGGCGCAACGGATCAACGTTCCAGCCGCCCGCTCTCGATGGCGGCTGCAGGGGAAGAAAGAGGCGCGTGTTTGCCGCAGAGCCTTGCATTATTGATCTCGGCTGCCGCAGAGGTGGGAGGAGCCCGCCGCCATCTCGCCAAGTCTCCTGCAGGAGAGCTAGGATGGTGGCTGCAGGAGGCTTTTCCATCACTACCATAAGGCTCGGGTTGAGTAAGGAGAAGGCTTTCTCGGTCGCAAGCATTCGACTTTTTCATTCCACAGCAAGATCAGATCTCTCCGTAGTGAGAATCATTTTTATTTCACACTGCACTCTGAACGAAAGATGTAGCTTCCGAAAACCTTTAAATCCGCATCTGTTTTAATATGCCACCGAGTAGTGATACATACATACCAGCAAGAGAAAGACAATGAAATAGTGGGGCGGGGCGGGATCCAATCACAAACATGCTTATCCAGATAGACGAAAGTACTCTTCACGTAAAATGGTCTCGCTGTGTCGATTTCATCGCCGCCATGTGCTCACCAATCATTGTCACCGGGAATTTGCACAATTGGACAGACAGGAATTCTCAGACATTCAACCGTGGGTGGGGCGGCCACGTGATCCCCGCAGTGGCACTTCGGCTTCTTACCGGTAGAGGGCGGTCGATCAAGAGGGAATCTCAGACAATACAAACACTCCACATTTCCGCGTTAAGGCGGAAAGTGTTAACGCAGCGTTCCTTTTATTTGGTCAGTGTTTTCTTTGACTATGGATTTGCAGATTAGAATGCCGTATTGTTCCCTTTCTTTGCAAGTCAGACAAAAGAGGCATCTTTATTTTGTCTCGTCTGGATTTTTCCCTAGACGAAATAAGCATTTAAATACATTGCAGAGCAACTCAACAAATCCTAGCGGTCTTTGCACTTACAGCTTTTAAATGTAAATCGCCATCTTCCCGTGACTTCTCTTCCTTGAGTCTCCCAAAGCGTTACACAGACTTTCACTGGAAACACTTCTTCCTTGGCTTTGAAGTGGATCCTAACTGAACTCATTCCTATGCACTATTGGGCTGTCAGGTGATAGAGCCTCCCACAAAAGGTTCCCCAAAGTAGTCCATGTCAAGATTTCAATGTGGAAAGCAATGCTGCAGTCAGTCCTGGATGCTGCCATTGTAGTGGCAGCATCCAGAGATTCTCAAGGCTTTGTATCCAACCTTAGTGTACACAACTGCAGCAACCAAGAATTTCCATTCGGAAGCGCAAGTATTCAAGAAATGTCACATCTATTTAGAATCCTTTAAATTAAGTCACCCCAGGTCCCCCTTCTGTTGAGCTGATAGCCGTCATTACTAGGCTCCTCCGTCCTGTTCTGGCTTGTGATTCCAGGTTCTGCAGCCTGGAATGAAACATTGCCCTCCCCCAATGGTTCGCTTCAGACCCTACTATTGTATGCCAGTCTCCCCAGACTATGTGGAATGACCCCTCTGCTCTGGGTTATGGGAGAATCATTAGTGTGCTGGAAGATCCTGAACCTAGGTACAAACATTGTGACGAGGGTTCCCCACAGGCATCTCCGCAGCACCCTGACAAGAAGTGAACAGCTTTCACTCTTGGAAGATTTCTGATTAGCATTGGAAACCCCGGGGACCTCTTCCTCACCTCTGGCTGCTCCCAAAACATGCTTCTTTTCCTCCAGTGCTAGGACAGAATTCACTGGGAACTCAGACTCCAGACTGCCTCCTACTGCCTACTGCCTATGTTCTACAGTCCCCAGTTGAATCAGAGATTCCAGAAACTGCGTCTATGGGTTGACGACATTGCATGAAGGAAGTTTTGTTCCAGTGAGAACAAGACAGTGCTAAAGAGTCAAAGTCCCTCTGTCACCAACAGCCTGTCATTTCTGGAAAGTTATAAAAGGGGAGATGGATAGGTTCCCACCATGGAGACCTCGGGAACTCCATCGTGAGGATCTGCAGCCTTTTATCTCTAAACATTTCATTTTGTTCACCGGCATCTCCAGTCTGCAGGGTCTTTCAGTCCTACCTCTAACTAAGCAAGTGCATAAAAATCTCAGTGTCAGCAATAAATATCAACCCCAGCCCAAGAAGCTGCTATTACAGTTGTATGCCTTTTGTGTGCCAGTGAAGAAAAAACTCAAGGTCATGTGATGCAAATATTGGTCTTGAGAAAATCCATACTGGAACTTGTCAGGAAGCAATCAGCGGGACACTGTAGTGGAAAGAAAGCCTCTGGGAGCAGGAGAGCCATTCCAGGTCACTTCTGCCACACAGCTCATTTCACAGGCTGTCTATACATACCATTGCCGGGATCAGTAAAATCACTGTATAGCAAATGTGAGGTAACTGGAATATTCTATAATACAGAATGCTGGTGTGTCCCTAAGTGTGGAACATATGACTATTGTGAATGAGGAAATGATACTTTAATTGCATTTAATTCAATTAATTAAAGTAGCCATATGTAGCTAGTGGCTACTGTACTGGACAACATCACTCTGTAGTCTTTTTTTTTTTTTTTTTTTTTGGCCAATGATTCCTACCTCACCTATTTCCATGATTATTCTAAGATAATCTGACTTTTAAAAAGAAGCAACTAAGCACAGCATAAAAGAAAACTGATTTTTATTACATTATTATTATTAATGACAAGACAGTGGTAGAAAAAGAAAGCTATGTGAAAGATGCCAGGAATCCGCTGCTCATGACACATAGCATGGGTAAGCCATGCCCTTTGAAAGTTCAATGCACCTCTAAATTTCTGCAAAGTAAGGAAAATACATAGAATACAAAAGGGTGGATGAACTGAGTCTTAAAGGTAGCATCTTTATTTAAAAGTATCCAAGCATTTTGTTGTAGTGAGTGCATAAGCAAAAAGGATACCACCTTTATGGACACAAGCTGTGCTCTGGCCTGCCCTCTCCCGACCCTCTTCCTACAGGGTAACTAACCTCTGATCACAAGCATCATGGGAGGAACGTCTTACTCTTGGAGTGGGAAGTACCAGGCTGTCCTTGCAGATGTTACCCTTCATGGATGGCATGCCCATTAACGTCTTGATTTGACAGCAGCTTTGATTATGCACATGACACTCACAGGAAGGGGACTATCAAGTCCCCTCTTAGAATGGTTGGGGGAGGGTCATTAGACCTCACCTGAGATTCTAGACTCAGCCCTTCCTGAATCTCCCACATCCAGGTTGCACGCAATAATGTTGCAGCTGCATGCGATCTTGGAGGTGCGGGGGTTCCTAGAAAATATAGAAAGTAGAAGGCTGACTGAAGACAAGGATTTACCTGTGCAGTTTTCCATTTGGGAACCTTGGATTGGGACTTCCCAGTGACGCAAATGTTTGGGGTCATCCACTTTCTTGTAAGTAGTCTCTCAGCTGAGAACTCATCGGCTCACCAAACTACACAGAGATGGAACCATTTCCTGGTCTGTTGCTGGTGCCTTACCTGAAGCAAATAGACATTTGTCCACATGTCCCGAGGAAGAGTCACAAAACACATTTGGAATGTGTAAGGACGTAACGTACAGCCCAGGCTGGCTAAATGAGGGGTGACAGGGACATGGCATTGGTATGACAGTGATGGCAATGCTATTGCTCAGAGCAGACCTTGCAGAATAGCACTGTGTTCACCTGGGGCACCTATGCCATGACCTTCTCACTGGCTTCCTAGCCTGGCCTTCCTTGGTTGCCCATTTCCATCTTAATTCTTCAGCCTTCCTGTGAACTCTGTAAGCTACCCGACATGTTGACAGTGAATTGCTTTTTGCATAAGACAGCCAAGAAAGGGTCTTTGATTCGAAACCAAGAACCTTGCCTTTCCCTTCCATCCCTTTGAGTAAATCAGCGACAAGAAATAGACATTTGTTTCTTGGGCTTTTGCTATAAGAAAAAATATTATTGCTGCAGTGTCCAACACAGGCAAACGTGTCTGCCAGTTCTTGCCACCTGGTTATATTCAGACTGATGGCCAGAGCATGTCATAGCTTGTGACAGATGCACCAGAAGGACCAGGCCCTTCATTCTCAAGGATACCGGTATCAGATTTGGAACAGATTTCCTCACTTCCTGTAAAGAGGAAATAAGTTGTTTTCAGAATGACAAGATTTATAATCAAATCAACTCCTGCCTTCTTTTTCAAATGGACATTAAAGTCAATGTGCCAGTGCAAGCTCCAAAATAATCATCTCGTTTAGCTAAAAAAAAAAAAAAAAATCAGCCTGTTCTATTGATGACATGATATAGCATGATATAGCAGACTTGCTGTTTTTGTTTTGTTTTAAACAATTTTTTGTAGGAGTGTCTTGTCTGCATATGTGTATATGTCCTGTGCCCATAAAGGGCAAAAGAAGGTGTCAGATTTCCTGGAATTGGAGCTATAGTCAGTTGTAAGCTGTGACGTAAGTGCTATGAACGGGACCCGGGTCCTCAGAAAGAGCAAGAAGTGCTCTTAGCTATTAAGCTGTCTCTCCAGCCCTTCTTTTCAGTTTTGTGAGACAGAGTATCATGAAGCCCAGGCTGGCCTTGAGTCTTTTATGTAGCTTAGGATGACCTTGAACTCATGATCTTCTTGCCTCTGCTTCTTCTTGCTAGAATTCCAAGTGTGAAGCCCTGCCAATGTCTTCTTTTAATACGAGGTTATTCCTAGAAACTGTCTCTAGTCTATGTTCTGATGCAGACAAGCACTGGTGTGACCAGAGATGAGTGCTGCTCTCAGAGCACAGTGGCTAACCAGGGATTGAAGAACAGGTGAACAAAGGAGCTAATAGATGAATCAATGCCAAGAAGCAAACAAGAGTAGAATGAGGAGTTGGCTATAGCTACTTAAGTGTGAGAGGACTTGGGCTTGGTGGCATGCCTTTAACTCCAGCACTTGGGAGGCAGAGGTAGGTACATGAATCTATGAGTTTGACAACTCTACACAGAAAGACCATGTCAAAAGAAAGAAAGAAAGAAGGAAGGGATGAGAGAGAGAGAGAGAGAGAGAGAGAGAGAGAGAGAGAGAGAGAGAGAGAGAAAGAAAGAAAGCACTGAGAAAGTGTGTGGTCACTGAAATAACATTTGGGGAGCTTGGTGGTAGAGAAAAGGAAGGATCTGGGGACCCACAACATCTACTAATCACAAAGACACAAGGCTATTTAGTTAGTTTATGTTTCATTGCAAAGAAATCTGACCAACAAACCCTTTTGCTAAAGAAACAAGAGCACTGTCAGAATACAGCCTTGAGCTGTACAGCGATCCTGAGCAGGGCAGGCTGGAGTCCTATTTGATGGAGCTAGCAGGAGTTTGACAGTTTCTGTCCATTCTGTTTGGATTCTCCTTCTTCACCTGCCAACACCTGGGCTCTAGAGTGTGCCCTACAAATACAAATTTTGTAGAGACATTTACACGACTTAAAAAAGAGAAATACGTGTGGTATTTTTAGTGATACAATTTGGGTTAAATAAAGGTAACCAGCTTAATTTACCTAACTGCCCCCATCTTCTCATGAGTCAGTGTGCTAGCCTCCAGTAAGACGGTGACGCAGGAATCACTGAAGTTGACAACAAAAATATTATTAGTTTGTTTACTTACTTATTTTTAAGGACAAATGTAGAAAACAAGTCTTGGAATGCACTGCCCCAGGCTGTAACCATTACGTCTTTCTGATGGTGTCCTAATGCTTTCAACATGGTTATCATGTCTACCTTTACTCAGTGATTTCACGTCCTGTGGGATAACAAGATTAGGCCAGACACTAAATGTGTCTGGTTCAGATGAGACAGTCAGGGAATGGCTGTGCTCAGCTGGGGTGCTTTGTTAGGATGAAATAAAGTTTCATTCTATTTTTTAAATAAAGCTATAAGAGGCAGGACAGTGGTGGCACATGCCTTGAATGTAGGTACTTGGGATGCAGAGGCAGCAGATCTCTGTGGGTTCAAGGTCAGCTTGATCTATATTGTGAGTTCTAGGATAGCTAGGTCTGTTACACATAGAATCCTGTCTTGGATAAACAAGAAAGAAAGAAAGGAAGAAAGAAAGAAGGAAAGAAAGAAAGAGGGAGAAAGGGAGGGAGGAAGGGAGGGAAGACAAAAGAAGAGGAAAACAAAGGTAGCCGAGGTGACAGGGGAGGGGCCCAATCAGTAAAGTGCTTGCAGAGCTGCACTGAGCTCGAGGAACTGAGTTCAAATCACCAGCACCCATGTGGAGACTGAGGGCAGCAGTGCTCACCTATATTGTCGGTGGTGCTGGGAGGCAGGCAGGAGCTCCCTGGGTTCACTGGCCAGCCAACCTATCTGTAAGCACCATGCTCAGCGAGAGACCCTGTCTCCCAAGATCAATGGGAGCACTGTAAAACCTTATAACAGCAAGCCTTTCATCCAGTGTGATGTCGTCCTCTGTCTCTGTGATACTGCTCTCTGTCTGAGCTCTGCCCCATAGTCTGACTTTTTGTTGTTATAGTGGAAGGGCTCAGTTTCTTGTTAGGCAGATTTCTAGAAAAACTGTCGACCTGGAAATGCTGATCATATGGGCAGATGCCTCATTAAACTCTTATTGGTTCTGAAGAGAAAAAAAAAAAAAAAAAGAACTAAGATGAAGAAAGACTGAAGAAGACATCCCAGGTCAACCTCTGGCCTGCAGGCCCAAGTGCAAGCGCATGCAGGCATGCAGGGATGCACATGCATGTGAGTGCACACACAAATAATAATAACATTGTTGCTTAAAATAAATATAAGGATAGAAGTCACATCAGAAAAGTCTTCTAGGAAGATGCTTCCTTGGGGCTGGAGAGATGGCTCAGAGGTTAAGAGCACTGACTGTTCTTCCAGAGGTCCTGAGTTCAATTCCCAGCAACCACATGGTGGCTCACAACCATCTGTTATGAGATCTGATTCTCTCTTCTGGTGTGCAGATATACATAGAAGCAGAATGTTGTATACATAATAAATAAATAAAATCTTAAAAAAAAGATGCTTCCCCCCCCCCCAAAAAAAAGATGCTTCCTTGAAGACCTTGAAAATGGGCAGGCTCAGAGTGTGCAAGCCATCAGAGAGGAAAGAGCACTTCGTGTAACAAGGATGGTGTGAGCCGGGCTTACGGGCAGCAGTGAGGCAGTGTGGAGAGAAGGGTGTGGGGTGGGAGGGAAGTGAGAGGCCCAGGCTGAAGAGCAGAGGGAAAGGAACACTGAGTATATAAAAATTAGAACTAACCTTGGTAGTCTGGTGAAACTCAACTTCCCCAGAGAAGTTCATTTACAAGAAAAACTTGGGTAGTTAGTTCAAATGTGTGACGTTGTGAGGATTTAAATGCACAGCTAGTCTTCTTTTGTGTGTATGTGTTCATATGCATGTATGGTGGAGACACACATGAACATGTGTGTACGTGTGTGTGGAGAACAAAGACCAACCTTGAGTGCTATTTTTCAAGCTCTATCCACTGTTTTTTTTTGTTTGTTTGTTTTGTTTTTCTTTTGAGACAGGGTCTCTCAGGGACCTGGAACTCACTAAGGAGGCTAGGCTATCTGACCAGTGAGTTCCAGGGACCTGCCTGTTTCTGCCTCACCAACTCTAGAGTCGCAAGGCGCAAGCATGTGCCCCACACCCACTTTTTCACATGGGCTGTGGGGATTGAACTCGGGCCCTGGGCTTACAAAGTAAGCACTCAGCTCTCTCCCAGGGCCCCAGCATCTTAGGGCAGCTACTAATGTGCTAATCATGTTATCAAAGGGTGAGTTTGGATGCTGAGGCGGCAGTTGAGAAGCAAAATGCTTCCCAGAGCTCAGCAGCTATGAGAGGGAGGGGAAGGAAGCAGAAAGGGCAAAGAAACACATTAACCAGAGATTCCAACTTGACAAAGATTGTACTAACCCCATACTCTGGAACAGCACGTCCCACAAGAGTGAAGCTCCAGTGGCCAGGCCTTCACTCCTTCATAGACTGAGCTGCCTCAGCAGGAGACATAAAGCTACAGTGCTCTCTTTACCTGAGCAAGAGCTATCTACCAGTACCTGAGGAGCAAGCTGTTCCTTGAGGGCGTCTAAGGCGCACAGCCGCACATCTCCCTCCATCTTGTGCACTAGCTATGAACAGCTGTATCTAATACACCATGCAAACTGCTTGTCTCCATTCTTACATTTTTATGAGCAGTTGTTGCAACTCTGTATGTGCACCATCGCTAGTACTTAGAGACACAGTTTGCCCACAGAGAACATACATCATCCCCGTGGCTACCTATGGTTTAGACATAAGGTATTACTTCAATCCATCTGCAAATCAGCTATTAAATGTTTTATCTCATCTGAAATTTGTCAGTCCTAGGGATTTGTTTCCTTCTTCCTAAAACTTGCATATTCATGATTTCTACAAAGCACCCTCTTACTACATTCTTCTAGTAATCTTTATAAAAATCACTCACTGAATTTTGGAAATGGCATTACGGGGTCTGAAGTAACAACCACAGTAAATGTCCTTTCCTACATTTCTAGGTACTAATCCCAATGAGTACTCCAGATTACCAATGAGTTCAGTCTAATATGTGTGGCCCCAAGGTGTAACCTTGTTGTTTCAAATAAAATCAATCAAGAAAATCTTCAGCCTGTGTGCTCTTTACGAAAGACAGTAAACCTTGTAAAGACTTAAATGTAATGTGACTTATAAGAGGTGCTACTGTGGAAGAAAAATTGACTAATATCCTGGGTGAAGGGGCAGCTAGTAGGGCATTAATAAATGGCAAGTTTTTTTCAGGTGATGGGATGGCAAGTTGTTAGAGCTTTGAAGACCAAAGAAAGACAGTTGGGCAGAATGATGCATTATAGAGCGGAGACATAGCTTAATAAACATGATCGTGGAAGCTATCTAGCTAGAGGCATTTTTAAGATATGATTGGGGATGGACAGATGGATTAGCTGTTCAGAGCGTGTACTGTTCCTCCTGGGAACCCAGGTTCAATTCCCAGCAACTATATTAAGTAGCTCACAAAGTTCCTGTAACACTATCTCCAAGCCAGATCTTCTGTGGGTACCTGCCCTTGTGTGCACACATTTACACATAGTAGAAAACGTGTCTTTGTGGTTAAGGCATGCCTGGGGGAAAGTTTAGAAGCAGAAAAGTCATGTAACTGCTAGAGTCAGTTGCTATGACATCTTAGACAATAGGGATGGCACAGGAGAGGAAGGGGAAGAAATGAATGGGAAACCATTTCTGAGGAGAAAATGCCCAGCGTTGGAGGTGTGCTGCATGATGGAAACATGAAAGGAACACTTGAAATGGGCCCCTGAGGATGGTTTCAGAGCCATTGTAGGGTGATGCGTGTTTAGTTAACAAACACTCTTTTAATTAAAGAGAGTTGATGCCATACCTGGAAAATCCACAACACGACACATGTCTACCTTCATGCCCACTCACTCATCTTCCCCAACTACCACTTTTTATCAAAACCCCAAATGAGAGGGTTTACTTCCTCTCCTGTCAGCATTGACTTCCCAGTGCAATAAAAACACAGCAGAGCTAGCCTTCACTACAGCCTCTACATTTGCAAGGACCACAGAATCCTCACCTTACCCCATTCCTAGACCAAGTTCCTGCCCCAGATCTTACAAGCTTGGGAGAAGTTTTTCCTTAGGAACCCCAAAGACAGCTCTGTAACGATAACTCTTTCCACCAACTGCCTGACTTCTGCCGACACGTTAGGGCCCCCAAATAACACACAGAGTCTTATATTATTTACAATCCTGTTGGCCAATGACTATGATTTTTTTAATTACATACATTTTTAAAAAAGATTTTATTTATTTATTATGTATAAAGTCTTCTGCCTTCATGCCAGCAGAGGGCACCAGATCTCATTCATGGTAGTTGTGAGCCACCATGTGGTTGCCGGGAATTGAACTCAGGACCTCTGGAAGAACAGTCAGTGCTCTTAACCACTAAGCCATCTCTCCAGCCCGACTATGATTTCTTATTTGCTAGCTCAGTCTTAATTATTGACCATAACTACTAATTTATATATTTTTATAAGGACTTATCTTACTGAGGGTGCCTCTGTTCTTTACTACATTTCCCAGAATCCTCCTCTACTGCTAGCCCCACCTATCTTGCTTTCCTATTGGCCAACAGTACGTTATTTATAAACCAATAAGACAAACATATACACAGAAGGACTTCCCCCATCATCTCATCTTTTATGTCTAAATAAAAAGAAGGGTTTTAACGCTAATATAGTAAAACACATAGCAAAACAGTTATCAAGTAAGAACTATAGTTACAATATTTGGACCATTAACATTTATCAAGCTCAAAGAAAATATTCTATCATCTATCCTATCTTTGTGAGTCTAAGGTCTTATATGTAGCTTATCATTTATAATAACTAAAGAAAACTATAACCGTAACTATCTGTCTTCAACTCCATCAAAGACCACAGAAAGATAATATATAAACTCTAGATCTGACAGAGACGTCTCATTACCTGGACAGTCACCCAGAGTTCTTCTGTAACATTGGGACATCGATCTTCAGCCTATAGGCCACAGTGTGTCTGACAGAATTCTCCATGAAGCAGGAACCCTTCAGGACTGTCTTGTTTTGCAAGTTCAGCAGTCACTTTCCTATGGGTCCTGCATGTCCAGTTTATCAAACAGTCCAGGCAAGAGCAGTTTCTTGCCCAAATGGCTAATCTTGCCATGTTGAAGGCAAACTTCATATTGAGTTTCTTCGATTCCCATCCTCCTTCTGACGCAATTGATGTGCCAAGAGCAGTTGTGTCTCACTGTCATGAAAAACTCTAAACCATTTAAATGTCATATATCCTGTGGGTCTTTGAAAGGTTTGAGGAATATCTATCCATCTCTGTATATCTAGAAACCTAACTAACATAATTAATAAGTTTTGACTATTATACCTGACTATATACAATCTGTATTTAATTATATATTACATTTTTAAAAATCTGTATAAACACAATACCTAAACAAGAGGAGAAATATACGTATCCCAAAATTGACCTTAAAGTTGTATCAATAAATGAAAATCCATACCAACGCAAAGTATTCATTTCTATATCCTATTTCCACTTTTTCCTTTAAAAAGAGATTGACTGTGATCATTACCATTTATAACTATCCCCATTTAAATGAAAACAAACATTTATAAACAATATTTGGGAATTTGCGCATTGTCCATTCCAAATTACTTCCTGCTGGTTGGGGGTGATGTCCATACCATGGGGATCATGATAAAACAGAGAAACCTGGCCAGGTCCTTGTTTTTGTAGTCTTTAAGTCTGTATCACCTTAGCTGTTTTAGATGTTGGATCACCTGGAACACTGTTTCAGGGGGTCTTGCTTCATCAAACCATAATTGTCTGGAATCCATAGCTTTACATTTCCTGTGGAAACATAAGCAAAAATTCTTTTCCCAAGTAACCTGTACTTATATTTAAATTTAGAAGTCAAAGAATTTTTAAAATATATAAGTTGGATTAATTTAACAGTACCTATAATTAAATGTATTTTAGCAGCTGTAGCTCTTTCCTCGGCAATCAAACAATTTAAAGACAACAGTATAACATATAGTATCCAGACTCTGAGTATTTTCCATTTTTACATGGCTTATTTATTTTTATAACTCTATTTCTTTTGCTTTTATTTTTTTCCTTTTATGAGCCAGGTTTCTCTGTGTAACTTTGGCTGCCCTTGTACTCACTATGTACACAAGGTTGGCCTTGAAATCACAGAGATCTGCTTTCCTCTGCCTCCCCAAAAAGTGCTGGGATTAAAGGCGTGTGCCACCACACCCAGCTACTCTATTTCTTCTTCTTCTTCTTCTTCTTCTTCTTCTTCTTCTTCTTCTTTCCTCCTCCTCCTCCTCCTCTCCTCCTCCTCCTCCTCCTCTCCTCCTTCTTCTTCTTTAAACACTTTATCCTGTTTCTTGTTCTCTCACAAGGCTACGTATAATTTGAAACACACTGTAAACCTTTAGAGGTTTTTCTTCATTTGAATCTGTCTTTACTGTAAATCTTTACCTTTTGCTGGTCATGAGGTCTTTTACCTGCTAAACAACATTGCTAAAATTAAAGCGGCAGCTGTTTTAGCTGCTGTCTTTCCAAGATAGCATAGGTATGTTTACCACCAGCACTGAGAGCTGTGCTCACTGCCTTGGTCTATGCTGCCATCAAGGAGTATGCTGACCACTTGGAGATGTGGTCACTGCCACTGCCAGCTGCTCGTACACAGCACTGAATTGTTAGCAAGAGCCCTGTGGTTTTTTTCCACTTATGCTGAGTCGGGAAACCTCCCTTAAGGGAGTTGCTGGAGTCTCTGTTTGTCTCTAGCAAAACAGAAACCACCCAGAAAATGCTGCTACCAAGAAGTCATGCTCATCTCTGTTCTTTTGCTTCTAAAATCCCTTTTTGAGCTGTTGTGAATTTTTTATGTGGAAGTTTGTAAAACCACATGGTCACCATTTGTAATGATAACTCTTTCTGACAGCTGCCTGAGCCCCACTGCCAAGCTAGGCCCCCCAAATAACACACAGAGTCTTATATTATTTACAATGCTGCTGACCAATGACTAGGATTTCTTATCTGCTAGCTCAGTCTTAATTATCAACCATAACTGATGGGAAATGTCCTTCTCTGTATATGTTTATCTTATTGGTTGTTGAATAAAGTACTGTTGGTCAATGAAGAAGCAGGTTAGGGGGGACTAGGAGTCAAGGAGGATTCTGGGAAATGTAGTAAAAGGAAGTCTTGTGATGCAGGTAGGAAGTGACATAGCAGGCAGACTTGTATATAAGTAATGGCAAGAAGGAAGTCGTTCCTTTCAGTCTTCCTCCTGCTCTCTGCTCCGAGTCCCATGTGATCCCGGGATGAGGATGCCAGTGGAAGGTGTCCTACATAAAATAAGTCTTATAAACTATATGATCTATGATAATTAAGACTGAGCTAGCAGATGAGAAATCCTAGTCATTGGTCAAGCAACATTTGTACCTAATATAAGTCTCTGTGCGTTATTTGGGACCATGACGTGGCAGCAGGCAGAATTTGGGTGGCCTGGCAGAAAGCACACACATGGAAGCAGGGCTTGGGTGGCTTGGCAGAAAGACTTATTGTTACACATAACTACTAATCTATATATTTTTATAAAGACTTATCTTACTGAGGACACCGGTGGTGGCATGCGTCCTCTCTTGCCAGGATCACATGGCCACTCCTGTCTTTCCTACATTTCCCAGAATCCTCCTCGACTCCTAGCCCCACCTATCTTGCTTTCCTATTGGCAAACAGTGCTTTATTTATCAACAAATAAGACAAATATATACACAGAAGGACCTCCCCCATCACAGCTCCTTTTCATGATTCTGATTTCCACACTTAGAACATGGTAGACATTCCATAGGAACTGACTGGATGGTGTTATGAAAATTCAGTCCAATAAGCCCAGGGAGTCTTGGCCCAATGGTAACTTCTCTGGAGGTACATTGTAGGGAGCCGTTCCTGCATTCTCCATTACAATGATGGTGCCTGCAGACACCAAAATGTAAATTACTTCACAGGCGCTGGGTAATCTCCATTCCTTTGATCTCTGCCTATCCCGTGGCTCATTTGGCCTGAGGAGCTGAAGCCATTCATAGGGTAACACGTCCCAGGCGGTGGCTTGCCAGCCTTTATTAAGGAACGGGATTCTTGGGCCAGGGTCTCCGCTCTGGTAAGCTTATGCTCTCCCCTCTCAAGATGCATTAAAGCTTTCCTGCAGAAGGATCCGAGTGTCCTGCATGTATTTCTTGCCAGCGAGAACATACAGCGCGCGGGACATCTGGTGCCGAAACCCGGGAATTTGTTAACATCTCCGGCACTGCGGAGACCCCTCTAACGGGGCGGATTCAGAACTGCAGGGTGGTAAATTCGGAGAGGTATGTTTTTTCTGGACTTTGGCTTGGGAATGTTGCTATTTTGGGAGGTTAATATAGAGGCTTCTGTGCTTTTACTAGGAGCTATTTTGACCTTTCTCACTGTTGTAACAATCTTAAAGAAGTCCAAAATTACATGTCAGAAACCGAATGTGGTGAGAGATGGGGCGCGCCCAACAATAAAATATAAGGAAAAAGGACCTCCCGGGATGTCTACTAACAAGGGAGTGTGTAAGGAAAAAGGACCTCCCGGGATGTCTACTGACAAGGGAGTGAATAATTTGTTAGATGATTCTGTAAATAAGTTTAAAGCTTTAAATCTTGATAGCTCTGATGACTCTAAAAGCTCAAGAGATAAAGTTTTAGAGAAAACAGCTCAGCTAGGTGAAAAAGAAACAAAAAAGGAGGGAGAGAAAATAGGGAATAACTGGTCACACCCCGGTAAATTTAAGAGAAATAAAGACTCAAAACCTAGCCTCTGCCCTACAATGAAACTAGAGGCCTTGGAGCTGAGCAGCTCAGACTCTGAGATTTTAGACTCTAGCAAGGAAGCAGAGCTAGAGGAGGAGGCAGCACGATACCACCCCGATAGATATCGGCTGCCAAAAGTGAAAGCAAATATGAGGCCATCGCCTGTTAATCCAGCGGGTGTACTTCCATCAGCACCCCCATTATTTGGTACCGACTCCTTCTTACCATTAGAGGAGCGGAGGAAATTACAGATGGCTTTCCCAGTCTTTGATAGGGGAAAAGGCCATGCATGTTATTCAACACTTCTTGAAGGCCTGGAATGCCTGTGGCTTTAAAGCCTCATAAACATTAACGCTCGGGGCCACACCGCGGCCAAGCGTCTCACCTCAAAACCTAAAAGGCCAAAGAAAATGGTAAAATGGAAAGATATCTTAACTGATCTTTGGAGAGGCCCGGATCCTATTCTCATAAGATCCAGGGGAGCTATTGTGTTTTTCCACAGGATGAAGAGAATCCCCTGTGGATCCCAGAAAGACTCACCCGAAGAGCCCCTTCGGACCTTCAAAAGTTGAAACTCCACCCTCTCCCCGGGAGTTGAGAGCCGCTATTGTTTTTGTGATATGGCCGCTATTGTTATCCAGATTAACTCCTGTATCGCTGTATCTCTTAAGGGGTGGGGGTGGGATTGTTTGATGCAGCCGTTTGCGGATTGGTGTTACTCTTCTGGCTGGTATGTAAGCTCTAGGCTCAAAACTAAGAGAGGCAAGATGGTTATCGCCCAAGCGTTTATTTGGCTAACTATGCTTAAGCAATAGGCCGCCGGCCAGACAGCTCTTGCACACCCGGAGCCTAGGCTCATTGCACAGGGTAGAGTGTCTGGTTTGAGCAGCCCATGAGGGTGTTGAGCAAAGGCATCGCACAGAGTTGCCTAGTATGCAGGCTTCTCTGGGAGGTATGTTGTCCTGCATAAGGGTTGCCTGCCCCAGCCTCCCTTTCCCAGAAAAACGGCAGAGGACAGGTCGAGAGTGCTTCGGGTCAAGCTAACAGCCTGATGGCGACTCTTGTACACGCAGGACACTCGGATCCTTCTGCAGAAAAGCTTTAATGCATCTTGAGAGGGGAGAGCATAAGCTTACCAGAGCGGAGACCCTGGCCCAAGAATCCCGTTCCTTAATAAAGGCTGGCAAGCCGCCGCCTGGGACGTGTTACCCTATGAATGGCTTCAGCTCCTCAGGCCAAATGAGCCACGGGATAGGCAGAGATCAAAGGAATGGAGATTACCCAGCGCCTGTGAAGTAATTTACATTTTGGTGTCTGCAGGCACCATCATTGTAATGGAGAATGCAGGAACGGCTCCCTACAGTACATGACCGGATAAAATCGGCTACTGGCTTGGTTGACATTCCCCATCCCCCTTGGAATCAAGGAGGTAGCAGCGATATAACAGCTGGACCCACAGAGTGCAGCAGCTTCTTCTATCTTGTGAGTATAGTGCACTGATTGCCTTTTAAAAATTGTTTTTATTATGTTTGCAGTGTTCTGCCCAGGCCAGAAGATGGTACCAGATTGCATTAAATATGGTTGTGAGTCACCATATGGTTGCTGGGAATTGAACTCAGGACCTCTTGGAAGAGCAGCCAGGGCTCTTAACATCTGAGCCATCTCTCCAGCCCCTGCCTTTTAATAAATTGTAATGTGACCCGTAGGCATCCTTCTTCTTCAGGATGGCTCTTGAATGCTTGGTTGATACTAAATTCGGAAACCCAGGCTACTTTCTGAGAACATCTTAAAATGCAGATGCTGGGGCCAGGGGCGGATTCAATGAAAGGGTGTTTGTTCAGCTGACACAAGGCCCTGGGTTTGGCCTTGGGGGCCATTTTTGTTTGTTTTTTAAAGCAGTTCTGATTCAGCGAGGCTGAGTTGAGGCCTTTGAGTCTGAATTCTTAAGAAGGACCCTTGATTGGAATTTCCACAGGTGCAGGACTACAGCAGCAGTCATCCTACAAAGGAAGCATCCAGCCCCTGGGAAGTGACCTCATGGGGAGCACCCAGGGAGCACTCCTGTACACAGTGTAGAGTGGGTCATTCACTGTGGACCCAGAAGAGCCAGGAAGGTTAAGGAGACTGGCTTCAGAACAGAGACTCGAAATCTCAGCCTTCCCTGAAAACCCTCATTACCAGGGCATTTGTTAGGTTGGGAGTGAATTGTAAGATGTAGGGAAGCCAGCAAAGCAACTGTCAGTCTGCTGCCTCCCAGAGGAGGGAATGGAGGAGGGGCATCAATTTTGGCAAGAATGAGGACTATTTTATTATGGAGACCTCCCTAATTATGCAGTCAGAGAATGGTGTGTGGTACATTCCAGAGCCTACACCGCTCTCATAAGGGCTCCACTGTTAATTTAAAAAGAGAAGGAGCAATGCAACTCTGTCAACCCCCACACCATTCGCACATTGAGTATGTGTGCCAACTCACAGCACACCCACTGGAAATGAAAACAGAGCCCAAGCCAAGCCTTCAACTGCAGCTTGTCACACAGACCTACAGGAGAAGAGCTTTGTTTTCCTTCCCTCCTTTCAAAACAAATTTCCTCTCTCCCATTTCAAAAATGTGCATTAAATATATATTTGCTAACCTCAACTGCCAGATTTCAAGGAGCTTAATATAGGGCCCTCAGTAGAGAAGGAAATCCATTTTGAATTTCCATGTGAGTAGCCTTGTGTACATTCACTCAGTGTCCAGGAAGGAGGCTTTTGTAAACAGACTCGTGCTTGTGTGCAGCCCAAGCAAGGTCAGACTTGCTTTAGAAATGTCAGCAGGTGACATAGACATAGGTAGGATAATGTGGTCAGAGGGTGTCAGTGAAGCAAATGGAGTGTAGATAGACACTAAGGGACATTTTTTTCCTGGCAGTTTTAGGGACACTGATGATCAGCTGTGGTCCAGATAACTGCCATACCTAGGGCTGGAGAGATGACTCAGTGGCTAAAAGCACTTGCTGCTCTTGCAGAGGACCCAGGTTCAATTACCAGCACCCATGCCCTGTTCTGGCCTCCTCAGGTATTGCACTCAAATGGTGCACACACGTATGTACCAGCAAACACTTGTAAAATAAAAATAAATAAATCTTCTTTTTAAATTACCAAGACCAAAAGACGGCATGTTGGGAAGAGTTTTATTGTGACTGGCTGTCGGCATTGTGTGTTCATCCTTCTAGCCTGTTTCTAATGCATGCAAACATAATGCTTTCTTGTGTCGTTCATTCATTTTCCTAACAAAAAAATTATCAGGCACCAGACATGACATGTTTGGGCATGGCACTGGGTGGCTGGAATAACACTAAGAATGCCTATGCGGAATTTTAGAGCTAATAAATATGTTGGGATAAATTATCTAATTGGTGGAGTAAGCTGTCTTCCTTCCATTTTACAATGAAAGAAAGGAGACCCTGGAAAAGGGAGTGAAGGGGGAATGCAGGAAGTACTTATTAGTTGGTGCAAGTCCTGAACATCCATGCATGTGAGTGTCTACACAAGGACCGCAGTCCCAACGGCCTCTGCGATTGCGTTATGGACTATCTGGTGTTTGTCCAGCTCAGCTCTGAATGTTGAAAGTTACTTACTAAACCCTTCAGAAGGTCATTTGGATGTTAGTGACATTCAGACTGCCTCTGAGAAAAAGGCAAAGAATGACAATAAACTCTAGGAACCAAAGAGAGGAGACGATCACAGACACTGGGGCAAGCTAGAGGAAGGAAGGGAGTAAGGGTTATTTCATTCTAGAGGGAAGGAGAAGCCAACCAAAAGGATAGCGGATGGCAGCATGGAGGCCACGGAGCTCAGATGACAGAGCCAAGGACAATTCCCAGGGTGTTATGAACTGGCCTCAAGAAAAAGAAAACATGCTTGTTCATGTTTTCACTAAAAACTTGCAGCCAGCAAAATGGTTCCAGATTTCTGGCAGCCATTTACACCAGCTTTGGTTCCAACACAAGGCAGAAACTGTTCTAGATTCCTGTTTTTCCAAATGCCTATTTTTTTTTTTCTGTTGCACCAAGAGGCTCAGAACACTCCTTACCCATGTTTTCTTGGATGCTTAAAGATGATGACCTCACAAACTCATCAAGAGACCAAAGGTTTATGGCCAAGCAGCTCTTCAAATGGTATGGAAACAGGCAGCATGAGGAAGAAGGCGACATGGCAGTGGCTCAGCTCGGCTACCAGTAAATCCTGTGCTTTACATCTGCCCACAGAGTTGTCCCGGGAAAGCAAGTTGTGCCTGAGTGGAAAGTCAGATTGATCCCGCAGGGTGAGGCCATATCACAAAAATGCCCAAGGAAGGAGATTAGCGTAAAAGCTTTTAATTAAAGTCTCAGAGCACAGTATCCAAACACTATTTGTTGAACTCATGCTCGATTTAAAATAAGCAAGCTGCTCTAGACCCGGAACACAGTCTTCTCTAATTCACAGGTTCTAGTTGTCACACTGCTCCAAAACACCAATGTCATATTTGCATCTCTGTGGAGTTTTTCTGAGATACCAGACAGGTAGAAGTCTATGCTTTTCACGACTTTGGGCTCTTGCCCCCATCTATTGGACCACTCAGACACAGAGTGGGAGTCAACCGTACCACTGTACTGAATTCTGGATAGCAGAGACATAGTGAGTCAAAGTGTCACTGTGATGGTTCTTCTACCGTCTGAGAATGCTGCCACTGGGAGAAAGGTCACTGGAGCATCTGCACCCACAAGACTGTGACCCTGGACACAGGCCTTTTCTGCAAGAACAGTCCATATTGAACCTTAAGTCCTAAAAGCCCTTCTAACATGTTTTGTTTACCTGAACACTGCCCATGACAGCTAACGCATAGGACATCTGTATGGGAAGTAAATGAGACAGTTTCTGGATTTGAAAAAATTTCTTTTTTTTTTTTTTTTCTTCTTCTTTTTGTGATCAGCTCTATGAAATCTTCCCTAACCTGTCAAACACACAGGTAGCTTTCCTATTTCTAAGGCATCACAAGCACTCTGGGTGCTCATGGGTTGTTCAGGCACGAAGGAAGCTTCAGCCCTCCCAGTTGGGGGTGGGGGTAGGGGTGGGAGCAGGGGGCACAGAGACAGCAAACACCACTGTGTTTCCTTTCTTATCAAATGAACAAGTTTCTACTTTCATAGATTGGGAAATGTAAAAATGGACTCGCCACCTGGATTTCAAACCCTGTGTCACATTTAACCCCTTTCCAAACTTTATTCCCAGGCTTCTTCAGCTTAATTTGCTGCAAAGAATGAATTGTGTTTAAGCAAAAACTGAAAAGAGCTGCAGTGTCCAGGGGGCTTGGGCTTAAAAATATTAGAGATCTAGATTTTATCAGATCCATAAACAAAAGAATTTTAAAAAGCAGTCATGATATAAAATAGCAGCTCCTGTGGCTTTTGCAAGTGTCACCTTCTTCAGAAGTCGCCTCAATTCAGTTTGCCTCGTTCTTAGAAGCCTCGTCAAAATTCTCCACCAGATCTGGGACCTCATCATCATCCTCTCCAGTGGCAAGTGGTGCTTTTCCATCCACAGATTGTTTGGGCAAAGCTTCAGCCTGTCTCCTTAAACTAGTCAGACTGTCTGCCCCAAGCTGGTTTAGGATGCTGGGAAGCATTTCTGTCAGCTGCTTTGTCTCAGCGTGGCCTATAATGGTGAAAGTGTCTGCTGCCAGATACACCTGAACTTTAGGATTGTTAAAATGGATCACTGTTCCTTGGTTTGTAAACATGTTCACCTCTTCAATACCAGAGATGTTGTTCACCCCTAACTTCTTAGAGGAGAACTGCAGTTTTTTATCATCTGCTGTGGCTGTTCTGTGAACCACCTTCTTCTTTCTGACTTCTTTAAGGAGAACTGCAGTTTTTTATCATCTGCTGTGGCTGTTCTGTGAACCACCTTCTTCTTTCTGCGAGCAGTTCTTTTCCCACCAATGCGCACTTGTGCCTGCAGCTTGGCCAGTTTTTCCTGGTTCTTTCATCTGTGGCTCCTGTCCTCCCGTTCCGCTGGGAGGTGGAGGAAGAGCCAGCGTTGCCTCGCCCCCGGGGCAGCCGCCCCTGGCTCGCCCTTGGCCCTCACCCCGGAGAGTCCGCCTGTCCCTCGCATCGCTTTCCTCTCCTCAGCCCTGTCCCTCCCCAGCAGTCCCGCCCCCGCTCCCATCCTCCAGTTTCTGGATTTTTAAATTTTATTTTACGCATGAACAACTTTATGCCAGAAGAGGTTACCGGATCCCACTATAGATGGTTGTGAACCACCATGTGGTTGCTGGGAATTGAACTCAGGACCTCTGGAAGAGCAGCCAGGGCTCTTAACCTCTGAGCCATCTCTCCAGCCCCAGTTTCTGGATCTTATACAGTAAAGAGCTACTGGTGAAGGGCTTGCTGGTCTGTGGAGAGAGCTCGAGAAGTCTTTGGCAGAAGTAATCCCTCCAGAAGCGTTGCTGTACACAAACCACAGTGTGTGTGTGTGTGTGTGTGTGTGTGTGTGTGTGTGTGGTGTGTGTGTGTGTGTGTGTGTGTGTGTGTGTGTGTGTGTGTGTGTGTGTGTGTGTGTGTGTGTGGCCCAGCCTAGAGCAGCCACTCCTTCCCTTGTGTCCAACACCTTGGTCATCTGAGCATAAGAAGGAAGAACTTACTGGAAAAGTTGGTGCCATCTTTTGGTGCCATCCAAAAGTAAGGACCAAGTAGTTTGTGACAAGTACC
The DNA here is from genome assembly GCF_003668045.3 of Cricetulus griseus. Lineage (NCBI taxonomy): Eukaryota > Metazoa > Chordata > Mammalia > Rodentia > Cricetidae > Cricetulus > Cricetulus griseus. Next base: position 261,724,112 of record NC_048595.1, read on the forward strand.
AATTGGAGGTGTTGTCTAAAATGAGTGTGGTGAATGATGCAAGCCTCACCCAAGAGGTAGAATACCACTCACAATACATCCCTTCAATCTCCTTCCCATTAAACTGGTCTACATTGCTCTTGACCTCAGAGAAGTTAAGAAGATCTAGACTTTTATTTTATGTTTGTGAGTGTTTTGCCTGCATGTATGTAAATACACCATGTGGGTACCGTGCCCAGAGAGATCAGAAGAGGGTGTCAGATGTCCTGGAGCTGGAGTTATATGGTTGTGACCTGCCATGCTAGGACTTCATGCCAGGTGCTCAGCAAGAGCAATGGGTGTTCTTCACTGCTGGGCCATTTCTCAGCCCCATCAGGGCATTGCTGAAGACATTCCTTCCCCTGTCCATTGCATGCAGCTGAAGGAGAAAGGCGGGCCTCCCAAGGACCACACCTGTGGGATGCTGTCTTTTTGAGGCTGCAGTCGGAGCCAGCCAACTTGCCCACGGTTCGTACTGAGAGGGGCAGTGTGGATTGAGAAAAGGCTAGCTAAAGACATTAAAGGAAAAGATGGAGACACAGAATAGATATCAGGGGCCATTCAGTCCATACTGAAAGCCCCGAGTTTATTCTTCACCATTCTTAAATACCTTAATCAAAAAGGAGAATATGGTATCATATATATGGAACAAACAGAATTTCTTCCTCAATTCTCCAAGGATTCAGTAACCACACCTTAGATTCAGTCTCTCATACCTGGCCTTGAGGGTCAAAAGTAACCACATCTCATACCAAATCTGTTGTTATTTAGATAAGATGCCCAAGGCCAAGATCAAACATCCTACTGTAGCCACGCCTTTGACCTTTAGGTCTTATGACTTACTAAGGACAGTTTTGAACTCTCTGGCTTTTAGTCAAGGTGGAGTGGAGCCATCTTTATGGGCCCTGATACACACCTTGAGCTTTCTTTGTGCCTTTTGCCTAAACTATCATTTAACTCAGGTATAAGCCTGCTGCTCCTCTGATCTCCACACTTCCTCACTGTATTACTGGTTTTGCATTTTGTTTGGCTAAAACAAAGGAAGGAAACTCACCAAGTGCAAATCCAAAGCCATTACTCTGCAGCTTTCACTGACTCGGGTACTTAGGTTGATGTTCCAGGGACCATTAATCGCACAAGCCCACACTTTCTAAAGTGAGTCTGGAAGGCTGGGTGAACTGGAGGAGGACTGAGAAAGAAGAGGGAGGGAGAAGCAAAGGCAAGCCAAAGCTAAGCTGTGCCTCTTGGAAGACAGTAAGTGTCCATCACCTTACAAGGTTACCACCAGAGGAGGAATAGACCTTTGGCATCCACATTGACCTGGGGCTGTGTTTATTTACTTTCCTATATGTGAGCTTTATTTATGTTTGTTTGTGTCTTAATTTCCTGTTGAAGTGATGAAATACCCCAACAAAAGCAACTTAAGGGAAAATGGTTTATTTCAGCCCACTATTCCAGGTTGCAGGTTCATCACTCAAGACAGCAGGATCTTAAAGCAGTGAATCACATAATACCTCTAGTCAGTCAAGAGCTGAGAGGAAGGGATTCATGCATGCACGCTTGTGCTCAGCTCCCTGTCTCCACTCATACAGTTCAGGACCCCCTGCATAGAGAATGGTGCCACCTACAGTGGTCAGGCCTTCTCACCTCTATTAATCATAATAGTCTCCAAGAAATGCTCACAGGTCAATATGATGTAGACAACCTCTCACTCAGTCTCTTCTCAAGGGATTCTAGATTGTGTCAAGTTGACAATAGAACTAATTATCGCACTTTGTTTCTTTGTTTTGAGGCAGGGTCTCACGTAGCTCTGGCTGGCCTTGAACTCTCCACATAATTGAGGATGATCTTTAACTCACAAACCTCAGGCCTCTACTTCCTATAGTGGAATTTGAGGTAAGTGATAGTAACCTGGTTTTACTTGGTACTAGGGGTTAAACCCAGGGCTTCATACACACTAGACAAGTACTGAACCACCTAACTCTTTATCCCCAGTCCAGACTAGGTACACTCTTACTTATGAAATATCTTGAGTCAAAATGAGAGTTCATTCTGAATTTGATACTTTTTGAAAACTGCCATCTAGGGGATCTGTTCCCTCCTAAGGTCTTGAAAGAGACCCCATCTCGAATCTAACTTCCAAACAACAGGAACAATCGTTTACCACTGTAGGCTTCACTACAATCACCTGCTTTTGCAAGCCCTTGGCAGTGAGCCACGGAGCACAACAGGATTTGGTTAGACAGTTGAAACTCAGAGATCAGGGGAGCCCTGTTGGGCAATGGTTTGTTGACAATGTTAGGAATTCAGTTTAATTGAAAATATATTTAGTTAATGACTACCCCATGTGAGACACTGTGCTAGGTGCACAGAGGTGGCAGCTGCTTGCTGGGAGGGTGTGTTGCCTTACAGACTTGAACTGAAATAAACTCGGTCTAAGCTCCATTCTGGAAGGACTGTGGTTTTCCCATTCTAACAACTGAATAGATTTGAAATATTAGGTAGGCTTCCCTTCCATCTGGCCACCTAAAGCAGTACCTCAGAGGGTTCTTAAACGAATCATGTTTTGGGAAAGACTGAACCAAATGGTATCCCAGAAAGAACTATATGTAAAAGGTTTCTGCATCCCGGTAATCCCCTCTGCCAATGCAGCAATCCAAATCAGACCAAATTAGAAAAAGCCTCCATTTAATGGGTAAAATGCTCCCAGATGATTTTCCACCCCCACCCCCAGAGGAGACCTGAGAGACTGAAAAACCACATGTCTGTTTTTTTAAGGGGCAATTTAAATACCCCTTTATGGTCTCAAGCATCTCTGGAGGAGGAGCCCTGTTTGGCTGGCTTTCTGGAAAGGGGCAGGGTTTGGGAAGAGAGAGATGGAGGAGGGGAATTTAAGTGGAACTCCACCAGAACAATGTGCCCATTGGCATACAGCTCAAGTAGAGGTCTCTAAGCACACCAATCTGAATGGGATGTATTGGGTTCTGATTAATGACTCTACCTCCTCGTCACACAGGCACCACTGGAAACCAGTGTGAAGACAGTTCTGAGGCTGGAGGTTGGCAGGATCTCCCATGCTGCAACTCTTAACCTGTCTCTGGGCTTTGAGGTGGCTTCTCACTCTGCATCTTTAAGCAGTGAGAGCAGTCCTGGTGGATTTTCTGCAGGACATCCTGAGATACCTGTACTTCTAGTAAAAAGATGGGAGGGAGGAGCTTGACAGAAGAAGCTGCCTCCAGCATCGGTGTCTGATAGAAGGGCAGTCTCTGTTGAGTAGAGTCAGGCTCCTTGTGTTCCTGCATAAACCATTCAGTGTCCTGCTGCTTGTTTTCTACTGCAGCCTTTGATGAAGGTCAAGCAGGGCAGAAGCAGGAGACCATCAGGCGGGAAACCACTACAGAACGGACCTGATAGAGCAGCCATCTTAATTTTCTTCAGGTCTCTTCCTTGCTCAGTAACAGACACTTGGCCTAAGTTGCCATATCCATACATCTTCAGTAGTTTACGGTGTGAAGCTGGAGTCAAGTCTTCTCTTCAATTGTAAATTTCTGCTCATTGATAACAAGAGTTGGTTCTGGGTTGGGAAGATAGCTTGGTCAGGGACATCACTTGTGCAAGTATGAAGACCTGAGTTCACATCCTCAGAACTCCTGTAAATAGCGGGGTGTGGTCACAAGCCTGTAACCTCGGTGCTATGGGGAGGCAGATAAAGGAGGATCACCGGGGTCTTCTGGCTGCCAGCCTAGCTCCAGGGTCAGTCACAGATCTTGTCTCAAAGGAATAAAGCAGAAAGTAATGATGAAGGACACCTGACATCCTCCTCCGGCCTTGATTGGGGTGGAGAACAAAACAAAATGTTTCTAAGTTAGTTCTTTGTCTCAGTGTTCATGTGTGCATTTGCTCTTGGACTTGCAAGGCTGCTCTAGGTTGGAGGCCTGTATCTGTCATGCTCTGCTGTAATCTCCCATGTACTACAAGCCTGAGCATCCAGAGTCGGATGCAGTCACAGGTTACTCCTGTGGCCAGCACAACAGGACGTCTCAACTGTCATTTATTGATTATACAAAACACAAAACTAAGCCATTAAGTTTCCATTCCATCTGAGGATGAGGGGGTTCATGCTCACCTCTCAGCCATTTACTCCTTAATTTCTGAATTTAAACCTTAAGTTCCCAAAGGAAAACCATCAAGCCATCAGAAATACAACTACACAGTCCATAAGCTTCATTATAAAAACAGCAGAGCATCTGCTCTGTTCTACTCTACACTCTTCCCTGGAGGCAGGAAAGGAGAAGCAGTGAGATCTTCTGGGCATCACATAATCATACAACTATTCCAGCCAAAGACTAAGCACCCACCCCACCCTACTCTGAGCATGCTTAGGACAGAACTCAGTGTGCTGCCAACAGGGCAGAGCCAGGTTCGTGTCCTACCTCTGCTACTTAGTGTCTGCCATGGTGAATACAGTAGGTGTCTATAAAGGTGGGATCATGTCCAGCCAAATTTCAATTTCTTTTTTTGCTCCTGAGGCTCTTCTGCTTAACCAGCAATATCCTCTCTTAGCTACAGACCATCAATGATCAGTGATTTTTTTTCTTTTTTTGAGACAGCGTTTCGTTATCAGTGTCTTAGCTACTTTTCTCTTGCTGAGCTAAAACACTAAGGCCAAGGCAAGTTATAAATTAACATATTTAATTGGGCCAACGATTTCAGAGGGTTAGTTAGAGCTCATGATAACAAAGTGAAGGAAGGCATGCTGGCAGGAACAGTTGAGAAGAGTTCATATCTCAAAACTGCAAGCAGGAGGCAGAGAGCATACTGTGATTGGCATGAGTCTATTGAAGTCTATCCCAAAGCCCACCTCAGTGACACTCCCCCTCTAGTGAGGCCACACCTCTTAATCCATCCCAAACAGTTCTGCTAACTGGGATCCAAGTACTCAAATATAAGAGTTGATGGGGGTCATTCTCACACAAATCTCCACATCAGGCTGGCCTCACATTCTCCACAATCCTCCTACAGCCTCTCAAGTGCTGGGATTATGGGCATGAGCTACCACACTCAGCATTTCTAACAATTAAAGTGTATGTGAGCTACACAGGTTTCTGGGGAAAATGGTGTGAATTTCACTATCCTCCTTACCCTAAAATGCCACTAGAAAGTTCATACTGACAGTCATTAAACAGGGTTTGTCTTGAGCAGTTACTACATGCTGGGTACTGTTTTAGGTGTTGGGAATAGATCAAAATAGTAAAAGTCCATACCCTCCTGGAAGTGTATGAGAAAGGTGACCAACACAATAAAGAAGTAAAATCCATGGTTAAAAATGCTAGCAAGAAAATTGAAGCAGGAATAGATTATGGGGTGAGAGTATGGATTGAAGGTACAGTCTGAGATAAGGCAGTCAGAGACCTCTCTGAGACACTGACATTTTAAAAAAGGGTTGAAAGAGGTGAGGGCGTGAACTGAGTAACATCCGAGAGAAGAGGGAATAACAAGAGCAGAGCCCTGAAGCCAGAGTCTGCTTAGGGTATCAAGAACAAGAAGGAGGGCCAGAGAGGAAAGACAGAGGGTGAGGAGGAGATAAAGATGAGGGTGGAGTAACGGGGATCCAGCCTTAGAGGGGTTTGAAGTCATCACAAGAGCACAAAAGCTTCAGCTTCTGCCCCGAGTGTGTAAAAAGCCATCAGACCCAGTGCAGTGTGGTCCTCGAGGGGTGTGAAGTGCAGAGATGAGATGGGAGGCTGATTTGGTAATTTAAACACCCCTCAGCCAGGACAGTGGCTATATGCAAAGTAGAGCAAGTGGGATTTGCTGCGATATGAAGTTCGGGCCAAAGAGGGAACTTGACTCTGGAGAATTTGGCCTGAGCAACTAGAAGGGCAGAATTGTCACTGTCCTGAGACAGAGAGGACTACGAGAAGCTCGGGCTTGCCGGGAGCTAAGGACTGGGTGAGCAGGGTGAAATGCGGAGTGGATGTGCTATTCACTTTCTACAACTGACACATTACTAGGAACATTGTGGCTTAAAATAACATAAACTCCCTAAGCAATTCTAAAAGCTGGAATCAGGTATTAGAAGGGATGTGCTCTGTCACGAACTTTGGAGGGAGAATTCATGTTGCGGAAATTATTTTAACTATGTAAAGGTATGTTACATTGGTTTCTGCTGCATTTGTTTAATTATGTTAAGATGTGTTGCTGTTTCACCTTGCCTGCCTAAGGCAGCTGATTGATCTAATAAAATGCTGAATGGCCAATAGCTAGGCAGGAGAGGGAATAGATGGAGCTGGCAGGCAGACGGAATAAATAAGAGAAGAAATGTAGGCTCAGACAAGAAGAAGAGAACAAGGGAGAGATAGAGGGACATGCCCAGGACCAGAAGCCAGAGCAGCCAGATAGCCAGACACGAGAAGCAGTGAAAGACAGATATACTGAAGCAAAGAAAGGTAAAACGTTCTGAGGCAAAAATAAAGAGAAACATATTAAAATAAGAACTAAGATAAGGCCCAGCATTCAAAACTAATAAGTCTCTGTGTCATAATTTGGGAGCTGGTTAGTGACCTGAAAGAAAAAGCCTGTTACAAATCCACTCTGCTGTCTCTAGCTTCTAGTGGCTACCCACACCCCTAGACTTGGAACTAGATCATTTCAAGCTCTGCTCCTCTCCATAATCACATTGCCGTTTCTTCTCCTATGTGTCCTACCTCCCCACCTTCCCCTCTTACAAGGCTACATGTGATTGCTTTTCTGATCCACTTAGACGAAACAGGATTATCTCTACCTTGAGACCTTAACACAGCACATTCTCAAAGCTGTTGCTGTTTAGGGTCCACACAAGCAGCAAGGGCTCAACTGTGGGTTTGTTCAGAGTGCTGTTCCTCGGCCTACTGCAGGCACCCAGGTAAAAATGTTGCCTTTGCCATGCTCTAAATGAGTCTGGATTTCAGAGGAGCAAAGGAGATCGATGCTTGACTCTGCAGACCTCAGGACTTGGGTGGTTAATGCTGTCAGGTCTGGAGTAGCCTGGGGGTGAGTGCAGACCAAGATGTCCAATATAGAAGCCCCTCAAATGGTTAAAAACAGAAGTATCAGGGTCTGGAGAGATGGCTCAGAGGTTAAGAGCACTGGCTGTTCTTCCAGAGGTCCTGAGTTCAATTCCCAGTAACCACATGGTGGCTCACAACCATCTGTAATGAGATCTGGTGCCTTTTTCTGGCCTCCAGGGATACACACAGGCAGAACACTGAATACATAATAAATAAATATATTAAAAAAAAACAGAAGTATCGGTTCATCCGCTAATTCCACTTATGGGTATTTATCCAAAGATTACAAAAAAATGTCATTTCCATGTCCATTGCCATATTATTTACAACAGGCAAGACAGAAATAACCTGAATGTAGTTAGATAAAAACCACAGGTGTCCACTGTTTCAGACTATGCTCTGTACTGGGCTTTACTAGAACAGGTTGAAAGTAAAAATGGAGTCACTCACTAAACATGTGTATCACCATACCGACACTAAGTTATTTCTCTGGACTTCCAAGAGATCTTCAAGGTGTATTGTCCACAAGGACACTACTGGGCAGAATTCCTTTCCTGCCCCAACTTGCAAGACCAGCTGTAGATGAGATGATTTTGCTGGAATTCTAGGAGCCACCCTGGGTGGTGGTGCACACCTTTAATCCCAGCACTCTGGAGGCAGAGGCAGGTGGATCTCTGTGAGTTTGAGGCCGGCCTGGTCCACAAAGAGAGTTCTGGGACAGCCAGAGCTACATAGAGAAACCCTCTCTTGAAAAACAACAACAACAATAATGTATTCTGATTATTTATTATATAAATAATAATATTTCTCTGGAGCCAGCAGAGAAAAATGGAGGTAGAGTTTTTCTCCTTGGCGCTTTTGTTTACAAACAAAAATAAAAAGCTTGTCCTTGAAAGTGAACCCTCTCCTTCGTGACAGAATCTGACCACACCCCAGTTCAAGCCCCAAACACAAGCAGGAATGCCTCGGCCCTTAGGAAGGTGATACACAGCCAGCTCCCAAACACTACGAGGTTCTGAATTGGTTCCCGCCAAAGCATGTTTATGTACTGACTCCAGAGATGTAGAGCTAATCATCTTCACACTAGGCAAGTTTCCAACTCTCCCAGGGAAGTTTATTTATGCCTAGTGTAACTCAGGGCAATGACTGTGCTGTGATTTTAATTCCAGGTTTGAGAAATTGTGAGGCATTCCTCCAATGCTAATGGGAAGAGGCGTAAAATTAGCAACAGCTTGCAAGAAGTCTGTTAAAGAAAACCACAAGGCTCTTGCTTGGGTTTTGAGAAGAAAGGGTTAAGGCATTTATCATCTCAAAAGGGTGACATTTAAGAGGTCACCAAAACCATTTTCAATCAAGACCGGAGGTACAGCACTGGCTGTCACAAACTGAGTGCTTGCTAGGTGACAAGTATTGACCCATGGGCTACACACATGAGCACTACCATTTAATCTTTATAAGAGTCCTGTGTAAAGGTGGCTTCTCCCAGCCTCATTTTATAGGCAGCTGAATGAGACTCAGGTAGATCACGTGGTAGCCAGTCTTTGCCATGGGAACTGCAGAACCATCACACCTGGATGAGGAGCCTGCAGCTCAGAAAGAGAACTAGACTCAAGGACTGGGGAAGAGGCTGGGTGTCCAGATGGGAGCCTGATTCATTGCCCTACGTCTCACACTACCAGTACCTTCAAAATTCTCTCTTAAAGGGGACGAAGAGATGACTTATCAGTTAAGAGCACTTGCTGTTCTTGCAGAGGATTGTGAGTTCGAGTCCCAGCACCCACATCAGGCTGCTCACAACGCTTGTAACTCTTGCTCCAAGGGATTGACAGGTGTGTGGTCCACATACAGACAAATGAACACACACCACACACTCACGGATACACATATAAATAAGTAAAAATATATTAAACATACTTAAAATCATATTTATAAAAAAATTCTCCACTAAAGAAGATAAAATATAGCCAGGCAGTGGTGGCACACACCTTTAATCCCAGCACTCAGAAAGCAGAGGCAGCAGATCTCTGCAAGTTCAAGGCCAGCCTGGTCTACAGAGAGAGTTCTGGGACAGCCAGGGCTACCCTATCTTGAAAAACAAACAAACAAACAAAATAAATAAATAAATAATTTCACTTGTAAGTTGACAAAGAACCACAGGCATGAGTGAGCATAGGATAAAGAGTTGCTCCTTGTTATAAAACAAGATAGGTTAACATAGAGACATTTGTTTCTGAGAAAAGGCAGTTCACAAAAGACCCTGAAGGAAGCAGCACTATCACTCAACTGGAATAGCATGTAAAGAGAAGGGCAATGTAACTGGAGCTCAGTTGCTAGAGTACTTGGTGCATGAAGTCCTGGGTTCAATTCCCCAGGGCTGAAAAAAAGGGGAGGGAGGAGGAAGCTACGAGAGTGAGAAGGGAAGAAAAGGAAGGATGCAGAGGTCATGAGGAAGCAGAAATTTTGAGTCAGGTGTAGATTAGAAGAAAGGACATATGACAGGTAGGATTTTAGTGGGGGGGGTGGTAGAGGAGGAAGGGAGGGAGAAGGGAACTGGGATCACCATGTAATTCAATCTTGTTTGTAATTCAAATATATAAAAAATTTTAAAAAAGGGGGGAGAGGGAACAAAGACAAGCAAAAGATAATTTCAATTACCCCAGCTGTCTTAGTGTTCTATTGCTGTGAAGGGACAGCATGACCACAACTCTTATAACGGAAAGCATTAATTGGGGCTTACAGTTCAGAGGCTTAGTCTGTCATCATGTTAGGAAGCAGAGGGGCACGCAGGCAGACATGGTATTGGAAAGGTGGCTGGCAGTTCTGTGTCTGGATATGTAGGCAGTAGGAGAGAGAGATTCCAAAACCCATCCCCAGGGAGACGCTTCCTTTCACAAGGCCACACCTAACTCCTGTCTAGTAGTACCACTCCCCATGACCAAGCATTCAACTCTATGAGCCTGTTGGGGCCATTCCTATTTAAACTACACCAGAAGAGGTTACTTTTTAAAAACACGCAATGGTGATATTTTTAACAAATTGAATTTAACATGATGCCAAGACTTAACCCCTCTAATGCATGCATTGTAGCAGGCTTTTTCTTTTGGGCCACCAACCAGCTCCCAGTCATAATTTGGAGAGTTACTATTCATTTTGAATGTTCAGCCTAGCTTAGGCTTGTTTCTAGCTAGTTCTTTTAAATAAATTAGTTTCTCTTTACCTTTTGCCGCAGGGTATTTTACCTTTCTTTCTATATGTTCTACTCTGTGTCTTCTGGCTGGCCCCAGGCATCCCCCCTTTTTTCTTTCTTCATTCTTTCCTCTTCTTCCTTCTCTCTCAAGTCTATATTTCTCCTCCTATTTATTCTCTGTCTGATAGCCCCACCTATCCTAGCCTATCTATTGGCCATTCTGCTTTTTATTAAACCAATCAGGTGCCTTAGGCAGGCAAGGTGAAACACATCTTTACATAATGCAGCACAAACAAATGTAATACCTCTTTACATAGTTAAAGCAATTTCTACAGCAATGCATGGCATTCATAAACTGACATCTGGCAAACCAGAGGTGAAGAAATCTGGGAAAGAGCACCCAGAGTCTGGCATGTTGGTTTGCAGATTACACCATCCTGGAGCCCTCGGAAGGCAGCCCACGAAGAGTGACTTATCCTGAAAAAATATGAACAGTTGCTGACCCAGGACCAAGCACTGCTCTGAGTGCTTTTGCAAACATAAATACTATCTTAGTCAGGGTTACTACCGCTGTGATGAACCACAACATGCAAAAGCAACTCGGGAAGGGAATGGTTTATTTTGCTTACACTTCCCACATCATTTTTCATCACTGAAGGAAGTCAGGACAGGGACTCAAACAGAGCAGGGACCTGGTAGCAGGAGCTGATGTAGAGGCCATGGAACAATAGTGCTTACTGGATTTCTTAGAGCAGAGCCCAGGACCACCAGGCCACCCACAATGGCCTGGGCCCTTCCAGGCCAATGCAAGCACAGAAGGAAGGACCAAGTGTCTTGCCAAGGTCAGGTAGCAAGTGACCCACCCCACAGACCTGAGGAGAGCAGCAGCAATTGCTGCACTTTTCACCACAACCATCATGTTCAGTCAGTGACATTGGATGGAGGCTCTAGGGTTCGTGGCAGGCTGGGACCTGACATAACAAGAAAAGTCCCATTGGTTGGGGCAAAGAAGATGTTATGCATGGGCTCTCTCCCTAGAAGAAGAAGGACAATAAATGTTGTGAGCTGGCTATGTCAGAGACACAGATGAACACGCTTGAGTCTTTCCACAGTGTCAGAATCTATTGAGTAACAAGTCACAAGATGCAATAATTGGTCAATTAGTCTCACTTTTCTTGAGAGCCTTCCAAAGCTAACACCGATTCTATTTCAGTCGCTTTTTTGTTTGTTTGTTTTTTGAGACAAAGTTTCTCTGTGAAACAGTCCTGGTTGGCCTTGAACTCACAGAGATAAACCTGCCTCTTCCTCCCAAGTGCTGGAATCAAAGGCGTGCGCCACCACCACCCTGCTAATTTCAGTCTTAATCATTAACTCTGATTATTCATTACACATCACACAGTAATTCCCTCCTTCTCTTCTCCCTCCCTCTCTCCCTCCCCTTCTCCCCTTTCCCTGGATGTCTGTATACACACAATGTAGGTTAAAGGATGGCTACAAAGAGTTAAAGAGACTGCCGTGGAGTTCAAGGAATTTCCACGAGTTCTGAACTGCTGAAACTGGGAGACTGATGGACGCAGAAACATCCAGTGCAGACATTGTTGCTGCTTCTCTATAGCCAGGCTGCAGGGCCAGAGTTAAACTGAAGATTCAGAATTCGAGGAGGCAGTAAAGGTGAAGGTCAGGATAGGATCCACGTGGACAAATGGATGGACAGATGGACAGCAGGTCCCCGTGGACCACTGGATACATGAACAGATGGCAATTTGAGTAGACCATGTCAATAACAGGGACTGAATCGAACTGAAGAACCTGGCCTACGTAGGCATTCTCTGCCTGCCAGTTCCTTGACACACACGGGGTTGTAGATGACAGGTTGGCGAGGCCACCACCATCACAGCGTTGGGGGCTCTTCTCATTATGGGTAGAGGTAAGGAAGCTGCACACTTTCCTCAGTATGGTACATCTGGTAAGTTTTGGAGCCTGGTTTTCCTCATATGACATTAATATGCTCATGTGTTCCTGTAGTCCCCATTTACTTAGATACATTTGTAGGGGGCCCTTTCTACTTTTAGAAATAAGTTATGTATCATTCTGCAACTCATGGGTGGTGAGAGACTGAAGGTACTGTTTACATGGCCCCCAAGATTCAGAGTCATCTTGCTTCCAAATTGGCACTCAAAATGGAACCATTGTAAACTGGAATCCCTCAGGGCAAGGCACAGGCTGAGAAGCCACTGCTTTACACGATATGTGCACACGATATGTGCAGATTTAGGGTGGAGTACAGGCTGACCTCAACAGTAAGCAGCCATATTGCTGGCGAGGATTTCCATTAGGAGAATGGAGCCTTGCATGGGCAGCTGGTGGCAAATGGTTCTGACATCTGTGTGTTTAGCTTTACCGTAGCGGGATGTCTCAAAGGGAAACTTTGAGGACCAAGTATGACCAAAGGCTGTCATGAACGAGACACAGAAGAGATGCTGTGTGAAAGTGCTGGTGGAGGAAGGTGAGCCAGAATGAAAAAGAAACACAGCGGGGCAGCAGCTTGGAATCACATTCGCAGAGTCATAACTCACATGCAGTCCAGGTGTTGGCAGGGCAGAGCCAGCTTGTCTACTCTCACGAATGATGCACAGTGCTCTGAGGACTTGTTTGATGTTGAAATGTTTTCTTGAGTGAGAGTCACAAAAGGAACGATTGTTGCCTGACATGGCTTCATGTTTATGAGACCGTGATGACTGGTCTCTGCGTGATGGGGCAGTGAGCGTGTCTCTTGCCACGTGTGTCTCAGTCTTGTCTCTCCAGTTTGACTGCTGCCCTGACTCGTGTTTAACTAATGGCATTTAGTATTTGAGGAAGGAAAGAGGGAAACGTTTAAGAAGCTGTGTGTGTGTGTGTGTGTGTGTGTGTGTGTGTGTGTGTGTGTGTGTGTGTGATGTTTTAGGAACTCTAAAGAAAGATTTCTAACACAACAATTCTTTGAAAAAGCATCCAGTTTCATTAAAATCCCATCAAACAAACAGAGAACCTTGTGAGCTGCACTCGGGGGCTTATCAAGACAAAGCCAGCTCCAAAAGGCCAGGGACATTAGCCGCTGACTCAGCCAACAAAACCTCTGAGCCAGGATGGACAAAACCAAGCCCAGGGTTCACAGAGTGAGCCAAAGGGCCCCAGGGTATTTGTCTCCCAGCTTCTATCTGAGAGTGTTCCTGTTGCTATGGGGACAGAAGCCCTCTGGTAGGGAGAGCTATTATACCACCACTGGCTACATGTGGAGATGCTTTGCTTTTTTGTTGTTTATTTTTTTGTTTTTCAAACAACACCTATAATTTCAGTCAACAACTCAGAACCTATTCCCAATTAAGAGTAGAAATGAATGGAAGAATTGTTCTTTAGCTCCATACCCTGGCATTTTTTCACTTTTGAGGAGAATTATAAGTTATAAAGAAGACTGGGAGATTGACACAGCTGACCCTCCATTCTGTGTCATTGGCTGTATAAATCTAGGAACTCAACTGGGCAGAACTGTGTCTGTAAAGGGGCTGAAGTCCATCTGGGAAATGTTCTAATGCATCTAGATTCATTTCCCTGGTAATCTTGTAGTCCAGAGGGGCTCTGTGCTCCGCTGTGGGCCCCACTGCCGCCAGCAGGCTTAGGAGGCTCCCTGCCTTTGCCACGAGCACAAGGCCAAGTTGCTGCCCTCCCAGCCTCTTCCCAGAGCTGATATCCTACATGACTTTCCTGACCATCCCAATCCCCCCTCATCAAAATTCAAGCACACACACCCACAGGCTAATCCAGGAGGGAAAGGGGCTCACCATGAATTGAATGATAAATAATACATGTGGCAAAAACAACATCAGCACTTATTTGCAAATGAAAGAACTCTAGAAATTATGTCTGATGGAAATATAAAAGATTAAATTCAAGCAGGGAGTGGGAGAGGATGGTTTTTTCTTAAAACTTCTCAAGAAACAACTCCATTGTTTCACTTTAAAAGGACACTTTCTGTCTTGAGCCCGGAATTCAGTGGGCAGGTAGGACTCTGGCCTCAGTGGAAGATGCTAGGCCACTAAACAGAGTTCAAGAGGGAGGATGCAGAAAAGTAACTCAGATCTGAGAGAGGGTTCTCCTGATGGTAGGTCAGCTTAGTATCTACTTCCGGTTCTCTGGCAGTTTGCAATGTTGTATCATTTTCCCACTTTCACTCCAGAGTCAAACCAATATTCCACGAGAACATCATCTCTGGTGGTGGGGTCATCTTTGGCGCATGAACTAAATCATGAGATGGAGCTGTTAGATTTCCTTCCCTTTCATCAGTCACAGGCCAATGAGAATTAACCTGGAGCGCCTGCCAATGGGTAGGGACTCATGGGTCACCTGCCTGAGGACCAAACAAGCTGAGACAGGACATGAAGAGCTACAGATTCCTAATTTGGTCTAAAGAGCACCTGGATCCATTCATTCCTGAAGCTAGACTGTCCTGGACATGCCCTTATCTTCATTACTGGATTAGTTACTTGTCTACTGTTGTGATAAAAACACTATCGTTATGGTAACTTACAGATCAAAGGGTTTACTTGGGCTTACCATTCCAGATGGATAGAATCCATGGTGGCAGTGTGAAAGCATAGCATTAACAGTATGAAACAGAGAACTCACATCTTGAACGACAAGCATGAAACAGAGAGAGAAGAAAACTGGGTAAGTCTTTTCATTCTCAAAGCCAGTGACATACTTCCTCCAACAAGGCCACACCTCCAACAATGCTACCAACTGAGGACAAGTATTCAAACATCCAAGCCTATGGGGGACATTCTCATTCAAACCACCACCGCTACCCAGCAAATTCATTTTATGCATAAATCAGTTCTATCCAGGTTTTTGTCACTTGCACTCAAGCACTCAGCAAGGTGGACGGCTTGGGTGGTATCACTGTGCACCTGGGTTTGAACTCACAAGGAAAGGGGATGAAGATATAAGCACCTTACCCCTGGGGAGTCAGAGCCCAGGGGAGTCTGATTCTAGAGTAAGAGCTTGATAAACTAAGAATGTCTAGGGACCCCAGCTGAGGACTGCTCCTAGAGCCCCTCCTTTAGATGCTGACACCCTTAAGATGCCTATGTGTATGAATACAGACTAGATACTGTTTTCTATCACTGGCAAAAATGCTTGAGAGAAGCAAATTAAGGGAAGAAGGAATTAATTTGGCTCATGGTTTGAGAAGGTTCAGTCCATTGTGGTGAGGAAGGCAGAGCTGCAAACATGGTGTTGGGAGCACACTATTGAGACTCCTTATGTCTGTGGACCAGCAAGTGGAGACTGGACTAGAAGCAGAGTGAAATCTGTAACCCCCAAGGCTGGGTTCCCAGTGATCCATTTCCTCCAGCTATGTCCCACCTTCCAGACATCTCAAAGCAGCACCAAAAGCTGAGGGCCAAGTGTTGGAATTGTGAACCTGTGGGGAATATTTTACATTCAAATCAGAACAAGCAAGTACAATAAACGAACATACATGGATACACATATGTGCTTCAGTCATTTGAATGACATTTTCTGCAGATATTTGTGAGATTTATCTTATTGACAGCCAAAGCCTCCCTAAAAAAAAAATAAAGTCTTATTAACTGATAAGTGGTGATATTTTGTTTGTACAAATAAAGCCTGTCTGAAAGTCAGAGAATGGAGCATGCCACTGGCTAACCATAGAGGTCTGGAGGTCTACACAGACATATAGGAAGTGAAATAGCTGGGCTGAAACAGGATATAAGCAGGGAAAAACAGGAACGTGGTCTCTTGTCTGTTGAAACACTAAGGAGGTAAGGTATGACTGTGACTTGCTCCTTCTCGCTGATCTCTCAACATTTTCCTCTATATCTGACTCCAGGTTTTTATTGTCTAGATCAATTAAGAACTCCATTTATACTGATAAATTAGAGAATGGTCATTTACTTGTTAAGGATTACATAAGGCACCTATCAAGAATTATGTAACAGACATGAGATGTGGGGAAATGACTGTCTCCAAAAGTGAGAATTACAGCCTGCCAAACACCTCAAGAGGCATTTACCACAACATGGAAAATGCAATTGTGTGTGCATGTGAAAGGAATGTTGTATATGTACTTGTTGGTAGAGGTCTGTGCCCGAGCATGTGGAGATTGGGGGTCAATGCCAAGTATCTCTTTCTCAATCTCCATCTTTAATTTTTGAGACAAGCTCACAAGTTCAGCTAAACTGACTGGTCCATGGGCTTTAGAGATCTGAGCCATCTCTTTCCCCCTACTCCCACTCGACCCCTCCCCACCAGCACTTTACCAATTGAGCCATCTCTCTAGCCCTGAAAAAAGCAATTTTAGATATGAAAGTTAAAATGAAAGTGAAAATCAAATAAAAAAATGACATAAGAAATACAGCTCGGGAAATGGGTAATGAGAGTGTGCTCCTAAAACAGCTCATTAGGGGAGACCTGAACCATGGCTAGCTTGAATCATGAACATTTATCTTCTGGATCAGCGGTCAGAAAAATCCCACAGGACTCACAGAAATTCTGTGCCACGTCCAGAAGGAATGGGTGGGGTCCCTCAGTGTTTCCAGAAGTTATGCTCATCTGAGGAGCTCTGCTCCCCACTGGAGCCATGGCTCCAATCAGCCTGATTCTGTCTCCTTATTCCACAGCCAACCTAGACTTTTTGTCTTCAGTATATAGACACAGACCGTCTAATTCTCAGGCTTGGGTCTAGGGCAGCATTGGCTCCCTTGTGGCTTGTGATCTCTCCTGCTTGGCCTCCCGGCCTCCACCAGGGCTCTTCTGCAGATCACAGAGTGACTCTTTGAAGATCTGCCAGATCGTGTCACTCCTCAGATCAAAATCTCAAGAAAAGATGATGGTCTTACAAAGGCCACAGGAACCTTTGGCTCTTTGGGTCTCTGCTCCATGACCTGTTTCTCTGAACTCAGCTGCCCATCCCCTCCCCTCTTGCTGTTACCCTTACCGTCCTTCAGGCACGTTCTGGAACTTGCTACTGTGCCTTGAAATTTCCTTGGGTTGATAACATAGGCCTTTAATCACAGCTACCCAGGAGGCTGAGGCTGGAAGATCACAATTTTT
This sequence comes from Cricetulus griseus, assembly GCF_003668045.3. Classification (NCBI taxonomy): domain Eukaryota; kingdom Metazoa; phylum Chordata; class Mammalia; order Rodentia; family Cricetidae; genus Cricetulus; species Cricetulus griseus. The sequence goes on from NC_048595.1 coordinate 261,741,476, forward strand.
AAATCATGCTTGAGCCACAGGTGAGTTCAAGGACAGCCCGGGCAACTTAGTGAAACTGTGTCTCAAAAGCAAAAGCAAAAGCAAAAAGAGAACGGGACTGTAGTCTGCGGTCAGCGGTGCAAAACATGCTGAGCATGCGCAAAAGTCCTGGTTTGGCTCCCCAGTCTCACAAAAAATAGAGAGATTAATGGAGGGAAGAAGGAGAGAGAAAGGGAAGGGCAGAGACAGAGTGGGAGATGGGGGGTGGAGAGCAGGGCGGGGTGGGGGGAAGGGTTCTGGCCCTGGAAACACCTTGGGTCCTCGGGTCCTCGTCATTCCTTGCCTTGCAGGCCACAATAGTCACCTCTGAGGGCTGAGCTCCAATGCCACATTGTCCCAAAGCCTCCTGAGACTACTTGATTTCATAAGCTCTCCCCAATTCACTAGACCTCCATCTCCTTCCTGCTTAACATCCGCCGTTGTACTCGTCAGACACATGAAAAAGCAATGTTTTCAAAAGTATTCTGATCATCGGATAATTTTTTAGGCCACTTATTAATGATGAAGGAAGAGCTGGTTCAAAGAACATCAAAATATAGGTTTATATGTAGTTAGTCTGGGGGGAGGGCAAAGAATACTGATATAAGACTGTAAATTAGGTATGAGGGCAGTTCATGTTCTAATGGGTAACACAATTGTAACCTTCAAGGTATCTTATTTGCAAGGACCCTCCCCCCATCATAAAACACATCATTACATCCTCGTGTGTGTGTGTGTGTGTGTGTGTGTGTGTGTGTGTGTGTGTGTGTGTGTGTGTGTGTGTACACATGCACACTTGGGGAAGGGGCAGTGTGTGTGCATATGGAGGCCAGTGGTTGTTGTCGGGTCCTCTCTGTCTCTCTCAGCCTCAGTTTTTTAGACAGAGTCTCTCAGTGAACCTGGAGTTCACCACTGTAGCCACAGTGGCTAGTCAGTGAGCTCCCAGAATCCAACTGTCTGTGTCCCTCCAGCACTGGAAGTATAAATATCTGCCACCATTCCTGGCTCTCACACGGACACTAGAGATCCAAACTCAGGTCCTCACTTCTGAGGATTATCCTTCAGTTTTTACAAACTGACAAATCAGCTGTGCCCTTGCTAATTCAAGTCATTTCCCTTGAGACTCAGAGGACAGTCAGGGTCTTATAAAATATTCTATCGCCACTGTTGTACACCCAAGACCTAGAATGGTGGCTGACCCACAGATAGAGACAAAACATGTACGTATAATAACGTCAACAGACTGCCGAATTTGCTTTGTGAAATGCTACTGTATGGGTATTGAAAATGGGCAGAGTGTATCGTCTTACTTTCTTTTTAAACTGGCTCTAAACTCACTCTCTTGCACATAGGCAGCCCTTAGTGTTCAGCAGTTTCTCAGACTTTGTTACTGAAGAGTTTAAGTCTTGTCTTGCAGTCAGCTGCATTGACTTTAGTCAGATCCTACACCACAGTCAAGGCCTTTCCTTGCTCATTTCAGATTGGCTGTTCATCATTATTGTGTGCCAGAAACCTCACTCTTTTGACCCTTCAGGTCAATAGCAGTCATTCCACACAAGAATGAGCTGAGAGGACTTTCCAAATGTGATTTTACTTTTCTCTGCCCATTCCTACAGCTTCCATAATGTTCAGACATTAATTAATTGAGAATTTTTTTTTATCATCCAAGAGCAGGATTGAAGAGATGGTTATAAGGACATAGAGTGATTATGACATTTCAAACTGGACAATGACACGAAAATAAGGATGACTGTTTAGGCTCTCTTCTTCTATTCTAAACTCAAAAAATACAACAGGGATACAACCATCTTGATAGTCAAAGCATTGTGAATGAGAAAGCCAAAAAGACTTTGAAAACAGAAGAGAGCAGCATTGATACACTATAGAGTGGGTGTCCAGTATGGCAGTGGGGAGTACAAGCCTAGAATTAGGCTGGATTCATAAACACAGCTACATTCCTGAATGAGTCATGAAATGTGCAAGTCACTTAGTTTCTCAGGGTCTCCATGTTCTTATATGTGAGAGTGTATATTTCCTCCAGCAAAACCATACCTTCTAAGCCTCCCCAAATAGAACTACCAACTATGAACTAGATATTCGAACATCCTAGCCCATATGGGACATTCTCATTCAAACTTTCACATATGCTGAGTCAAAGGAAGAGAGAATGCTAGACATAGTATTAAGAGCAGATTGAAAAATGAAAATTACTGGCTGAAAGCCTCTGAACTTTTTCTTGACAGTCATCTGAGAGTCAACAGGGTGAGTCATTATTTCCTACACCAATTGATAATAATAAGATCATTAAAATTCAATACAAACTTGAGTGTGGGTATCCTTTCTTCCAAAAGAAAGTGATAAATTTTATGCCACCACAGACCATGTTGTGATAGTTGTATTAGAGTAAAGAGGTGTCTTATCAACCTTCCTCACTAGGATTCTATGATGAGTCATATTATCATCCCCAAATTGTGAGAGTGAAGCCTCTCTCCCATGGGACACAGAGTTTACACAAGTAACTCTGATGACATGACAATTGACAATATGAAATAAATCTCCTTCACAATAAACAATTATATGATGTCATGGAAAATATAGTCTCTGACCCAAGCAGAATTATAGCCAAATCCTGATTTGGCTGAGCTACTTAGGCCTATTAATATTATTTTAATTATCTCGGGGGGGGGGAGGATAATGCTGTTTGTCTCAGAAGGTTAACACATGGAAAGGGAAGACAAGTATACAATATAGTCTGACACATTATAAAAACTCAAGACAATATTAACTTTACCTTTTCCCTACTCTCATTGCCTGCTATGGTCAAGTGTTTGACCTGTGATCTTATATACTTTTCAAGACAGTTGTCACACTCCCAATTCTTATGTTTCTTAGCAATTCCCAGAAGAGGAGCCAGTTTAGCATCATGGACCTCTCCTATATACTCTATGGATACCCACCTATTGGAAGACTCCTGTCAAGAGGACTATTTGCAACATGTCTGGTAATCAGAGTCCAGAACAATAAACTGATAGGGGAGGTCCTTCTGTGTACGTTTATCTTATTGGCTGTTGAATAAAGCACTGTTGGCCAATAGGGGGGCAAGATAGGTGAGACTAGGAGTCGAGGAGGATTCTGTGAAATGTAGTAAAGAGAAGTCTTGTGATCCAGGCAGGAAGTGACAGCAGGTAGACTCAGAATATAAGCAGGACAAGCAGGAAATCGATCCCAGGAAGACAGGACACATTCCACCAGCATCCTCCATAAGTCTTTATAAATACATAGATTAGTAGCTACGGTTGATAATTAAGACTGAGCTAGCAAGTAAGACATCCTAGTCATTGGCCAGTAGCATTGTACCTAATATTAATCTTTGTGTGTTATTTTGGGCGCCCATGTGGTGGCAGGGCTCGGGCAGCTTGGCTGAAAGACTTATGGCTACAATAAACCTCTAGATGTGGCTGGGATAATGACTCACAGTGCAAAACGACTCCATCAGTTCTTGGCATGTATCCCATGGCCCCACCCTGAGACTCACTATGTCCTATGGCCAGGTGGACAAGATGTTACAGTGCTACCTCCATTCCTTTGTTTTCTCCACTTGCTTCCAGTTGCAGAATTAAAACTTTCATGAGTACAACTAGAAACCAGCATAGTGTGTGTGTGTGTGTGTGTGTGTGTGTGTGTGTGTGTGTGTGTGTGTTCATGCGTTGAAGAGAGGGTGGAGAAGGAGCCACAAGAAGAAGTTAGGCCACTATGCTTAGTCACAGAGGAAAAAACCCTTTAGTGAGCATAAACTCTGCATTAGAACTATGTTCAAGAAAGAACAAATACAGATTTAGTTCTTATTATGTTTGTTTTTTATTAACATTTTCCATGTCCTTCCTTATGCCAGAATCGCAGCCATTATTGAAAGAGTAAATTAACAAGTGTTCTCTTTAGCTCACTTAGTATGTGCTCAAAAGATGTGAGTCTTATCAGGCAGAAAGTGCACGCTGAAGCATTAGGATGCCGAGAAAGTACCTACAAGAGAATGAGGGAGAATGATAAAACATGTGTATAGCCAGAATTAGAGGCTGTGCTCCAATCAATAAAATAAGACTCAGCAAGGGAAAACAAATGGTTTCCATATGTATCAAGCTGAGAATTGGGATTTGGGGGCTGGCTGAGCACAGAATCAGGAATGATTCGGATCCACAGAGGGCTCCACCGCAACAGCAAAGCATGGCATGCCGGGCTGGGTGTGTTACAAAGATCTTACTCTTTGGCCAAGAGAAATGTGTTTATTCCTCTTGATCTGGCCTTTGCCAAGTTCAAACCTAGGGGGAATGCTAAGCATATTCCTCTTCAAGTTCCAGATTTCAAAATCAATGCAAACTAATCAAAGAAGTTTCAGAGTTAAAAAAAAATGAGAACTATTAAAAATTTGAAAAATAAATCTTAGGAGAAAATATACTGAAGATAGCCTGTGTTTGGTTTGCACAAAGAGACCAGGGGGAGCAATAAGCCTTTAATTATACAAAGTTATGTTACAAAGAAGACAAAAATTACTTATGCCCCACATACCCAGAAGAGAGTTAAAATAACAGAGGCATGGCACTGGCCTTGTTTTGTGAGTACTGATAAATCTGTGGTTAGGGCCATTGAGACAGTCATTGGCATAGTCAGCTCCACCTCATGCTAAGTCTGGCCTTGATTCAAAATATTACTTAAGGGCTCTGTCCACCCCCACCATCAACATAAATGAGAACTACCCCACAGAAACCATGAAAGGAGAGGAAAATGCCATGTCCTCTGACAAAGATGATATCAAAATTAGAATATTGTATCTTAGAAAGAAAACTAGGACTGGGGAGGTGTGTGCTATTGCCATCATCATGGTTCCTGGATGTTTATGTGTGACTGGATTGGTGGAGGTTAGGTGGGCTGGTATAAGTAGAGGTGTCTATCTCCTGTGCACAGTTTAATTTGGTTAATGCATCCCAGTTATAGGCCTGGGATCTTTTACATGGTCCCAGTATCCTTTATATGATGAAATGTAATATGGTGTTGAAAGACCCCCGAAGAGGCACTTTCGGAGAGGGAGACCCACACACCCAGGAATCAGCGAGGCCACGAACTGGATGCAAAAAACAAGAGGCTTTATTGGAGACGCGGGTACCCGGGGCGACTTAGCTTCTGTGTGGCTAAGCGCCTCGAGCCAAGGGAAAAGGGGTCCTTATATAGGAAAAAGGCGCAAGCTAGGAGCAGGGATTCTATTGGATAATTCTAATGAGGCATTATACAGAGCTATTCCCATTGGTCAATGTATATGAGGCGCTATACAGGGTTATTCAAATGAGGCAAAGTACAGAGTTATTCAAATGAGGTGAAACACAGAGTCTTTCAAATGAGGCGAAATACAGAATCATTTCCATTGGATGGTTCAAATGAGACACAGAGCCATTCCAGATCAGCATATTCTCAAGGTCTGGTGTCTGGTACAGCAGACTCAATTCCCCCCCCTTTCCTGATGGCTGACCTTGGGGGCGGAGACCTTGGGACGGAGTGTTTCTCTTCGGGCGGGGCGGGGGCTCAGGGGCAGAGCTCCAGGCCGGCTCACTCGGTGTTTGTTCTCGTGCTGACCCACCTGGTGCTCGCCCTCGTGCCAGCCCACCCGGTGCTCGTTCTCGGGCTGGCCCACCTGGTGCTCATTCTCGGGCCGGCCCCACCCGGTGCTTGTTCTCGGGCCGGCCCCACCCGGTGCTTGTTCTCGGGCCGGGCGGGGAAAGGCCACCGGGGGTGGGGATCGGGGAAGCCGCCGACAGGAGGAAGAGGAGACAAACTTGAGAAAGAAAGGGCTAAGGGACAGGGGTCTTTCAGTGTATTGGCTAGTTTTATGTCATCTTGATATAACCTATAGTCATCTTAGAGGAGAGATCCTTGATTAAGAAACTGCCTCTGTAAGATTGGTTTGTAGGCAAGCTTGTAGAGCACTTTCTTAATTAGCAATTGATGAGGGGAGGCCCAGTTCATTGTGGGTGGTGCTACCCTGGTCTTTGGATCCTGGTTTCTATAAGAAAGCAGGCTGAGCAAGCCATGAGGAGGAGCAAGCCAGTAAGAACACCAGCATAGAAACCTGGAGGTCAAAGCAGAACTGAACAGTATAAGGTCCTGAAGTTTAGATGCTAAGAACCTAGAAACCAGAAATGGGCCAGTTCAACAGCCCCCAAAGGGCAAAGGTCCAGAATCCAAGCAACCTTAGCAGTAGCTACAATAGTAGATGGTGACAAAGTGGGGAGTGTGGTTTATTGACCCTGGTTAGCAAGTAGTCTCAAACCCAGGGATGCAGATGTGCCCACCTGACAGTACTTAGTCACAGCTGGCAAAGAAATGGCTGATTGTAAAATAACTTCAGAATCCAGACTGAGATGAACCAGTTCCTGTGCTACAAGATCACTTATTCATTAAAGAAAAAAATATTTTTGAAAACACTTGCACTGTGTCAAGAGCTGAGTCCTGGAAGAACAAAAAGCCAGGCAGGAAAAACAGGCAGGCATGAAGCTCCATATCATGAAGAGCATGGCACTGCAGCTCGTCACAGCCTACTGCAAGAGCAGAGAGGTGGCAGAAACTACACCCTGCATCTGGAAATGGGTGAAGATGAGTGGGAGAGGCTGAATGAAGGTGCCATTGGGTAATGGTGCACCATTGTTATAAATGCTTTAGCTACCTGAACTCATTACAGCCTCCAGGGGAGTCCTGTACTCTCCCCATTCTTCAGGTTAAAAAACAAACAAACAAACAAAAAAAAAACTTGAGTCCCAAAGATATTAAGTAAGTCACTGAAGACCTTAGTAAGTTGTAGAGACTCTGTGGTCTGTCCCAGGAGCTTGCATTTTGCTGCTCTTAGGGGAATGTGATCATTGGCCCTACAAGGTCACTCCTGAGAGATGCCTGTGGCCGAATTCTCCTGGGAAGTTATCTAGTCCTAGGGGAGGATATTGAATTCCTGGGTTATTGTGTGAGCCCTCAAAGGAGAAGCACTGCACTATTAACAGTCTCCCAAGGATACAAATGGCCACCCAGCAAGGATGCTATTTAGTGGATTAGTCAGGGTTCTTTAGAGGAACAGGACTTATAGAATGAGCACACACACACACACACACACACACACACACACACATATATATATATATATTCATATCATATATAAAGGGGGTTTATTAGGATGGCTCAGAGGCTGCAGTCTAGCTAGTCAACAATGACTGTCTACAATATAAGACCCAAGAATTCACTAGTTGTTCAGTCCATAAGGCTGGATGTCTCAGCTGTTCTTCAGTAAATGCCAGAATTCTGAAGAAACGTGCTCTAATGCCAGTGAAGGAATGGACTTCTCAACGATAGTGAGAACATGTAGGCAAAGAGAACAAGTACCTTCTTCCATGTCCTTTACATAGGCTTCTAGAAGGAGGTGTGGTCGAGATTAAAGGTGTATCTTCCCACCTCAAAGATCTATATTACAAGTGGGTCTTGTAATTAAGAAAAACCATCACAGGTGTGCTCAGTTTTACTTAATTCAGATGTAATCAAGTTGACAAGAATCGCCATCACAGTTAGTAACAAAAGAAATCAAAGATGAAAACTCAAAAGTCTGAAGGCTATGACCATAGCCCAATGTTTTAATACCTTGCCAAATTTCTATGTGTGAGTCAGTTTGTGGACATGGAAATGTAACTGAAATGGAGGCTGGGTCCTTAAGAGAAAGCACCTGTGACATTGTAGAGAGCAGACACATTTGTGATTCCTCCAGCCCGTCCTCTATGAGCCTCAGTAGCACGTCTATCAGTCTTTGAATAGATAACTGTATCACCAAAGCATCATCATGACCCTCTTATTAGTGAAGGGAACAAGAATCCCAGCTAACCATGAAGGTGACCTGGCTTACACAAGTGTCATCCCTAGTGGAGCCATTGAATCAATGGACCTTCTATATTCTCCAGATATAAACTGGATACCTAAAGATGCAGATTGATTCCTTGGGCAGTGGCCCTGTGCAATAGAAAAGCCCCTCAGACTGTACCCCATACCCAAGTTCAAGGCCACATGTACTAAGAAAGGCACGAACAAACTCAATGGAGATTCAACAACTCCACCATCAGAATCAGTGGTCCAAAGAATGATAAGGCATCCTCTCCAAAATAAGAGATAAATTACTGCACCTTTCATGTTCCACTCACAAAGTTTAGAACCTCTTGTTACAGTGGTGAGTTCCCAAGATATGGGGTGAGGAGTCAGCAGGCAGTGGCCATTAAGAATATTCCTGAAAGCCACTGACACTAAGAAATAACTGACAATAATTAAGTTTAATAGAAATACAAACTGTAGAGCCCAAACGCCTCCCTAACTCACTTCTCCATCACAGGATCTTCCAAAAGTGCATCATCTAACACAAAGAATATGGTTTTTAGTCTATTCAAATGAACACTCACTAAGGTCTCTCCTAGACTCTGGGGGGGAGGATCTGAACAACTGAGAGGTTCATTAAGTAAGGCCCATTAACTTCTAGAACAATTCACCCAGAACAGGGAGCCAAGAGAATGAACTTGCAGGGGGCACTGGAGGAGGGAGCTGGGCAGGAAAGCCCCACGTTGACACTCTACCGTCAGAACATCTTTTCTGCCTGCTCTATAAATATTTTCACCCTGTGACAGTTGCCAAGGGCTTTTTGTTTGTCTGTTTTATCAAACCAGGTTCCACCAAATACTCTTGTAATGAGGAGCAGCTGGTGAAGTGCAGGCGGGGACAACTCTTCATCCTCATTCAGAAAGAGTAAAAGAGACCCAGAGTTGACTCCTGAGCGGCTGCTCTGGGTGGGAATTGGAACTCTCTGGACATTCTTGGCACAGTCTATAATTCAAGAGCTTTGGACCAAGACACGGAAGCTTGCGCTTCATTTTTCTCCATCTGCAGATCGATGGTATTTACTAGGCAGTGACTGCTAGGCGAATGGCATTATTGAACTGCAAAATGTTAGTATTATTGCTTTTCCTCTTTGATCTCATGGGGCAAGATAAATTTATGATATCTTAATTGTTTCCATGGCAGCAAATCATATTGTCCCAAACAGAAAACCTCATGACTTCATGGCTGGATTGAGAAAAAGGAGAAATCAGATTGGGAGTGAGAATTCTGCTCAAGCATAAATATCTTCAACGATAGCGAGGGGAATAGAGCAAATTGCAGACAAGCGAAATTGCTTTTGGTTTAACTGTTCTCCCAAGTTCACCCCCATGAAAAGCCTTTTCTCCAGGCTTGTAATTTGTGTAATGACGCCTCCTTGCCTGGGTGCACAGAAGGTTAATGGTAAAACTCATCAGTTACTGGAATTTCTCAACGATGCTAATTCCAATCGTTTTACATAATATCTGCATCTCTGCTATAAGCTATTTTGTTGGTGGTTTGTTTGGGGGGTGTGTGTGTGTGTGTGTGTGTGTGTGTGTGTGAGAGAGAGAGAGAGAGAGAGAGAGAGAGAGAGAGAGAGAGAGAGAGAGAGAGTTACTAAGCCTTTTTCTCCAAAATTTCTTTTTGAAATAAACCAACTTCAAGATAAAAATTTTGTCATCTGAAAAAAAAAAATCTGTCAAGAACTCTCGCTCTCATCACTAGAAGAATCTGCTTAGCCTTATTTAGGTTGCTATTGGCAAACTGTATTATTAATTCTTGTCTATTGCTTGAGCAACAGCAGGTATCCTTTACAATGTTGAAGCCCTTAAATTCAGCCACACACAATGATCAAACCCCCTTCCCTCTCTACCACCCCCACAGCCTTTATATGCAAACATTTCCAGGACTTTCCACCAATGACAACTGTTTTTCTGCATCTAGATTTCCAAACTCTTTTAGTTTCTGTGTCCTTTGAACCTCACCCAGTAGCACCCATGGATTTCACCTCTGTATGCCAAGGAACTCGCTGTTTCTCTCGGGGTCTCCCAGTGACCCTTCTCTCTTCTGAGAATTTTATCTTGGTAAATCTTGTACACCGAATTATGCTCTCAGTGGCTCCACTGGAAATTATATTGTGATGGTCGGCTCTGTCAGCTTGGGTAGGCTATAGTACTGCCATTTAGTTGGACGCTAATCTAAGTGTTTGTGTGAAGGTTATTTGTAGATGTGTTACACACGGAAAGGCAGAAAGGCCATTGAAGGCAAAGGCTTGCAACAACAGCATCGGGCAGACCTCATGCAATCAGAATGGAAACCTAGGCTCCTCAAAGCAGTTGTGTTTTAATATGGAAACACTACCAACCCACCTCAATTTTCAGTTTGCTACTGCCCTATGGCTTTGCACTTTCCAGGCCCCCACCATTAGAATAACCACAAGAAACAGGTCATTAAAATAATTTCCTTCCTCTCTCCTTCTCTCCCACACGTTATGTGTGCATGCAAGAATATGTGTGTGTGTGCGCGCATTCATGCATATGTGTGAGCCTGTGTGCTGTGTGTGTGTGTGTGTGTGTGTGTGTGTGTGTGTGTGTGTGTGTGTGTGTGTTAGAAAAACCTTGGCTGGCACATAAGGAGCATAGCATTCAGTAGCACATTAGGGGCAGCACAAAGGCCACATGACATGTGTGCTTGGGTTCCCACAAAGAGCTGGCCGCTCCCAGAAGTGAGATGAACTGTGCCTGGAACAACAAGTTGTTAAAAATAAGAATAGTAAAAAGCAGAACTTAGATGTCCCATGTAGGTGCTCAGAGGTTGGGCAAAAGAAAACATCAGTGAGAGCTGGAGAGGTCAATGGACATTTCATGGGAAAAGTGAGTGCTGAGCTAGCCCTGGGGGAGTTGAGCTTTTTCAGGCATAGTGGGCTCAAAAGGCATTAACCAAACAGCCAAAAGCAAAATGATCTGGTCACAGGACCAGAGAGTGACAGTCTGACTAAGACTGCATAGATCTGGATCACTTGGGAATCAAGGTTAGAGGCCAAGGTTGGAGTTCAGAGCAAGAAAGTTAGGATGGGTGCACAGGCTCAGTGTAGTGAGGAGAGGCCCTGGGCTTCAGAGAGAAAAAGAACTTAGAAATTGCCCAGGCACCCTTGGCTAATTAGCAGCTAGCCAGGGAAACATGACCTAACGGTGTTCCTAGAACAGCACTCTCTCTGCACAGACAAGAAAGACAGTGTCTTGGAAATGGCAGCATGTGGACTTGTTTGACTGGTGGACTGTAGGAGCTGGGGGAAGAAAGGACAGAATCCCAGAGCTATGAAACAAGGACTTCTACCAGAAATAAAATGCAAGTTATGGGTGAAGGGAGGAGAGGCAGCCATATGAACCCAGCGTCCTCTCCACCCTTCCTTGTCTTAGCACATCCTTCTTGAACCATTCTCAGCATCTCCTCTGACATTGTTCTCCTCATCATCAGCCCCCCTCCAACAAAACGGTGTCCTTTAGACAGATCTGTGGCCATCTTCTCCTGGCAGCCATACCCTGGTAACAGCCAGTGATTTCTTAGCCTTAATGCTCATCATGTCTAAACTATCCAACTGTGAGTTTCAGGATCCTCAGCTCTCGGTCGGTCTCTGCAGGGGGACAGCATCCCAGCATCCCTCCATTGCTGATTCCTTCTGGCCCTCCACATTCAATGGCCTGCTAAGTTCTGCTCACCCTGACCTCCCTTCTGTCTTCCTGAGACTGCATTTCCACAT